>NC_091259.1:65200909-65828636 GCF_042477335.2 Ovis canadensis
GCAAATTCAGAAATTTGTTTCTCCTTAAGAAACCAAAAAGGGAGTATGCTAACGGATCTGATCGTCATATACCATTCGAGGGAATTCCACACAAAAAAAGACCAAGCCAAAAGACACACAACTAATATTTATTTTCCTGACGTGGAAAAACACTATTAACATAGAAAACGATGTGAAAGCTTTTAAACAAAGATGTACAGAAAGCAAGGAGACCAAGTGAGTAAGACTTGTTTTTTTAAATTCTGCTATGAATAAAACATAATTTTACCTGGTAAATTGATTTTTCTTCTTTTTTGGCCAAGCTCAATGACATGTAGGATCTTAGTTTCCTGACCAGGGATCAAACCCATGCCCACTGCAGCGGAAGTGTGGAATCTTAACCACTGGACTGCCAGGGCAGTCCTGAATTGATTTCTGAACATAAGTTACTCCTTAATCAAGAGATAGTCCCCCACTGCATGTACACATGTACATGTGTACGCTTTTTGAGGATGCTTAATTTTCAATTCTGTTTTTTTCCCCGCGTAATAATCTGTAGCTTCTCACCATTTCTTTTAAATTATATCCTTTCCCTTTTCTGAAACTGTGAACTCTCCAAGTTAACTACAGGATGGACAAGTAAATACCAAACACCAACTACCACCCACTAACTGGGATGTCAGCACAAGTTACCCAACCCTTTCCAACTTCGTTTGCTCAGCCATAAAATGGGAACCATGCCACGTATAACATGCCAAATACACAAGAAGGCCTAGCAATTCCTTACCAAATTTCCATTTTTTTGAATCAGACTTTCCAAATACAAATGCAGTAATAATGCAAAGTTTTTTCACTGTCAGCAAAATGCTCCACTTTGGTCTCATTTCCACACGAATCCTTGGGGTATCATAGTTAACTGCCGGGTATCAAAAAGAAGGCTAAGAATTCTACTCTGGTAAAAGCACAGACATTTAAACATAACCAATCTTTAGAGACTTCTGCAAATGCCACATACATACCATGTTAACAATATATTGAGGCTACAAGTAATGAGGGATATCAAACCTCTAAGGCATTAAAATCTAGACCATTTTCTTATTAACATATACTTACCATATGCCCCAGGAGCTCACTTCTAGGTACCTATACAAGTGAAATGAAAACCTCTACATGTTCATACAAAACCTCTCTATGAATATTCATAATGGCTTTATTCTCGTTACTCTAAGAACTGGACAAACAGCAGATGTCCCTCAACTGTGGAATTGATAAAAGAATTGTAATTCCATTACATCCATATGATGGAATACCAGGGAAGCTGTGGTGGCTCAGATGATAAAGAATCTGCCTGCAGTGCAAGAGACACAGGTTCAGTCCCTGGGTCAGGAACATCCCCTTGAGAAGAAAATGGCAACTCACTCCAGTATTCTTGCTTGAAGAATTCCATGGACAGAGGAGCCTGGTGGGCTATAGCCCATGGAGTTGCAAACAGTCAGACATGACGGAGTGACTAACACACTACTCTACTAAATATAATGAATACTCCTTGACAATAAAAAGGAATATTACATATAGAAACTCAACAAGATGGTAACAACATGGTAGAATCTCAAACGCATTACAATAAGTCAAAGAAGCCAGGCCCAAGAATATAATCTGTTACTTTCCATTTATATGACATTCTGGTAAATTCAAAATACGTGACCGAAGGCAGAAGAGAGATCATCAGTTGCCAGGGACCAAAAGTGGGGAGAGAGGTTGACTACCAAGGGCACAGGATGGGTGATAGGGATGTTCTGGATCTGAACAGTGTTGGTGGCTATATTCCTGTACACTAGAAAGGGTGAGCTTTTAAGAGTGAGAGGTTTAGGGGAGTTTTCCCTATGAATTCATAGTTATGAAGATCAGTTAAGCAGGCAAAGAAGGAAGACAGAACATTGGAGATTATAACAGTTATTTTAGAATAAACATACAGAGTCACTAACAGAAAGTGAGGGGAACCTCAAATAGACTCATTCACGAATAACTGGAAAACCAAAAGTTTTTAAAATATAAACTCCCAAGAACTTTTGTTGATATGTGGCATCCATTTGATGGATAGAATGATAGAACATGCCTTGAGGACTGTCTGCCTTGCTGTTTATCTTCTTGTCAACTGCAGAAAGAGGTCCATTGATCATTCTCCTACTAGCCAAGGCCCACCACATTGACCTTTAAGGTTTCTGTTGCATAGCACCAGAAATGTAACTTTCCAAATTTAAAGGAAATGTATTATAATTAAGAACTACAAAATGAATTAATATAAGAAAATGTGAGAGGCAGCAATGTCTATTAGCATGTTGATTTACAGCAAATGTTCAGTAATGAGAGCAAGAACCATCAGAAATATCTTCTACATAGCTGAGTCCCTTTGCTGTCCACATGAAACTATCACAACATTGTTAATTGGCTATACTTTAATATAAAATAAAAAAAGTTTTTAAAAAGGAAATACCTTCTAGATGAGATGTATACATTTAAATATTTGCCTCTATCAGGGATAAAACAGGGATAAAACTCACTTCCTTTTCAAGCTGTCATCCACTCTTGACAAAACCAGCCAGCACATCTAAGAAACAATAGAACTAGAAATTCAAGCTCGGGTAACTTAAGGGCTGGAAAGGACCCTGACGAAATGTATGTCGTTATTTCCTCCGCCAAAGTCATGAATCTTCTCATCTTTGGTGTCACAGGGTGTTGCTTTTTTCCACTCCCCCTTCTGCAATGCCACATCAGCCAGGGTAGTGCCAAGGGCAAATTCTTTTAATGCAGAAGAAGACCTGAAAAAGACAGCAGTTGATTTACCCCTCTTTTCCACATTCTTGGCCCTCTCCTGCTACACCTGCTGACAAGCCTCCACACTGTGGATTTAGATGCCACAAAGCAAAGCCGTTAATGCTCGCTGAACTGAAACCAAGTCCCCAGTAGAAGCTGGTGCTATGCAACAGAAACCTTAAAGGTCAATGTGGTGGGCCTTGGCTAGCAGGAGAATGATCAATGGACCTCTTTCTGCAGGTTGACAAGAAGATAAACATCAAGGCAGACAGTCCTCAAGGCATGTTCTATCATTCTATCCATCAAATGGACGCCACATATCAAACCTGGGAGAACAGCCTTGAAACATTCTGAATACACACACAAATTCCCTTTGGTGAAATAACTGATCTAGTAGAAAACCCCACTATGGAAGCTGGTCGTATAAACTTAATTCAAACTAATATTAGACACTGATTTATCCAAAACTCGAGATTGCCTTTCCACAGAATGTAATGGGGCTTTGGAAAACACAGTCTGATTGCTAACAGCAGAGCCTGTGGTTAGCACACAAACTTGCCAACTTACCATGAAGGATGAAGCCTTCTGCTGCATGCCCTCACAGCCCCAGACTGTTTGCAAAGGGCAGGGATGAAATATTCCATATGTTTTCTTTGTCAGTGACATGGCTATTGAAAGCAAGGCCATGGTAGTCTCCCTGCTGAGGGACTGGGTCAAGCTATTCATGTGTAACCAGGCAGATGTCAAGATGGTAATGGGAAAAACATCTCAAACATTTTTTTTTTTTTTTTTTTTAGAGAAAGAGACTGGGGTAGAAAATGCACAACTGTATTTGGAACACTCAGCCAATCTAAATAGGTTGTTAGCACTTTTGCATGTGTTAGCTGCTGCTCTGGCTTCACAATTCACTTTCAAAGCAGAGCTAAACTGAAACCCAGAAAAGTTTTTAAGGTTTCTGAGAAAGATTTAAGTGTGCTTACCAAGAATGTCATATAACTTTTGAGCAATGTGTGAAAGGGATTTTAGTTCTAAAATTACTCCAAGGATAATAAGCTTTTCTTTATCCATGGAACACAAGCATTGGTCTCAAACATTAAAAAAAAAAAAAAAAAAAACACAGGTATCCAATAACAAGTAAAATATCAAAGTACTTAAAAGAGAAAGTAATCTTATAATCTGCATATTGTTACAAAGTGATATGAAGAGACAAGAATCCAGCTAAACTGTCAAACCTGAACAAACCTTATCCATCCCCAATATGGAAAGTGATGAGAAACTGCTGGGCACTCACTGGCATGAGGTTGCTTAAAAAGTTAAACATTACTGCATGAAAATCCTTAGTGTTCAAAAGTCTGGAAGTAGAAAATGAGTGTCTAGAGATTACATCTTCTCCCCTGGTGGTCAAATGGTTAAGAATCCACCTACCAGTACAGGGGACACGGGTTGGATCCCTGGTCTGGGAAGATTCCACACACTGTGGAGCAACTAAGCCCACAGTGCGCCACAACTACTGACTCCGTGCTCTGCAACACAAGAAGCCACTGCAATGAGAAACCCACGCGCCGCAACAAAGAGCAGCCCCCACTAGAGAAAACCCTCCTGCAGCAACTGAAGACTCTGCACAGCCAAACAAAGAACTAATTAAATTTAAAAAGTAAAGATTACATGGACACTGTCTCAAGTTACCTGCCCATTTGCTAGGAGGAGAAACAAAGTGTCCCCCTATTAGGAGAGCATCCTTTGACTCGATCAGCCATCTCAGGGAAGATAAATCTCAGGCCAGCCAGAGACTAAGGCAAGGAAGCATGATTTCCCCCGAGCTCTCTCCTCTAGAGAAACTGTAACCCCCAACCATTAGGCTTTCTTGTTGCAAAGGGAGCAGCACCACCTACAAGAAGGGATCTTGATAAAAAACATACGCGCTGTCCTTTCTCCACCAGGATCTTTACAGTTTTCTGAATGAAAAGTCTGCCAGCCAAGAAGACATTTTCCCATTAGTATGAGACTCACTGTGAAGTTTCCAACAGGCTATGAAACGGATACACATTCAAAGAACCAGAGAAACAGAGTTTAGAATTCTAAATCTAAATGACTTAAAGGGATAGCACACATAGACAATTGCTTAGTCACTCCTCAAAGAAATGACAACATAATGTAATGGGTCCTTCAGTTCAGTTCAGTTGCTCAGTTGTGTCCGACTCTTTGCAACCCCATGGACTGCAGCACGCCAGGCCTCCCTGTCCATCACCAACTCCCGGGGTTCACTCAAAATCACGTCCATCGAGTTGGTGATGTCATCCAACCATCTCATCCTCTGTCACCCCCTTCTCCTCCTGCCTTCAATCTTTCCCAGCATCAGGGTCTTTTCAAATGAGTTAGTTCTTCACATCAAAATATTGGCCAAAATATTGGAGTTTCAGCTTCAGCATCACTACTTCCAATGAATATTCAGGACTTATTTCCTTTAGGATGGACTGGTTTGATCTCCTTGCAGTTCAAGGGACTCTCTTGCGGTCACTGAAACAGGTCATGCTGAAATTTCTTACATATGACTCCTGAAGTCAAGTGAACTCCTTTTGCAGATGGAAAAGCCAATGTCCCAAGGGTTAAGTGATATCCCCAGGACTTCCCTGGGGAAGGAGGGAAGCTTCCAGCAGTACAGAATCTGCCTGCCAATGCAGGGGACATTGATCCCTAGTCCAGGAAGATTCCACATGCTGCAGAGCAGCTAAGCCTGTATGCTACAACTACTGAGCATGCATGCCTAGAGCCTGTGCTCCTGCAACAAGAGAAGCCAGGAGCTGCCCCCACTTGCTGCAAATGGAGACAGCCCACACAGCAACTAAGATTCAGTGCAGCCAAAAATAAATAAATTAATTTTTTTTTAATTCTTAAAAAAAAAGTGATCTCCCCAAGTGCGCAGATTGAGGATCTCAGAGGTCTTGATTCCTGGAAACCACACTCTCAAAAATAAAACCATTTCTGAAGTCTTGTTCATAAAAACAGGTGCATAAAAAGAACACTGAAGCATAGACAGTGACATAAAAAGCTGGATTATGAGACCACGGATTCAAAATGATCTTAGGGAGGGCAGAAGACCAACCTGCAAAGTTTTTCTTTGTTACAAAGATAAGAAAACATCAAGATTTTAAAACACACCCCACTAAGCAAACGAGATGAACTAGCAGTGACACCGAACAGATGAGAAGTGGGATTATAATAAACTGCTAAGTACCAGTTAGTAAATCCACATGTAATGTTTTTATAATAAGTGAAAGAGCTAGTCACTCTTGGAGACTCCATGGGCTGTAGCTCACCAGGCTCCTCCGTCCATGGGATTCTCCAGGCAAGAATACTGGAGTGGGTTGCCATTTCCTTCTCCGGGGGATCTTCCCAACCCAGAGTTCAAACCTTGGTCTCCTGCCTTGCAGGCAGATTCTTTACCATCTGAGCCACCAGGGAAATCAAGCTTTAAAACATAATACTAAATGTTAAAATGCATTGAATATTCCTTTCTTAACTCTGATCAAATTGTAGAATTCTGTACATGCTTGATATGAGATAAGGAGAGACCAAAGAGGAGGTCTCCTCTCTCCCGAGAAAAATCTAATCTGCCAAACCCTTCTCACAGTATCCATATCATTTATGTACTTTCTCTGAGGGCCTTTTAGCATGAAGCTTACCTGGTAGGTAAATAGGTAAAGCCAGAAGTTAATCACCATCAGAGCCCTATCCCCACTGTTTCAGAGAGAAGACTGCCAACTTGGAAGCACACTTCCTACCTTGCACTTCCAAACAAGAAGTGTGAATAAGAGTGAAACTTCTAATGGCCAACTGTCTATCTCACTAGGAAAACAGCTCCAGTCAAGCTCTTCAGGGCAGTCAGATGTTCCCACTTGTACTCGGTGACTCTGTGACTTATACTGAGAGCTCCATGTGGGTGCTCAGACCCTGGAGGGAAAGGACAAATGGGGTCCCCAGCAATCCTGGGCCCATTCCTCAGTCACGCTTCCCACAGCACCAAGGGAAAGGCGCCATCTCCTTGCCAAAGTTATGTTGCCCTACCTGGGAAGGAAAATTTCCCCACAGAAAACTTTAAAGATATACAGGAACAGGGAGAATCCAACTTAGGATTTTTCTGGATCCCAGGCTCTGAAATCTGATTCAAAGAATAAAAATATTCTGCTGTCAGTGTGCATTTCTATTGTTTTAAGGGTCAATTTTATATTTAAAACTTTGTTTAAAAAAAGCTATATTCTCCTATGGTAAAAATAAAGGGGGGGTTAGCTAACTCAAGGAGATTACTTAACTTTTTACTTATCTTGATTCAGAATACTTAAATACAAATGAAATATAAAGGATAAAGTATCATTAAATATTCCATAATAGATTAAATATGCTTTCCCACTACATGTTTTCTCACTAGCACAGACAGCAGACCAGACTGGGATCTAAACGTATACCGTCTTGGTCTAGCTGCCTCCCAAAATATCTATGGTTTACATTTCCTTACAAGGATATTCTTATATTCTTAATGGGCCAACATGCTGCCAAGAGGGGTGGTTCAATGTTTTTCTCACAAGATCTTTCAGTACAGTAAAGCTAAGAGTGCTATTAAAATATATTTTTTTAATGTTCATTTTTGAAACTTATACTCTTAGATGGGCATTCCTGAGCCCCAATCATTTGCATTTAAAATAAGAGATGCCGAAAGTCAAACCTTACTGCAGGGATGGAGGGACTAGGCTAGCATGTTCTTTTAACTAGTAAAATATGTAACTATCAAAACATACTTTAGAGACTAAAAACAACCACCCAGAGTTTTAACTGCCTGTACAGGACACACAATATTTCTATACATTTGCTAAAAACAGTCCCAGCCATATACAAAGTTTAATAACAAATATTTGTCTATGGGTGGGTGATTTCAGAGTACACTACAAAATAACCACATCTTGCCTTTTAAAGAGGGTATTTGAGTAGTAACTGGCTCAAGTCTTTAGAAAGTTGACATGTTACTAAATGTATATGAACTAGAAAATCATTTCTAAACTCAGTTTTGAATTCATTCAGTTTCAGACAATAGAACGGATACCTGGCCTGCTGTCTGCCCATCAAGTGTTGAAACACAAAAGAAATATCTGGGAAGGCAAACAAATTAGTTATTGTGTAAGAGTACTGACTTGTTAAATGCCTTAACTGTTTTTTCTTCACTGACAGACTTTAAAGCTAAAGTATTTTATTATCCTCAATGAATCTTTCGAAAAACTACACTTCACTGAACAAAACTGGGGGGAACAGAGGCAAAAATTAGCCATACCCTTGTCTATATAGGAAAACAAGCTTTTGCCATTGCCGAAAACTTCAAGGCTGCAGGAGGCAATTAAAGAGCAAGCTAGATAATACATTTCTAAAGTCAAAACCTTGATCTCTAGTTTAAAAAAAATGAAAAGAAAAGCTGTCTTATCAAATTACATTAGTTACATTTTTCAGAGTTAAGGGCACATTGGGGAGGGTTTAACTTTTAACCCAGGTATACTGATAAATACTGAGCTTTTATGGAAATATATCTCTTTTTTTTTAAAGAGAAAAGGTGAGAAACAGTCTTGGAAAAATGTCAAAGAGTCACTAAAAGAGCCTTACAACTTGCTAGACAATCTACACAGATTCAGAGAGACTGAAAGCAGTGAGAGCCATCAGTCACCAATATCCATTATTTCTTAATAAGAAAAATGGGAATAAAAGGATAAATAAGCACAATCAAGGAGACCAAAGACCAAAACACAAACTCGCAGGCTCTCTGTCAGTGCCTCCTTACTATAAAGATGGCTAAAATAAGAATTTGAGAGGTAACCTGACAGAGGCCAAGAAAACGCCCAAACTTGCCTGGATCCACCTCCTAGCACAGAACTTTGATCTTCCCTAAGAGATTAAGTTGTCAAATGTTACCTTACGACTCTAATGGTAAGAGCCAAGTGCCTGGACATTAAATGCTTGTGATACCATAACTGTCATTAGCATTGAGCTGGACTGAGAATCATAAAGTATTAGTGGTTACCACAAGCCTTCAGGAGCCCCAGAAGGAGAGTCGGTGGTTTAAATCCTGGGTACAACTCAGACCACACCCAGCACATTGTTGCCTTGTGAGGCAGTGCGTTTCCCAGTCAATGGATACGTTCCAGTAGAGTTGGACAATTGGAGAAGTGTTCTGGGTGGCGGAGAGATTTCAGGATTGAGACACTTACACTACTCTTAACACAAGAGAGAGAATCAGACAAACATATTGGGAAAAAATCAAATCAAATAGAAAGAAAACTCTTGGCAGTAAGAGTTGTTTACTTCCTTATTCTCAGGTGAAGAAACCAAGGCCCTGAAGGGTTAAGTATGTCACCACTCAAGGTCACTTGTGTGATTTACTGACAGATCTGGAAACCAGCTCTCCGTATTCCCAGCAGAATGCTCTTTCCTCTTGAATTGAAAGAAAATCCAGCAGTTCACTAGTTTGTGAAATGAAGGACCTGTACTTAAAGATGTTCATATATTGCCCTTGTTTAGAACAAAGTTCCCTGGTATATAACACAAATACTTCGCTAGAGAGACAGACCACAGAAAAGCTAACAATGAAATTTACAGACAGTAATTCAGACAGCAAGATATCAAGACTTGACCATCAAAAAAGGCATAAACATTTAGCCACTGATTACTGACCTGCCTGGGAATACAACTAACATTAGAGGAAACATAAGAAAATATTTTCAAATAATACTATTAAAAGAAAGGTGCTTGGGATCATGAAAAAAGTACACCTTAGGGAAGAATTTGAGATGATGCTTCCCAAAGAAGAAGAAACAACAGATTATTGTTTAAAACCCTTCAAAGCCCCTCAGGTAACCATCAATTTTATATAGAAAGCTTGCTAACCTGCCTCTGTACAGGGTACGCACACTGTGAAGGCTGGAGAGATTATGACTAATTACATGGAAGTGAGGACGTTGAGTAACTTTTTGTACAGTATCCAAATTACTGAAACAGAGTGATTTTATTTTCCAAGTGTGAAGCCATACCGACAGGAAACAAGCGGGGCTATTCTACCCCAGCAAAGCGCCTTAGCTAGTCAGGCATTCTGTAACAAGTCTCCATGGCAAATTTCCTAACACACACTTCTAAACACAAAGAACTCTTCCTCAGAGTGAGTGGCAATAAATAGGCTTGTGCAACTTCAACTAGAAGGATATTCAGATCCTTCTGGGATCTTTTCACGAAAGCAGCAGAATGCTATAGTCACCTTGCCATCCCAAAACCGTGAAAGGATTATAAAATCATAGAACATCTATCTGGAAGCTACAAGCAGCCTAAACAGGACATAGTGAATCCAATGACTTCATTTTTCAAATGAAAAACTGTCACCCGCCTCCCAAAATAAAAGAGTGACTTGCCCAAGGCCACCCAATTACTGAGTAGTATGGTAAGAACTACTACGGTCAAGGGCTCAAACCTAGTACCCTCTCCACAAAGCCACAGAAACAGCCTTTATAATCCTAAAACTATGCACCAGATATAACCTAGGATGTGGAAATTTGTGTCCCTACAGGTCTCAAATTTTGTGGTTTGGCCACACAAACCAGAGAACATACATTCACAGTCCCTTCCCCACCTCCACGGTGACTTCATCTCTTTATCTCCCCATCAAGAATCTTGGAACACAGGTGATTAAGACAGACCTTATTAGATCTAATAGAGGAATAACCTTGAATCTTTTTGATTAAAAATACACATTGGGAATTGAATCGCCAGTCTATGTCTGACGCAGGATGCAGCATGCTTGGGGCTGGTGCATGGGGATGACCCAGAAAGATGTTCTGGGGAGGGAGGTGGGAGGGGGGTTCATGTTTGGGAATGCATGTAAGAATTAAAGATTTTAAAATTTAAAAAATAAAAAACTAAAAATTAAAAAAAAAAAAAATAAATAAAATAAAATAAAAATACACATTGGAATTTTAATACTAGTCAGAGCACTTCCTTTCAAACATCTCAGGGTGACGTGTGACGAGCCATTGCACTGTGACACAGGATGGGGAACTGCTGCTGCGAAATATAAATAATCACTACAGGTGCAGCCGATGCTGTGAACACAAGAATCTCATCAACAATACTGAGGATTAGATCTGATTTTGCCCCTAGACTTGGATAAAGCAGCTTTCGGCAGGAAATAGACACTGTTAGACTGAACAAGTTTAAACGAGCCTAAAGGAGAAGAAGCAGGTAGCCTCCTCACTCTGGGGCCTTCTCAGATCTGGACAAAAGGCTAAATGCTGAGAATGCAGAGTTTGGCAATCCCATGTGGGAATGAGGGCTGAATTCCAATCCCCAATTCTGCCCCTTGGTGTGCCCTGAAGTCCTTATTTATTCACTGCAACATTTTTAAAGTGCTTCCTGGGTACTGGGCTCTGTGCCCTCCACGTTGAATAAAACGAAATCCCTGCTCTGTTGACCAAGAGTTTCCAATGTGGGATGTGTACACCCCTGAGTGAGGTGAAGGCAAGATACCACTGAGGAATGACAAAAAAAAAAAATACAAGAATTGATTTAAAATCATAGTCTCATCATTTTGATTTCTATTTTGGTGATTACCATTTTACAGATAACTAAATAGGCCTCGGTGCCCATGCTCCAGAAATTAGAAAATTGGTCAATCAAAGTTTGGGGACTCTTGATCTAGTCCCTTGGTGTGTAGCTTAGGCTCACCAAAGCTGTGATGGGATAGTAAATCAGAAGTACTTGCAAAAAGTGCTTGGGTGATTCCAAGATGTCTTGTAAGATCAACTGTGTGTGGGCACCCACCCCTCCCCAATGCGGCTTTTTAAGTCACTGATTTTCCAAAATGCAAATATATTGCCCTTGCGACTCCCTTTACATGCACTGGTCACATAACATACTTTTAAGGTGAAATGGAGAGTGAAATAAGGAGTTGTCAGGTGTATAATACTCTACAGGTCATGAAGAAGAAAATGTAACACAAGTGCCCTCTAACCACAGCTCAGAAAGTGCTAGGATGATGCTAGTTTAGGCAATCTGATCTGGACTGGTGCCAATTATCTTCATGTTTCCCAAGCCATCCACAGTCACTTGTGTAAGGCTCAAAGTCAAAAACAGAACATTGTTGAATTCTAAAGAAAGATGTCTGATGCTCTATAGCAAGGAGTGCACTCTCATAAAAATGTGATATTTCTTTGTGCTTTTTAGGTAATAATGTAAAACAGCCCTTTTCCTTACAGAGCAGGCAAGACTAGTCACTAAAACTCAAGGAATCTGCTCAACAAGGTCTTTTCAACTGCTTTTCTCTCTGGGGCTTGAAAGAAGTGTCAGGAAAAGGCACCTCTTCTGCAATGAATTCCCTAAAAGTTTAAAGAGGTCTTGGGGGGAAAAAATAGTCCCATCCCCTCTACCTAGTCTTCTTCCCTTCTGGTTCCCCACTCCCGCCCCAACTTTTCCACATAATGTATCTTTTGTAGGCAAAATGCTCCTCACAGCAAAGTTAATATTTTGCACTGAAAAGTTAAATTTCACCTTATTGAAGGAAAATGACTTCAAATATGTAACTTCAACCTGAAAGGCGGGGGATAAAAAAAAAGAAGGGGGGGGTGGCCAAAGAATGACACTGGTTCCAAGGCAACTGGCCACCATACTAAAAAAAAACAAACCACCCATTGGCAGACAGCAAGCAGAACAGTTCCCACCACCCACCTGGAGGCAGCATACTCTGGCCTGAATAGAGAGGATTCTCCACGGGGGTCTGCTCTTTCTTTCCAACTGTCTAGGTCTAAGAGATCCCCCTCAGGAGGTATAAGGTAAAAGGAAATTCCCTTTACCCAAGGCCCTCAGAACCCCTTTCTCTCTCAAACAGTTCTTTCACTGCCCTTGGTTTAATCTGGCCACACAGCACAACAAGGAAGAACAGGAGCCTAACCCCAAGCCCGGCACTCAATTATCCTATTCTTTCTCTACGGGGGCCATCTGCCAATGCCACCTCCAGCACCTATTTCAGATTCTTCTTTTCTGAAGCGAATGTCTAAAAGCTGAGACGGTCCCCATTTGCGGAGAGGGTCTGTGGAAGTCAGAACCATTTGAGCGACTTCCCCAACCTCGGGGAGCTCAAAAGAAAAGTTCTCCTGGTGAAGCAACAACAGAAAACGGCTACCTTTCGAGAGCTTATGCTCTGGCACTTTCATTTTCCTCCAATATCCTGTACTTCAGGTCAGCATTCCTTCTTTAAAAGGCCTTGTTGGGTAAGAAGACTAATATATCCAGAGAAACCTGCAATTTCCCCTCCTTCTCCCTTGTTTTGGCCTGGCTTCCCCGCGCGCTCCAGAACCCCAGGCGCTGGCTGATGAGTCCGGAGTGCAAGCGGACCCAGGTGCCAGGTTGCTCTCCCCGGACAGGGCCAAACAGGAAGGCCACTGGCCCTGACTACCGCACAGGTGTTCTCCCCACATGCTTCCCCACGAAAACCGCCTCGGTCTCAGACTCGGGCCAAGTTCGAGGCGCCCTCACCCCTAACGCCTGCAAAGCTCTTGCCAGCTGAGCAGGGGGCCCGGGTGAGAAGACAAAAGTCGCATGAAAAGGTTGCCAAGGGCAAGCGTTTCCAGATTCCTCTTTCCTCCTCGGCCCCAGATGCACTTGAGAGTTAGGAGGTGTGGGGGAGCTGGTGATCGTGCCCTTAAAGCCTGGGAAAAAGAGCTACACGGGTCTCGGACCCGGGTTGGCAAAGCTTGGGAAGCCCGTGGCACTGGAGTGAGTGCCAAGGAGGTGCCGGCGGCCCACCGCCCCGCCCCCCTCCTCGGCACATTGCGGGGCGGGGGGTGGGGGGTGGGATGAGATCTGCCACTGGCTCCGCCCCCCGGCGCCCCGACCCCCGGCGCCCCCGCAGCCCGCACTCACAGCAATTGGGTGAAAGCGCTGAGCCCCTCGGGCACGGCCGTCAGCCCCTTCCCGGAGCAGTCCACCCGACGGTCTCCGTCGCAGCTACAGGGCGCCGCGCAGAGAGGCGGCGCCGCGCCGCTGGGCTCGGCCGAGCAGCGCAGCCCCAGGGCGAGGAAGCAGAGCAACCCCAGCGGGCCCGGCATTGCTGCGGCCGCCACCCGCGCCGGCCTCTCCCGCGGCGCCGCTCGCTCGGCGCGCCTCCGCCGCCCTCCGACGCCCCCCGCCGCCCCGGGCGGCAGGCCTGCGGGTTGGGCCGGGGGCTCTCTTCTCTTGGCAGTCACGCGGGCTCGGCTCCTTCAACAGTCCGCGGCAGCAGCGAAGGAACGCGGCGCTCCGGAGTTTCGCCCTTCCCGCTGCTCCATGGAAGCGCAGAGGCAGCCCCAGGTCCTCCCGCGGCTCAGGCCAGCCGGCCCGGCCGGGCGCAGCTGCGGGGGCCGCGCTCTGCCATCGCACCCGCCTCTCGGTCCCCGGCCTCCCGCCGCAGCCGTTCTTCAAGGTTGCGGAGCGCAGACTTCAGCCATGCCGGCCCCTCGCCCCAGCCCCCGCCCGGCTCTCGCACAAACACCCGGGCTCTTTCTCGCTCTTCTCGCAGCCGCGGCTCGATCTCCTCCCGTCCTTTTTCCCTTCTAGGGTTGCACGCTCGGGTTCCCAAGCCCCCAGCCGCTGGGTTATGCAAATCACCTAGGTACATGCAAAACTAACCCCTCTCTCGGAGCACCATTGGCCGGGGGAGGTCTCTAGCTTATTACTATGCGAGGAGGGGAGCCGCCATTGGCCGAGAGTGGACCAGAAGGGCGTGTGTATCGGGCGTGAGTGACAAGGTGGTGGTGGTGGTGGTAGTTCTAGGCAGAAATCCCTGACTTGGTTTGATTTGCGTGGCAGGTTGTGGATCGAAGGTAGAAGGATCTGAAGACGTAGAATCTGGTTTTCTACCCCCCACACACATGCTCGTTGTCTTCCCTCTGCAGAAATTGGATCTCCTAAATTGGACGACCTGAAAAGTAGAACTTGCCTCCAGCATTCAGTTAAGTTTCAAATGACTCTGTGCTGCTCCAAATGGTGAGGACTCTGGGAGCTGTGCAAATGGGCAAAGAATTTTAAAGAGGAGGGAAAAGGCTTCTCTTAATCTGGCATAAATATTTAAGTTTCATCTATATACTAAAGTTAAAACAGTGTATCCCCCAAGAACCTCTCCCTTCACCTAACATCTTTATACCTATCTAAATGGCAGCCCACTCCAGTGTTCTTGCCTGGAGAATCCCAGGGACGGGGGAGCCTGGTGGGCTGCCGTCTCTGGGGTCGCAGAGTCGGACACGACTGAAGCGACTTAGCAGCAGCAGCAGCAGCAGCAGCGATATGCACAGGGTAGCTAAATCATAGCAATTAGCCATCCACGATATAGAGTTCTGGTGACCCCCAACGCAGACTACTTTCTCACCTACTTCAAAATCCTGGAACACAGGAATCTTGTTAGGGTCAACAGAAGTGATGTTTCTGAACACTGGACAATTTTTCCAGACAACAGAAACATTTGCGTGCTAGTAACTACCCTTGAGAAGGCAGCAGCAACTTTGCTGTTAAATGATTATCAGCATTCCTTCCTCTTCTGGACTTTTGTGGCATAATAGACCTCACGTTATTATTATTGTTGTTTGTACCAGCTACTGCTTTGTAGGCACTTCCTTTCTTGCTGTCCACTATGATTCTGAGTTATTTTTCTCGATTTTGAAGACATTTCCCACAAATATTTTAAGGTAGGCAGAGTTAAAAATTTCACTGTCATCAAGGTGATTACTCATGTCATATAAGTAAAATTAAAGAAACTGGAAATAAGTTGACACAGACTCGAGAAATTTAAATGAAAAATTTCCATCATCCTTACATTCAGGAGTTTATCTTTTAAAATAATGCCAGTTGGGCATATGAGTAACAAGAAATTCTTGTTTGACATGATTGACAGTCAAATAAATACAGATATGCCTTGAATTTAAGTTTTAGGAATGACCTGTTTCCTATAGTTGTAGGTTTGAATGAGAATTTAAAGGTAGCTGGACAACCCTCTGGTTTTATGGATAAGAAATCAGAAGCTTGCAGATACTGTGCTCTGTCCAATATCATCACAGAACAGCTCCTGGGCTCCTGGTTCCTTGTATGGTACCCTTGGAGCCTTCTCTAAACTGGATTCCATTGTCTAAATCACTTCCATTATCTGCTGGCAACTCTCAGGAGCAAGTGAAAACTGTTCATTTTGTTTCTTTGGTTCCTTTAACACTTCTCTTTCATTACAACAGAATTTTCTTGCCCAGATATCATTATCTTCTTTTTATATAACAATAATATGTTATACTGATTGATCTTGTTTTGGCCAGATAACTCGTTTCCTTTCTTTAAACTTTAGTAAGCATAAGAATCACATGCAAAACTTGATTAAAACTGTAAACATTTTGATGCATGTCAAGTCAGGAACTTTATTCTTTGCTTTCAAGGAATAAGATCTTAGGGCTGGGGACTTAAGTGAAAGGAGAGATTTGGATTTTGGAAAAGGGAGAGATATAGATTTTATTGAAGAATACATTTCTATTATCTAGGAGATGAAAAAGGTAAGAAAGGAGGATTCAAATTTGCAGCTTGTCCAAGAAGAGAAAATATCAGGAACAAAGGACATGTCGAAGAAGAAAAGAGGTAAGATATGTTACAGTCTTAGTGTTTCAAATAGTTGCTACATTATGTGTGCTTTGCTTTAAACTGGCCGATTAGTCTTCATTTCTTGGATAAGATGCCCGAAGAGAGAAAAAAAACACACCCTGATTTTTAAGATCCTATCCCAGATAACTAGAGAAAAATGATCAGCATTTCCATAACCCTTAAGGACCTGGAAAGATATCTAGATGAACCAAAATTTGATGACAGACAAGATATAAACTTAATAGAGACTCTGCCTGCAGACTGGTTCTTCTTTCTAGCTTTTCATGCCATGGATGAGTAAATAGGTAGCATCCACAGGCTCGATAAGAGGAAGTGGAGCAACGAAGGAGGCATCCCTTCCTGGTAATGCTCATCTTGGGGCTTTGGGGCAGGGGGTACAAGGTCTGTTGACTCGTGGACAAGGTGGACTTCACCCATTCTTACAAATACATACCTATACAAATGTATGCTTCTGCAGGCTGCTCTATTAAGGAAACAAAAACAGAGATTGTGAGGGTTCTCCGGGAGTGCTATAATGACTGAATTAAAAGTCCTCAAATGTACAGAATTTCACTTTTTATAAAATACTTCCAAATGACAAAAGAAAAATATCTAAGTTCACAGCAGTCAGCTTAAGAAATACAGTGTTACAAATGTAGTTGAAGTTCCCTTTGTACTCCTCCCCAATCATATTCATTTCCTTCTTTCTTTCCCTGGAAGTAAGCCCTTGCCTAAACTTCATCATTAATGCCCAGGCATATTTTCATATTTTTCGTATGCGTGCATCCCTAAAAAGAATATCATTCTGTATTCTTCAGCAACTTGTTTTCTTCAACCTGTGAGCTTTGTCCATGTTCATGAACTATGTGCTATTGTTAATTCATTTTCATTACTACATAGTATTCCATTAAAAATATACTCAGTATTTATTTGTCCATTCTATTTAAACTTATTTTTTTTCTAAAAATACTACCATGAATATTCTTGTTCAAGTCTCCTTTTTCATATATGCAAGAGATTCTCTAAAATGTATTTTCCTTTATATATGTGTGTGTGTCCAGGAGTGGAATTGCTGGGTCATAGCTTAGGTACACTCACACACTCACCATATTGGATGTCAAATGGTTTTCCAAAGTGACTGGACTTACTTGTCCTTCCTTCAGCAGAGAATAAGAAACCTCATTAGTCTACTTCCTACTAATACTAATGTTTTAAGACTTAAATATTTGTGAATCTGATGCATACCGAGTAAAATTGAAGTGTAGTTTAAATTGAATTTCCCTGATTACAACTGCATCTTCTCATGTATTTATTGGGCATTTGGTGTGCTCTGCCATACACTGCCTATTCGTTTCCTCTGCCTGTTTGTTTTCTGTTGAGTTGCTTATATTTGTTTTTCTAGTTTAGGGCCAGATAGTAAATATTTGGAGCCTTGTGGACCACATGGTCTCTGCCATAACTATTCAACTCTGCCACTGTAGCACAAAAGCATCATAAATGATACATAAGCAAATAGATGTGGCTGTGTTCCAATAAAACTTTTTTTTTTTTTTTTTGGCAAAAACACATGTTGGACTAGTTCTGGCCCGTGGGCCATACAGTTTCCCAACCCTGTTTTATAGATGTTAATCCTTTATTGAAATCTAATTATTTTTTAAAATCATTTGTAGGATTATGTAAAATTCAGAAAGACACGCCTCAAATGTAACCGTCTTTCCTTACCTGTTGACATTAAGCACTTTTAAATTTCTGATCTCCGTGGTGAGCTCATGGTGAAGATTATATTGCAGAATTAGCCCTGAAGAGTCCATTGCAAGCTTAAACATGCCTCTCTTTCTAGAGTGAATGGTGTACAAGTTGTCCTGGATGCTTAGGGTTTATCATACCTCCCATCCAAAAGACACCCCAAATATTGACTTGATGCAGTCACATGATGGGGGAATAACAGCTGTTGACTTTATGAAAGCATCTGTGCCAGACCCACCACCCAATGTTAGAAGCTGTTTTATTGCTGTTGTTGTTTAGTTGCTAAGTCGTGTCCAGCTCTTTGCAACCCCATGGACTGAGCCCACCAGGCTCCTCTGTCTGTGGGGTTCTCCAGGCAAGAATACTGGAGTGGGTTGCCATTTCCTTCTCCAGGGGATCTTCTCATCCAGGGGTCCAACCCACAACTCTTGCAGTGCAGGCAGATTCTTTATCACTGAGCCACCAGGGAAGCTAGAAGCTGTTTATGTTTTTAAAATTATGTATGTATCTACACATACATACATATTTATGGGTTTTTATATCAAAACATAATAGATTCAGGAAATGAGGAGAGACTATCAAGTCTAATCCCTACCCCTCAGACAACTGATACATCCCTACTCTTAACAACTGAGTCCTCCAGGTAAATGCTTGTTTCTCTGCTCTGCTGCCTCCACATCTGCACCCGGGGCTCTGGGCCAGTGGAACTCCCACACGGGGCCCCAGAGGCTTGCAGTCTCAGTGTCTCACTTAGTTGTCCTTTTCTTTGGAGTCTCAATGTCTCTAGAGTGATCCTGTTTTGCACAGAAAATAGCATCTATTTTTTTAGGGATAATTTTAAACTACAGTGATTATCTTGAATCACATACACAAAATAAAAATATCAAATTGTTGAAAAATTAAAAATATCTTTTTAAGCTGTACAAGTGGTCAAACTTGGGCTTCCGGGGCCTCTTTCCTCTGCCACCTGTGTAGAACTGATGGACCTTGGCATGTGATGACTGGCAGTAAGGCTTGTGGTGGGACTGAAGACCATTCTTGAAACCAGCCCTTTTCAAAACATCACCCCGAAATTTCTTAGTTTCTTGACCTCGTCAAATATCTTGTAGTCAGATGTCCTATTAAGTACTTCTAAAGACCCATATTGACCCTAGACTTCAAAATATTAGGACAAGTATCAGAAACATTTTCCTATACATAATATACCTAATATATATTCCTAACCCTTTCTAATTCTGATTGTCTTTTCCTGATATTTCCATTTCAAATCTAACCCCAGAAGAGAATGAGAGTCTGCAACAATTTCTGAACTACACAACTGCTCGTAGATCCCAAGGTCCATGTAATAATAATCTACTAATCTACATAATCTGCTAATGATAAAAAGAATGAGGCAAAAAAAAAAAAAATTAAATGAGCATTAAAGCAGCCAGGCATTATCACAGAAAAGTAAAGGGAAAAAAAGCAGAGTAGAAAACTGTGAAGATTACCACCTAGTCATGCTGAACATTTGCTCGGGCCAAAGTTTTAACACACAAAGTTCAGACACAGAATGTGGCTCCTTTTCACTCCCTCAAAATTCCAAATAGAACTTTAAACATTTTGGAAAGACCGTAACATGAGACAATTATTTCAAAGAACTACATGCAAAGTCTCTGTACCCCATAAAGGACATGAACAGAAAACCAGCACTTGGGCAGGGGTGTGGATTTGAAGACAGTTCTACTGCTGAACTGTATCCTCAAAAGCTCTTCCTTGTCTACAAGAACATACATGCAAAGAAATCTAGGAAAGAAGGCAGTAAGGGATTGTAGACTCAAGGAGAAGTTGTGGGAAGAGGTGGAAAGAATACTTCACCTTCTGTAGATTGTCTTTCTTTTCCTGTTCTGGCTCCTAATGCTGTCTCAAAAAAGACTTCTTGGGTAAACACATCTTAGGTAATTTCCTCTCTTTCTGTCTAACAACAGCTACCATCACTCTCTTCAAATTAAAAGGAGTGGCAACCAGAATGAAAATTTTAACAATACCAAGGTTTCTGAAATATCTTTAATATAATTTCAAAAATAAAAATTCTGAGGCTATTGCTCTAAAAATTCAGACAAACTACCAACCATCTATAATTCTCAGGATTACCTTGGAAAGAGGCAAAGCAAGAGAGGATCTGGAGACTGGATCAAGGGGACTGGAAGTTAGGGTGATGACAAAAATGCTTTCTTGGGGTCTGGTTAACAAAATCTGGTACTATTTATTACACTCTTTTTTTTTGGTCTTAGGTTAGTGTTAAAACATATGAATTCAGTTCATAGAACACATATGAGGAAAAGTTAAAAATTTTCAATATGAAAGAAAAAATGGGAGGACCTTGAGGTGTTAGGGAAATACATCATATTCACTTTTCCAGTTTGTTCATTTTAGTCCAGAATAACACAAACTTGTCAAGTTTTTCAACTTTTGTGGGAGTTTTTTTTTTTTCCCCCAAGGAATAGTTACCATACATCTAACACCTCAGTCTCTGTTCTCTTGGGGACTGAGCAGCTTCGATCAATTCACAGGTCAGTTGGAGAAGACTTGAGACACAAATTCCACCTCCATTGATTCTGATGTAGGTCTGGGATGGGGCCTGAGAGTCTCAATATTTTAAAAGATCCGATTCTGATATAACTTGCCACCCAAATTTATGAGTCTCTGCTACAGGATTGTTTGAATCCTTTGAGAAGCAGACACCCATATAGGATCGCTTATGCAAAAGACTCATGAGGGGAAAAGTTAGTGAAGAAACGTGGGGAGGGAAGTACGGGAGACTCTTAGAGCCCTGAGATCTTATGATGCAAGTTTGACTCCAGGTCAGAGAGGAAAGCAAGGAAAAGTGGTTGGATGAGTCTCTGATGGCAGTGCAGTTTCATCGAAGCTTGGTGCGTCCAATGGAGAGACCCTAAGACAAACTCCCCCATCAGAGGAGTCCCGTGCCTCCTGCCTTCGTATTTCTGCTGCACTCAGTCACTGACCGGGACCAGCCTCGGGAACTATGGTGAAGAACTTCCCAGCAGGACTGCTAGTCAGTTAGTCTCCCTATATTCAGAGACTGGAAAGGTGCATTTTCTTGGCAGCCTCAAAGTAGAAGGTATGATTTGGAGTCCCACTGTCAAGCAGCTTACAATTCAATTTAACTTATAGAATTAAGAAATTTAGGCTTAAAAAGGACCTTAAGATCTGTTTAAGCACCTAAGGCTTAAAAATGTTCAACAGCATCTCTGCTTCTTCTGGATATGTCTATAGTGAGCATTAGGGCTTCCCTGTTTGGCTCAGACAGTAAAGGATCCACCTACAATCCAGAAGACCCTGGGTCCAGAAGATTCCCCTAGACAGAGACATGGCAGCCCACTCCAGGATTCTTGCCTGGAGAACTCCATGGACAGAGGAGCCTGGCGGGCTACAGTCCTTGGGGTCACAAAAAGTTAGACACAACTCACACATGGTCAGCATATTCACATCCTCATTAGGGGTTGACTCCATCTTTGGATGGTTCTAGCTGTTAGAAAGTTCTGTCTTACGTTGTGCCAAACTTTCTTCTTGATACTTGTGAAATCCTCAGAAACAGAAGGAACTTTGGAGATCACTGGTTGAATCTCATTTACCAGAGAGAAATCAGACCCACAGAGGATAACTGAATTACTAAAGGCAGCATACCTAGTCACCGGCAGAACTGAAGCTAATATCTAGGCCAACTGCTCATTTCACTCTGTATTTGGCTTGACACTGTATTTTTAATTTGCAAGGAAAGGAGAACATTAAAAACTTTAGTTGTCATACAAAGCAGGTTAATCGCAATACCTCAGTTTTAAATTTATTTAAAGGAACTTACCAGGTCCCTCTGAAATGAATTTAAAAAAAAATCTTTTGGCCACAATTCATGGGATATGACATCTTAGTTCCCCAACCCAGGACTGAACCCACACCCTCTGCATTTGAAGTGTGGAATCTTAACCACTGAACCATCAGGAAGTCCCTGAAACAACTTTTCTTTTGATTAAACATCCTGTTTGAATTTGGATGAAGATAAAAAGAAAGATGTAAAGCTGAAAATAATTTCCAGCCAACTAAAGTTGTTCATATTTAGTAGAAGGATCAAAACAATGCTGAATCACTTGTACTCCTCTCCCACCCCAGAAAACCTATATACGGAATAGTATTTATGTAACTTTGGCCACCTCATGCAAAGAGTTGACTCATTGGAAAAGACTGATGCTAGGAGGGATTGGGGGCAGGAGGAGAAGGGGACGAAAGAGGATGAGATGGCTGGATGGCATCACTGACTCGATGGACGTGAGTTTGAGTGAACTCCGGGAGCTGGTGATGGACAGGGAGGCCTGGCGTGCTGCGATTCATGGGGTCACAGAGTCGGACACGACTGAGCAACTGAACTGAACTGAACTTATTTAGGTTTGTTTTTCTTTTAGAATGTGTTTAGAAAGTTTTCTTCCCACATTTACAAAGCTTTGAATTTCATAAAATACATAAAAATACTAATCTAGGGCTTTAAAGAAAAGGTTGAATACATTTTAAAACTTAGGCCTGATCCCTAGTGGCTTAAATGGTAAAGAATTCACCAGCAATGTGGGAGACCTGAGTTTGATCCTTGGGTTGGGAAGATCCCCTGGAGTAGGAAATGGCAACTTGTCCCAGTTCTCTTGCTTGGAAAATTCCATGGACAGAGCACCTGGCCAGGCTACAGTCCATGGGGTAGCAAAGAGTCGCCCGATACGACTGAGCACTTCACTTCACTAATCTTTAGTTAGCAAGAACTATTAATACTAGAAAATTCTTACATAGTATCAACAGCACTTTGGTGCCACCTTGTGGTACAACATAAAAAGGTAGGAGGAAAAGGTTATATGCTGCTAAGTCGCTTCAGTCGTTGCGACCCCATAGATGGCAGCCCATGAGGCTCCCCCATCCCTGGGATTCTCCAGGCAAGAACACTGGAGTGGGTTGCCATTTCCTTCTCCAATGCATGAATGTGAAAAGTGAAAGTGAAGTCGCTCAGTTGTGTCCGACTCTTAGCGA
Source organism: Ovis canadensis (assembly GCF_042477335.2). Classification (NCBI taxonomy): domain Eukaryota; kingdom Metazoa; phylum Chordata; class Mammalia; order Artiodactyla; family Bovidae; genus Ovis; species Ovis canadensis. The sequence goes on from NC_091259.1 coordinate 65,224,178, forward strand.
CCCCATGGACTGTGTTCCACCAGGCTCCTCCGTCCATGGGATTTTCCAGGCAAGAGTGCTGGAGTGGGGTGCCATTGCCTTCTCCAAAAAGGTTATATAGAATTATATAGAGTTTAATAAATCTGTGGGGTTCTAGTTACAGAAGGAGGTGGGGAAAAAGGGGGAATGTGTGTGTTACTGACTCCTTCCTTAAGTATTCATATTATAAAATGTCACATTGGATTTAAAAAATTCCAATTTTGCCAATGTTTTCAATTTTTAAGAATTGTTTAACGTGGTTTAAAACTTTGTGTTTTAATTCTGTTTCCAACATTACTTACGTGTTTACATGTTTATCTGGCTAGAAGGATACCACACTTTCGAGGTTTTACCTCTATCTCAGTGGTTACTTTTAACTGCTTTTCTTGGAGGCACTCACACCATGGGAGTTTGGTAAATCTGGGAAGAAGGAAGAAGCATTTCTATCTCATATCTGCCCTTCTGGGGATGGTATCTAGAGCGTGAACAAGCTCTGCCCCTGAAGAATGGGCATGATGAGAAATCAGTCATGGTCCAGATGAGGAGGGTCGATGTGGCGAATTTGAGGAGCACATTTTCTTAAGCCTAAGGTATGTATGCCTGCCCCGTCTTTAACAGAAAGTAGGCTCCTGGAGGCAAGGGCTTTGTCTTTTTTCTCTATTGCACCCCTACCCTCTAGAACATGACTAGCACAGAGAAGATATTCAATAAATATGTGGAGTAAGAACAAATAAATAATATAAGTGCTATCTTGGCCCACATCAGCCAATTCATTGATTTCCTGCCGCAATCAGAACCATAGAGGGGAAGAGAAACTCTTTACTGGGCCCTATCAAAAACTAGTTTCCCAGATATTCACATGGGTAACTTCTTCAGTTCACACCATTCAGGTTTCTTTTCAAACATCATCTCTTCAGAGAGGCGTTTCCTGTCGTCTTTCTGTAAAATAGCAACACCGTGTTCTTCCATGTCATTCTCTCAGCAAGTATGGATTGACTGCCACATGCTAGGCACTGTTCTCAGCTCTGAGTATATAAGCTCAGTCACTCAGTGGTGTCCGACTCTTTGCGACCCCATGAATTGCAGCACACCAGGCCTCCCTGTCCATCACCAACTCCCGGAGTTCACTCAAACTCATGTCCATCGAGTTGGTGATGCCATCCAGCCATCTCATCCTCTGTTGTCCCCTTCTCCTCCTGCTCCCAATCCCTCCCAGCATCAGAGTCTTCTTCAGCGAGTCAACTCTTCACATGAGGTAGCCAAAGTACTGGACTTTCAGCTACACCATCATTCCTTCCAAAGAACACCCAGGACTGATCTCCTTTAGGATGGACTGGTTGGATCTCCTTGCAGTCCAAGAAACTCTCAAGAGTCTTCTCCAACACCACAGTTCAAAAGCATCAATTCTCCGGCGCTCAGTCCAACTCTCACATCCTTCTTCACAGTCCAACTCTCACATCCATACATGACCACTGGAAAAACCATAGCCTTGACTAGACGGACCTTTGTTGGCAAAGTAACGTCTCTGCTTTGGAATATACTATCTAGGTTGGTCATAACTTTCCTTCCAAGGAGTAAATGTCTTTTAATTTCATGGCTGCAATCACCATCTGCAGTGATTTTGGAGCCCAAAAAAATAAAGTCTGACACTGTTTCCCTATCTATTTTCCATGAAGTGATGGGACCAGATGCCATGATATTCGTTTTCTGAATGTTGAGCTTTAAGCCAACTTTTTCACTCTCCTCTTTCAGTTTCATCAAGAGGCTCTTTAGGTCGTCTTCACTTTCTGTCATAAGGGTGGTGTCATCTGCATATCTGAGGTAATTGATATTTTGATGCAATATTGATGCCAGCAATCTTGATGCCAGCTTGTGCTTCCTCCAGCCCAGCATTTCTCATGATGTGCTCTGCATATAAGTTAAATAAGCAGGGTGACAATATACAGCCTTGACGTACTCCTTTTCCTATTTGGAACCAGTCTGTTGTTCCATGTTCAGTTCCAACTGTTGCTTCCATATAGGTTTCTCAAGAGGCAGGTCAGGTGGTCTGGTATGCCCATCTCTTTCAGAATTGTCCACAGTTTATTGTGATCCACACAGTCAAAGGGTTTGGCATAGTCAATAAAGCAGAAATAGATGTTTTTCTGGAACTCTCTTGCTTTTTCCACGATCCAGCGGATGTTGGCAATTTGATCTGTGGTTCCTCTGCCTTTTCCAAAACCAGCTTGAACATCTGGAATTTCACGGTTCACCTACTGCTGAAGCCTGGCTTGGAGAATTTTGAGTGTTACTTTACTAGCATGTGAGATGAGTACAATTGTGTGGTAGTTTGAGCATTCTTTGGCATTGCCTTTCTTTGGGATTGGAACGAAAACTGACCTTTTCCAGTCCTGTGGCCACTGCTGAGTTTTCCAAAGTTGCTGGCATATTGAGTGCAGCACTTTCACAGCATCATCTTTCAGGGTTTGAAATAGCTCAACTGGAATTCCATCACCTCCACTAGCTTTGTTCGTAGTGATGCTTTCTAAGGCCCACTTGACTTCACATTGCAGGATGTCTGGCTCTAGGTGAGTGATCATACCATCATGATTATCTGGGTCGTGAAGATCTTTTTTGTACAGTTCTTCTGTGTATTCTTGCCACCTCTTCTTAATATTTTCTGCTTCTGTTAGATCCAGACCATTTCTGTCCTTTATCAAGCCCATCTTTGCATGAAATGTTCCTTGGTATCCCTAATTTTCTTGAAGAGATCTCTAGTCTTTCCCATGCTGTCATTTTCCTCTATTTCTTTGCATTGATCGCTGAGGAAGGCTTTCTTATCTCTCCTTGCTATTCTTTGGAACTCTGCATTCAGATGCTTTTATCTTTCCTTTTCTCCTTTGCTTTTCGCTTCTCTTCCTTTCACAGCTATTTGTAAGCCCTCCTCAGACAGCCATTTTGCTTTTTTGCATTTGTTTCCCATGGGGATGGTCTTGATCCCTGTCTCCTGTACAATGTCACGAACCTCTATCCATAGTTCATCAGGCACTCTATCAGATCTAGTCTCTTAAATCTATTTCTCACTTCCACTGTATAATAAGGGATTTGATTTAGGTCATACCTGAATGGTCTAGTGGTTTTCCCTACTTTCTTCAATTTAAGTCTGAATTTGGCAATAAGGAGTTCATGATCTGAGCCATAGTCAGCTCCCAGTCTTATTTTCGCTGACTGTATAGAGCTTTTCCATCTTTGGCTGCAAAGAATAATCAATCTGATTTTGGTGTTGACCATCTGGTGATGTCCATGTGTAGAGTCTTCTCTTGTGTTGTTGGAATAGGGTGTTTGCTATGACCAGTGCGTTCTTTTGGCAAAACTCTTATTAGCCTTTGCCCTGCTTCATTCTGTATTCCAAGGCCAAATTTGCCTGTTACGCCAGGTGTTTCTTGACTTCCTACTTTTGCATTCCAGTCCCCTATAATGAAAAGGACTTGTTTTTTGGATGTTAGTTCTAAAAGGTCTTGTAGGTCTTCATAGAACTGTTCAACTTCAGCTTCTTCAGTGTTACTGGTTGGGCCATAGACTTGGATTACTGTGATACTGAATGGTTTGCTTTGGAAATGAACAGAGATCATTCTGTTGTTGTTGAGACTGCATCCAAGTACTGCATTTCGGACTCTCTTGTTGACCATAATGGCTATTCCATTTCTTCTAAGGGGTTCCTGCCCACAGTAGTAGATATAATGGTCATCTGAGTTAAATTCACCCATTCCAGTCCATTTTAGTTCGCTGATTCCTAGAATGTTGACGTTCACTCTCACCATCTCGTTTGACCACTTCCAATTTGCCTTGATTCATGGACCTGACATTCCAGGTTCCTATGCAATATTGCTCTTTACAGCATCGGATCTTGCTTCTATCACCAGTCACATCCACAGCTGGGTATTGTTTTTGCTTTGGCTCCATCCCTTCATTCTTTCTGGAGTTATTTCTCCACTGATCTCTAGTAGCATATTGGGCACCTACTGACCTGGGGAGTTCCTGTTTCAGTATCCTATCATTTTCCCTTTTCATACTGTTCATGGGGTTCTCAAGCAAGAAACAAAACAGAGGCCTGCCTTGCTCTCAAGTTTATGATTTTGTGGAAATAGTGGGCTGACAAAATAGACAAATACATTATCAGATTTCAGACAAAGGGAACATCAAGTGTAAAGGCCTGTCATGTTGGAGAAAGGGGAAGAGTCAAAGTGGAGAGGGGAAGAGTGGAGGGCTTCAGAGGGAGGCACATAGTATGGACTGGGGATGTTATGGTGAGGTGCTTAGATTTATATTCTAACTATGGTGGGGAGTCAGTGGGTATATTAAGGGTGATTTATAGAAAAGGATCATCAGCACAGAGTAGGTGCTTAAAAATTAATACTAGTACTCAGTCATTGCAAGCATTATGTGAAATACTGTATGGAGGTTGGTGCTGCACAGAGGTTCCAAGGAAAATTTTAAAAAACTAGCTGCTTAGATATGGTGGGTCCATGTCTCTGAGCCCACCTCAGACAGCCCAGAGAGAAGGGATGGTTTTGAACCTTGACGAGTGATTTAATCCTGCTGAGTCTTTTCTCTTTGGCTTTCATCCTTCTTGCCCTCCTGGACTTCTTAACACTCATTACCGCCTAAAAGTATGTTGCTTTCTTGTTCCTGTGTATATGTGTGTGTGTATGACACAGGACTCTGGCTCAAAAAAAAAAAAAAAACAAACAACAACAACAAGAAAAACCATCTAAACCAAAAACACCAAGAAACCTAAGAAATAAAAGGAAAAAAAGATATATATGTATGTATAACTGAATCACTTTGCTATACACCTGAAACTAACACAACATTGTACATTAACTTTTTTAAGCCACTCAGTTGTATCCAATTCTTTGCAACCCCATGGACTATATATAGTCCATGGAGTTCTCCAGGCCATAATACTGGAGTGGGTAGCCTCTCCCTTCTCCAGTGGATCTTCCCAACCCAGGGATCAAACCCAGGTCTCCCGCATTGCAAGCAGATTATTTACCAGCTGAGCCACAAGGGAAGCCCATATTACTATACAATTAAGAAAAGCAAAGCTATTGGGAATTCTCTGGCAGTCCCAGTGGTTAGGACTCTGCACTTTCACTGCCATGGCCCCAGATTCAATCCCTGGTTGGTTAGGAAACTAAGATCCTGCTAGCTGCATGGCTCAGTCGGAAAAAAAAAAAAAAAAGTATATAGAGTGGGTAAACAAGATCCTACCATATAGCACAGGAACTATATTCAATATGTGATAAAATATGATGGAAAGGAATATGAAGACTTTTTACATATATGTATGACTGAATCACTTGGTGTACAGCAGAATTGTAAGTCAACTACACTTCAATAATTTTTTCTAAAAATGAATGTAAGGAGGGAACTTCCCTGGTGATCTTGTGGTTAAGACTCTGTGTTTCTACTGCTGGGGGCAAGAGTTCAACCCCTGGTTGGGGAACCAAGATACCGCATGCCATGTGGTATGCCAAAATAGAATCAGTTCAGTTCAGTCGCTCAGTCGTGTCCGACTCTTTGTGACCCCATGAATCACAGCACGCCAGGCCTCCCTGTCCATCACTATCTCCCGGAGTTCACTCAGACTCATGTCCATCAAGTCAGTGATGCCATCCAGCCATCCTATCCTTGGTCGTCCCCTTCTCCTACTGCCCCCAATCCCTCCCAGCATCAGAGTCTTTTCCAATGAGTCAACTCTTCGCATGAGGTGGCCAAAGTACTGGAGTTTCAGCTTCAGCATCATTCCCTCCGAAGAAATCCCAGGGTTGATCTCCTTCAGAATGGACTGGTTAGATCTCTTTGCAGTCCAAGGGACTCTCAAGAGTCTTCTCCAACATCACAGTTCAAAAGCATCAATTCTTCGGTGCTCAGCCGTCTTCACAGTCCAACTCTCACATCCATACATGACCACAGGAAAAACCATAGCCTTGACTAGATGGACCTTAGGTGGCAAAGTAATGCCTCTGCTTTTGAATATGCTATCTAGGTTGATCATAACTTTTCTTCCAAGGAGAAAGCGTCTTTTAATTTCATGGCTGCAGTCACCATCTGCAGTGATTTTGGAGCTCAAAAAAATAAGGTCTGACACTGTTTCCACTGTTTCCCCATCTATTTTCCATGAAGTGATGGGACCGGATGCCATGATCTTCGTTTTCTGAATGTTGAGCTTTAAGCCAACTTTTTCACTCTAGGGGAGAGGAAAAAACCAGAAAGTGCACTTGTGGCACTGGGGGAAAAGTATGGGCTTTGAAAACAAATTTGAGATTGAATCTTGTCTATGTTGATCACTAACTGTATGATTTTGGAAAAACTATTTGATTTAGCTGATTCTGTGAAAGTTATGTGCACCTATCTTGATGTGTGCCATCACTGTTATCATTTTTATATGGTTCCAGGGTAAGTTCTTTATCTACGTGCAGAATTATGAAAAGTAAGCCAATTCAGCAGGGTATACGAGTCACCATACTGTGCTAGGCGATGGGGGAATAAATGTGAATACAGTAGTGATCCTTCTTGCTGTCACTGGAAGTTAAACTGTAATGCGAAAGCACAATTAAGCACATAATATAAACAAAGAAGGGCTTCTCAGGTGGGCTGAGTGGTTAAAAAATCCGCCTGCCAATGCAGAGAGGCGGGTTCAATCCCTGGATCAGGAAGATCCCCTGGAGGAGGAAATGGCAACCCACTCCAGTATTCTTGCCTGGAGAACTCCATGGACAAAGGAGCCTGGCGGGCTACAGTTTGTGGGGTTGCAAAGAGTTGGTCATGCCTTAGCAACTTAACAATAATAATAATAAACAAGGAAACAAAGTATTGCCCTATTAGCAGAGGATGAGGAACCTACCTTTAGATGGAACAGATGGTGACTCCAACTTATACCTGAATGAGGAGCAGCCAGCCAGCGGAAGAACCAGAGAGTGAGCCTTCCAATGAGGGAACTGGTATGGAGTAGAGCCAACTGGAATGCTGGGATGAGATGAGATTTGAGAGGAAGGAGGGAATGGATTATGCAGGACCTTTTAAATCATGGCAAGGGATCTGGATTCTATCCTAAGCACAACAGAATGTTTTAAGGAAAAAACATAATCCATTATGACTGAAATAAGGCTTTGCATCAGGCGTGCATAAGCAGCCAACATAAACCTTTACAGGGTGAAACACCGCTGGCCAGAGACAAATGCTCATCACATTCCCATCAGAACAAGGGCCATGCAGAAATGCCTCTCCTCAGTGCTGAATATTTTGCCACTGCAAACTCATGGAAATTCCTTGAAATGAGAAAGATACAGCCAATGCAATAACTGGCAGCCTAAAATGGGGAAAAGCCCAAGTTCTGAGGGGCTTATAAGCCCAGGAGGCCACTTGAGGCACAGGTCAATTACAGATGCATACTTGTTTTAAAAAAGCATTTCAACCACAGCAGAGAACCCCTCCCCTTGCTCCCAGAGGCCAGGAGTCTTACCCTTTCTTCACCAAAACCATTTCCACTGAGACCCTCGGACTGTACACAGGAGCCACATCTTGCTTCAGCACCCATTTTCAATAGCAACGCCACCAGAACCTGGGTTCTTATGTATCTGCTTTCTAGGGCTGCCATAATCAAGTACCACATACTGGGTGGCTTAAAGAAATTTACTGTTTCAGTTTTGGAGGCTGGAGTCCCAGATCAAGGTATCCACAGACTTGGTTCCTTCTGAGGGCTCAGGGAGAATCTACTCACGCCTCTCCTTATTTCTGTGGTTAGTTGTATCAATAGAGCTATCACCCCAATCTCTGCCTTCATCTTCCCATGTGTCCTCCCTGTGTGTGTCCAAATTCTCCTTTCCTGATAAGGACACCAGCCATTCTGGAATTGGGCCCACCCCAATCATCACATTTTAATTTCTAAAGACCCTATCTCCAAATAAAATCATTCTAAGGGGTTAAGGTGCCAACATATCTTTTGAGGGTAGGGAAAACAGACGATTCAATCCGTAATATAACACAAAGTCAAAAGTTAGCATCTAAACTCTGGGTTCAATGTACATCAAGTAAGAGATACCAGATATAAAAATTTTCCCAGGGCTATTTCATGCTTTCAGATTGCACTTCCTTGCCAAATAAAAACAAAGGTTTGAGTTTTTGAGTTTTCATATTCCCTGATGAAATGCAGTAACTGTCAAATAAAGGGATCTCATGTTTCACCAAAGGCCAAAATTTTATAATCCAATTGTTTAGAACAATTCTGGAGAGACTTAGAATCCTTCCAAGCTTTCCTTCTTTTAAAAGGACCAAATCAGATCTTGACTGTGTCCAAAACACACTTTTCAATAGTTGATGAGAATCAGGAGAGCTTATACACAACTTGTTGGTGTGAAGTGCTTGTGCTTTTTAAAATATATTTAAATCAAAATAAAGTTGACAAATGGAATCTGTATGAATTTATTTTTTCTCTGTATATAAAGTAAGTCCGAAAAATTTTATCAGGTTTTTTTGCCAACAAAGAAATAAATGTAAAAAAAACCTGGGCCACCACTTCATCATATTAAAATAATCAATGAACATAACAAAACCAGAATTTAAAGTTTTCTAGAAAACGGTATTCTGGTCTACTGAAATTTTGAAGAAATTGAGGGCTAACAATGTGTTTCACTGTACCCTTGGTTGCCTGTGTATTTTTCTGCCTTTAGAAAGTTCACTACAGTGAATTATGCCTTGTGTTGTCTGAGGCCCATCCAGCAATCCATTATCTTCAGGTCATATCCTCCCTACAAATTGCTTTTCTGATTGAACAAATCTCTTACTGGGACTTATATTCTTACAAGTTTCATTCTGAATGTGACTTTAACCCTACATCCCCCAAACTCCGCTTTATTTTAGAATTCCACGAGTTTCTTGGATCAGAGTGAAATCTGAAATTCCTATAAATCTTGTTTACTTTCAAGCATAATTTAAAGGTTAGTTATCTGTCTTCCAGGCATCACTGGACTCCCCTGGTGGTCCACACGCTCATGCAGGGCATACAGGTTTGATCCCCAGTCTAGGGTCCTGATTCCTGGTCTGATCAGGTCCTGGTCCTGATCCTTTGATCCCTGGTCCTACATGCCGAGGAGGAACTAAGCCCGTGCGCCACAACTACTGAGCCAGTGCTCTAGAGCCCACATTCCACAAGAGAAGCCACTGAAATGGGAAGCCTGCCCACTGCAACCAGGAGCAGTCCCTGCTCTTGGAAACTAGACAAAGCCTGCACGCAGGCAATGAACACCTACAGCAACCGAAAATAAAAAATAAGAACTTGCTAATTTTAATTATTTGGCCACAATGTCTCCCTTTAGCTAATAAGGCACTAAAGCTAGCACACACAAAAGTAACAGCAAACATAAACAGCATTTACTATGCAGGCCGTTTTCTAAGGGCTTTACAGATCACGATATGGCACTTACAGGCATCCTCACTACACACGACAGATGAAGGAACTAGGGCACAGACAGCTAACTTGCAGAAGGTCACAGTCGTGGTGAATCTACAATTTAAATCAGGGTTGTCAGGCTCTAGATTCTGTGCTCTCAATCACATGCCAGACAGCCTCTCTTAAAATAATACAACAGAATCTTTATTCTCTCCAGTTATATTTTAGGAAAGGCAAAGCAAAATGTAGGAATCTGAAGTTTCATTCCAGTTACCACCTGAGTATGCTTTTACCTCATTTAAGTTATTGTATATATATGTTTCAGAAACACAATGATTGTGTAGTTACCTCAATTTTTTTTAATCCAAAGAACAAAAATATAACTGATACAAATTTATTTTAATAAGCCTTAGAATCAGAATGATAAATGAAGTCACCCACTGAAAAAGTGTTAAATCTATTTTGGCTACTATATTCCTTTACTTCAAACTTAAAGCATATTGTTTACTGATGCTTTTAAAAACTATACCCATATACAAATTAGTCTGGAACTTCTTGAAAATTAATGAACAAGCACTTTTCCACTACTTCATCATTATAGAACTATAACAACCTTTGAAGAAACACTATTAGTGACATTTTGGACAATAAAAAGTATAAAACCAGACTGTTAGCAAAGGAACAACAAAATGTAAGTTAGAAAATTCATAAACATACATTTATTCAGGAAATACAATTACTAGAGTCCTTGATATTTCAATGCTCATTCCACATAAATATTCACAACACATAGTCTTGTAAGTCTACACCAAGTCATGCTGACATTCTTTTCAGATAAGCCATAGCCATTTCTTCTATTAAATGCTATAATATCCACTTATATTGTAAACAAAGTACTTGAGCCAAACTATTTAAGTATTTGAGCAAAGTAACTTTCAAAAATTTAGAAGAGGAAGACAACGATTAAAAAAAAAAAAATCTGAATTATCAAACCCCAAAGAATGAGGCCACTACAACCTAGTATTATATTAATGGATAAAATGGCTATATTAAGACAATTCATAATTATCAATGAAAATATTATTAAATATCATCTGCAATTTTTAAACATGCTTTCTCAAATAATAGACATTTTTGAAAGTTTTAAAGGCAAAGAGGGCAGAAAGGTGACAGACATTAAAAACTTACATTTAAGCTACTGGTAGATTTTATTAAAAAAAAAAAGTTAAGTGGTAGTTACTTCCCCAATGCCAAGTACCTTTATTCCCAAAGAGATTACTAAGAAATATAACTGACCCTTACATTTGTAGCTATTTAGTAGTAGCTGTAAACTGAATTATTCTGATGTTTCCAAACAGAGTCCAGTGTAATTAGAGCATGTCATAAAGGGGGAAACAAGTGGTCCTCAACCCTAGGTGTCCTTTAGAACCAGTTGGAAAGCTTCAAAAAAATAAGCATCTGGCCCCACCTCAGAGACGGCAATTTAGTTGGTATGGGGTAGGACTCAAGTGTCATTATTTTTTTTGAAGGCCTGCAGGGTGTTCTAATATGCAGCCAAGGTTGAGAATCAATGAGTCAACTCATTTTGAAATACCAAAACAACAAGTGGAAACTGGAGAGGGAAGATAACTTATATTTATAATTTACAAATCAAATACCTATTATTTACTCTGTCTTAGTTATGTTCATAAACCATACATTTATAAGATGAAAACTCCCCTCATTTCCTCACTATACTAAATCACTATCATACATCTTTGCCACTGAATGACTGCATTTTTCTATGGTCATGATTTGAAATTCTTGGATATACTATGAAAACTGCATTAAAGAAAATAAACTACTGCTACTCATGCTCAACAGGAGCAAGCAAAACTACTGTATTTGGCTCTTTTAAGCTATCCATATTTTAAAAATTATAAATAAGTGCCAGCCCACACAAAGAACAGATTGTGGATTACTGTAGAAGAAACAAAAAATAGCTTACTCAACTTACTAAGTTTCAACACCAAAAAAGATTTAACTTGGCTGAAAGTTCTGAAACGGCTGAGATACTGAACCAGGAAGCTGTAATTTATAATGAAATGTTGACACACCCTTAAAAGCTACTGCAGCTGCAGCAATACTAAAATAAGATTTCTTCAGGGTTTATTTACCCTGTAATGCAAGAATACAAGCACAACAATAATATTACTGTTTTTATATGCACCAATACCTCTCTTTAATATATAAAGCTCTACACCAAATACCTCTAATAATTTTACATTTAAATTAAGTCCATAATTCTTCTACCCTACTTTGGTCTCAACATTTTAAAAACATCAATTAATTTTGGAAATATACAATTCAACAACATGATCTTATCAATAACAAGCACGTTTTGTAGTGGACTAAAAACACATTCAACCATGCAATCCAGTGTTTAATACCTAAAAGATAAATAACAATGCTGACTGACTTTTATTCTGAAATCACTGAAAACTGGAATAATCTTTTTAAGACTCACAGTGCTCACAAACATGCAGAAAAAGATACACATTTCTATTCTTCCTAAAGGAATGTCACAAAATGCCCACTCTTTACACAGCGTTGATAATTATTCTAAAGTCCTTATATATTTCAATTCATTATTTTCTTTCTAGCACTTGTCACTTAAAATTTGCAAAAGCCAGACAAGTGTTCCTGTAAGTTATGTCTAAATATGAACCTTAACTCAATTTCTGCCATTAAAAAGACCTCAGTCACAGTCATCCACTAATAGCTGCCTTTCAGTAAAACAGTGACATCCAGTGGACAAATCAAAGTATCTCAGAATTCTCGTCATTATATTTGAATCATAAGAATCACGACTCTAAATCCAACAACTTTAATGTGAATGAGTTCTTACTCATTTTGACAAAGTGTATGCAGATTCTTATGAAATGCATCACATTATAATTTCTATATATCTTAAACATATCTTTTTCTTACTTAGTATCAATTCTTTAAATTGAGCTATAACTCTTGAGGCTGGTGAGGTTACAAGTATTATTTTTTCTCCTTTGCTATATCCCATCACAAACTAACTGGCTCATCTCTAGGAATGGAAGGATGAAAAATAAGATATATTTAAATAACAATGAATAGCATTAAAAAAATTTGCAAAAGAAACCTAAAACTTTTTTGCATTTGTAATTTATGATATAGTTGAATATAAACAGAAAGATGTAATCAGTAATGCAAACAATCAAATTACATTCTCTTGCCTCACTGCTCAAATATTATGAAAGAATACATATTTTAGCAATGATTGTATCAGTGTTTAAAAACTTTTATAAATCAGTACAAACAAGTATTCATTATATATTATGTTTAAATAAAAGTAAAAAACTTCCACTGTGCTGAGTTATAATTTACCATTGATTATATTATGTGTGTGTTTCAAATACAAAACGCAGCAGTGATATTAACAATGAATTCATAGTGTAATGAACTGCTGAGACTATTATGTGTAATTTCTTGGAAAAGCATAAAGAAATGTTGCAGGTTAAAGAAAAAAAAAGAATGGAGAATTGTTCTTTTTAAATAAGCAAATAAAGAAAACCTTTTTTCCTAAAAAAAGATTTAAGAATGTAAAAGTACATTTTAATATTAAAAAAGCATTTTTAAAAATCTATAACAACTTTATGACAAAATCTGCATTTGTTGAAAAAGGCCTGTAAAAACAGCAGGACAGAACTGCCCTCATTACCTTTTTACTTTTTCTTGTCAGAAAAAAGTGTATGCATCTCTGGAACCATAAATGATGTTAAAATAGGTATTTATAAAATGGCAAGGAGGATTTCACGGGAAGTTTGTTGTTGTTTTTACAATCATTGGCATTGTGGCCATCAGTAGGTCACAAGTAAAACTTTCTAGCTAAAAGCAAAATGGAATATTAAGGTTTTAACCGCTTTAGGTCTGTTGCCTGCGTTTTGCTGATCGCATTTTCTCAAAGCGTGACTCCATTTCTTCCAGGACCTTGGGTGTGTACCGCACTACTAATTTAACCTTTCCTTGCGCTGCTTTCAGCAGTTCTACAGCTTTTTCGTGATGCTCTCCTTCAACACTCTACGAAGAAACAAACCACAGACAGAAACAAAATTAATACCTAGGTTTTGTAAATAACTCAAAATGAAAAATGTTTTAAACCCATGCAAGTAAAAAATGCTAATGTTATAGCATTTCAAACTATAAACCTATGAAATAATCCTGCTTAGTCACTTTAATCAGTGTAAAATTGTCTGCTAAATCATATTCTGTCTGCAGTCCAGGAATTGGTTTTTAAGTTCCAAATACCTAGCATTATCAATCTACATGCCCTATTATTTCACTAGGTCAGAAGTAAATCAAGCAATTGCTGTTTGATAAAGTTAAACCGAGGAGAGGCTTTCGATTCAATATACTGCCTTAACTATTAAAAAGCTTAATAACTTCATAAAAATCACACTAAGCACTGCTAATTTACATTGGAAAGAAGCAACACACACACAAAGTGCTTCAAAAAGTATCACTCCACTAAAGAGCAATGCCTAAGAGTCTTCCAAGGGATTTCTAAACTACAAAGCTTCTTGGTCTTTCCCTGCATCTTCTGTTTCTGACTTTCCTGGTGGCTCATACCGTAAAGACTCTGCCTGCAATGCAGGAGACCTGAGTTCAATCTCTGGGTTGGGAAGATCCCCTGGAGGAGGGCATGGCCACCCACTCCAGTATTCTTGCCTGGAGAATCCCCATGGACAGAGGAGTGTGGCAGGCTACAGGCCATGGAGTCAGAGTCAGGCACGACTGTTTCTATAACTCAAATACACCCCCAAGTGGTCAAGCAGAAATAAAATGCATCCCTACCACTCCATTAACAGAAAGGAGCTGATCTCCTCGCTTGAGGCCCCCATGTCTATCAGCAATTCCACCTGGAATTATTCGAGAGATGTAGATTGGAGAGTTCTGTTCTTTGCCTCCCATAATATTGAATCCAAGGCCTTCTTCTGTTTTTGGTAGCTCAACAACTCGAGGATGAGAATGCCCTTCGCTGGCAGCAAATGCAGCAACGGTAGCCTGAAAGAAAATTTTACACGTATTTAAAAAAATACTTCACTCTTTTGTCCCTTTTTAAAAACCACTTTTTCTTCTTTTTTTAAATTATGAGGGTATGGTAACCTCATAACTTACAGCAGATTTGAAAAATACAGAACCAAGTTACATACAGTCCCATTGCATTTTTAAGTAGATTTTCAGTTGGAGTTTCAATATCAAACTCTCAAAAATTAATACAATGATAGAAAAGAAGGAGATAGTAGACCTGAAAAGCACTATGAATGGATTCAACATAAGATTTATACAATTTTCACACAATTGCATAATACAAATTCTACTCAAGTTCCCATAGACTATAAACCAGTAGACAACTGAAACATATCCAGGGACATAAAACAAAATAGAATAATTTCATGGTCTAAAGGTACTGAAATCATAAGAGTGTGTTCTCTTATCACTGTGGAATCACAGTGATACTGATAATTAGAAATCAGTATCAAATTAAAAACCATTTTTGAAGTATTTTTGATGTCTGAATGTCCATAAATTCACTGACAGTGAAGGTAAGCTAAGTAGATGGTGTTTTTAAGAGGATGACTGGAAAGCTTACTCTGGGATTATGCAGAAAGTGCTGAGGTAGTTCAGGTCACTCCTGGTCCTTCCTGTGCCCAGAACTTCTGTGCAGTGCTTGGCAAGCAGGCCTTGCCAGGAAGATGAACGCTGTGCACACTAACAAGGAGAAGCCCCTCTCCTCACATGCCACCAACTGTGGGGCATTTGGGGCGGCACAACCCATGTGCGTAACCTAAACGTAGGCAGGTGTCCTTTTATGCAGTCATTCTGGCTGCTGTACTATTTGCTCTGTATATTAACCCATACAGAGCCACATCTTTCAAGTTTAGACTAATTCAGAGGAATTCTAACACAAAGTTGAGAACTCGGGTTTCATTTTGCTTTTAAATGTAATCTGGTACTATTTCTTTGTGTATTAAATCAGGGTATATGAGAAACATGGGAAGAAAGAGAGAAAATCAAGATTTGCTGAATACTCTAAACTCTTAAACAGGCTTCATTTTAGAGATAATGGAACAAAGGCTCACAAGTTCAGGAGGCTGTTAAAGTCAGGAATTAAACCCAAGGTTTTTTTTTTTTTTTTCATTTTTTAAATTTTAATATCTTTAATTCTTACATGCGTTCCCAAACATGAACCCCCCCCTCCCACCTCCCTCCCCATAACATCTCTCTGGGTCATCCCCATGCACCAGCCCCAAGCATGCTGCATCCTGCGTCAGACATAGACTGGCGATTTTTAATTGTTCTTTCCCACTCTGTCAAACAATACCCACAAGACTCAACAGAGAATCCAATGTTGCCTTTTGTGAACCAGTTAACCATCAATGAACAGTTACCTGCTAATGACTAGTTTCAGTATGAGTCACCTGCTACTGACAGAAACTTATTCCAACCCACATATGATGAGATGGCTAGAAAGCATCATCGCTTCAAAGGACATGAATCTGAGTAAACTCCAGTCAAAGGACATGAATCTGAGTAAACTCCAGGAGATAAAGGAGGACAGAGAAGCCTGGTATGCTGTAGTCCATGGGGTTGTAAAGAGTCAGACACAACTTAATGACTGAACCACCACCACCACATATGATGGACAGAGATCAATGCTTGAATTATTTGAGGAAAACACTGGTACAGAAAAACACATAAAAGCTGCCACCTGTAGCTCTGAGGAGTTAACCTCCTATTTGAAGAGTTAAGGTTAAGGAGAAAGTGAATGGCAACATAGGGGAGTACCTCAGATCTACCATTTACTATTCGTGTGATCTAAAGCAAGTAATCTAATTTGATGCTTCCTCACCAATAAAATGAGACTAATAATCCATACCTCAGAATTTTGATGAATATTTAAATAATGATATATATATTACCTACAGCAACCACATATTATATATATGTATTATTTGTGTGCAAATATATTTTAATGTATCATCTAGATTGCATAACAGAGAAGGCAATGGCAACCCACTCCAGTGCTCTTGCCTGGAAAATCCCATGGACAGAGGAGCCTGGTGGGCTGCAGTCCATGGAGTCCCTAAGAGTCAGACACGACTGAGCGACTTCACTTTCACTTTTCACTTTCATGCACTGGAGAAGGAAATGGCAACCCACTCCACTGTTCTTCCCTGGAGAACCCCAGGGACAGGGGAGCCTGGTGGGCTGCCGTCTATGGGGTCGCACTGAGTCAGACACGACTGAAGCGACTTAGCAGTAGCAGCAGACTGCATAAAATGTGTTTGTAAAGCCAATTAAAAAATCCTACTTTTCAGTAATCGAGTTTAGTGTAACTTGAAAGGTACTATTTGTTAGTTTTTAAAATAAGTCTATTATGAAACTAATAACGTCACATTTTAAACCTCTAATTTGTGATGAATCCTCTCACTTTCAGTAAATGAAAAAAATGTACCTTTGCAGTTGCATTAGCTCTCACTTCAGGACTGCTACTGATGTCCACAGTCTCGTAGACATGTTCATATACCTGCAAAACCCAAAGTTATCACTGTGATTTTAAATCTCAAAATATAACAAGCTTGAGTTCTTTTTAAAGTTAACAAATGTGTCAAAATTTCAGAAAAAGTTATGCATCTTTGTACCATGTTTTTCTGTTAGAAATTCCAAAAATGAGAGGAGTGGGTTCTAAAGTTAACTTTAAGAAACTACAAACCCAAATTTCAGAATGTTATCTTACCCTAAATAACGCAAGTTCATAGTCAATTTTAATCACATTTACTTACCTCTCTTACAGCATTGCAGAATTCACTCTGAAGGACTCTTTGTAGAGCCTGAAGTTTCTGTGGTGGTACCTCTCCACTTCTTTGCAGTTTTTCCAACAATTCAATTGCTCTACAAATATCTAGAGTTAAACAAACACACACTGATAGATAATTTTCTCTAAATGCCTCTGTAACAGTGCAGCATTTAGGATTTATTCCTCAATGGCTAACTAGAAATATAAGAACACAGAGGAAAAAAAAGCCTAAGAGTATGAACTTGTGTGTGGGGGGGTTCATGTATGGAGGGTGGGAATGTAAAGACTGAGAAGAATGTTAAATTTTACAGCAGATTAGGAAGAAAAACTGAGGTTGAACATGCATAAAATCTGAAAAACCGTATCTTTAAGAGACATAGGAAAACAAATATAAAGTCCTAAAGGTCACAAGAAAGAAATGGAGCTCAAATGTCACAGACACATGAACACTGAAGTACTTCAGAAAAGATGACAGCATTATCAGAAGCTACTTAGTCAATAAAAATTCACCTACCATCAGTAGTAACCAAAGTGCTGAGCAGTATAAAATGCTGTGTGCTAATGAAGTCACTATTTCCCAAAAGAAAACTTAATATATATGTACACACAAAAACTCTTCAATAACATGTGCAGTTAGTTACTGGCAGGAACACAATTTAAAACAACAATACAAATGAGTAAAATTAACTGGTCTGCTTTCGACTTAGGATCATCACACAGTGTTTTAATTAGGACAAGCTCAGTCAAATACATGTTTACAAAACACAAAGCAATTAGTTTATAAGTATGGTATCAGTAACAGCTGGGTGATCTTGGGCAAGTAACTTAAACTCCCTGTGTCTGTTTTCCACTATAAAATAGAAATAACAGTATATCTCCTTTATAAGAATTACATGACCAATGAAACAAAAAAACATGGTAAGGGCCTGGCATGTGGCAAGCATAAATGTTATGTTACATTAGCACCAATTAATAAGAAACATTAAGATGTTCTATACTTTTATAGAAATGTATTAAGCCTGTTAGGCAGTTCTCATTGTGAAGCGTCAGGAAAAAGTGTTTTACAAATTAAGAAACTTTTACAAGATTCAGTCATGTTTCATACTATTTCTCCCCTCATTTTTTTTTTTAACAGTTTTTGTACCACAGGGGGCTAGAGTACTTATTATTCTAAAGTTCCTTCCCTCCTTTTGTCTTAAGTGGAAGAAATTCCAAATCTTCTATTATACTAAAGGATTGGAACTTTTCTCTTTATAGAATCAGTATGGCTGTCTTTGTTTGCAACTGGAAAATTGAAAATAAATGTAGTGAAGAAAGAAGTACATTTTTCAATTTCAGGTAATAGAAGCTTAAACTGATGTTAATCCAATGCAGGGGGAAAAAACTTTCCCTATTCTCATCTCCCACCATCAGAATAGCTGGTGAATCAGGAGTGCTGGTTCATCAAATATTCTGACCTACAAAATTATAATAAACAAGCTATATGAAAATTTCCAACTAACAAAAAATTGAAAAAGTATAAATATTGTTTACTGAACCTAAACTGTACCCAGTATGTTCTCAAATGTGTTCCACTAAATCTTGTTTCAATGTCTTTGAAGGCATTCAGGATCTTGATCATATGAACTAATTTTATACTATAGGATTGCTGGGAGAGTTTCTTAATAGAATCTGTTAAACAGAATGCTAAGTAAGAATCAGAGTGGATGTAATCTTTCTTATCCTGCTAAATGGCATCCACTAATAGCTTATCCTCAGGTTCTGAGCACTCTTACTGCAGAACTGAAATGAACTCTGAAACAGGAAAAAACAAAAAGCCAGGACTACCAAAAGTAAATGCCAGAGGTGAAGCTTCACATTTTGTACTGCACTTAACAATACAAAAGACTGCCAACATGTTAGAATTCTACAACTAGTTTTCAAAGAAAAACACCTACTCCAGTTAACACCAAACAAATCTGTTCCCATCTACAAAGCACAGTGTCATTGTGCTTGGAAGAACATGTCACAGGCTTAGGCCTAACTTAGCGAATCTTCCCAGAGTAAGCTGCTACTCTGTCAAAATGATACTTTAATTAATGGTCTGGTGGGCTGGAGGAAAACATTACTTGTAAAGAGGCTTACAAATAGTGAATACCACAAGGAATAAATAATGTTAAATGGGTCTGTGTAAAGATATGAGGAAAGACTCCAAAATTCAACTCTAAAAATGTATCCCTTTTTAGAGCAGAAGCTACTTAAATAGTCGGACTGTAAATGCAAATGTTAATATTTAAAGAGACTGTCAATCTCCATCTTATACTTTGTTTACTACTAGTACTCGAAATGTCTAGTTTTACTTTCTGACTCTTACTGATGACTTCTAATACAGGTGTGTCAAAAGTATACTTGAAATTATATGAAATAAAGAATTTGGGGAATAGTGGAATGCTAAAAAACTGCAACAGTACGTTTTTAGGCTCATAGTCTTTTACTTCACTGGCTTTTCGGTTTTTAATTACTTAGCAGAACAGGTTTTATTTTCCTTTTTGCTCTAAAAAGCAAGCAATCAACCAGTTAGCAATCGTAGGATCTGTAATGAAGAACGCTGCTGCACTTTAACGTAATTTACAATCACTATTCCTTCCAGTCATGCAACCTGCTTTCCAGAACCACAGCAGGATTTTTATAAAGCACCTTCTCCGTACCTGGGAGAGACACCACAGGCAGGAAATATCCCCAATACGTATACAAGCGAGGTTGCGGTGGCATTTGTGCATAAATGAGAGGGGGTTTGGTGGGAAAGCGCTGCGTGTCCCGGCTGGGTGAGTGAAGACGCAAACACTGTGTATGGAAGCGTCAATACGGGCAAGGCGTGTAGTCTGTCCGAACTGGGCGTGAGTCTGTCCGAACTGCTCAGCTTGACACGTCTCTGAACGCAAAGCAGGCCGTGCCCACCCAGGGAGAGCGTGTACAGCGTGTATCTGCGAATGCAGACAAGTGGTGGTGAACTATGCTGTGCTCCGGAATAGTCCATGTGAAGACAGAAGGGGTCTCAGGAGCAGTCAAGAGCGTCAAGCCCCCTCCCCAGGCCCGGCGCATCGACATCGGTGGCCACAGGCGCCAGCGCGAGGGAAAGCCTGGTTCGGGGTCTCGGAGCTTGGCCCACTCGCCCCCTTGGACGACAAGGCACTCCCCTACCTCCTCCGCCCACGTCCGTCCCAGGGTCGGCCCCACTCACCCCTCTCCAGTCGCACGGGTTCCCCCAGGGCCGCCATCTTCTCCCTCTGCCTGCAGACCCACAGGAAGTGACGACAGAGGGGCTGCGGTGGAGGGGCGGGGCCTAGCGGAGCCGGGAGCAGGTATCGCGAGAGCGGGAGAGGTGGGTCTGGGCCTCGTCGAGTCTTCTTGAGGTAGAGAGTGTGTGGGTAGTGGGCTTCCGAGGCCAGTCTTGTGCTGCACTTCAGCAGTCTTAAGATTTAGAAATCCCTCGGCCAAGTATAGTTGAAAAGAGTCTGTTTCCCGACTCTTGCCCCATTCCTGGGGATTCGAGCCATATTCTTTTTCCTTGGAGCCCTTCGTTTCATAAGGTAGAGTTTAGACTCTAGTTCCAGCTTGACTGTTTGGGGCTCTGTGAACTTGGAGTGCTCACATCGTTTTTTTTTGCCTCAGTTTATCCATCTGTCCTACGTAGAAGTTGTGTCTGAGTTCTTAACATTCTTAAGCAATGAAACTGGGTGGTGGTTAGTTGCTCAGTCCTGTTCAACTGTTTGCAATTCCATGGACGGTAGACCACCAGGCTCCTCTGTCTATGGGATTCCAGTCAAGAATACTGAAGTGGGTTGCCATTTCTTTCTCCAGGGGATCTCCTCGACCCAGGGATGGAACCTGCAGCTTCCTGCATTGGCAGTTGGATTCTTTATCACTGAGTCACCAGGGAAGCCTCTAAAATGATGTATTAGGAATCAAGTAATATTTTTAATACATTACAGATTCTTAGGGCCACTTTTGAAATTTTCTTAAACCAAGAAAGCTTTAGTCCTTAAGTGAAATATTAATTTGCCCAGTATTTAGAGTCCAGTAACATTTATTCAAGTGCTAGTCTATGCTGATAATCAGTTGGGTGCTTTTACAAACAACTTTTCAACAGTTCATGACAGGATTGTTTTAACAACTTCCTAGTTGCCCCCATCCACTGTTTGCATTCAACATATTTTCTTCTAGTCCATCATGAATGCCACCATCATACTTTTTGTTTTCCCCTTGAAAATTTTCAGTGGCTTCTACCTTTGTTTCCTGTTTCTAAAGTTGTGTGTGTGCTCATTCATGTCCAACTCTTTTCGGGCCCATGGACTGTAGCCTGCCAGGCTTCTCTGTCCCTGGAATTTTCCAGGCAAGAATACTGGGACAAGTTGCCATTTCCTACTCCAGGGGATCCTTGGGACCCAGTAATCAAACCCATGTCTCTTGTGTCTCTTGCATTGGAGGCAGATTCTTTACTACTGCACTGCTTGGGAAGCCCAAAGCTTTGTGTACTATGAGCCTAACACATCTGTCTAACCTAATTTCTCTTTATCCCTCAAATGGAGTAGACACTCCAGTAGAGGAGGAATATTCAAAACCATGTTTCTTCTTGTTTCCAAGTCTTCATTTGTGTTTTCTTAAATGGATCACCCTTCCCCATCTCCTCTGGCTCTCTAGGCTATATACATCCTCAGACTGAACCCATCCTCCAGGGCTGTGAAGACATATCACTTCTACTAAGCTTCCCTTTTCCATCCTCTTCTCCTTATTGGTCCCTAATGGCCCTTATAGCCTGCAAAAGCATTCATGTATTTATTTTTTATTTATTGTTATTATTTGTCACAGATGTTCAACAAATGTTTATTAAATGCTTAATGTCTATCAGACACCTTGCTAGGCACTAAGAATGCTATGTGGAGAAAGACAAGTGCAGACATTCAAAGATTTTCTTTTCTTCCATCCTCCAACTCCTCTCCTTTGATAACTCTATTTACATGTATATTCCCATGCCTGACATTGTTTGCAGCTCACCAATACTCTGTTCATTTCAGCTTTTCAGGATTTCTGTTTCCCTTTTTCAACATAAAATATTCTCTTAATCCCATCTAGTTCATTTTTCCTCTCAGATATTTGTCTATTTTATCTTCAGCAGTTTGATTTAGGGGTGTGTGTGTGTGTGTGTGTGTTTGCATTTTCCATGTACTCACTTAACATGTTCAATATTTCCTCTAGCTTCTTGAACATATAGAGTAAAATTATAATGACAGTTTTAATGTCTTTATCTACTAAGTCTGTCATCTGTGCTATTTCTATTGATTTTTCTCTTAATTATGGCTTATGCATACATACTAAGTTGCTTCAGTTGTGTCCAGCTCTTCATGGTCCTGTTGACCATAGCCTTCTGTCCATGAGATTCTCCAGACAAGATTACTGGAGTGGGTTGCCATGCCCTCCTCCAGGGATCTTCCTGACTCAGGGATTGAACCCTCATCTGTTGCATCTCCTGCATTGGCAGGCAGATTCTTTTTCCACTAGCCAAACCTAGGAAGCCCATAATTTCTTGCCTCTTGCATGATTGGTAACTCACTAAATAAGTAAGGCTAAACATTGTGAAATTTACATTTGGGGGAGCTAGATATTTTTATATTTGTATAAATATCCTTTGAGATTTGTTTTGAAATGTAGATGGGACACTTAAAAATAATTTTGTTTTTTGAGGCTTAATTTTAAGCTTTGTTGAATGGAACCAGTTCAGTCTTTTGTGAAGGGCTAATTGTGTTCCCTTATACCCTTCTAAGGTATAAGGGAAGGGTAATCTAATAAATACCCTTCTAAGTTCTTTACCTCATGCCACATGAATTGTGAGGTTCTACTCTGATTGGCAGGGGTTTTTCAGGTGGCATTAGTGGTAAAGAATCTGCCTGCCAATGCAGGAGATGCAAGAGATGCAGGTTCAGTCCCTCTGTATGGAAGATCCTCTGCAGAAGGAAATGGCAACCTGTTCCAGTATTCTTGCCTGGAAAATCTCATGGACAGAGGAGCCTGGCAGGCTACAGTCCACGGGGTCACAAAGAGTGGGGCATGACAGCATGTGCACACACACACATACACACATACAGATACACACACACTGATTAACAGGAATAGGAACTAGTCTCATGAACTGGAATTGTGGGTTGTTTGCTTTGTTCCTTTCAAATGGTTCCCTACCCTTGGTAATTTCTTAATACACATAATCATCATAAAATTTCTGAATTCCAGGGATAAGTAGAAGATCCTCAAAGTTTTCAGAGAGAATGAAAAGAATAAAAAGTCCTGTTCTAAAGAATTGGGACTCAGAACACTACAGATGGCTAATTATTTGAAGCATAGGTAAGGAAGAAAAAGCATTAGGAGCTACTTCTTCTTCTTCTTTTTTTTTTTTTTTTTTTGCTGCAAAAAGCTTTATTGTTTCCATTTGGTCCAAGGCTTGAGAGAGGGCTCCAGGGTGTTAAAAAGCTGCCTAGTGGCTGCAGAGAGGGGCTTCAGAGAGCCCTGATGTTAGGTGGGTTCTTCAATGGCCACTGGTCTCCAGAAGCTCCTAGTCGTGCTTGAGGGTAAGCCTTTCGAAGAGATACTCGCGCAACCCAGCCTGGGGACCAGCCAGCCTACGGAGGTTGGTCAGGTGGTCACCCATCTTCTTGATGAGTTTCACTTCCTCATCTAGGAAGTGGTTCTCCAGGAAGTCACAGATGTGGGGGTCTCCGCGGGCAGAAGCCAGGCCATGCAGATCCAGCAGGGCTTGATTCAGATTCTTCTCTACGAGAAGGGCGGCTTCCATAGCGTCCTGGGTTTTACCCCACTCATCTTGAGATGGCTTCTGCACGTCCAGGAAGAGGGCGCGGCCGCCACGCTGGTTTTGCAGTTTCAAGAGACGCTCCGCGCCCTCGCGCTTCTCCTTGGCCAATTCGCGAAAAAAGTGACCCACTCCTTCCAGGGCCACATCGTGGCGGTGGAAATAGAAGCCCAGAGAGAGGTAGGTGTAGGAGGCCCGCAGTTGCATGTTAACCAGGCGGTTGACGGCGGCCTCCACCTCGGTAGAATAATTCTGACGAATCTGGGAGCTCATGATTGGTCGGTAATAATGAGTTAAAAAATGGTGGCTGGTCCCGGTGATCGCGGACAGCTGAGTGGCTGACTCCGGAGGTTGCGACTGGAAAAAAGGTTGGAGGGTGGTCGGAGGCTGGAGCAAGGGGCGTCCCTGGGTCTGTTCCGTCCAAGCACTGTTGAAGCAAGAGACAGATCCGCGGGGCCGCCGAGCGCACTTCCTAGGAGCTACTTCTGAGTGGAGAAACTATGATTCAAATTAATTAACAGATTTATATTCAACACGCAAAGTAAATGAAAGCATCAGTTAATACCTGAGGCCAGTTCTCCTAAAATATCCTTCCCTAATTCATATATCTTTGAGATTTAGCGTTAGGAGAGGTCTAGAGAGTTCCAACTCCTTCACTTTACGGAAGAGAAGACTGATCACTGTCCTGCCTCTCAAAGGCGGCACAACTGCTTTTGTTCTTATGGTTCTGCTAGATTATTAAATCAGCCAGCTTCCTAATCAAGAATTACTCTTCCTGTGGAAGCACTCTTCATCACCTGTTGCTTGCTCACATTACTTCCTGTCTCATATGAAGAGGAACACTCAAATTAGAATAGGAAGTCTGAGTCTAGACAAATCCCAGTGAAAGCTAAATTATGCAAATATCACGTTTGTATAAAAAATGAAAGTCCTAAGTAGGTTGTAGATATAAGAACTTTCTTAAGATGCTGCAAGAACAGTGTACTAAGACAGCATCAATTAAGAGAAAACTGGAGTTGGTGAGAACATTGGGGATGGGAGGCTATCTAGGGAACCTAGGAAAGTAGAAAGTAGTGTGAGGAAATCAGATACTCCCAGTGGAAGGTTTTACTATTTCATTGCCTGTTGAATTGTATACAAATAGGCACTACCATATAGAATATGTATTTAAAAGAGTTACATCTTCTTACAGAGTAAAACATTACTCTTACATAAAAGGACCTATTTAGGCTTCTATAGGTACAATTATTATTATTTTTGTTTTATTTTTTATTTTTTTAAAAAATTTTAATTTTTACTTTATTTTACTTTACAATACTGTATTGGTTTTGCCATACATTGACATGAATCCACCACGGGTGTACGTGCGTTCCCAAACATGAACCCGCCTCCCACCTCCCTCCCCATAACATCCCTCTGGGTCATCCCCATGCACCAGCCCCAAGTATGCTGTATCCTGCATTGGACATAGACTGGCGATTTGATTCTTACATGATAGTATACATGTTTCAATGCCATTCTCCCAAATCATCCCACCCTCTCCCTCTCCCTTGGAGTCCAAAAGTCCGCTATACACATCTGTGTCTTTTTTGCTGTCTTGCATACAGGGTCATCATTGCCATCTTTCTAAATTCCATATATATGTGTTAGTATACTGTATTGGTGTTTTTCTTTCTGGCTTACTTCACTCTGTATAATCTACTCCAGTTTCATCCATTGCATCAGATCTGATTCAAATGTATTCTTTTTAACGGCTGAGTAATACTCCATTGTGTATATGTACCACAGCTTTCTTATCCATTCATCTGCTGATGGACATCTAGGTTGTTTCCATGCAACTTATGCAGCTCGATTCCAGAAAAATAAACGACCCAATCAAAAAGTGGGCCAAAGAACTAAATAGACATTTCTCCAAAGAAGACATACAGATGGCTAACAAACACATGATGCTCAACATCACTCATTATTAGAGAAATGCAAATCAAAACCACAATGAGGTACCACTTCACACCAGTCAGAATGTCTGCGATCCAAAAATCTGCAAGCAATAAATGCTGGAGAGGGTGTGGAGAGAAGGGAACCCTCCTACACTGTTGGTGGGAATGCAAACTAGTACAGCCGCTATGGAGAACAGTGTGGAGATTCCTTAAAAAATTGCAAATAGAACTGCCTTATGACCCAGCAATCCCACTGCTGGGCATACACACCGAGGAAACCAGAATTGAAAGAGACACATGTACCTCAATGTTCATCGCAGCACTGTTTATAATAGCCAGGACATGGAAACAATATAGATACAATTAAAGTCTCAGTTTTGTTTATTTTTCTAACTGAGTTTCTATAATACACACTTCAGAAAAGTAAAATTTTAGACAAATGGCTTTCTTTATTTGAAGTGAATGTGAAGTGTCATATGTGAAATAGCTTGCATTTTAAATAAACAATATATGAAAACACTTGGTGTAATCAATTAAACACCACAATATAGGGAAATCTCTTCAAGAATACCTTTAGAAGGGAATTTTTCTTGGTCACAGATCTTAGCTCTGAACACAAAAACCCCATCTCAGAGTACCAGAAATCTAAGGTAAACCCTACTTGTTATTAGAATGAGTTGCAGATTATATTAAAGTATAAGGGTTTACTTTTTTTAATGTCAGTTGTTTCATCATCACTCTACAGTACATGTAAAGGCACAGATTGATGCATTTTTCTGGCATCTTCCTGACGCACCCTTGCCCTAAATAAATCTGTTTGCCAGGATCTTGTTGCTTAAATTAGCCATCTCACTCTTGGTCCTGCCAACACAGGCAATTGTGCCAATGTTCTCAGCATTTACTGGCACATGAGGTGTTGCCTTTTCTTTGGCGTTCTATGTGTACCTAAGGCCATCATCCTTCCTTCACAAGACAGCAGTCTGGCTTATGTGTCACTGAGACAGACTTCAGAATTGTTTGGACTCACTCTGGCTCTCTCCAGGGTATGCATCCTGCACGATGTATTTTCAGGCACACAATATATTGTTCAGAATTTGTCGTGCACATACTTGCAGATTGGCAGAGCCACCTGCCAAGGATAAGAA
The DNA here is from genome assembly GCF_042477335.2 of Ovis canadensis. Classification (NCBI taxonomy): domain Eukaryota; kingdom Metazoa; phylum Chordata; class Mammalia; order Artiodactyla; family Bovidae; genus Ovis; species Ovis canadensis. The sequence continues at coordinate 65,251,419 of NC_091259.1, forward strand.
CCTTTTAAATTGTTGTCAAACGTCATAAAATGTGTTCCATGATTAATTTTGTGGGCACAGATCGGTTTTTGCATAGAGTCCAAAATTTGGGATATGTCACAGTGACTAAATGGCACCGGCATGCTGAATGAATTTGGAATTTGTTTTCTCAAGTGTGGGAGCAAGCACACAGATGGGCTTAGATCCAGTGGTGCTGCTTGGAATTCTCATTATAGCAATGATGTCACTTGTCACGTGGACTGGGTGATAATGCTGCCAAATTATGGACAAAGAAAGGCAAATAACAAAGTACAGAGGCCAGGGGAGAGGATTTATGGTAGCACAGGAAGCTCTCACTATTAGCTGACCTCTGCTCAAATGACATAAACATTGTGTCAGGGCTGCCAAGAATAAACTCTAGAAATACAAGCTGGGAAGGAAAATTCCAACTAAAAGGGCTTTGTAAGAAGGTCCTATATAACCTAAATCTTTACTTCACAGACAAGATCAGACAAACAGGCCCTTACTTTTTTGATCAGTCTCTGAAAACAAATCTTTGAGCTGCAAGCAATCTCAAAACCAAACCAAAACCAAGACGTTTTGCTTTATAAGAAAAGCTTTGTGGACACAAAGAGTCAGCAACCCTACTGGGAGATGGAAAAACAAAAACTTATGTTGGCAAAGAAATACCAAGTTAGCACATCAGAATTATCTGCAGGGCTTTGAAAGAAGTACATCTGTTGTGTAGCTAAAGCAGTACTTAGAGGGAAATTTATAGCTATAAAAGCTTATGTTAAAAATGAACAAGACCTGAAATAAAAAACCTAACCTTTTCTCTTAGGTTCAAAAATGAAGAGCAAACTAAATCCAAAATAAGTAGAAGGAAAGAAAAATAAATATTAGAGAATTAAAAATATACATATATACACATATGTGTTCATGTATATGTGTGTATATATATTTGTGTGTATATATGTATATATATATATATACATATATACATGCAAAAAATAAATGAAATGAAAATTTGGCTCCTTGCAAAGATCAAGAATGTTGACAGACCTTTAGGTAGACTGATCAGGAGAAAATGAGAAGATTTAAATTATTAAAATCAAGAATAAAAGAGGGAACATTACCATCAACCTTATACAAGAGTAAAGAGAATACTATGAACAACTATTCATATACATATTTACTTACTATATATTATATATAAATAATATCTTTATTCATGTCATCTAATTTAGCTAATTTATGATATGTATAACAGTGTGGATGAATATGTATATGTGTATATATATATATTTTTTTCAATGCCAGAGGCCTATCACATAAATTTTGATTCAGAAAGTCTCAAGTACAAAAGGAACATTTGTATTTGGTGGTTTTTGTAATGTGTTCTCTTTTCTGAGAACTGAACTAATGCATAGTAGTTATTCAAAAGTATTGTTGAATTACAATTGAATATGTATTAGTTAATATAGGTGCAGCTGCATATAAACACAAAACTTCAAAATAGCTGTGCATTTAAAGTAAGTAAAAGAAATCCAGAAATATGTAATTGGGGGCAAGTATTTTATTTTGAATGACAAAGGGCCCAGTTAAAAATCTCAACTTTGTCCCCCTGGGAAAAAGAGGAAAAAGAATGCTGGGATAAGCCTCTAGAACAAAGGTCTCCAATCATTTTGGCACCAGAACAAGTTTTGTGGAAGAAGATTTTTCCACAGACTGAGGGGTGGGGAGTGGTTTTGAGATGATTCAAGGGCATTACATTTATTGTGCAGTCTATATTATTGTTACATCAGCTCCACCTCTAATTATCAGGCATTAGATCCAGAGGTTGGGGACCCCTGGGCTGGAAAATTTGCCAAACCATACCACAACTTTCAAAACTTAACTTTAAACTTAGTTCCTGGAGTATTCTAGGTTGATAGATTATTTTTTCCCCATTAGAAAATGTATAATTAATTCAATTAATTAATTAATTCAAAAGAATTTACTCAGCAAATGCTATGAGAAAAAAGGCCAGATGTGCTCCGACCCTCAAGGAACTCTCAAGCAATTTGGACAATGAAATTTACACAAACGAAACAATCCAGAAACGCTTTCTACCAGCATTTACTGAAGCACTATGTTTTACGATTTGGCCCACTACTTTATATTTACATTTAAGCTTTGAAAAAATCATTTAGTCAGCAAACTGACTTAAACTAAAATTTTCATTGAAATGAACCACATTACTGTTAGCGAAAATTGAGTCTGAAAATTAACATTTGTTCAATCACAAACCATTCCAAAATGTGAAGACATAAAAACAAACAAACAAAATAAACAAACCCCAAACTCTCCAGAATTCATTGTTTGTAAAACTTCTTGTAACTTGTTAGGTATGGACAGAACTTTGCAAAACAGCATGAGAATAATTAGCTTCTCAATCTTTCAACTGATGCGTCTATCAAATGGCTAGTTAGGGACTACAGCCTTTATCACATCAAGTCTGCAAATATGTCCCGATTACCACTAAACAGCCTCTTGATGAAGGTGAAAGAGGAGGGTGGGAACGCTGGCTTAAAACTCAACACTGAAAAAAAATTAAGATCATGGCATCCAGTCCCATCACTTCATGGCAAATAGATAGGGAAAAAGTAGAAACAGTGACAGATTCTATTTTCTTGGGCTCCAAAATCACTGCAGATGGTGACTGCAGTCAAGAGATTAAAAGATACTTGATCCTTGGAAGAAAAGCTATGACAAACCTAGATAGCACATTAAAAAGCAGAGATATTACCTTGCCAACAAAGGTCTGTATAGTCAAAGCTATGGTTTTTCCAGTAGTCATGTACGCATGTGACAGCTGGACCATAAAGAAGGCTGAGAGTCAAAGAATTAATGCTTTCAAATTGGAGTGCTGGGGAAGACTCTTGAGTGTCCTTTGGTTAGCAAGGAGATCAAACCAGTCAATCCTAAAGGAAATCAGCCCTGAATATTCATTGGAAGGACTGATGCTGAAGCTGAAGCTCTAATGCTTTGGCCCCCTGGTGCAAAGAGCTGACTCATTGGAAAAGACCCTGATGCTGGGAAAGATTGAGGGCAGGAGGAGAAGAGGGCAACAGAAGATGAGATATTTGGATGGATCACTGACTCAATGGATATGAGTCTGAACAAACTCTGGGAGATAGTGAAGGGCAGAAAAGTCTGGCGTGCTGCAGTCCATGTGGTTGCAAAGAGTTGGGCACATCTTAGTGACTGATACACTTAGCACTATAGTAAAGCATTACACTGAGTCCTAGAGATGCCAGGAAGATGCATCCTGCTTTCACAGAGGTCACAACACCCAGTGAAATGGGATATCGGCATAGACATCAGATCAACCCCAGAATCAAAAGACAGATGGTGCTAAATGTTTTTATTTTTTTTATAATGCCTCCTCTCAGTTCATTTTTTTCCTTCTTAATTTAATTTGGCTGTGTCAGGTTTTAGTTGTGGCACTCAGGATCTTTAGTTGTGATATATGCGCCCCAGTTCCCTGACCAGGGATCAAACCAAGGCCCTTGCGTTAGGAGTGCAGGGTCTTAGCCACCAGACTACCAGGTTGTTGCTGTTGTTCAGTCGCTCAGTCGTGTCCAGCTGTTTGTGACCCTATGGACTGCAGCACTCCAGGCTTCCCTGTCCTTCACCAACTCCTGAAGCTTGCTCAAACTCATGTCCATTGAGTCAGTGATGCCATCCAAACATCACGTCCTCTGTCATCCCCTTCTCCTCCTGCCTTCAATCTTTCCCAGCATCAGGGTCTTTTCCAATGAGTTGTCCCTTTGCATCAGGTGCTCAAAGTATTGGAGCTTCAGCTTTAGCATTAGCCTCTCCAATGAATATTCAGGACTGATTTCCTTTAGGATTGACTGGTTTGATCTCCTGGCAGTCCAAGGGACTTTCAAGAGTCTTCTCCTACTCAAAGGCATCAATTCCTGGAGAAGGGAATGGCAAAAACTTCAGCTTTCTTGCCTTGAAAACCCCATGAACAGTATGAAAAGACCACCAGGGAAGTTCCCTAAACATTATCATTTCTGTTCTTACTGCTTTAGTTGCACAGGTTTTAATAGAGTAATGTTGTATAGTAAAGAGTGGGATAAAGTGATTTCTCATCAAGGGTAACCAGAAAAAAAAATTCAAAGAGCAGGGGTTCTCAAACAGAGGCTATTTTGGAGCCCAGAGAACATTTGACAGCGTCTGGAGATATTTTTAATTGTCACGACTGCAGATGGTGGGATGGGGGTGAAGATTGCTACTGGCATCTAGCGGGTAGAGGCCGGAGATGCTGCTTTAGCATCTTACAATTGGCAGGACAGCCCCCTCAATGAAGAATTATCCAGCACAAAATGTGAATGGTGTGAGACCGAGAAACTGAGCTTTAGCAAGAAGGAAACATTTGTTGAGCAATGATCAGAATGTTGACAAATGGGTAAGTGGGGAATGGGAATGAAAGAGGGCTATGTGAGCAGAGCCAGGCAGGGAAAAAAACGTACTCCCTGTTTAGGAAATGAGGAGGGCTTCAGTGGGAGTATGGATACGCACCTGGGGTTAGGTGGGTGCAGAAGAAAATAAGGGCTAACGTTTAGGCTGAGGTGGGGACCTCCCTGATGCTCCAATGGATAAGACTCCACACTTCCACTCCAAGAGGTACAGGTTTGATCCCTGGTCAGGGAGCTAAGACCTTGCAAGCCACATGGCCGCTCCTCACTCAGATTTAGGCTGAGGTGGATTGTGGGGGCTCCTGAATGCTTAGGTTTATACTTTGAGCTAGAGTGAGCCATCAGAAGATCTTAAAAACTGAACAACTACAATTAAAACTATATTTTAGAAATATAAACAGAGGAAGAAACCTAGATTCTCATAGCAGATAGTAAGACAATTCCTTTGAGAGAGTCACCTTTGAACATTGTCTATTAAGCTCCAATTTTTAGAAAGTGCCAACACTGCAAGAAGAATGGAGAAATTCCACATAATTGGACCAGGGTGAGATGGTATGAGGTGATATAGGATGGACGGTGAGATGAGAAGGGACAAGAGGGTAGGGGAGAAAGACACTGCTGAACTTTTTACTCTGAAATCCTTCCCCACAGCCTCTGAAGCTACCGTAATATTTACAAAAATCACAACATGCTTGTTACCTTTGGATTTCCTGTGGAAGATGACTTTTGGGAGGTTGAAAGAGCATGATGGTGAGAATGGTATCCCAGTGGCTAGAAACGGGATTTGGATGCTTCTGTAATAAGCAATTTCATCACCCACTCCTTCCTTTCATGTTCTGTATGTAGTCTTGCTGCTCACCTCTTCTCATGCTTCCCTAACAGTCCAATGTTTACCTGCCCTTCTTTCTCCATGACTTGCTTTTCTTCTCTGATCACCCTTTGAAGCCCACTTCTCAAGGTCTATTCCCTGTACTTCAATTTTACATTACCAATATTGTATTGTGTTTACCAACATATTTGTTTTCTCCAATCAGATACTGAACGCTTAGGTTCACTAGAAGAATAGAGATGGTATTTCATTCTTCTTTGACTTTCCAGCAGGTCGCAAAGTATCTAGCATGTTACCCAAGCTCAGGGATCATTCATTTTATGAAATGTGGGTAAGGCTGGTGAGTGGTAGAAAGATGGTAGCTCTGGACCTAGCTTGCTTTTACATGGCTATTGTTAAAATGATACTTTCCCTTCTTATTAATTTTCTGTTTTGAACTTCATCTCCCAGCTTAAATATTTCCTTCCAATGGATGATATTCTATCAGGAGGAAAAAAACCCATAGTATAGTGTTAAGCCTGAGTGAATGGACTAAAATCATGTTTCAATATGCTTTTTAGAAAGCTTTTGTGTTATTAATTTAACATCGACCTGCTTATTAAGATCCCATTATTAAGGAAACGATTGTAAAAATCATTAAGAGCATTTCTACAAATTTAAGCCACTGAGTCATCTTGCTGGTTCTCAATGAGCTTGGGCTGAATATCTCCCATTCAGAGTAGTGGGTAAAAGTTTATTTTTCTACTCATCAGTAAACATTTATCTGTGGGCTGATTTTTATGTATTTTTGTTGTTGATGATGTGAAGAAGGTTCTATATAGGAACAGCTGCTGTACATGTGGGACAGTGCCCAGGTATGGTTCTTGAAGACCCTTTCCCAAAACATCTTTCCCCACACTGGTGGCATGCAGGGTCTCTGGTCTCAACACATAATAAGTATTTCCACTGAGTCAAAGCATGAAGCCTCTAGTCATATTTCCTCCTTTTGGATTAGAGTATAACTTTTGTGGTATCAACAACCTATATTTGGAATGTGAATTTGGAGTGGAATTCTGGACCTAGAGGTCGAGGAGATGTCTCTTGGGTTGTCATTGCTTCTATCAGATCAAGTTTTCTTCTCTCTTAAATAACTTTGGTGTGAAGTTTGTGACATCATTACTAGGTACCCCTTATTATTGCTGTCATCTGCTGACTTGAGGACACTCCCCACATTCCTTACAGATTTAAGCTCTGAGCTCACTCACTCATTCTAATAATAAACCTATCATAATTCTTAGATCCAAGTAAATGATCATTCTGATACTCTGGACTTTGACTCCCATGACCTCTTCTCCTCTCGTGACCTCCTTCTCTCTCAACCTCAATCACTCATTCCTACCGCCGACCCCCAGAATGGACCACTCATCCCCTCCCCTAGACCTTGCTATCTCCCATATTTTACTCCCAAGCATCCCACTCTAGGACTCCTACCTCATATCCTTTCAGTTTTCTGTCCCTCCCACTCTGACTTGAAAATACCTTGACCAGACAATTCATTGTCCTAATCACTGTCCACACCCCGCATATCCTAACTTACCTCCTCATCCATGCTAGATTTTATAGTTTATCCTAATAATCACTTATATTACACAGCCACTCCTGGGCACTTCTCTTACTTCTTTGTCCTTCTTTGGCGAAACTCCAATCCTGGTTATCTCTTCCCACTCTGCACTTGTTTCCTGGCTGCTGAACTCGGCTGGAGGAAAACACCCAGTGTTGCTGCATGGTCTTACTTTAAATTCATGAGTCAGTAAACTCAAGTGGGCCCAGCAGTTCTATCTCATTTCCCCCGTCTATTCACTTCCACTTCACAAACAAGATTTCAAACCTTCTCTCCCTTCAAATTCTCAACACTTTCTCTTTCTTCATCATTCTTACCCAACGACCTTGATTCTTTTTTCACTGACAAAATGGGAGCAATCAGAAGTGATTTTCCACGTGCTGCTTCCACCACTTCTACCAACCAACTAGCATCTCTGCACGTGTTCCATCTGCCGTTCGGTTACTCTGAGCACGCCCCTCCCCTTATCCACCAGTCTCAGAACCCCATATCTACTCAAGGAGATTACTTTGGTAATTTTTCTCCAGAAATTTTGGAAATGCTCTCTATTCTTCTTTATCAGTGCATTTCCATCAGCATATAAACATGTTATACATTTCATATTAATATGCTCTCCCATGACTCAACGTTTCCCTCCAGCCACCTGCCCATTTCTCTTATTCCCATTCCCATGGACAGAAGAGCCTGGTAGGCTACAGTTCATGGTGTTGCAAAGAGTTGGCTAGAACTAAGCATACAGGCAGGCGCGCACACACGCACGCACACGCACACACACACCCCTACAGCATTCTATCAAAACAGCCCAGGTCAACATCTTCGGCAGTTTTCGTGTTGTCAAAGCTAATTGTCGATGCTCAGCCCTCGTCTCACTTGAAACAATTGACCATTCCCTTTTTTGAAATGTTTTCTTCATTTGATTTCTGGGATATCACCTCTGGAGTCTTCTCTGACCTCATTGGACACCTTTCAGTCACCTTTAATGGTTCCCCTTTTGAAAAAAAAATGATTTATTTAATTATGACTGCAAAGGGTGTTTGTCGCTGCATCCAGGCTTTCTCCAGTTGCTGAGAGCCAGGTCTACTCTGTAGCTGCAGCGCGTGGACTTCTCACTGTGGTGGCTCCTCCTATTGTGGAGCACAGGCTCCAGACACATGAGCTTCAGCAGGTGCAGCGCTCAGGCTCTGTAGTCGTGGCATTCAAGCTATAGGTCATGGGCTCAGTAATTGTGGTGCATGGGCTTAGTCGCCCCTCAGCATGTGGGATCTTCCTGGAGCAGGGACTGAACCCATATCCCCTGTGTTGGCAGGTAAATTAAAAAAAAAACACAAAACCTTAATTTATTTTCAGCTGTACTGGATTTTGTTGCTTTGCTAGTCTTTCTCTAGTTGTGGCAAGTAGGGGCTACTCTTTGTTACAGTGTGCAGCAGGCTAACTCTCATGCACCACACCATCAGGGAAGTCCTAATGGTTCCTTTTTATCTCCCTGGGCTCTTAATTCTGCAGGTCCCCTAGAATTCTACTCTTAAACTTCTTCTGTTCTTTGTCTACTCTTACTGTCTAGATGCTTCTCCAGGCTTATAACTACGTTCTAGGCTATATTAGCATCATCTGATAGAAATAGAATGTGAGCTACAAATGAGTTTTAGATATAATTTTGAATTTTCTAGCTGCCTCTCTTAAAAAAGTGAAAAGAAACAGGTTAGATTATTTTAATGACATATTATTTAGCTAAATTGTAGCCAATATTTTAACATATCAATATTTAATCAATCTTAAATTATTAATTAGATGTTTTCCATTCCTATTTTCATACTAACACTTTGAGATCCAGTGTGCATTCTATACTTAGAGCACATCTCAATTTGGATGAGCCGCATTTTTTTAAGGACTTGTTTTTTTAATTGAAGTATGATTAATTTACAAGTTTCAAGTGTACTGCAAGCTGATTCACGTATATTCCTTTTCAGATTCTTTCCCATTAAAGGTTACTACAAGATATTGAATATAGCTCCCCTTGTTATACAGTAGGTCCTTGTTGTTTACCTGTCTTATATATAGTATTGTGTTTATGTTGATCCTAAGCTTCCAATTTATCCCTTTCCCCCACTGTTATCCCCTGGACAAGCTAGATTTTAAGGGCTCAGTAACCACGGTGGCACAGAGTTGGACACGACTGAAGCGACTTAGCAGCAGCAGCAGCAGCAGCAGCAGCAGCAGCAGCAGCAGCAGCAGCAGCAGCAACCACGGTGGCTGCTGTATTGGACAGAATGGTTGTCCATAGATGCTGAATACTGGCTTTTATTGAGTGAGATGAAGAGTCATGGGAAAGTTTCAAGGAGGGAAATAACTTGATTTTTTTCTAGAAGATCATTCTGGCTGCTGAGTTAAAAATAGACTAGATGGGAGCCAGGAGGAAGCAGATAGATCAGGCAAGAGGCTAACTGTGTGAAAAAGAGGAGGACACTGGGGAAATTATACTTTAGGAAATATAACAAGTGGTCATATTTTGAAGGTAGAACAAAAAGGATTTTCAGATGGATGTTACAGAAAGTAAGGAGACCAGAGTGACTCCTGGAGTATTTTTGTTTCTTTAAATTGTGTTATAGTTGATTTACAAGGTTGTGTTAGTTTCAGGTGTACAGCCAAAGTGAATCAGTTATACATATATGCACTCTTTTTTTTGATTATTTTCCCACATAGGTCATTACAGAGTACTGAGTTCTTTGTGCTGTATAGTAGGTCCTTTATTACTTATGTGTCCAATTCTTTGCGAACTCATGGACTGTAGCCCACCAGGCTCCTCTATCCATGGAATTCTCCAGGCAAGAACATTGGCATGGGTAGTCATTTCCTTCTCCAGGGACTTTATATATAGTAGTTTGTAGATATCAATCCCCATCTCCCAATCTATCTGTCCCTCCTGGGTTTTTGACCTGAGCCACTGGGAGAATTGCAAGAACAGAGCTGTCTTTAAGCAAGGGGAAGGGAAACTGAAGATGTGCATGTTTGGAGAAGGCAGACTGGTAGCTCAATTCTGGATTTGTCAAGTGTGAGGTTTCTATGAGACAGATAGAAAAGAGAAGAAGATAGTTTCAAATAGTGATATATGTCATGAAAAAAAGAGAACAGCTGTAGAATGACTAAGGAGGTGCTCCTAAGTTGGGCTTATCAGTGGGAGCATCTCTGAGTCAGGAGCAGTTGAGCTGAGTCTGGAATGATGAAGCAAAAATCTGAACCAAAAGCATTTCCATCAGAGGGTACTGAAAAAACAAAAATCCTGAGGCAGGAACATCTGAGGAAGAGAAAAACAGCCAATGCTGAAGTGAGTACAATGGAAAGATGGAGGGCCGGGGGCAGCCATCCAGCACCTTGGCAGATGAGGTGGAGGAGCTGGGGTTCTGTTTTACATGCACCGGGAAGCTTCTGGGAGGTTTCAAGCTAGACGTGGCATGATCTGATTTATGTCTCACCAAGAAAACTCTGGCTCCTAAGTGGTGAATGGATTTATATTATATTACATTAATTATTATCATTATTCTTATTATAGGGGATGAAAGTAAAAGCAAGGAGAGCAATCAGAAGCTTTTCCAGTAACTGGCTCAGACGTTATGGCTCTTCCCACAGCACAGCTCTACCTGTTTTGTACTGTCTTTTCCTGAGTACAAGCAATGTCTGGTGTCAAAAACGAACACTCCCCCTCTCTCTGTCCTCCCCATGCCCAGCACTGTGTCCTGCTCACATTTGTTGTTGATGTTCAGTTGCTAGTCAGTTCAGTTCAGTCACTCAGTCGTGTCCAACTCTTTGTGAGCCCATGGCCTGCAGCATGCCGGGCTTACCTGTCCATCACCAACTCCCAGAGCTTGCTCAAACTCATGTCCATTGAGTCAGTGATGCCATCCAAACATCTCATCCTCTGTCACCCCCTTCTCCTCCTGCCTTCAATCTTTCCCAGCATCAGGGTCTCTTCCAGTGAGTCAGTTCTTTGCATTTGGTGGCCAAAGTATTGGAGTTTCAGCTTCAGCACCAGTCCTTCCAATGAATATTCTGGACTGATCTCCTTTAGGATTGACTGGTTTGATCTCCTTGCAGTCCAAGGGACTCTCAATAGTCTTCTCCAACACCACAGTTTTAAGCATCAATTCTTCGGAAGTCAGCCTTCTTTATGGTCCAACTCTCACATCTATACATGACTACTGGAAAAACCATAGCCTTGACTAGCAAACCTTTGTCAGCAAACTGATGTCAAGACTCAGTATGTGTTGTTGGGTGCATTATAAGGCTCTACTCATCAAGGCTCAAAAGCAATTTCTGGACACATTTGTCTTTCTTATATGTTTACATTTTGTCTGTCTCTTAATTGAAACTCAGTAACAGTTGTCAGGGTGGGGCAAGGCCTCTCTTCAGATAACTGATTTACTGAAAGGGACCTTGAAGAGCCAGAGGTAGTAGGGAGAGTGTTGGCCTTGCACAGGTGGAGGGTAGGGGAAGTCAGGGATGGTGGGACGTGTGGAAAGGAGAGAAGCGGGTAGAGACCCCAACCTTGAGCATATCAGAGACAGATCTGGCCTGGTCTTTAATTTGGCCCAGAGTTGGCCTGCATCCACGGGTGGTGATGTGATCCCTCTGTGTGGGAATGACTGAAACAGTGTGATTATCACAGGACCAGAATCCATCATCCAAATCCTTCATTAAGAAGGTCTTGCTGTTCAGCCTTGTTCAAAACCAAGCCTAGAAGAATTTGCCATCCAGCATGAAAATTCTCTCTGTTGATACTGATGTTGCAAGTCCCAGCAAACTCAGGACGGCAGGCTGAATTCAAGCTTTCTGGCACTCTTCCTTTCCTGGCTGGGACAGATGTCCTCAGGCCTAATAGCAGCCTGGCAGAGGGCTGGAAGCTGGGCTGACTCTCGGCTTTGCTGCATGTGCTGGGTTTGAGTTTGATTCTATCCCATAGATGTTTGCAGACCAGAAGGATGACATTTTGGCACTGAGATAGAAACCCAGGTGTCTGGCTGGTTTTCAGTCTCAAAAAGCTTGTTCTTTTCCTTTAAGTCTCTGCAGCCCTTTGGAATTCATCTCTCATCACCAAGAAGTTTCAGTGCCTTTAGATTAGGGATCTACACCCACAAATGCTGCTCCACTGGACTCTGATCCTTGGCCTTGGAGAAGAGCCAAGAGAGCTGGTTACAAATTCATTGTTAATTACTGTGTGTAATCACAGTAGATCCAAGTATGGAGACACCCTAGTTTGTTATTGTTTGGGATTTGAGATGTGTATAAAATGCTTTTTAAAAGAATGCCATTTTTGCTTTCTAATTAGGATCAGGGGTTTGGAGTAGCCCCATTATGCTGTTATTTAATCATGCCCTTTCTGAGGAGGGAGGAAAAGAAAAGATTTTCCTTTTTCTCTCAACAATTACTCTCATTTCTGCATTAAGAGGGTGGAAACTCGGTTCCTCCCTCATCCCCTTCAGGCAAAGAGTCTATGGCTCAGATTCACAAAGGTTGTTGATTTTGACTTTAAGTTGCCTTGCTTTGTTTTTCCCCTTGTCTGCTGCTCCCTAATACAATAGGTAAGTTCTTTTAGCCAACACTCCCTAAGGGTGGGTAAGAAAGGCAGTCCAGTTTTTTTCTTTTAAGCTTTGGGTGATCAGCTTTTATATTTGCCAAAATCAGCCAGGCTGGTGGCATATTTTCCTTTGTTGTTACATTTGAGCTGAACTTCGAGTTTAAATGGTGCCAGAATGGATCATATCGCTTGCGTTCTTGTGCTTGCATTCTTGTAAGGAACTGCAAAACATCCCAGGTTTGAGAGCCAAAAATCCCCTGAAGATGGCTTTTATGGGGATGTCACTGCTGCCATATTAGCCACTCCCTACTTTGCTAAACACTTGCATTTCTTATATACTGTCCCATCCCTACAGAGCAGAGGTCCTCAATATTTTTGGCACCAGGAACCGCTTTCTTGGAAGGCAATTTTTTCCATGGAATGGTGAGTGGAAGGGGGGTGGTTTGGGGGGTGATTCTCTTAAGTGTGCAACTAGCTTCCTTGCACATGCAGTTCTCAGTGGGGTTTGCATTCCCATGAGAATCTATTGCCATGGCTTATCTGACAGGAGGTGGAGCTCAGGCAGTAAAGTGAGTGATTGAAGTGGCTGTAAATACCGATGGATCTTCACTTGCTTGCCACTCACCCACTGTTGTACGCCTGTTCCTAACAGGCCACAGAGCAGTACTGGTCTATGGCCCAGGGGTTGGGGACCCCTGTCCTAGAGAACTGATGAGATTCTAATATCATTCTTGCCCATCACCTCCCTCTTTTGAGAGGGAGTCAACATTTCCCCTTTCCTACCATGCCCTCCCATTCATACTTTCCTGCTTTACAACCTGAGCCTCAGTTTCCTCATAAGAATAACAGGGACAATGAGAAATAACTGGCATGCTACATGCCACAGAGTTGTTGAGGATCAAATGAGATCATGGCTATGAAAGTGCTTTATTTCTACAAATGTAAACCACTGTCACTATTATTTGCTTACTGTCCTTTGTTAGCCAGTGTTAGAGAGGAAGAAATTTTCTTCTACTCTTCTGGGGTTCTTCTGGCTATTCTAAGAATTAAACTGACATGGGACAGGTTAACGGGAGAAAATCAGATAAAAGTTTAACATCAAACCAGTCAATCCTAAAGGAAATTGACTCTGAATATTCAAGGGAAGGACTGTTGCTGAAGCTCCAATACTTCAACCACCTAATGTGAAGAGCTGACTCACTGGAAAAGACCCTGATGTTGGGAAAGATTCAAGGCAACAGGCGAAGGGGGTGGCAGAGGTTGAGATGGCTGGATAGCATCACTGACTCAATGAACAGGAATTTGAGCAAACTCTGGGGGCCAGTGGAGGACTGAGAAACCTAACAAGCTACAGCCCATGGAGTTGCAAAGAATCAGACATGACTTGGCAACTGAACAACAACAACAAATACGTGGGAGAGACCCAAGAGAATTGTGTAACTTGCCGAATGGCTGAAACTCTCACCTTAAATAACATATTCAGCTGAAGACAAAGGACCGTGTTGGGGTTAGTGGTTTAGGACTTCAAAGGGGAAGAAGACAACTGACTTGGAGATGGAAAAGCAAATGTTTGGTAAACACATGTTTGCTGGGCATGCAGAGAAGATGGGACACAGCGAGGGATTTTAACAAGCAGACTTTGCTTGGTTCCTTTCTGTCTATATATTTAGTGTATGCTCTAGCGCAGGGGTCCCAACCTCTGGGCCACAAATGGGTACCAGTCCTTGGCCTGTTAGAAACTGGGATGAGGGGCACACAGCAGGAGGTGAGCAGAAAGCAAGAGAATGAAGGTTCATCTGCTGCTCCCCATCGCTCCCATGACTACCTGAATCACACGCCGCATCCCACCGCCCCATCATGGCTCTGTAGAAAAATTGTTCATGAAACCAGTCCCTGATGGCAAAATGGTTGGGGATCACAGCTGTGTAGTATTATATGGTGACAGCTTCCTTCCTGAAAAAGGTCCTCTATCCACATTCTTTCAGCAGTTAGGGGAAAGGTCAAAGTTTCTTCTTGAGCCTTTTGGGTTTTCATGTAAAATAATCCACATGCCAAAGAGATGCTTTGAGGAGGCAAACTTTGCTCACCTACCCTAGTTACATGACGTAGCCTACCTTGTGTTTCAAAGGTGGAAGCTCAATTGGTCCTGGTAAGTTGAGGACCATTTCAAAGCCCTGAGAAAACGACCCGATATGAAAGTGTATAAGAAAAACTTCTTGTTGCATGGCTGATTCATTTACTATGCATGTTATTTATATTCTTTTCACCCAGGCATGGGTTGAATGTGGCTGCCCGGACTGTGAAATAAAAGGCAGCATCATAAGTCCTTTGGGGATCAAGCTTTTCCATCCAAATGGCCGCCACTCAAAATTGGATTTCCCCTTGATTTTCAATAAATGGAGAACAACAGAATGTGATTTGTTCTAATTATATAGCAACAGGAATTCTAAGCATTGCTTTACAAATAGCTGCTTTTGTGTCATATTAATGAGTTTTGAGGGGAAGCATTCTGAGCCTTTGTAGCATATTCTTTGTTTTCTCTATTTGATCCCCTTGCAGAAGATGGATAAACTGAGGGCATGAAAATGAATGTAAACTCTCCAAAGCCGTAGAATTATTGGCTGCGCTATGACAGCTTCTCACCTCCTTCTTCATTTACACATTTTAAATGTTTTCTACAAGCTTGATAAAATATAATTAACTCTATGTTTACAATTTTCACACTGACTTTTACTTTATTTTTGGTTAGTGTTCACTGTAGGTTTCTGAGGACTTAAAGTTACCTGCTAAAACCTACATTCTCTGTTCCGAAAAGAATATTTAACCACTTCTACCAAGTCAGATCTTCTGGGTGAAGCACGTTCTGACACAGGAAAAAGCACAAGGAAATAGTATTCATCAGTGTCTACCCTACGTGGGGTCTCATGCTAGGCTCTTTAAACAGGTCATTTTATTTAATCCTCACATCAACTCCACAAATTATGTAAAATTATTTTCATTTTATTGACAAGTGCACTGAGGCTAGGAAGTTACATCTCTAGGACTTCTCTACCTATGAAATATTTAATTCTCTAGATGTTCTGGTCTATGGCATTTACATTTTTGAAATATTTATAATCTTTTCAAAATTATAGTCACATCTCTCCCCACTTGACAGAACCCACTGTCTTTGATTTAAAAAAAAGTATACCCTCCATCTACAAAGTAGTAGTTCAGTTCAGTTGCTCAGTTATGTCCAACTCTTTGCAACCCCATGGACTGCAGCACACCAGGCTTCCCTGTCCATCACCAACTCTGGGAGTCTACTCAAACACATGTCCATTCAACCGTCTCACCTCTGTGGTCCCCTTCTCTTCCTGCCTTCAATCCTTCCCAGCATCAGGGACTTTTCAAATGAATCAGTTCTTTGCATCAGGTGGCCAAAGTATTGGAGTTTCAGCATCAGCATCAGTCCTTCCAATGAATATTCAGGACTGATTTCCTTTAGGATGGACTGGTTGGATCTCCTTGCAGTCCAAGGGACTCTCAAGATTCTTCTCCAACATCACAGTTCAAAATCATCAATTCTTTGGTGCTCAGCCTTCTTTATAGTCCAGCTCTCACATCCATACATGACTACTGGAAAAACCATAGCTTTGACTAGACAGAGCTTTGTTGGCAAAGTAATACCTCTGCTTTTTAATATGCTGTCTAGGTTGCTCATAACTTTTCTTCCAAGGAACAAGTAATAGAGACTTAGTTATATTCTAAAAGTTAAATATAAATCTGCAAAAATGCTATAATACAAATAATTTATTAATAGTTTTCCATCAAATACAAAGAATGTTAGTGGTCCTGCATATATCATTTTGTGAAGACTTAGCCATTTTAATTATGATTTACATCAGATATTTCAGACTGCATTTTATGGTTTTAAGAGAGTATGCAAATAGTACTTATCATTATTCCTTGAATTAAAAGATTCTCTGGGTACAAAGATTTCCGTGTGGCTGGGAAACTACCAGAATGCACACTGATGAAAGTATACTAAGGAAGTACAGACAGTCCTGTGGTCTGAAGCTTTCATTTCTGAAGTCCCATCAGTGTTTTTATCTGCCTCTTCACAGATGAGAAGGTTGTATTATCTCTGCTCAAGGTAAGCCATTAGTGTTCTTTTTCAGTCAAATCTGAGCCACTTAACCACTTTGAGCACTGAGCCATCACCCCCTAGTGGAAACTTGCAAATGACATTTGTACCTAGAAACTGAAGGGCAGGAAAGCAGATGGACTACCTCCTTTTCAATTGTTTTCTGGGGAGGGGAAGAGAGAACTATAATTTGTTGTACAAATACTCTGTACCTGGCTTTCCAAATGACATTATCTGATTTATATCTCATAACAATCCTGCAAAGAAGATACAATTATCTCCATTTTTTCAACAAGAAGTGGTTAAATATCTCACTCAAAAGTTATGTGGAGGCCCAGATTTAAACCAAGATCAGTAGTAGTTTTCTGTTACAGGTATATCAGTAGTTCCTCGTTAGGGGGAACAATTACCAGGATTTTCTTCATAGAAGAGTTATCAAATACAATAGAACAAATAACTTTTAAAAATAATATGAAACAGCAAGGACCTACTGTGTAGCATAGGAAACTATATTCAGTCTTTTGTAATAACCTATGATAGAAAAGAATCTAAAAAGAATACATATATATCATATATATTCCTGTGTGTCTCTCTCTTTATAATCCAGGTCTCCCACATAGTAGGTGGATTCTTTACCAGCTGAGCCACAAGGGAAGCTCAAGAATATTGGAGTGGGTAGCCTATCCTTTCTCCAGCGGATCTTCCCGACCCAGGAATTGAACTGTGGTCTCCTGCATTGCAGGCGGATTCTTTTACCAACTGAGCTATCAGGGAAGCTCACATATGTAAAATTTGGAGATGAGTGAAATAGTGTCTACTTATTTAATTTATAAATTTAGATGACATAGGTATTCATAGTGACATATCATAGAAAAATATTTATTCAAAAATATGGCTTTTGTGAACTCAGATTTTACCACCCTTTCTCCTTGGGGTCTCAGCACTGACTACCCAATGCAATCTCCCTGGAGATTTAAAAACTTCATGCTGCCTAGAAACATTTAGTCCAGAATCTCTGGGATTGGACACCAGGCATTAGTGATTTGCAAAGTCTTCCTTAGGGTTGAAAGGATTAAAAACTCTTATGTCATCCTTCTGAAAATATGAAGAGTAGTGACCTATTGGAAGGGTTGGGTCTGAACTGAGAAAGCATCTGTAAAATGTACTGTTTCTTTAAGTATCTCCACTGCACCCCTAGTAGCTCCTTATATCACTATTACAGAGTTAGACACAGGAAGCCCTGGCATAGCCCCAGCGAAGAAGCTGAATGCTTCCGATTGGATGGGACATTACTGGTAATGGGCAGTCTCATTTCTGAATTGAATTTGAGTGCTGGGAAAGCATATTGGCTAACATTTCAATCCTTTGGTTGAATCTATATATTTGACAACAAATGCTGGCTCTTGGGGCTACGCAATTCTCATCTCTTTCCATTTCCCCTCACCAGAACAAGCTTCCTCTATGTATTTTTTTAACTTTTTATTTTATATTGGGGTATAGACGATTAACAATGTTGTGATAGTTTCAGGTGAACAGCAAAGGGACTCAGTATACATATACATGTATCCATTCCACCTCAAATTCCCCCTCACTGTACCCCCCCCCCATACAGGCTGCCACATAACACTGAGCAGAGTGCCACGTGCTATATGGCAGGTGCTCGTTGATAACCCATTTTTAAATATAGCAATGTGTACATGTCCATCCCAAACTCCCTAACTACGCCTTCCCTCTATCCTTACCCCTGGTCACCACAGGTTCATTCTCTAAGTCTGTGACCTTTATGTATTATTTCCTCCGATGGGGAAGAGAACTGGCAGTGACCCTTCTCTCCAGCAATAGGCAACCTCTCTGTGAGTTGTAAGAAGGCAAAAGAGAGTAGGTAGTAAAGACGATAATCCTTCTTCTATGTAGGTAGCCTGTTCCGAAGGCGGTCAATTTTAGAGATGAAAACCAAGAGTACCAGTGGGGAGCAGTAATAATGCCTTACAAGGGTAGGATGTGTTATCACTTTTAAAACACTTGGGTATTCATACTTTTCCTTTGAACTTTTCAAAGAGATTGATGGAACAAATATCGATAGCCTCATTTTAGGGTGAAGAAACAACAGAGATGCTGTTGATGAATCAGTTTCCCAAGAGCACAAGGACAAGAACCAAGGTGGGACTAATACCTGGATCTTCAGGTATTACTCACCTTGAACAGCGTTAAAGGTCATATGATAAACCAGGAGTCCTCAGATCTGCCTATTCACTAGAACAGGTTTGGAAGATCATAAAATAATACAATTACCTCAACTCACCTGGGGGGCTCTAACTCAAAAGGACAGCAGCTCGGGGAATCTGTCGTTTAAAATAATTTTCCTGTAGGTGTTCTCAATTCTGACTAAACTTTACCATCACCTGGAGGCTTTAAAAATAAATACTCTTGTCCAGATTGTACCCAAGACCAATCAAAACAGAATTTCTAGTGTTGGTACCCAGCATCAGGTTTTGTAAATATTCCAAGGTAATCTCAATGGGCCACCAAGCCTGGGAATTTTACAAACTCTTTTTTCCCTGAATTTCATCACAGCAGGTAGGGAAAGACGAGTGTAGAATTAGGAGTGAAAAGACCAGCATTCAAGTTCTGTTTCTGCCTTTTGGGAAAGTCACTTAATCTCCGAGTCTCAGTTTTCTCAGAAAATGCTAGTACTTTCCTTGCAGAGATACAAGGAGAAGTAGATGAGATAATGGACACAAAGTCACAAGGTACCACCAGTTATCAGCTATTCATTCCTATCACTTTCCAAAGAGCTCCTTTAAAGAAGATGTGTTTTTTTCACCAGCTGTTCCCTTTGTGTCTGAAGGTCCCATCCTCAACCTTACAGAGAGTTAGACCTCTAGGGAGCAGAGCTGCTTCTGTTAGTTTCCACTCATAAAAGAAGGTTTGGAGGTTGGCAGGATGTCCTCCAGGCTTCTTTTCACTATTGCCATTGGCATGTTCAGCACACTGGAGTTATGAATCTGCCAGTTTGCTAAATGTTTACCCAGAAGGGCAATTTTGTTTTCATAATACAGGAACACTTCTATCACTATTCACCTTCCCCACTTCTCCATCTAGCTCGAGTTCCCCTGAATGTGCCCCCAAACACCTCTTGTTTAGTCCCATTCAGCAAATTAGGGCAGGTTCTAGTATGTGTTTATTATCCAGTAAATGCTGAGTTCACTGTTACCCAGGCCCACTGGAGAACAAATAAACCCATACCATAAACACCCACTCCTTGGCCTAACAATTTGTACTGGTTACAGTGGAATCTTCTAATATTAGGAATGGTAGCGTGAGGATCGTTTCATAATGGCAAACACAGGCAAAAGCAATCATGAAATTATGGATGACTCACTGTCAGAGGAACTCTTGAATCATCTTGGTCAACCCCTTAGATTCATTGGATGGGGAAACTTTTGCACCAAATGCATGCTGCGCTATTAGTCTTCTCTCTGATTGTTATTGCCAGCTTTGTCTTGACCATATCAGACATATTTTTAAACCTCTTACAATTCCCTCCTCACTAAGTAAAATATTTGTGTGTGTGTGAATACCTTGCTCTTATTTCTTATATATTTCCTGGCTTCTTTTGCAAACTACACAATGAGCTGAGGACACAGATTACATCTTATTTCTCTTAAGTAAAGTAGTACCTGATGCCTAATACCTTTTCCTCTGACTGACGTGGGAAGCCACAGGGGAACTGGATCTGATTGATGCTTAAAAGCATCCTTCTGGCTGTGTGATAAGAACAGTGGATGGGAGGGTAGGGGTGGAAGTGAGAAAACCAGTTAGGAAGTTACGTCAACAGGACAGGTGGCCCAGACCATGACAATGGAGAAGGTGGAGGCAGTAGGAAAGGAAGAAGTCTGGATAAATATTGAAGGTAGAAGTAATGGGATTTGCTCTCAGATTGACTGGGTCATGAGGAGAATTAAAAATTACTCCAAGTTGTTTGATCTAAACAGCTGAGGGGATGGACAGATGGAGTTGCCAGTAATTGAGATGAAAACATCCAACAGAGAGGATTTGTGGTGAAGGGGATGTGTCTGTTCTATCTGCCTATCTATCTATCTAATAAGACCAATATTATATATGAGATCAAAATACAGAATAAATAATTTGCTGATAGTCTCATAGCTAATATGCAGTGATTTGACATTTAAAGTATTTTAGACTTCAAACCCCCTACCCAACTAGGCCCTTCTCATATATGTATTATCACTTTTGAGTCTCACAATGACTTTATCCTCATTTTTCAGTTTAAAAAACTGAAGTTCAGAGAGTTCAAGTAACTGGCTTTAGCCATGTTTAAGAGAGAAAGCAGAGATTCAAATTTGGTTTCTGATTCTCATGCCTATATTCTTTCTAGGAAACTATCCTCCCTATTATCTATAACTTATTGCAGGGGTCCTCAACCTCCAGGATCTAATGCCTGATAATCTGAGGTGGAGCTGTTGTAATAATAATAGAAGTAAAAGTGCACAACAAATGTAATGTCCTTGAATCATTCAAAAACACTTCCTCCTCTCCCTGATCTGTGGAAAAATTATCTTTCACGAAACTGGTCCTTGGGACCAAAAAGGTTGGGGAATACTATCTTATAGGATGTCTGACACATTGTATGTTTTAAATAAATGATGACTATTGCTGATTGATGTAGATTTCATTTGTATACATATTGTGTTTCCCCAAAAGGAACTGTTTTAAGTTTATTAAAACATAAGGTTTAAAGTAATTCTTTTGTAGCCTCAAACACACCAGAAATATTTATTAATAGTTACTGAATGAATCACAAAGTGTGCAACTGAAACAGTTACAAACAACATACCATGGGCATCTTCACAATGAATATGGGAGCTTCCTAGTAGGAGAGATGTAAAAGTAGGAGCGTGTGGGGCTGCAGATAATACATGGGGTTACCAGAGTGCCTTTTAGTAAAAAAGATAGAAAGCCTTGCAGAAGAGGCCACCACTCTGCTGCAGAGAAGGCTTTGTCCTTTGCTCCCAAACAACTCTTATCTATTATAACTCTAATTAATTTTGCACTGGACTATCTAGAGTTTTCCCATTTGGAATCAATTTGTTCCCCTCTTTCAAATGAGGTGATGGGTTCATTAGTTTACCAATATCTTGGCTGTGTTCAAATTAAATCTGATGCACCCTAATACCAGGTCTGAGTGTTTTCCTACCACACAAAATATTCCACAAAAGTCTTTAAAAACAAATATCATTATATTCTTGTCTAAGAAGAAAGTTCTCAAATCAATAACCTAGACTTTCATTAAATAAAAAAGGAGGCAAGAATATACAATGGAGAAAAGACATTCTCTTTAACAAGTGGTGCCAGGAAAACTGGTCAACGACTTGTGAAAGAATGAAACTAGAACACTTTCTAGCACCGCACACAAAAATAAGCTCAAAATGGATTAAAGATCTAAATGTAAGACCAGAAACTATAAAACTCCTAGAGGCGAACATAGGCAAAACACTCTCCGACATAAATCACAGCAGGATCCTCTATGACCCACCTCCCAGAATATTGGAAATAAAAGCAAAAAATAAACAAATGGGACCTAATGAAAATTAAAAGCTTTTGCACAACAAAGGATACTATAAGAGAGGTGAAAAGACAGCCTTCAGAATGGGAGAAAATAATAACAAATGATGCAACTGACAAAGAATTAATCTCAAAAATATACAAACAACTCCTGCAGCTCAATTCCAAGAAAATAAATGACCCAATCAAAAAAAGGGCCAAAGAACTAAACAGACATTTCTCCAAAGAAGACATACAGATGGCTAACAAACACATGAAAAGATGTTCGACATCACTCATTATTAGAGAAATGCAAATCAAAACCGCAACGAGGTACCATTTCACGCTGGTCAGAATAACTGCTATCCAAAAGTCTACAAGCAATAAATGCTGGAGAGGGTGTGGAGAAAAGGGAACCCTCTTACACTGTTGGTGGGAATGCAAACTA
Organism: Ovis canadensis; assembly: GCF_042477335.2. Taxonomy (NCBI): domain Eukaryota; kingdom Metazoa; phylum Chordata; class Mammalia; order Artiodactyla; family Bovidae; genus Ovis; species Ovis canadensis. The sequence continues at coordinate 65,274,004 of NC_091259.1, forward strand.
GTACAGCCACTATGGAGAACAGTGTGGAGATTCTTTAAAAAACTGGAAAAAGAACTGCCTTATGACCCAGCAATCCCACTGCTGGGCATACACACCTAGGAAATCAGAATTGAAAGAGACACGTGTACCCCAATGTTCATTGCAGCACTGCTTACAATCACCAGGACATGGAAGCAACCTAGATGTCCATCAGCAGATGAATGGATAAGAAAGCTGTGGTACATACACATAATGGAGTATTACTCAGCCATTAAAAAGAATACATTTGAATCAGTTCTAATGAGGTGGATGAAACTGGAGCCTATTATACAGAGTGAAGTAAGCCAGGAAGAAAAATACCAATACAGTATACTAACGCATATATATGGAATTTAGAAAGATGGTAATGATAACCCTGTATGTGAGACAGCAAAAGAGACACAGATGTATATAGAACAGTCTTTTGGACTCTGTGGGAGAGGGAGAGGGTGGGATGATTTGGGGGAATGGCATTGAAACATGTATATTATCATATGTGAAAAACAAACCAACTAGAAAAACAGGAATAAAATAAATCCAAAGAAAGCAGAAAGAAGGAAGTAATAAAAGTGAGAGCAGAGATCAATAAAATTGAAAACAGAAAATAGAGGAAAACAATAAAAAAACAATGGTTGATTTGCTGAGATTAGTAACATTGACAAGCCTTTAGTGAAACTAACAGGAAAAAAAAATAGATAAGACATAAATTATCAATATTAGGAGGAAGAGGGGGGATATCACTACAGATCCCATAGACATTAAAGAGGTATTAAGGGGATACTACACACAACTCTGTTGACATAAATTTAAACACATAAATGGAATAGAATAATTCCTTGAAAACAACACACCACCAAAACTCACTCAGGAAGAAACAGATAACTCAAATAATTCTATACAAGTTAAAAAAATTGAATTTGTAGTTAAAAGTTTCAAAAAAAGCAATCTTCAGGCACAGATGGTTGTACTGGCACATTCTACCAAATATTTAAAGAAGAATTAATGCCAATTCTATACGATCTCTTCCAGAAATTAGAGGAGAACACTCTCAGCTCAGTTTATAGGCCAGCACTACCAAGTTACCAAACTTAGACAAAGATAGTACTACAACAAAACAAACAAAAATCCACTGCAGGCCAAATATACCTCATGCCCATAAATGCAATAGAAAGAAAGAAAATGAAGTCGCTCAGTCGTGTCCGACTCTTTGCAACCCCATGGACTGTAGCCCACCAGGCTCCTCCATCCATGGGATTCTCCAGGCAAGAATACTGGAGTGGGTTGCCATTTCTTTCTCCAGGGGATCTTCCCAACCCAGGGATCGAACCCAGGTCTCCTGCTTTGCAGGCAGATGTTTTAACCTCTGAGCCACCAGGGAAGCCCAATAAAGCTCCATAAAATACCATATTAAGAAACTGAATATAAAGGAGAACAATCATATGATCATATCAAATACAGAATCAGTATTTGACAAAATTCAGCATCCATTCATAAGAAAGACTCTGGGCAGGCTAGGAATAGAAGGAAACTTTCTTAACCTAATAAAATGCACCTAGAGAAACACCTAGCTAACATCATACTTAATGGTGAAACACTGAATGCCTTTCCCCCTAAAAGTATGAACTATGGAAAGATATCCACTTTCAACACTCAACATTGTATTGGATAGCTTAGCCAGTATAATGTAAGAAATAAAGGCAAGCATATTTTCAGATGCTAAGATTCCCATGCAGAATATTCCAAGGGGAATCCACAAATGAATTCCTGAACTAGTAAGTGAATTTAATTAGATTGCAGGATACAAAGTCAACATTGTGTTTGACAACTAGAACATCACTGTAATGTAAAAAGACTTTCAGAATAAGAGCCAGAGGGACATAGCTTTAGGAGTGAACGAAAAGTAAGGGAGCATCTTCAGAAAGACTTGGCTTACTTCAATTTGGATTCTTGAATAAGGTTTTGGTGTGAAGATTACTCTCATCTCAAATCACCAAGCCAAGCTAAATTAGAATTTCAGTGAAGCTTTGCATTTCTGGCAAAACATGAAGCCAAGTAATAATTATGTGTGTTTAGGGTTTAGACACAATCCTTTTCTTTTTTTCTTTTGTGAATTAGCAGTCAATTCAGCACTGCTAATTGGGCACTGACAGTGTTGCAGACAATGAAAGAGGTTAAAGATGTACAAGAAATGAGAACCCAGTTTGTTTAACCTATCCTCTTCACTTGAAAGAAGAAGAAACTGAGACTCAGAAATGAAGCAGTTTGGCCAAGACTGTGCTTAATCTGCTTTCCTCCTCTCCCACTATGTATTTTGCTAGTTCTTATATTTTTTCCTTTACATAATGCTCTTCCCCACCACAAGTATAGTATATACATACAGTAGATACTCACAGCCTATTTTGGTCCTTTTCTGAGTGGATTTTGCACAGCTGGGTGAACCAGAAATTTATGGGAAGATGGGATTACTGTCTCTGGCAGTAAATGGGCAACAGATTCAGTGTGTACAGGGCATGAGTGTAGTATTGATGGATTCATAGGTGTGTGCTCAGTTGCTCAACTGTGTCCAACTCTTTGCAACTCCGTGGACTATAGCCCACCAGGCTTCTATGTCCATGGGATCTCCAGGAAAGAATACTGGAATGGGTTGCCACTTCCTCCTCCAGGGGGTCTTCCCGATCCAGGGATCGAACCCTCAACTCCTTGCACTGCCAGGCAGATTCTTTACCACTGAGCCACCTGAGAAGCCCCTGATAGATTCATAGACTTGGTATCAACAGAAAGAAGAGGTCCAGGTACACTCAGAGGTGTTGGAGGTTCTGTTGCAGATCACTACAATAAAATGAATATCACAATAACGTGAGTACATGATTTTTTGGTTTCCTGATGCATATACAAGCTATGTTTACACTATATTATAGTGTATTAAGCATGCTAAGAAATTTACATACTTTAATTAAAAAAACACTTTAATGGTAAAAAATGCTAACCATCTTCTGAAAATCCAAGGTTGACACGAACCTTCCATTTGTATTAAAAAAAAAACCAAATGCAATATCTGTGAAGTGCAAAAAGCAAAGTGCAGTAAGATGGGGTAAGCTTGTGCAAGGATATAGACAAGCATAAAAAATAATATTTAAAAAACATTTATTGATGGATTTATCCAGCCGTGCCAGGTCTTAGTTGCAGCACACAGGATCTTTTCTGGGGCATGCCTGATCGCAGCATGCAAGCCTTTCCCTGCAGTGTGCGGGCTTCTCTCTAGTCGTGGCGTGTGGGCTCAGTAGCTGTGGCCTGGGCTTCATTGCTCTGTGGCATGTGGGATCTTAGTTCACCAACCAGGGATTGGACCTGTGTCCCCTGCATCAAGAGGCAGATTCTTAACCACTGGATCTTCAGGGAAGTCCCCAGACTGCCTTTTTAAGGCAAAACAAGACCTTTGGCAGGAAAATATTGTGATTGATATGTACACATGAACAGATATTTGATTCTCCCTCTCACTGGACACTATCCTTCTATCCATCTTTGGTAAAACACTGAAAGTTTCTGTGGTTTACTCTCATAAGAGAGATTGTTCCTTTAATGTAATTCCAAATAGTATTTGGGGGGAACATTGTTGGAAGAATTTTGCTAAAAGATATCTTGGAGAAGGAGAATGGATAACCCTCAATGACAGACTATATTGACAAGCGTAGTGAATACATGTGTTGGTGTTCAAGTTAAATGGTGGATCTCTTGCTTGAGTTCATTGTTGCCTACAAGATGCATAAGCTTGAATAAATGTCCTGACCTCTCTAAGCCTCAGTTTCCTCCACTATAGCATAGATAATGTGTAAATACTGAAAAGAATACATAGGATGTCCTTCATATAGGACCAGGCTTATTAAATGACCGACTTAATGAATGTTAGGTTTTATTTTTATTATTAATCAGGAGTACAGCTCTCTTCTGTAGGAAATGGTTGAAGATGATATAAGCCAACATTTTTGGACTCAAATAGTTCCTGTTTTTTGTAAATGGATCTTTATGTGCCTTAAGCTGGCATGGCTAGTCTTCTCACTGGGAACTGGAGACGCATTTAGAGTTGAATACAAAAGCCTGAGCTCAAATGGGATAAATGATGAGAGGATACTAAAGATATAAATGGACAGACACTCTACTAGGGGGCTGGGGGTGGGGCAGAGGCATTACTTGTCACATGACATCAATGTCCCCAGTAGACTGGACCACTGGGAGGACAGGAGATGGGGTGGCAGTTTTACTGTCAAAGGGGCCTGGAAGCCGAAAGCAGGGTGATGCTGATCTAATTTCTTTAGGATGATGAGGACTATAATGTTCTAAGAGATCACTCCAGCTTCTAAAGAGAAAGTAGCCAGATCTCATCTTCCTGTCCCTGAGAATTTATGGCATAGGATGCCACCTTTCCAGTGCTTTTTTTTTTTAAGATTTTTTTTATGTGGACCATTCTTTTTAAAAGTCTGTATTGAATTTGTTGCAATATTGTTTCCATTTTATGTTTTGGTTTTTTAGCTAAGAGACATGTGGGATCTCAGCTCCCCAACCAGGGATGGAACCCACACCCCCTGCATTGGAAGCATGGAGTTTTAACCACTGGACCACCAGGGAAGTCTCTTTCCAATTCTTTTTATTCACCCATTCCTTTTCAAAAAATTCCTTGAAAACGAAGATGACAAGATTAGAGGTGAATATGGTCACTTCATGTGTTTGCTGTAGATTTGTTCTTGGACTCCGAAGTAGGAAGATGATGGGGTGGGGAGTGCAATTTATATTATTTTCATCAATCACTGCTGTCACTTGGATGTTTAATGTATGTGTGCTTACATATGCATGTACCCAGACAAAAGATGTTCTATAAAATTCATTTATGAGGGCTCATAGTTGCATTGCTCAAAAAAAATGTCTGGCCTAGTCATGTTTTTTTTTTTTTTAATTTTTTATGGGATTTGTAAAAAATTGTGTGTCAGCACAATTACTTCTCCCCGGAAAGTAAAATTCCTGGGTAGATCAGGAGCTCATTAAGAAGCTCCAGTGGTCCTCAGCCCTAACTGGACTGTAAACTCAGCTCTACAACTTAAAAAAAATATGTGTCTGGCCTGAGCTCCACTCCACAACATTTAAATTAGACTCTCCAGAAGTAATTCCCTTTAATTTACTCAAAGAATCTAAGATTCTAAAAAATAGAATTGGCACAACATTTCTGTTTCTTACAACAAAATTCTTGGTATAATGTATCTTCCCTGAATAACTTTTAGAATATTAAAATTTTGCGAACTTTGACCTAGCATATCAATCTTGAAGAATGGGGCAGGAGGAAATGGTCCTGGATGCATGCAAAAATTTATCAACCATGAGTCACTGAAGCCATGTTTTTAATGTTAATTATAAAAATTGGAAACTACCTAAATGTGTAACAATAGGTTTTTTTTTAAGTTATGATACAACCATTTAACTGGCTACTTTGCAGCCATTAAAATAAGGTTATGAGAAATCCTTAATACATACAACATGTATACAATTCCTTTAAGAGAAAGAAAGATGTTATATGTACAGTTAGGAGTACTTTGTAAAAAAGGACATTATATAAATAGAAAAAAGGTGGAGGAATATATTCTAAAATAGTAACATTTATAAGATGATAGGATGGAAAATAAGATGATTTTTGTAGTCTTCTAGGCCTAACATTTTCTACTTCAAGCATAGATTGTTTTTTATAATGAGAAAAAAAAGTAATATTATTTTTATTTTGAGAAAAATGTTGTTAAGTCAAACACAGTTGTAGAAATCTAAAGGAGATTTATATGAAAACATTGCTCTGTGGAGTCACTGATTTTGTGTTTAAAGTGACTCACATTTCTAATTTTGTATATGTTACCTGTGTGGATGGATTCCACAGGTAAAATTACCTTACAGTAACAGCTTAGGGAGATCCAACCAGTCCATCCCAAAGGAAATCAGTCCTGAATATTCACTGGAAGGACTGATGTTGAAGCTGAAACTCCAATACTTTGGCCACCTGATGCGAAGAACTGATTCATTTGAAAAGTCCCTGATGCTGGGAAAGATTGAAGGTGGAAGGAGAAGGGGATGACAGAGGATGAGGTGGTTGGATGGCATCACTGACTCAAGGAACATGAGTTTGAGTAAACTCCGGGAGTTGGTGATGGACAGGGAAGCCTGGTGTGCTGCAGTCCATGAGGTTACAAAGAGTCGGACATGACTGAGTGACTGAACTGAACTGAACTACTTAGAATTTTCTCTGAAGGTAACCATGGGCAGGTCCATAATATTACCCTGATTTAGGATGGAGAGTCTAGAACAATGACTTAATTTGGCAAAGACAGAGAAAGATGGGATTTTATGCTCCATGATTAGTTTCTGCAGTTGTTCTGAATTAATAGGCTGCTTTCTTCCTTAATGATTTATAATTAGGAACAGCTGCCCTATTCACAGGGTTTCTTCCTCCTGGTAACGCCCCACTCTTGGAAGTTACATCTGACTTTGTAGTGAAGAAATGGGTAGAAAAGATAAGGAGGGCTGGTAAATTTATATATGTCTACTTTGTTTTATTTTTTTTAAATAGTATTCTGCTTTAAAACACAAAAGTGGAGATTTCCCTGGTGGTCCAGTGGTTAAGACTCTGCACTCCCAACGTAGGGGGTACAGGTTTGATCCCTGGTCAGGGAACTAGAGCTCACATGCTACAATTAAGAGCCCACAGGCCACCGCAGATATCCTGGACATGGCAACAAGGACCAGGTGCAGCCAAATAAATAAATAAAATAAACTCTGAAACACGAAAGTGAAGTGTCCTGTGGGAGAACTGGATGTAGAGCATTAACATCTTCCTGTAAAATGTTTTTCAACATTAGATTGAGAAAACACAGTAATATTAATTGACTGGGCAATTGATGTAAACAATCACATTAATAAAAATGAGCACACTCCCTTCTCCCAAACCAACTGGTGTTCAGATCAGCCAAGAAGCCAAGGATGCATTCAAGGCTGCATTGTCTGAGGACATATCCCTGTCCTGTGTGAGATGAACAAATAAGAAGTGTTTGACCTTAGTAGCTTTAAGGCTAAAATGAGAACATAGTCTCACTCCTTTGTATTGATATATGCTTCTTAGTTGTATATGTTTAAAAAAACATTTTTAAAAAATATTTTATTTGGCTGAGCCAGGCCTTCCCTGTGGCATGTGGGATCTAGTTCCCTTACTAAGGATCAAATCTCAGGCCCCCTGCATTGCAAGCAGGGAGTCTTAGCCACCAGAGCACCAGGGAAGTCCTTGGTTATGTATGTTGAGATCAGCCTATTCCCAAACTGATGGAACCGGAAAGCCCCCACGACCCCTCTCTCAAAGGGAATGGTGTATCTCAAAGGGGTGGGCCTCTGCTGATACCTTGAGGAGTTGCTGATAACCTCCCCAATCTCACCTCCCCACAGTCACTACCACCCCACGAGTGGAGACTGGGTGAGCTTTGGAGAGGGCAGAATTGGACTGTTGGAAGATGAATCTCGGAAATCATCTGCCTACTCGTGTAATTTCCCAGATGATGAAGCTCGCACCAGGTTAGCCAAGAACACCCAGAGTAGGAATGGTGGAAATCAGATTTTGCTAAGCCCGTGTTCTTCAAGTGATTTCTTTCCCCCATACAGAAAACAGGAAGAACTGTAGGGAAGAAGACAGTGTCTGTCCCCCCAAACTCAAGGGCTGATGTGAGATCTCATAGAGTAGTCACTGTGGGGAAAAAAGGAGGGGGAAAATGGCAGGGGAGAGGGATGGAGGGGAGCAGAACAGCACAGTTGCCAAGCTCAGGTGTGCGGTGACAGGTGAGTCTGGGGTGATGGGAGCTCGGATGGGAGAGAGGACCAACTATGAGAATGTAAGGGAAGATTTTACCATGCTTGGATATAGGCCAGGTTCCTCTGTTCTTTGCTAAATTAAATGAAATATAAAGCCCTTGGCACCGTCCCTAACATTTGGTAGAGCCTTGGTACACAGGAGCTTTTACTAATCACAGACTGGACTTAACACAAGCTACAAGTGAGAGAGTCCCAACACTTGAATAAGCCTTAATGAATCTGCCATGGTCCTACTGTTAGGCTGATCCTATATTTTTGTGGGGCTGACACAGAGCTAAAGGCATATCAAAACAATATATTATAATGATAACATGTTTTTAGAACATATTAATACTTGCCCTTAAAAATGTTGCTTTATGACCCTCTGTCAACATATCTACATATACACATACACACTCAAATCTCTCATACATGCACAAGGCATGTTTGCGTTATCTAGAAGTAGATACACATATTCTAAGCTATCATCAAGTTTATGTGTACTTAAGGCCACATGAGTTTTATCTAGGTATATCTCTCTACAATGTACTATGTGACTATATGTAAATCTATACATTATTCTATCACCAATCATGAATTTCTGGCTACCACAGGAAATGGTCTGTGTATTTATGACCAATACAAGTACAAAAGATTTTAAATATTTAAATTGCATCAGTACATAGTCTATGAATAAAAATGATATAACTTAAAATATAGCCTTTGACATTTACATAATGCCTTCATGATTTTTGAATAAAAACTGATCTATACATTCATTTTGGGGAAGTAAGTTTTATAAATGTGATAAATGAGTTTTTCCCCTCAGTCTGCAAAGTGACAGTGTAAGGAAATGGGATTTCTTTTGCCTGAAGATGAAACTACCCAAGGGGTATAATATTTCCAGAATGGATATTATAGAAGTGGTGGGAAGCTGCTGTATTTCATTTCCAATGAAGCCACAAGAACATGATTGTAGCAGGAAGTTGTGGTTTGGGCTTTAAAATGACTTTCTTGTGAGGTAGCATAGAAGGAATTTATGTATTCTCTCTCTCTCTCTCTTTTTTTTTTCTATCTCAAAAAGGCAATCAGTTATCTGAGATTTATTAAGTCAACCTATTCTGCAGCCCTGTTCTAAGAAGAAATGTCTCCATCCTTCTCTCAATAATCTCTGTTGAGATGGTGGGTGGGTGGAGGAGGCAAGTTTTATGTCACCATGACCCTGGTACTATTTTCTTTTTCCCCAGAAACACCAGCTGATGGGATCAGAGGTGGGAATAGTAACCAAGGGGAACCAATCAGAAAAGTCTGAGACATCATGTGAGCTGGCATTAAAATATGAGCTGGACCTATCCTATTTACTTTCTCAAGAAATTGCTAGAATGTTTGCAAATGAAGCAATTAAGGGATTAATCTCCAAAATACGAAAACAGCTCAACCAACTCAATATCAAAAAAACAAATGACCCAATCAAAAAATGGGCATAAGTTCTAAATAGACATTTCTCCAAACAAGATACACTGATGGCCAAAAAGCACATGAAAAGATGCTCAACGTCGCTAATTATTAGAGAAATGCAAATCTAAACTACAGTGAGTTATCACCTCATACCAGTCAGAAGGGTCATCCTCAAAAAGTCTATAAACAAAATATTCAGGAGTGGGTGTGGAGAAAAGGGAACCCGCCTACACTGCTGCTGGGGAATGTAATTTGGTGCAGTCACTATGGAGAACAAACAGCCTACGGAGGTTCCTTAAAAAGCTAAAAATAGAGCTATCATATGACACAGCAATCCCACTCCTAGGCATATATCCAGAGAAACCATAATTTGAAAAGATGCATGTACCTCAATGTTCATTGCAGCACTCTACAATAGCCAGGACATAGAAGTACCTAAATGTCCATCGACAGACACATGGATGAAGGAGACGTGGTGTACATATACGATGGAATAGTACTCATAAAAAGGAATGAAATAGGTCCGTTTGCAGAGATGTGGATGGACTGGGAGACAGTCATACGGAGTGAAGGAAGTCAGAAAGAGAAAAACAAATATCGTATAATATTGCTTATAGGTGGAATCCAGAAAATTGGTACAGTGTGAACTTATTGGCAAAGCAGAAATAAGTACAAAGGTGTAGAGAACAAACTCACAGTTATCAAGGAGGGAAAGAGGAGGGGGGTGAATTGGGAGACTGGGATTGACATATATACACTACTACGTATAAAGTAGATAAATAATGAGAACCTTACAAATAGCTGTGAAAAGAAGAGAAGCGAAAAGCAAAGGAGATAAGGAAAGATATAAGCATCTGAATGCAGAGTTCCAAAGAATAGCAAGAAGAGATGAGAAAGCCTTCTTCAGCAATCAATGCAAAGAAATAGAGGAAAAGAACAGAATGGGAAAGACTAGAGATCTCTTCAAGAAAATTAGAGATACCAAGGGAACATTTCATGCAAAGATGGGCTCGATAAAGAACAGAAATGGTCTGGACCTAACAGAAGCAGAAGATATTAAGAAGAGGTGGCAAGAATACACAGAACTGTACAAAAAAGATCTTCACGACCCAGATAATCACATTGGTGTGATCACTCATCTAGAGCCAAACATCCTGGAATGTGAAGTCAAGTGGGCCTTAGAAAGCATCACTACGAACAAAGCTAGTGGAGGTGATGGAATTCCAGTTGAGCTATTTCAAATCCTGAAAGACGATGCTGTGTAAGTGCTGCACTCAATATGCCAGCTAATTTGGAAAACTCAGCAGTGGCCACAGGACTGGAAAAGGTCAGTTTTCATTCCAATCCCTCAGAAAGGCAATGCTAAAGAATGCTCAAACTACCGCACAATTGCACTTATCTCACACGCTAGTAAAGTAACGCTCAAAATTCTCCAAGCCAGGCTTCAGCAATATGTGAACTGTGAACTTCCAGATGTTCAAGCTGGTTTTAGAAAAGGCAGAGGAACCAGAGATCAAATTGCCAACATCCACTGGATCATGGAAAAACCTAGAGAATTCCAGAAAAACATCTATTTCTGCTTTATTGACTATGCCAAAGCCTTTGACTGTGTGGATCGCAATAAACTGTGGAAAATTCTGAAAGAGATGGGAATACCAGACCACCTGACCTGCCTCTTGAGAAATCTGTATGCAGGTCAGGAAGCAACAGTTAGAACTGGACATGGAACAACAGACTGGTTCCAAATAGGAAAAGGAGTACGTCAAGGCTGTATATTGTCACCCTGCTTATTTAACTTCTATGCAGAGTACATCATGAGAAATGCTGGACTGGAAGAAACACAAGCTGGAATCAAGATTGCCAGGAGAAATATCAATAACCTCAGATATGCAGATTACACCACTCTTATGGCAGAAAGTGAAGAGGAACTAAAAAGCCTCTTGATGAAAGTGAAAGAGGAGAGTGAAAAGGTTGGCTTAAAGCTCAACATTCAGAAAACGAAGATCATGGCGTCCGGTCCCATCACTTCATGGGAAGTAGATGGGAAAACAGGGGAAACAGTGTGAGACTTTATTTTTTTGGTCTCCAAAATCACTGCAGATGGTGACTGCAGCCATGAAATTAAAAGAGGCTTATTCCTTGGAAGAAAAGTTATGACCAACCTAGATAGCATATTCAAAAGCAGAGACATTACTTTGCCGACTAAGGTCCATCTGGTCAAGGCTATGGTTTTTCCAGTGGTCATGTATGGATGTGAGAGTTGGACTGTGAAGAAGGCTGAGCACCGAAGAATTGATGCTTTTGAACTGTGGTGTTGGAGAAGACTCTTGAGAGTCCCTTGGACTGCAAGGAGATCCAACCAGTCCATTCTGAAAGAGATCAGCCGTGGAATTCCTTTGGAAGGAATGATGCTGAAGCTGAACCTCCAGTACTTTGGCCACCTCATGCAAAGAGTTGACTCATTGGAAAAGACTCTGATGCTGGGAGGGATTTGGGGCAGGAGGAGAAGGGGATGACAGAGGAGATGGCTGGATGGCATCACTGACTCTATGGACGCGAGTCTCAGTGAACTTCAGGAGTTGGTGATGGACAGGGAGGCCTGGTGTGCTAAGATTCGTGGGGTCGCAAAGAGTAGGCCACGACTGAGCGACTGACCTGAACTGAACTGTTTAGCACAGGGAACTCTACTCATTGTTCTGTGGTGACCTAAATGGGAAGGAAATCTAGAAATGAGTGAATATATGTATATGTGTGACTGATTTACTTTGCTGTCTAGCAGAAACTAACACAACATTGTAAAGCAACTATACTCCAATCAAATTTTAAAAGAAAAGAATAAAACAACTACAAATGGCAAAAAAGAAAACAATAGAAAACATGCATTTTAACAATGGCAGCAGAAATTGAAAAGAAGCCGTTAAATAGATGAGGGTTGTGACCAACCATTTACTTTAAAAAAAGAAAAAAAGCAGGCAATGAGTAAGCAGAGGAAATGATGGCTAGAGAAAGGAGACTGAAGACAGAAAATTAGTAAGAGTGTTCACGTGACTGAGAGAGCTTCCTAATTCATGAGGCTTTTTCCAGACTATTGTCAAGCACCCTACCCCCTTTTTCCTGAAGGAACTTGAGTCTCTATATCAGTTGGATGATTTTGGCCACAAGGAATAGAAAAGCCAATTGAAGTCGATTTAAGCTAGGGACTATTTATTATCTCCCATAATACAATGTCTGGAGACCAGAATGTTTTTAGGGATGGTTCTGTGATGTCATCAGAGACAGAGTTTCATTTTATAAAGACAGAATATATAGTATAGCTGTTTGCTATAGTCAACATCTTGGATTTTGGCAAAGGCTTGTTCCATCATTGATGTCAGATTCCTTTCACAGCACCATTTATCACCTTATTTTCTCAGAGATATATCCTCCAGAACCTCCTAAATGCCACCAATATAGACTAATTTCTCTCTAGTCTCCCCCACCCAGTTCCCATCCTGAAGTCTGTCTCCACCATCATCCTGGAGTCTCCTGGGTCTAATTTTTGTGTTGAATACCCTGCTTCCCAGATTTCTTGTCTTCAATTCTCTTGGATTATTCCCTTGGTAGAGTAAATCCTCTAGTAGCTTTCAGAGACAGTGTACACGGGAAATACATTTTTTGAGACCTTGAATAGTTGCAAATATCTTGTTGTATTCTAATATTTAATAGCTTGGCTGGATATACAGTTTGTAATTTTCACTGAGAGGTCTGAAGACTCTACAACCTCTGAGCTTCTTATGTCACTGTAGGGAAATCCAATGTCATTTTGTTTCTTGTTCCTTAATATGTAATATGATTTCCTCCACCTTTATAAATAGACTCTCCTTATCCTCAGTGCTTTGAAATTTCATGATGATGTGTCAATGTCTTAGTATGGACCTATTTTTATTACCTGGCACTTAGTAGGACACTGAACCTCCCTGGTAGCTCAGCTGGTAAAGAATCTATCTGCAATGCAGGAGATACTGGTTCAGTTCCTGGGTCAGGAAGATCCTCTAAAGAAGGGATAGGCTACCGCCTCCAGTATTCTTGGGATTCCCTGGTGGCTCAGATGGTAAAAAATCTGCCTGCATTGTGGGAGACCTGGCTTTGATCCCTGGGTTGGGAAGATCCCCTGCAGGAGAGCATGGCAACCCACTCTAGTATTCTTGCCTGGAGAATCCCCATGGACAAGAGGAGCCTGGCGGGTGATAGTCCACGGGGTCACAAAGAGTTGGACGTGACTGAGTGACTGAGCACAGCACAGCACAGGACCCTGGAAACTTATAACCTCTGATAATGGGATTTTTAAAAAGTTATTCTTTCATTTTCTATCCCGCTAGGCTTGCTTTCTCTTTTCTAGAATTCTATTATTTGGCTACTATACATTTTTTGCTCTACTATTGCTCTTCCTCTGTCCACCTTTGCTTCACTTCTTGATCTATTTTTAGGAAGATTTCCTCAGTTTTAAAATCTAATCCTTTTATTGAAAACACTCTCTCATTTTTAATTTTCAAGAGGTATTTTTTATTCTTTGAATCTCTCCCTCATCTCTTTTGTAAAAAATGGCATTTTGTTCTTTGTATCTAGATGCAAAATACACTCTTACCTCTCTGAGGACATCAATTATAGTTCCTTGAAGTTTTTTTTCTCCTGTATCATAGCTGTCTCTTCCAAACTGTTTTTCCATATTTGCCTTAGACTCTGTTCTTTATGTTAGAGACTTCCTCTTATGACCCTTTACAGTCTAAGCTTAGTTAAGAGTGGGCTGCTTAAAAGCTAGTTGAAATTCTTTACACATAACTGGATCTTATTAACTGAGAGCTTCAATGCTGTGTGATCTGGCAGGGAAGATTTACTAGAGGAATCCTCGATAATACGATCTTTAGCGTTTGGGTTTTTTTTCCCCTTTTCTTGGCAAGATCAATTACCCAGAGAAGAATCCTGCTTGGAGGATATAATTCTGGGGCTACCAGCATGTTGGGAATGCTACTTGTGGAAGAGGTCTGAGGATCTCAATAATGAGTATGTAGAATTTCACTTATTTCCTTGGTATGCCCCACTTCACCTCCATCTTCAACTTTTCTTGCTGTTCCCTAAATGAAAGGTTCTCTGTCCCCTCCTGGAAAGTAGCCTGTTAGTATTGGAAGAGGTAATTAGATATACAGAGGGGATTTTAGATGTCTTTTCCCCCCCTTTAACAGACTTTTCAAACTTCCTTTGTTTTCAGCCTGGTCTTTACCTCTGTGACCAGAATTTCTTCCTTTTTCTGATGTTTTTGAGAATTCTTGTGAAACTAATTTTTTTTTTTTCTCAACTTTCTCCACTGATGGCTTAGGATTCTTAGGATTCTTAGATCTGCTGTGGGTTCCTACTTTTAAATGTTTAGCATTTAAAATTTTGTTGGTCTTCTACCCTACTTTCCTTGTTCTTACAGATTTATTCTTTAAAGAAAATTTCTTTACTGACACTTTTGACCAAGCCACATGGCATGTGGGATCTTAATTCCCTACAAAGGATTCAACTAGAACCCCCTGACTACGAAGCACAGAGTCTTAATCACTGCACAGCCAGGGAAGTACCTCATTATTGTCCTTTTAGTGGGGCTTTGGAAGGAACCAGTGGTGAATACATGTATCCAATCCACCAACTGTATTGTGAATCCTATAAGACATCTTTTTTTAAGAATGAAGACATTTTCCGAAAGTTTCCCCATTAGACTTATTCTTTCATTGGTTAGAATGGGGCTACCTGGTAAAACCTAAACCAGTCACTGACAAGGGGAATGATGTCACTTGGATTATACAAACTGTAGTTCATTCCTTGGGGGTAAGGAGGAGTCCCTTCTCTTATCCTCTTCTATGGAGTGTGAAAAACAAGAGTGCTATTCATAACACTCAGCATCAGATATAGCCTGCTGCTACTGCTGCTAAGTCGCTTTAGTCGTGTCCAACTCTGTGCGACCCCATAGACGGCAGCCCACCAGGCTCCCCCATCTCTGGGATTCTCCAGGCAAGAACACTGGAGTGGGTTGCCATTTCCTTCTCTAATGCATGAAAGTGAAAAGTAAAAGTAAAGTCACTCAGTCGTGCCCAACTCTAGCGACCCCATGGACTGCAGCCTACGAGACTCCCCTGTCCATGGGATGGAGACGCCTGATCAGAGCAAATGAAACCCTATGAATACCCAGGTGGAATCTGATTCAGCCAACAAGGAAGGAAATGAAAGCAGATTTGTGCAGGTCCTCAAGGATGGCTGCAAAATCCTCTGTTCCTGGCACCTAAACAGCAATCACAGGAAAGAAAGCACAAAACTGCTTTGGTGTGTGTGTGCTGTGCTCAGTTCTGTCTGACTTTTTGTGATCCCATGGCTGGTAGCCCGCCAGGTTCCTCTGTCCGTGGGATTTTCCAGGCAAGAATAGTGGAGTGGGTTACTGTTTCCTACTCCAAGGGATCTTCCTGACCCAGAGATTGAACCCATTTCTCTTGTGTCTCCTGCATTTGCTCCTCACCACTGAGCCACCTGGAAAGACCAAGTCACCTCATAAGGGTCATCCCAGCCTATAAGTTGTCAACTCAAAGAGAATTGCTCCATTTAATAATTTTTTCTTAGAGCAATCTACCAACCTGAACTGGACACCAGAGGGCTAGAATAAGTAAGTACAAATTACAGAGTTGAGGCACTTTCCAATTCTGGCATTACAGAAGGTTTTATGGACAAGGTTGCTCCAAGCCTTTAAGAATGAACTTTGGAAGAAAGGTTTTGCCTCAGAGGTGTTTACAATTAATTGACTTTATCTCATTTGCCAGCTCTTGCTTGATGTAAAGTAAGTGTTAGTCGCTCAGTCATGCCTGACTCTTTGTGACCCCATGGACCGCAGCCCACCAAGCTCCTCTGTCCAAGAGATTTTCCAGGCAAGGATACTGGAGTGGGTTGCCATTTCCATCTCCAGGGGATCTTCCCAACCCAGGGATCGAACCCAGGTCTCCTGCACTGCAGGCAGATTCTTTACCAACTGAGCTCTTGCTTGATGATGTCTGTCTAAAAGACTAGCCTGGGTAGAACTCTGGGACCTGACCAGGATCAGCTAGAAAGAGCACTGTGTTCATTTAGCCACGTGAGTGTGGGTATTGGTATGGGTAGTGGGAGCACACAGGCTGTGTGTTTTATCTCTTCTTTCAGGCCATTCCCATGTGGGTCAAAATTTCATGGAATTACCTGAGCTGGATGCTTCCAGTGGCAAATTATACCTAGGACAAGGAGATTATCTTTCTTCTTGGATGACATTCTCAGTCAAGGAAGAAGAGCATCTTGGAGGAAAAAATCTTAGTGTCTTGCTCTTATCAGGGTCAAAGGGTAAAGAAGTTTTGTTGAGCTTCATCTTGAGAAGGAAGCTAGAAGACAGAGGTTCAAGGGTGTTTCAGTTACTATGAAATGAAACATGGATGAAGAACCGTAAAAAGTCTCCAGAGCTCTATGACTCACCATGCCAAGTTGACTCTGTTTGTTTCCTGGAGCTAATTAGCAGTCAAACAACTTCTGTATTTGAGGTCAGCAAATATGATTGTGGGTAGGGAGAGCAACTATACTTGAAGCAACGTGATTCAAAGGATGGAGTGGGTGGTGACAGTTATCACAGGAGAGGAAAGCAGGTTGAATCTCTGGCCCCTACCATAAAGAGGAAAGAGAGTGTGAGGAAAGGCTGAGAGGGAGCTTTGAGCTGAGTAATAGAAAGGCTCTCATGGAGGTTTCCAAAGACAGTGCCTTGTACTATATGATGCATGTTCTCACTGCAATATCATGCAATTCTCTGACGTCTCTGTGGGTGAGGTGCAGTTGACATTTTTAGCTCTGTTTTCCTAATAAGTAAAATTAATTTTCAGAGAATGTAAAGTCACCCAAAGTACACAGCTTGATAGAATTTGGTCCAAGACCAGAAACAAGTCCACCTTACAGCTCACGGCTATCTCTCTATGTCTTAATGCCATTAGGGACCTAAAACAGCACTTCCTGGTCTGGAGACTGTCTAGGAGTGTGAGTGTGAGTAAGGAAGAGTGTTCTAAGTAGAAGAAACAGCCCTTGCAAAGCCCCGAGGAAGGAGGAAGCTAATGTTTTCCAAGATCCAAAAGCAAGGCAACAAGATTAGAGGAAGAGAAGCAATATGACCATTGGTGTGAGTTAAGGCTAAAATATGTAGCAGGGGACAGATTGGGAGGGTCCCTGAGGGTTAGTTTCCACTTCTTCAGCTAGACCTGCCTATCTCCATCAGCAGATTCCCTCCTAAATAGCATCAGCAAGCTCTCTTCTTGGATCTTTTGTTACAGAAAATGGTACCAACCTTTGAGTCACTGGTGGCAGGCTGGGGGAGGACATGGGATTATTGTAAGTACATAACTCTTTTGGACACCAATCAGTCTGAATGAATAACATTCTGCACTTTTATGTACTATTTTTTCAAACAAATAAAGATACTGTAATGAATAAAACTAAAATTAATTTCAAAGGACTCCTGAATTTTTAGGAGCTTTGAGCTAGTATGTGTATGAATTCTATGTCTTTGGCCCCATTGGCCTGTGACAACAAATACAGTTGCAACTCCTTTTGCTCTACAAATTGCGGCTTGAAAATCGCCTACTCAAAATACATCCTGAGTGTTTGCATTGGAACAGGATAGGTCTCTTGGGTTTCTCCTCTTGTATCTACAGTTTTTTCTGCTATGCTCCTTCTCTGGTTCACTTCACCTCTAACCCACCTCTGTTCATTTGCACCTTCCACGACCCCACCACCACCTTGATGTCTTCCCATCATTCATGTCTCCTCTGCTATCTTTGCTCATCCCTACTGGTCATGTCAGCATCACTCCTATTGGGTGCAAAGGCTCAAATAATTTGCCTCCTGCTTGTTCTGGAAGACTGGCACTACCTCCTGAGATTAGAGGGTGGTCTTGGGGTGGACCTCCCTTCCAGCTACCATCATCTGCCCTCTGCATCTGCAGTTGCAACCAATGTAACTAGTACCAGCACAGATGCCCATTGAAAGCAAAGACTTGTGCCTCCTACCTTGTGCCAGGACAACTTACTCTCAGCAATGGAACTTCTCTGACTTCACAAATCCTTGTGAATCCAAAGGATTCCAGTCCAACTGGCTCTGCAGAGAGAGGAAGCTTTTTATTGCTGTAGTCCAGGCGTCAGCAAACTATGACTCAGGGGGCCAAATCCATTGTCTGTCTGTTTTTTGTAAATAAAATTTCCCTGGAGTACAGCTACGTTCCTTTATTTACATATTGTTTATAACTGCTTTCGCACTAGACTGGCAAAATGGAAAGGTTGTGACAGAGGCAGTAAGGCCTGCAAAGCCAAACATATTTGCTATCTGAATCTTTACAGGAAAAAGTTTGCCAGCTCTTTATCGAGTCATTAGGTCTGCCATATTTTCTGCCTGGAGAGTTACTTCAGCCCAGTAGAAGCATCATTCCCTTCAGTGGAAAATTATATTCCTCCTTGCTAAGCTATGTCCTTGTCTCATGGATGCCACTTAACAATCTCATTCTGAAAATAGATGGATGATTTTTCTAAAAGCTGTGCTTTTCTGTCTTATCGATGGCAACCTTGTTACTTGTACTTTTTGTATGAATCAGCAATAAATTTAACACAATCATGTTAATAGTTTTGTTACCAATCTATCTTATTATCTATCCATTTATATATCATATCTACATAAACATAATTTGAATTACATATACACATACACATTTGTGTAACACAATATTTTCATACAAAAATGTGACTAACTTTATTGACTAAGCACTGAATCAGAGATATTATTGTTTTAAATGTTATCATTTATTTAACAACTCTTCTATTATTGTATATTTAGATAGATCACAAATTTAAACTTCTCCATTTTAACTTATATTTTCTCCATAAAGACTTCATTTTCACTTTAGCAAGAGTCCCTTGGAAGGCTCCCATTGGCCCGTCTATGATCTTGTGACCATCAGTGGAGAAATACTATGTATAGGGAATGATGTTGTTCCGTTTCTCAGTTGTGTTACTGTGTACAGGGAATAGCATTTTCTAATTGACCATGTCGGGGGTCAAAGGCCAACACTGAAATTTGAATTTGGAGTCAGCCCCACACAATATGAACTGAAAAAGAAAGGACTTTTACATAAGATAAGTCCTCTGTTGTTAAGTCACTAAGTCGTGTCTACTCTTTGTGACCCCATGGACTGCAACACACCATACTCTCCTTTCCTTCACTATCTCCCAGAGTTTGCTCAAATTCATGTCCATTGAGTTGATGATACTATCTAACCATCCCATTCTCTGCTGTTCCCTTCTCCTTTTGTCATCAATGTTTCCCAGCATCAGGGTCTTTTCCAAACAATCAGCTCTTTGCATCAGATGGTCAAAGCAATGGAGCTTCAGCTTCAGCATCAGTCCATATTTCAAGGAATGAATCTAGTTCCAAATCCTTCCTTTCAGTTCACATGGTTATTTTGTCAGTACTTAACATGTGCTGAGCCAATTCCAAGATATAACAAACATAAAGAAAGGTAGATAGCTGTCCGGTGACTTCATGATCTTAAAAATGCCAATTCTGTGCTTTTTATTCACTTACCTAAACTGTTTGAGGATATTTTCATGGAATGAGAGGTGATAACTCTCTCCTGCTCTCCCCTCTAGAGTTCTTTCTCTGTTCATCCTATACGCTTGTGTGCTGATGACTCCAAAATTTACAGTTTCCATCCTGTAATCCACATAGTATTCACTGCCCACTGAGTTTCTCCAGTTGGATATTCCCCCAAACACTTTAAGTCCAATCTATTTAAAAACGGAACCATTTGCTTTATTGCCCCTTTTCCTTTTCTTCCTCCCATATTCTTTGTTCTGATGAATGGCCCCATCAATCACCTCTTCAAATAAGCAAAATTGTGAGAGTCATCCTGAAGTCATAAAATCTTCCTATATTTTTACGCTACAGTCTATCAGGAGTCTGTCTCTTAAATACATTTTTAAAATTCCTTATCTCTTCTACATTCTTACTTCCTTAGTTCACTCTTAGTTTTCATAATGACTAGTCATTTCCTGGCTTCTTCCTTTGCTTTAGTCTTGTTATGACTTAATCCTTCAAGGAAAGAACCAACTGACCATCATCTTCCTATCCTCTGTTAGGAGCTGATGTGAGGTGGGCGTATGGAGATTCCTTGTTGAATATACATTCACTTCTAAATAAAGAGGACAGGCAGGGCTGCATGTGTCTCTTCCTTCTGACACTCCTTCTGAATTAAGGTTTTCTCTTATCAATATTTTCCTTCTGGGTTTTAGAAAATTCCTCCAGTGCTATGGAACAGTGGTCCCTGATCTTTTTGGCACCAGCGACTGGTTTCACGGAAGACGATTTTTCCACAAATCCAGGGTGGGTGGGGGAGACAATTCAGGCAGTAATGTTAGAGATGGGGAGTGATAGATGAAGCTCACTCATTTGCCTGCCACTCATCTCCTGCTGTGTGGCCCAGTTCCCAACAGGCTGTAGACTGGCATACCGATTTATGGCCTGGGGGTTGGGGCCCTCTGCTATGGAAGACCCTCAAATGAGGTTTCTATTAAGGCTCTGAAAAAACTAGAAGCCTTTTAAAATAAAAAGTTGTAGCTTTTCCACAAGCACTGCTATGGCTCACTTTGGGAGGTGGGAAGGCCTTCTGCTGGGGTGAGAATACAAGTCAGGCTCCTGAATTTTAATAACAGAATGTCAGTCTTGCCACCTGACAGCCTAAAACATATGCCTAAAGCATATGGATCTCTTTTCAATCAACACAGTGTCTTCACTTCCTCTAAAGAGCTCAGTCTTGGCCTGACTGATACTCAGCCCTGTCAAAAAGCTTAGCTGAGAAGAGTGATATTTGAGGGATATTTGGAGCTGGTTAGCCCCTACATTTTAGCCTTAAACCAAGTTAAAATTTTGTTTGGACTATAGCTCTAATTCCATTAGAAATGTCATCACTGGATAACATATAAGTAATATGCTATCTGGTTTTAGGCAGGGATGGAAAGACATGTCTACTTTTGAAGACCCACCTCTAAAGTATTTTTTGATTATTTTACTAAATGTATCATTAAGAAAAAAATGTTTCTAAAGAAGTGGGATTTTTTTAATTTTATGTAATGACAGCTATACTGGTTCTGTTCAAGACAAAGTTTTGATCTTTGATCCACTCCCTTCTTCTGGGAGTAACAGTTATAAAAAAAAAATAATAGTAAAAGAGAAACTTTAAATGACAATAACACTCTAAAGAATCAAAGAAATGTTTCTTTGGATCAGAAAGAGAACAGAAATACAAACCAACAAGTGGGGCCACTCCTGAGGTTCTGCTGAACTCTAGCTCTGTAAAAAGGCAGAGGCAACTAGAGTAACTCCCATGGAGTCAAAAGCTATTAAGATGTCAAGCAAGTGGGGATCAGACCTGGGATCATTCTTTAAAGTTAGGGTATAGGGTACCATTCCATGAAAGGAAGCTTACAAAAATCACCCCTTTTGCCTACCACCACCTGAGTATCCAGAAAAGTAAGATGCAGACACAGTTTTGAAGCCAGGATGTTAGCCAAAAAAGACTTTTGCCTCAGTGACCAGTGCTCTAATGTCACATTCCTGCCACATTATCTTACCCCTATCCCATTAGCGTGTCCCTATGGGGCACAGTACCTGATGTATCTTGATCTAGATAAAGATCTAGCTCTAGCTTGGAAGCTTACCAGGGTTGGGTGGGAGCAATTGAAAAACCACCAAGGGGAAAAGAAGAAAGGATAGAAGGAGGAAGAAACTCATTAATAACTGACAAAACTTCCTCCTCCTCAAGATAAGCCTGAAAATCTAACTTTCATTATTCATGAAGAAAAAAATGCTAAGAAAAGATAGCCATCAAAATATTGATAATTTATAATGACTAAATCATTCATTCTTTTCCAGATGAAGTGAAAATAATACAACAACTGAAAAAGTTTTTATGGTAAGATATAAACAATAACAGTCATATCTAAATACAGCCTATTAGAAATTCTGGAAATAAAATTGCATAATCTTTAGAGAAGGCACAATCAAAGCAATTAAGTAGTGAAGCAAAAAAGTAGAACTGAGAAATTTGTGGAAAAAAGCAGTTTGAATAAATGGAGGGTAGACTGAGGAGGTCTAGAAGAAGCTCCAAAAAAATTAGAACAGAGGAAAGAGCGGAGAAGCAATAGATGAAGAGATTCTAGTAAGCATTTTTTCAGTGCTGAAAATCCTCAGATTAAAAATGTAATCCATGTTCTAAGAAGGATATGTTAAAATAAATGTGTGCTTAGATGTATTATGATGAAATTAAAAATACATAGAAAATAATAAAATTTATTGGTGAAAAATCAGATTCTTGCAGGAATGACCATTAGACAGGCAGCTGACTTCCCACTGGCAACTACAGGTATCAGGGAACAGTGGAGCTATATTTACAAATTGCTGAGAAAAAAAAAAATCACTGTCAATCTAGAATCTCATGCCTGGCTAAAAAAACTGAGAGTAAAATATCAACATCAGTTCTGAGACCCAAACACAATAAAACTTTCCTGCACACACCTAGGCCAATTAATCTTTGACAAAGGAGGCAAGAATACACAATACAGAAAAGACAGTCTCTTCAACAAATGGTGTTAGGAAAGCTGGACAGCTGCATGTAAATCAATGAAATTAGAACACTCCCTCACACTATAAAGAAAAATAAACTCAAATTAGCTCAAAGACTTAAATATAAGACATGACGCCATAAAACTCCTAGAAGAGAACATAGGTAAAACATTCTCTAACATAAACAGTACCCCAAGGCAATAGAAATAAAAGCAAAAATAAACAATTGGGACCTCTTGAAACGTATAAGCTTTTATACACCAAAGGAAACCATAAACAAAACCAAAAGACAGCTTACAGACTAGGAGAAAATATTTGCAAGTGATGCAACTGACAAGGGCCTAATTTCCAAAATATACAAAGAACTCATGCAACCCAATGACAAAAAAAAAAAAACGAGCAATCCAACCAAACAATGAGAAGAAGATCTAAATAGACATTTCTCCAAAGAAGACACACAGATGGCCAATGGGTACATGAAAAGATGCTCAACATAACTAATTATTGGGCTTCCCTGGTGGCTGAGAGGGTAAAGCATCTGCCTGCAACGTGGGAGACCTGGGTTCGATCCCTGGGTTGGGAAGATCCCCTGGAGAAGGAAATAGCAACCCACTCCAGTATTCTTGCCTGGAGAATCCCAGGGATGGAGGAGCCTGCTGGGCTACAGTCCATGGGGTCGCAGAGTCGGACAGGACTGAGTGACTTCACTTTCATTAATTATTAGAGAAATGTAAATCAAAACTACAATGAGGTATCACCATCGAAGGCCAGTCAGAATGGCCTTCATTAAAAAGTATACAAATAACAAATGCTGGAGAAGATACAGAGAAAAGAGAACCCTCCTACATAGTTGGTGAGAATGTAAATTGATATAGCTACTATGGAAAACATTCTGGAGGTTCCTCAAAAAAACTAAACATAGAGTTGCTATATGATGTAGCAATCACTAGGCATATATTTGGAGAAAACTATAATTTTCTATGTTTATAGAAAACTGCTATTCTTATAGCAGCACTATCTACAAATAGCCAAGATATAGAAACTACCTAAATGTCCATTGACAGAGCAATCGATGACAATATGGTACAGATGGAGTACTACTCAGCCATAAAAAGAATAAAAAATACCATTTGTAGCAACATGAATGGACCTAGCAATTATCATACTAAATGACGTAATTCAGAAAGACAAATACCATATGATATCACTTATATGTAGAATCTAAACTATAACACAAATGAGCCCATCTATGAGGCAGAAATAGACACATAGACATAGAGAACAGACCTGCGGTTGCCAAGGTGAGGGGTGAAGGAGGGACAAACTGGGAGTTTGAGATGCAAATACTGAGATAATACATACGGCCAATGCAATTCTTGAGATGCAAACTATTATCTAGAGAATGGATAAACAATAGGGTCCTACTGTAGAGCACAGGGAACTAGATTCCGTATCCTCTGATAAACCATAATGGAAATATGAAAAAAACATATGTTTATGTATAGCTGAATCATTTTGCTATACAGTAGAAATTAATACACATTGTAAGTCAATTCTAATAAAAATAATTGCTTAAAAAAAGACTTTCCTGGAAAGAAAAAATTTCCTTCTCAGTAATGTCTTCTCACAGCATCCTTCTCTTGGACACAAGCTGAGTTAAGATAAATGTGGAATGTTACATATTAAGAGACAATTATCTGCATTATTTACTGTGAAATTTTTGATTGGTGGGAGTCCATCTGGACAGAGGTTTCTGTAAGTGAGTGTACAAGCCTTGGGTCTGTGTGACAGGTACAAAATAAAAGACTGATGGGAAACCAAGGCACCAGCCTCTCTGAGCCAAGTTAAACCACATGCATGTTGAAGGTACCCCTATTTGTTGCACACATCCTGTTCAGGTAAGAGGAGAAATAAGAAGTTATGTACATATATAGCTCAGGGCCTCCTCAGTGAGAAGAATGCTATTTTTCCTGAATTGTTCTATAAATCTAAATAAATGTAACAATACATTCAATCTTCCTGTGTTATGTGTGTTATGTGAGTTTGATTGCTTAATTGTGATCACTGCTAATATACACTCATTAAAAAGGAATAAAAATATTTTCCTACGTACCAAGATAAAGGACAATTTTCACTTACAAGCCATCCTGAAAGAACTAGGAAAGATATGATTTAGCAAGAAGAAAATTGAACTCAGAGAGGAAGACTGTGATGCCAGCAGAGAAACTGAAAAGGGTCAATGAAGCAGAATCCAAAAAAGTGAAACTAAATCTGTAAACAACAGTAATAGAAAAAGGAATCTTCACTGGATACTTAGTGTTTTATAATAACATTTTTATCCTGTTTGAAATGAGGATAAAGATACTGATGCTGAATGATTTTATACTGTTCTTGAAACACTTATAAACTATTTTTAAAATTTAAGAACCACCATTAAAGGGATGGAATCCTCTCGACAGCTTTCAAATTCATTGAGGAAAAAAAGAGAGAACAAAATTTTAGTAGTTCATCAGAAAGTAGGAAAGGTAATCAGAGTAACTAGAAGCAAAATGAAAGGGTAGAGCTAGATAACCGGTGTGTTTCCCTTTTTTCCAGAGCTGTCAGGAAGCCAAGATAAAATTTTTTTCTCAACTATTTCATCCTGTGTTCCTAATATGCTTTGTCTTTCCTTTTACAAAATAAATTTTCATCTTTTTAATCTTCATTTAAAATATCTACATATTCAAGTTAATTTTCTTTTTGTATTAAAATCATAGAATTTTGGACCTGGGAAAATTCTTAGGCATATTCTTGTCCAGGGATTAAAAAACAAAGCAGATATGGTATTGTGATCTTATCTTGTGCTTAAGGCTGACATTACTAATTAAATATAGTGTTTCTTCTCACTAATCATGGTCTTAGAGGACTTCTCAAAGTGTCTTCCTATTTCATTTTGTTGGCTTGAGAGATGAAACCTATTTACCAATCCAGATAGAGTCCAATTATGTCTGACAGAGGAAGAAGCTGAAACAGAGAAAAGTGAGGCAACTTACCCAAGGTCACATAAAAACTGAGAGGAGAACTGAGCCTACCAAGTCCAGTGTTTGCTCTTCTATATCAGACTGAGTCAGTAAATCCTGGAGACGTCCTCCAGTCAAAGACATTTCTAGAAACCCTAAGAATTTTGTGATTACTCTCTTGAAATCTTATTTTTAACTCTTTAAAAAAAAATCAGTTGTAGTCTTCAATTCTGGATATGATAGGGCAAACACATTCCATTTTTTAAAAATATAAATTTATTTATTTCAATTGGAGGTTAATTACTTTACTATATTGTATTGGTTTTGCCATACATCAACATGAATCTGCCACAGGTATACACGTGTTCCCCATCCAGAATCCCCCTCCCTCCTCCCTCCCCATACCATCCCTCTGGGTCGTCTCAGTGCACCAGCCCCAAGTATCCAGTATCATGCATTGAACCTGGACTGGCGATTCGTTTCATATATGATATTATACATGTTTCAATGCCATTCTCCCAAATCATCCTACGCTCTCCCTCTCCCACAGAGTCCAAAATTTAGAAAGATGGTAAACACATTCCATTTTACTTCTCCCACTAATCACAAAAAAATAAACCCTGACAAAATACATAAGCTTGGGACTTCCCTGACCGTCCACTGGTTAAGACTTTGTGCTTGCAGGAAGCATGGGTTTGATCTCTGGTCTGGGAGCTAAGATCCCACATGCTTTGTGGCCAAAAAACCAAAACCTAAAAAAAAAAAAAAATCCCAGAAACAATATTGTAACAAATTGAGCAAAGACTTCGAAAAATAGAAAAAAAAATATAAGCCTGACAAATGGAGGAAGGGGTGGTAGATTGCCTAGGGACCTCAGGACTTGGGGAATTTCCTGGAAGTGCATCCCCTGTGGCTTTTTCTTGCCTCCTATTTGTCCTGTCCTTGGAACTAGGAAAGCCTACAACCTGGAAACAGGTGCAGACAGAAAAAAAAGAGCCGCAAATGCAGGTGGGACTTTTCAGCCACAGAGCTGTGAAATGTTCTTCATGAAAACCAAGGCCTGAGAGTCAGAAACCTTCACTCATACTTGTCTGCTCTCAAGATGCACACCTTGAGCAAACCATGCCCCTCCTCCACCCTGATGGGCACTGCAGGGGAGAGTCCATGGGCAGGACCCTGTTGTCCAGACACCTTGCAGCAAGGAGGCAGTGGTCTTCCCTTGCAAACCTGTGGGTAGAATTCGGACTTTCATCCCTCTATTAGTCTGCTTGAGCTGCCATAACAGAATACTGCAGACTGGGTGATTTAAGCAACTGAAATTTATTCTCTCATACTTCTGGAGGCTAGAAGTGCAAATTCATGCCAGCAGGGTTGGTTTCTGGGAGGTCTCTATTCCTGCCTTGCAGAAAGCTGCCTTCCTCACTGTGTCTCCATGTGACTTTTTCCCCATGCATGTGCAGAGAGAAAGGGAGTCTCTTCCCCTTTTTAAAAAGACACTAGTCGTATCGGATTCCCTAGTGGCTCAGTCAGTAAAGAGTCTGCCTGCTATGCAAGAGATCCAGGTTTGATCCCTGGGTCAGGAAGATCTCCTGCAGAAGGGAATGGCAACCAACTCCAGTATTCTTGCCTGGAGAATTCCATCGACAGAGGAGCCTGATGGGATACAGTTTATGGAGTCACAAAGAGTTGGCCACGACTGACTGAGAGACACGCACAGTCCCACTGGATTAGGGCTCCACCTTTACAATGCCACTTACCCTTAGTTACCCCGTCAAGGCCCTATCTCCAAAGACAATTCTACTGAGGGTTAGGGGTTCAACATATTGGTTGCGGGTGAGCACAGTTCAGTCCATAACAAACACTGTTCTTCGGTAACGAAGAGGTGACCCTCTCTAGTGGAACCTGTCTGTGGAAACCTGACCTCCATCCCTGTCTTGCACTAGTGAGGAAACAAAATTGTTGTTTCATTTCATCAGAAATAAATTTTTTTTGTTTTCTGTAAAACGCCTGCTAAAAAGGATGAAAAAGCAAGCCACGGACTGAGAGAAGATATTTTCCCATCACATTTCTGTTAATGAATTTGTATTCAGAATACAAAAATAATTCTTTTAACAGTAAGAAAACAAATAATCCAGTTAGAATATCGGTAAAAGACTTGCATGGATACTTATCTGAAGAGGACATACTGAAACAACATCATAAGCCTCTTTGAAAATGCAAATTAAAGCTTTATGCACTACTACACACATATAAGAATAACAAAAAATAAATCATACCAATAGTGCCATGTGCTGATGAGAAGTGTAAAATGGTATAGTCATTTCAGGAAAAGTTTGACAGCTTCCTACCAAGTTAAACATACACAAACCATATGACTCAGCAAAAGAAAAGTTAGATTCACACAAAAAGCTGTACATGAACATTTACTACAACTTTCTTTGTAATGGTCAGAAACGGAAAACAACTCCAAATGTCCTACAGCAAGTAAATGGATGAACACATTGTGGCACAGCTTATACTATAGAATAATACTGAGCAATTAAGTGGAATTAATTACTGATACATTTAACAATCTAGGTGAATTTTAAAGAAACTACGCTGAGTGAAAGAAGCTTATCTCAAAGGGCAATCAATATATGTTGTATTCCCATTTATATAATATTCCTGAAGCAATGAAATCATAATGGTGAAGCAGGTAGTGATTACTAGATGTTAGCTTTGGGGATTGGATACGACTAACCTAAGGCATAAACCAAGGGAGTTTCTTTGTATTGAGAGAACTGTTCTGTCTCCTTAACGTGGTGATGGTTACATCACTGATAGAATCACACACTTGTACCCACCTCCCACCCCTCCACACACACACACAAGTCCATGCAAAAACTGGTGAAATCCAAATAAGTTCTTTTCCTGAGCCTAGTGTTGTACCCAGGTTAATTTCTTGGTTTTGGTAACGCACTATGGTTATGTAAGATACTATCCTTAGGGAAAACTGGGTAAGGATATATGAGAGTTCTATGCAGTGTTTCTAGAATCTCTTGTAATTGTAAACCTGTTCCAAAATAAGAAGCTGTAATAAAAAAAAATCAATTGTAACAGATTTTTGAAAATATTCTAGTCTCAAGCCTGGAAAACCACTGCTCTTATCTGCTATCTAACACTAGAAAATATCTACTGGGAAAGTACCTATAGGCAAAAATAAAGGCCTGTCTAGCTCCTCAACATTCTTTTTGTCTGCTTAGGGCTTAGGAGAATAAAGCACAAAAGAGGAAATGGTTACTTGAGACAATTATGGCAGTCGAGGTGGGATGGTTTTTATATACCAACTCTCTGAGAATAAATCCCATTTGCTCGTTGTAGAATGACCTCATATTGTATTATGAATTTTTCTTGCTAGGTTTTCACGTCTATACTCATACAACATCTTATTCTAGGCAGTCTTCACTTGAATATTATTTTTGTTAAAATATCATGCTTCAAAAAACTCTTTCCTATCATTTTGGTCAGTTAAGTGAGAGCTAAACTGAAGGGAAGCCTACATGTTTAAAACAAGCTTTTGTAAAAGTTGGAGCCGACACGCTTTTCACTATTTTCCTTACCCTAAATACCTCATTAGTGTTATCACATTCCTGAGATACCTAAAATAGTTAGAAGTGTAAAAAGCACAGTATTGAGAGACCTTAGGAGACTGCTTTGTGAAGCTCTCAAAAAATGTTAACTGGGAAATACATAAAACAATTCTATTTGTCAGGGTTAAGGTCATGGGAAATACATCTGTTTGCATTTGTAGAGTGTCATAGCAAAAAGTAGCGTGCAGTTACATCATCTGCTAAGCATGTATATCACAAATTGCTTGAAAGCAATCATCATAATTTTCTGGGTCCCACCAAAATGTTATGATTAAACAGCCACAACAAAGGCTGTGCCCAGAAGGCCCCGCTTTTGTTCTGAGTTGGGCTTATTTGAAGGAAATGGAATGTGATTTTAATGAGAAGCCAGGGCCGGCTCTGTCTCTTCAACTCAGTA
This sequence comes from Ovis canadensis, assembly GCF_042477335.2. Taxonomy (NCBI): domain Eukaryota; kingdom Metazoa; phylum Chordata; class Mammalia; order Artiodactyla; family Bovidae; genus Ovis; species Ovis canadensis. Next base: position 65,304,042 of record NC_091259.1, read on the forward strand.
GGCTGCTGTAATGCGCGAGAGGCAGGGGGGTGGCAGCAGGGGTGGGGGTGTGGACAGGCAAGGGGGAGGCTTGTAAGTTCCACACGACACCCTGGGGCTTGACAAGGAAAGAGGGGGTGACAGGTGCAGTGGAGACAGATGAAGTCCTCCATCAGATGAGTCCCGTGGGGTTGGAGCCCTAGCCTTCAGGGCAAAGAACTCTCTGAGGGAGGGGAGGGGGTACACTCCATCATAGTCAAAAATTCCAGTGATACATTGTTCATGAGAAAAATCAGACAAGGCAATTACAGAGAAGAGCAGGAAGCCACCTCTGTCTTCCAATCAGATTTTCAATATTTAACCATCACCTCCGAAGTACCATTGGGCTCAGTGAATTATGCAGTATCCACAGGCTGTCCAAGGAGATTTGCTCTTAATAATGGATTTTTGCATCACAGATGAATAGGGCTTTATTGTCATCTCTCTTTCCTGCGGTTACGTCTGCCTAATTTGCATTTTCACCCGTGACTTTGGCTTTATTATAAGAAATGTGAAAATATGAAGAATCCTCTCTTATGACCGTGGTGTACTAGTGCCCAAACTGGTTGATCCTATATTAATTAAAATGCTTGTTTGGGTATTTTGTTCTCACTTGAATGCAGGGCTTCAAATATATAAGTCATATCCAGTCAAGTTCAAATGTGCTCTTTTGCTTCGAAAAATAAAAACTGGCACTGGCCTGCTCGGAGCCAAAGGTGACAAAGTGGAAACAAGTGTAGCCGAGATGAAGCAAATAAAAAGTGGGAATCCAAGCATATAGAAACAGAGAGTAGAATGGTGGTTACCAGGGGCTGGTGGGGCAGGACTTGGGGAGATGTTGGTCAAAGGGTGCAAATTTGTATTTAGAAGATAAACACTGGAGATCTAATACGCAGCATAGTAATTATAGTCAGCAATATTGTATTATATACGTTAGAGTTGCTAAGAGACTAGACCTTAAATGCTCTCAACACCTAATGCTACAGTGGTAAAACTGTAGTCATATTGCAGTATAGAAATATATCCAATAAACTCATTGTACAGCTTAAACTTATACAATGTTATATGTCAATTACATCTAAGTTAAAATAATTGATTGTTTGACATTAAAAGAAACAGTGGAAAAAATACATAGTGGGAGCCTGGGGCATTTCTCAAAACAGTACTGGAGCAAGTGGTGGCTGGGAACTGCCTACCGTCCTGTGAGTGGTTTTGATGCTATACGGAGGTCATTCCATGGAGTACATTACTCTCAGGCTGTAGGGGTTAGGGTGAGGAGCTTTTTTCCTGCAGAAGGACAATGCTCACTTGTGAAGGGACTGCCTTGGCTTTGGCTTTTTCCAGGCACAATGAAAGTGCTAGGATTTCCAGATGTTAAGGATATTAATTTTCTGTCATTAAGGATGTTGTAATGAACTCTGCTTTCGAAGACTTCTGATCCTTAAATATAATTCAAGGACAGTAGTGGCTTATTTTCATCTGCATATATTCTCATGCCTTCATTTATCTTTTTTTCAGTTTTCTTTAGATATAGTTGACCTGTAACATTGTGTAAGTTTAAGGTGTTGATTTGATAACATATATTGTAAGATGATTATCACTGTGGTTTAGCTCACACCTTTATCATTACACATAATTACCATTTCTTTTTTTTTTCTGTGGTGAAAACATTTAAGATCTACTCTCTTAGCAACTTTCAAACCCATAATAGTGTATTATTAAGTATAATCACCATGCTGTACGTTAGATCCACAAGACTCACTCATCTTATAACTTTGACTTAAACTTTAGTCAAAAGTGTGTGCTTTTGACTAAAATCTCCTCATCTCCCCCAGTCCCTGGAAACCACCACTCTGCTCTGTGTTTTTATGACTTTGGCTCTTTTAGAGTCCATATATCAGTGATACCATACAGTATTTAGGATTTGTCTTTCTCTGTCTGACTTATTTCAATTAGCATAATGCACTCCATGTTCATCCATGGACACTGAGGTGGCTTCCATATGGTGGCAACTGTTTATAATTCTGCTAGGAACATTGGGGTGCATATATTTTTTCAAATAAGTTTTTTTTTTTTTCAGATACTTACCTAGGTGTGGAATTGCTGGAGCATATGGTAGCTCTATTTTAAGTTTTAGCATAATGCCCTCAAGTTGCATCCATATTGTGGCTAACGGCAGGATTTCCTTCCTTCTCATGGCTGAGTAGTTTTCCATTGTATGTAATCTGTTGATAGAAACTTAATTTGTTTCCCTATTGCGAATAATGCTGCAAGGAACATGGCAGTTCTTGACTTTATTAAGGCTGTGCTTGAAAAGGGAAGGACACCTATATAATGAGCAGTCTTCCTTCCTTCCTTCCTTCCTCTCTCCCTCCCCAGCAGAACTTTGTGAGTGCCAGCTATGTGGTGGATCGGTACCGTGCTAGGCTCTGGGGAAATCACAGCTAACAAGATTCAGGCTCTGTACAAGGGGTAATTTTTATTATCTAGAATGAAATATAGAAAAATAAATAAGCAACTGCAACCCAGTATAATAAGTGGAGCAGCATCTTATGAGGATAGTGATAACAATAATAAGGATTTAAATTCATTACATATCCCCACAACTATGCCTTGAGCCAGGGTCTAGTACTATTCCTATTTGACTAGTGAAAAGCTTGAGGTTTAGTCAATTTTGCAAGTTCATGCACTTAGCAAGTGCCAAGCTGGAATTTGGATCTTGGCCCGTGGAATTTGGATTCTGTCTGAGAAGTCATAGAATTTGAGAACTTTGACGCTAATCAGTTGTGCGGGAAAACACCATGATGGGAATGTGCAGCTAACACAGTCTTGGAAGATGCAGTGGGTGGTCAGGGAAGGCTTCTTAGACGAAGTTACAGCTAATCTGAGAACTGAAGAAAGATTGATAGTGGAAAGAATAAGACCTGAAAAATAAGGTAAATTTAGGTCTGAAACCTGCCTATCTCTACTGCCTAGTTTGGGTGAAGTTTTGACTTCTCAGCCTTAACTGCCTTATCTAACGAGGCTGATATTATCCTCACTTGAGAATTGTTAAAATGAAATGAGACAGCATACGTGAAAGTTCTAGCATAGGGCTTGGCATTAGGAAGATACTTGGTAACTGTTTCTTTTCTACACTATGCCAAGAAATAATATTTTGCATTTCACTATGTGCCAGGGAACATGTGATCTGCATTAAACCCAAGGCCATGGAATAATTCAGATAGTTTAAAATAAGAGTGTAGAATACATATTTTACTTTTTATTAGCACTAACCCTACTATTTCCTTGGTTATTTGGGAGTGTTTCATTTATCTGCTTGCTTAACAACTCATTTGGCTATCACTGGATATATTTTAAGATAAACATTCATGGAGGAAAAAAAATGTTTGGCTATTTCTCAGAAATAACAGAGTCTAAAAGAAACATTTACCAAAACAGTTTAAAAAAAATCTCTGTGATTGGTTGCTGAGATAAAAGAAGACACGAATCTAAAACATAATCAACTTGCTAACTGATTCTCAAGTTCTTGGCCATTTGCAACATTTTTAAAAAATGTATACTTTATGATAGAATCACTTCCAGATGTCAGAAACTCCTCCACACCATTTAATAAAACATTAGATGCTGTTGAAACTGATGCAATTAGTTTAGGACAAATGGATATACTGCAGATACTTCAAGATGGACAGTTCCTAGCAAGATTCATATTTATCATTAAAACTTTTTTCTCTTGTGTGTGAAATCAGCTAGTGACATCACTATTCTCTTCACTGCTCAGGCTAAAAACGTTGAGTGATTTCAGTCTCCTGGGTTAAATCAGCTGTTAAACATGGTAGGCAACTTGGCAGGCCCGATTCTTATCCTATGGTGTAACACATTCTCTATAATCCCTTCCCCTCCACCCTTTTTTTTTTTTTTTTAACTTTTGTGGCTGCATCACGTGGCATGTGGAATGTAGGATCTTAGTTCCCTGACCAGGGATTGAACCCATGCCCCTGCAGTGGAAGTGTGGAATCTTAACCACTGGACCACCAGGGAAGTCACAATAATCCCTTGAGTGTAGGGAGGACCTATGAATAGATAGATGTCACTCCAATGATTAGGTTACATTATATTGGCACAGGGCTTCCCAGGGGGCACTAGTGGTCTCCTGTCAATGCAGGAGACATAGGAAATGCAGTTTTGATCCCTGGTTGGGAAGATCCCCTAAAGCAGGGCATGGAAACCCACTCCACTATTCTTGCCTGGAGAATCCCATGGACAGAGGAGCCTGGAGGGCTAGAGTCCATGGGGCTGCAGAGTCAGACAGACTGAAGTGACAGCACACAAAGGGATTCTGCAGATGTCATTAAAGTCCTTAGTCAGTTAATTCTGAGTCAATCAAAAGGGGAGTACTCTGAGTAGCCCTGACCTTGAGCCCAGAGGAAGCAGCAGAGATTCTTCTGTTGCCCTTGAAGAAATGAGCTGCAGTGTTGTGAGGGGAGGGGTTCTGTGGCAAGGGTCTGAGAGCGCCCTCTCACAGTTGAGAGGTATTCCCCAATGATAGCTGCTAAGTAAATGGGGAACTCAATCGTATAACCACAAAGAAATGAATTCTGCCAACAATCCAGGTGACCTTAGAGGTAGAGTCATTCCCAGATAAGAATTTATCCAGCCTCCAGATAAGAACACAGACCAACTGACACTTCAACTGTAGCCTGTGAGACCCTGAGCAGAGACCTAGCTAAGCTGGGTCTCATGCCCAGACGCATGACCCATAGAAGCTGAGATAACACAGGTATATTGCTCCAAGTGACTAAGTTTGCCTTAATTTGTTATACAGCAGAGAAAATGATCCCCAAGTTCCTCTAATCCCCCTTTCCAGTGTCTTTATCAATCCTGTTTTCTGTACTGTCATTGACCTCGTGCCCATCATCTGAACTAATGCCTTCCTAACTAGCCTTCCGGCTATCAGTTTCTCACTTTTCCAGGAAATTTATTGCCCCTATATTTTATCTTCCAGAAAGTTTTGATTATGTCTCCCTCTCAAAAAGTGTTCCTTGCTTCCACTTTCTCCACAATCAAGGATGTACAGTTTAGTCACTTTTGCCATAGGTTTTGGATTTAGACAGCTCCGGATTTGAATCTAAATTCTCACACTTAACTAGCTGTGCGAACTTGGGTATGTTAAAAAATCTCAAACTGAAGTCTCAGTTTGCAAAGTGGAAATCCTAATTATATCATTCTTCTAGGGCTATTGTAAGAACTAAGTGAGATAAAGCATATAAAGTTAGCTATATTTGCTCAGTTCATAACTATCATTGTGGTTATTATTGAATTAAATTCAAACTCCTTATTCTGGTATTTAGAGTCACTGATGATCTTCAAGAACTTTCTCAGTCACATTTCCTTCTATATCTTTCCACAAATTACACTTGTCACCCACACCAGTCTAATCAATGTACTTCAAATTCTTGTTTTCACATTAGGCAATCCATTTTTTCCCAGTGTTTTCTTCCTGCCGTTCTGCTGCTGCTGCTGCTAAGTCGCTTCTGTCGTGTCTGACTCTGTGGGACCCCATAGATGGCAGCCCACCAGGTTCCGCTGTCCCTGGGATTCTCCAGGCAAGAGTACTGGAGTGGGGTGCTATTGCCTTCTCCATCCTGCCATTCTACAGCTATCCAAATTCCACAGATTATTTGAGGCTCAGCCTTTATGAGACCTTCCCTCTGACCAGTGGAAATCTTCAGCGGGCACCCACTGCTATCATCATGCTACATATTCAATGACTATGGATATTCTGATTTATCAGAGGTCTGTTCTGATTGGTAGTATAGGTGGGTGTGGTTTTAGTAGTAACCCTACCTACAGTCCTTCCCTTTCTTTGATCTCTTAACTTAAAATTATTATTTCCTCTCTTTGTGTTCCTGCAGTAATTTTCTTGAACCTGTGTTTAGTATTTCAAACTTTATTTTGAACTTCGACCTGCTCACATGATTGTCTTCCTCACTGTATAAAAAGAAGGGGTCATCTTTAGAGTCTCAGTTCACTAGGCACATAATAAATGCTCAAATCCTTATTGGATGATTAAGAAGTAGTTTCATTGGCCTACTTGTCTGTCTTCAGAGGGATAAAGCAAGTTTTTGTAATGGATGATGTCTACTAATGGTTGACTGGCTTCAGCAGCACCTTATTTGGCTTAAATATTCTACACAAGAAAGCATCAAGGTAAACTACGTATGATTTACAAAGCACAATAAAATCTATAAAGATGTGGATTGCCGATTTATTTAAATGAGCATATCTCTACATTCATATCAGTGTTTGTCAGAATAGCTTCAGCAATTGATTTCTGCAACATATCTTTTACGTCAAGCAATTGCATTTATGATCTTCGAAAAAATCTGACACAGCACTGTGTCTATGGAACTGGAGATGTGAGTCCATGTAAAGTAGGAACTATGTCTTCTCTCCCTTCTAACCCATCTTTTGGTACATACTCTCATGGCCTGGCTTCCTTTTCTCTTTTCAGTTAAACACCATTCTTGCAGGGAAATGTAGGTTTCAAAGAGAAAACATGTAGCTCTGTCTTCTCTTTTTCATCTGGTAATGTGTGTGTGTGTGTGTGTGTGTGTGTGTGTGTGTGTGTGTGTGTGTTAGCCTCTCAGTCATGTCCGACTCTTTGCAACAGCAGGGACTGTGGCTCGCCAGGCTCCTCTGTCCACAGAATTCTCCAGGCAAGAATACTGGAATGGGTTGCCATGCCCTTCTCCAGGGGATCTTCCCAACCCAAGGATCAAACCCCGGCATCTTGCATTGCAGGCAAGTTCTTTAAGGTCTGAGCCACCAGGAAAGCCCAGTAACTCTGTATAATAGTCCCCAAAGAGTACATGTATTCTGTTCCACATCTTCTTCCCCCAAAAATGTAGCTGATAGCCTTTTGTGTTCATGCTTAGTCATAGCCTCCTTTATTCCACATTCTATTCATTTTAAATCTGAGCTATCTAGTTTCTTTCATGAACTTACTTCTTCCTTAGAATTTGAGAGAGAGAGTGTGTGTGTGTGTGTGTGCATTTAAAAAAATGCTTACTATTTATCAAACATAGTACTAGGTAATTTACATGAATTTTCTTAGTTAATTCTCCCAAGAAAACTATGTGGCATATATAATTACTTCTTTTTTTTTTTTTAAATACAAGTTTAGAAGTTAAACGATTTCCCCAGGCACTTTGTGCTTTTCACACTATTCTCATTTTGCAAAGGACAGCCGAGATTTAGAGAGGTTAAACATTTTGCTCAATGTCACACAACTAGTGAATGGCATACCTGGCATCCAAACCTATATTTTTCTTGAATCTGTAGTCAGAGCTCTTACATTCTGTGCTATAACTCCTTTTCCTTTGAAGCTTTAACATCTGCTTCTTAAAATCTTCAGCACGCATCAGCCTCTGCCCTATATTTCCTTCCCTTATTACAAATTCCAAGATGATGTGGTAACCATTTAGTTCTTCCTTGTTAGAGAAAAGGTGGTCCAAAATATTAGTTTCTTTGGTGTAGTTTCTGTTATTTTGGAGATAATTTCAGTAAGTAAAACAATTTTTAACCACCTTACTTTGAGCTGTAAAAGAATCCTAGTAGATGTCAAGAGAGTTGAGATTGCTCATCAGTTAACTTGCATTAACTGTGTGAGTTTTGTCATGGAGGCAGTCCATCATTTTAGTATACGATAGTTCCCTAAGATTGTGCAGGAAATCAGATGTACAGATATTAAATAGCAGACTTGGACATTATAATGGAGGACTGTTTCCAGAATAATTAAAAATTCTTAATTATGCCACAGTTTTTAATTTAAAAAGTTGAGTGTTTCTGCTTTTTTACATATTTTAATATTCTTTTTCCTGTACAACTAAGCATCAACTGGAAAGCTTAATCCCCATGCTCTCAAGTGAATGCAAAGAACTGCTACTTTTAAAAATAAATGTTTTCTTTCTTTCTTTTTTGGCTGCACTGAGTCTTCATTGCACATGCTTTTTCTAGTTGCAGTGAGCCAGGGCGACCCTCTAGCGGCAGGAAAAGGATTCTCATTGCAGCTATGTTACAGAGCATGGGTTCCAGGGCACGAGCTCAGAAGTTGCACCCCTGGGCTCTAGAGCACAGGGCGCAACAGTTACGGCCCATGGGCTTAGTTGCTCTGTGGCATGTGGGATCTTCCTAGATTAGGGACCAAACCCATGTCTCCTGAATTGGCAGCCGGATTTTTTACCACTAAGCCACCAGGGAAGCCCAAGAATTGCTGTTTTTTTGAAACAACTTATGGCTTCTATCTTGGTTTTAGTTGTGCTAAGCTTATGAGAAATATACTTATTCGTAGCATTGATACTAATCTTTCTATTTCCCACTCACATTTTAGAGAACAACCAGAAAGATGTAATAGAATACTCAGACAATTGCACAAACACTCTAGTAAGGGCAAAGGTGGCTACATAGCTGAAACTAAGCCGTTTTGGCCAACCAGGAGGCATTGTGATAGCTTGAAACATTTGTTGTAAAGCTCATGGATAACTGTCCAAGTTCAACATATAAAGGTAAGGTGAAGAGTCTCAAACTGTAATTATGAAAACCCAGGGTTCCTAGTTTATTTTAAGAAGGCATAATCACTCATAATTTCCATTCTATTAAGCGAGTAGTAGCATGATTCCAGCGGAGAAGGCAATGGCACCCCATTCCAGTACTCTTGTCTGGAAAATCCCATGGACGGGAGAGCCTGGTAGGCTGCAGTCCATGGGGTTGCTGAGTCAGACACGACTGAGCGACTTCACTTTCACTTTTCACTTTCATGCATTGGAGAAAGAAATGGCAACCCACTCCAGTGTTCTTGCCTGGAGAACCCAGGGATGGGGGAGCCTGGTAGGCTGCCATCTATGGGGTCGCACAGAGTTGGACACGACTGAAGTGACTTAGCAGCAGCAGCATGATTCCAGAGAAGGCAATGGCACCCCACTCCAGTACTCTTGCCTGGAAAATCCCATAGACGGAGGAGCCTGGTAGGCTGCAGTCCATGGGGTCGCAAAATTGGAGAAGGAAATGGCAACCCACTCTAGTGTTCTTGCCTGGAGAATCCCAGGGACGGGGTAGCCTGGTGGGCTGCTGTCTATGGGGTCACACAGAGTCGGGCACGACTGAAGCAACTTAGCAGCAGCAGCATGATTCCATAACTATCATTTTTTATTTTATCCTCACTGAAATGATTTTCCCTCTTTCACTTTCAAATTTAAGAATCCCCACTAATCTTATACCTCATTTATCCTGGGACTTTCTCCCTTTCTTTTATATTTTATCCACTTCTTTCCAAGAAGATATTTCCTTTGGCTCTCATATTCTTGACATGAGTTTCACCAAATATCAGGAATGCCTATAAGTTATAATTAGTTTCTTAAAAATCACATTTTTGTTATCTGTTTTAGTCAATATTATTTATTTGCAACTAACACATGCCTGGAAAATCCCATGGATGGAGGAGGCTGATAGGCTGCAGTCCATGGGATCGTGAAAAGTTGGACATGACTGAGTGACTTCACTTTCACGCATTGGAGAAGGAAATGGCAACCCACTCCAGTGTTCTTGCCTGGAAACTCCCAGGGATGGCGAAGACTGGTGGGCTGCCATCTATGGGGTTGCACAGAGTCGGACACGACTGAAGCGATGCAGCAGCAGCAGCAGCAGCAGCAACACATTGCTTAAGAAAAAGCTCATTGGAAGGGAACAGGAATGACTCACTAAAACTTAGTATAAGAAGTAAAGCTGCACTTTTTGAGGGTCCAAAACCAGCACTTGCAAAACCAAGAGACAAGGAGTTGCTCTTTATCTCTGTGGGATTACAGGCTACTAACTTGGTGGTTAGATCCTTTGGTTTCATAGGAGCCAAAACCAATGAACCATTCTCAGAATGGTTCAAAGATCTCATGGGATGCTTTTCCATTATTCTTGTAAATAAATATTTTTATCATTGTTAATTTTTCACATTTTCACAATCTCCAATAATTTACTGGGTATGTATAACGTCCCCCTTCAAGTATCACTGTCTTGCCGTGGTGAAGGGGCTTGTGTAACTCAGTGAAGCTATGAGCCATGTCATGCAGGGCCACCCGGGATGGATGGCTCATATCAGAGAGTTCTGACAACATGTGATGCACTGGAGGAGGGAATGGCAAACCACCACAGTACACTCCTATGAGAACCTCATGAACTGTATAAAGGGTCAAAAGGTATGACACCAAAAGATGAGTCACCCAGGCCTGAAGATGTCCAATATGCTACTGGGGAAGAGCAGACGAGAATTATCTTTATCCCCAGAATGAATGAATCAGTTGTGGATGTGTCTGGGGACACAAGTAAAATTCGATGCTGCAAAGAACAGTATTGTATAGGAACCTGGAATGTTAGGTCCACGAATCAAGGAAAATTGGATGTGGTCAAGCAGGAGATGGTAAGAATAAACATCAACATCCTAGGAATCAGCGAACTAAAATGGATGGGAATGGGTGAATTTAATTCAGATGACCATTATATCTATTACTATGGGCAAGAATCTCATAGAAGAAATGGAGTAGCCCTCATAAGCAACGAAAGTCTGAAATACAGTACTTGGGTGCAACCTCAAAAATGACAGAATGATTTTGGTTCATTTCAAGGCAAGCCATTCAACATCAAGTAATCCAAGTCTATGCCCCTACAACCGATGCTGAAGAAGCTGAAGTTGATCAGTTCTCAGAAGACCTAGAAGACCTCCCAGAACTATCACCTCAAAAAGATGTTCTATTCATCATCAGGGATTGCAATGTGAAAGTAGGAAGTCAAGATATACCTAGAGAAAGGCAAGTTCAGCCTTGGAGAACAAAATGAAGCAGGGCAAAGACTAACTGAATTCTGCCAAGAGAATGCACTAGTCATAGAAAACATCCCTTTTCAGCAACACCAGAGGCCACTTTACACAGCGACGTCATCAAATGGTCAACACCAAAATCAAATTGATTGCATTCTTTGTAGCTGAAGATGAAGAAGCTGTGTACAATCAGCAAAAACAAGACCTGGAGCTCACTGTGGCTCAGATCATTAGCTTCTCATAGCAAAATTTAGGCTTAAACTAAAGAAAACCAGGAAAAACACTAGGCCAGACAGGTATGACTTAAATCAAATCTCCATATGATTTTGCAGTAGGGGAAACAAATAGATTCAAGGGACTAGATCCAATTAACAGTGTGCCTGAAAAACTATGGACAGAGGTCCTTAATGTTGTTTAGGAGGTGGCAGACAAAACCATCCCAAAGAAAGAGAAAAGCAAGAAGGCAAAGTGGTTATCTGAGGAGGCTTTACAAATAGTGGAAACATGAAGAGAAGTGAAAAGCAAGGAAGAGGGGGAAAGATGCCTCCAATTAAACATAGAGCTTCAAAGAATAGCTACAAGAGACAAGAAGGGCTTTTTCAATCAACAGTGCTTAATAATAAAAGAAAGAAACAAAAGGGGAAAGACTAGAAATCTCATCAGGAAAATTGGAAACATCAAGGGAGAAATCCGCCCAAAGATGGGCACAATAAAGGATAAAAATGGCAGAGACCTGAATGGCAGATGCTGAAGAGATCAAGAAGAGATGGAAAGAATACATGGAAGAACTGTATAAAAGATCTTAATGAACCGGATTACTATGATGATGTGGTTAGTGACCCAGAGCTAGACATTCTGGAGTGCGAGGTCAAGTGGGCTTCAAGAAGCACTGCTGTTAATAAAGCTAGTGAATGCGATGAAATTCCAACAGTTATTCAAATCCCTAATGGATGATGCCATCAAGGTTGTGCATTCATTATGTCAGCAAATCTGGAAGATCCAGAAGTGGCCACAGGACTGGAAAAGGTCGATCATCATCCCAGTCCCCAAGAAGGGTAGTACCGAAGAATGTGCTAACCACTGTCTGCACCCACCTCCCATGCTAGTAAGGTCATGCTTAAAATCTTATATGCTAGGCTTCACTATTATGCAAACCAAGAACTTCTAGGTGTGCGAGCTGGGTTTAGAAAAGGAAAAGGAACTAGAGATCAAATTACCAACATTTGCTGGATTATAGAGAAAGCAAGGGAATTTCAGAAAAACATCTATCTCTGTTTCACTGACTATGCTAAAGCCTTGGGCTGTGTGGATCATGACAAACTGTGGAAAGCCCTTAGAGAGATGGAAATACCAGATCATCTTACCTGTTTCCTGAGATACCTGTATGCAAGTCAAGAAACAACAGTTTGAACCCTGTGTAGAATGACTGATTGATAAAGATCGAGAAAGAAGCATGATAGGGCTGTCTGCTGTCACCCTGTTTGTTTAACCTATACACTGAGCATATCGTGAGGAATGCTGGGCTGGATGAGTTACCGTTCAGTCCAGTTCAGTCACTCAGTTGTGTCCACTCTTTGCAACCCCATGAACTGCAGCACACCAGGCCTCCCTGTCCATCACCAACTTCCAGAGTCCGCCCAAACCCATGTCCATTGAGCCGGTGATGCCATCCCACCATCTCATCCTCTGTTGTCCCCTTCTCCTGCCCTCAATCTTTTGCAGCATCAGGGTCTTTTCCAATAAGTCAGCTCTTCGCATCAGGTGGCCAAAGAAGTATTGGAGTTTTAGCTTCAGCATCAGTCCTTCCAATGAACACCCAGGACTGATCTCATTTAGGATTACTGGTTGGATATTCTTGCAGTCCAAGGGACTCTCAAGGGTCTGCTCCAACACCACAGTTCAAATGCATCAATTCTTTGGCACTCAGCTTTCTTTATAGTCCAACTCTCACATCCATACATGACCACAGGAAAAACCATAGCCTTGACTAGACAGACCTTTGTTGGCAAAGTAATGTCTCTGCTTTTGAATATGCTGTCTAGGTTGGTCATAAATTTCTTTCCAAGGAGTGAGCATCTTTTAATTTCATGGCTGCAATCACCATCTGCAGTGATTTTGGAACCCCCAAAATAAAGCCACTGTTTCCCTATCTATTAGCCGTGAAGTGATGGGACCAGATGCCATGATCTTAGTTTTCTGAATGTTGAGCTTTAATCTAACGTTTTCACTCTCCACTTTCACTTTCATCAACAGGCTCTTTAGTTCCTCTTCACTTTCTGGCATAAGAGTGGTGTCATCTGCATATCTGAGGTTATTGATATTTCTCCCAGCAATCTCGATTCCAGCTTGTTCTTCATCCAGCCCAGCATTCCTCATGATGTACTCTGCATAGAAGTTAAATAAGCACGGAAACAATATACAGCCTTGATGTACTCCTTTTCCTATTTGGAACCAGTCTGTTGTTCCATGTCCTTTTCTAACAGTTGCTTCTTGACCTGCATACAGGTTTCTCAAGAGGCAGGTCAGGTGGTCTGGTATGCCCATCTCTTTCAGAACTGTCCACAGTTTATTGTGATCCACACAGTCAAAGGCTTTGGCATAGTCAATAAAGCAGAAATAGATGTTTTTCTGAAACTCTCTTGCTTTTTCCATGATCCAACAGATGTTGGCAATTTGATCTCTGGTTCCTCTGCCTTTTCTAAAACCAGCTTGAACATCTGGAATTTCATGGTTCATGTATTGCTGAAGCCTGGCTTGGAGAATTTTGAGCATTACTTTACTAGTGTGTGATATGAGTGCAATTGTGTGGTAGTCTGAGCATTCTTTGGCATTGCCTTTCTTTGGGATTGGAATGAGAACTGACCTTTTCCAGTCCTGTGGCCACTGCTGAGTTTTCCAAATTTGCTGGCATATTGAGTGCAGCACTTTCACAGCATCATCTTTCAGGATTTGAAACAGCTCAACTGGAATTCCATCACCTCCACTAGTTTTGTTCGTAGTGATGCTTTCTAAGGCCCACTTGACTTCACATTGCAGTGATCACACCATCATGATTATCTTGGTCGAGAAGCCCTTTTTTGTACAGTTCTTCTGTGTATTCTTGCCACCTCTTAATATCTTCTGCTTCTGTTAGATCCCTACCATTTCTGTCCTTTATTGAGCCCATCTTTATATGAAATGTTCCCTTGGTATCTCTAGTTTTCTTGAAGAAATCTCTAGTCTTTCCCATTCTATTGTTTTCCTCTATTTCTTTGCACTGGTCGCTGAGGAAGGCTTTCTTATCTCTCCTTGCTATTCTTTGGAACTCTGCATTTAAATGGGTATATCTTTCCTTTTCTCCTTTGCTTTTTTGCTTCCCTTCTTTTCACAGCTATTTTTAAGGCCTCCTCAGACAGCCATTTTGCTTTTTCGCTTTTCTTTTTCTTGGGGATGGTCTTGATCCCTGTCTCCTGTACAATGTCACGAACCTCGGTCCATAGTTCATCAGGCAGTCTATTTATCAGATCTAGTCCTTTAAATCTATTTCTCACTTCCACTGTATAATCATAAGGGATTTGATTTAGGTCATACCTGAATGGTCTCATGGTTTGCTCCACTTTCTTTAAGTCTGAATTTGGCAATAAGGAGTTCATGATCCAAGCCACAGTCAGCTCCCGATCTTGTTTTTGCTGACTGTATAGAGCTTCTCCATCTTTGGCTGCAAAGAATATAATCAATCTGATTTCGGTGTTGACTATCTGGTGATGTCCATGTGTAGAGTCTTCTCTTGTATTGTTGGAAGAGGGTGTTTGCAGAAGTTTATTAGCCTTTGTCCTGCTTCATTCTGTACTTCAAGGCCAAATTTGCCTGTTACTCCAGGTGTTTCTTGGATGAGTTACAAGCTGGAATCAAAATAGGCAGAAGAAACATCAACAACCTCAGATATGCAGATGATACCACTCCAATGGCAGAAAGTGAAGAGAAACTAAAGAGCCTCTTGATGAGGGTAAAGGAGGAAAGTGAAAGAGCTGGTTTAAGACTAAATATCGAAAAACTAAGCTCATGGCATCTGGCCCCATTGCTGCTACTGCTGCTAAGTCGCTTCAGTCGTGTCCAACTCTGTGCGACCTGGCAGCCCACCAGGCTCCCCCATCCCTGGGATTCTCTAGGCAAGAATACTCGAGTGGGTTGACATTTCCTTCTCCAATGCATGAAAGTGAAAAGTCAAGGTGAAGTCGCTCAGTCGTGTCCGACTCTTCGCGACCCCATGGACTTCAGCCTACCAGGCTCCTCTGTCCATGGGATTTTCCAGGCAAGAGTACTGGAGTGGGGTGCCATTATCTGGCCCCATTACTGCATGGCAAATAGAAGGGGAAATGTGGAAGTAGTGACAGATTTCCTCTGTTTGAGCTCCAAATCACTGTGGATGGTGACTGCAGCCATGAAATCAGAAGATGATTGCTTCTTGGCAGGAAAGTGATGAAAAACCTAGAAAGTGTGTTGAAAAGCAGAGACATTACTCTGCCGACAAAGGTCCCTATTAGTCAAGGCTATGGCTTCCCAGTGGTCACGTGTGGTTGTGAGAGCTGGACCATAAAGAAGGCAGAATGCCAAAGAATTAATGCCTTCAAACTGTGGTGCTGGAGAAGACTCCTGAAAGTCCCTTGGACAGAAAAGAGACCAAACCAATCAACCTTAAGGGAGAACAAGCCTGAATATTCACTGGAAGGACTGATGCTGGAGCTGAAGCTACAGTATTTTGGTCATCTGATGCAAACAGACGACTCATTGGAAAAGTCCCTGATGCTGGGAAAGATTGAGGACAGAAGGAGAAGAGGGTGTCAGAGGGTAAGATGGCTGGATGGCATCACTGATGCAATGAACATGAACTTGGGCAAACTTCAGGAGATGGTGAGGGCCAGGGAGGCCTGGCGTGCTGCTGTCTATGCAGTCACAAAGAGTCGCACACGACTGGGCAACTGAACAATAACACGCATAATGTCATCTACCTAATATATCCTGAATAAATATGTGTTGAATAAATAAATGTTGTACCTATTACAGTGCTGTCACATATTCCTTCTTGGATGTCAAAAAGATGTGACAGAGACATTCGTCACTCCACTGACTGACAGGATTTATTTGACTGATCTGGTACTTAATCTTTGTGTTTCCTGCAGATCTTAATTTTCCATATAGTGCATGAAAGTCTTAGAAGATCCAATAATACTAGTTCAGGATAATTATCTTAGAAAATCATTTTTCTTTGAAAGCCAGGCTTCCCAATTTGAAAAAAAATTTTTTTTAAATAATTTAACAGTTTGAATTAAAGATCTGAATTAAGGAAATCTTTGTAAGGGTAAACTTCATTTAAAAAGCTAGATGGTGCAAATTCCAACTCTACTTGAGTGCCAAAAACTTAATGCTTTAAGACACCCTGATGGTGAGACAAGGTCAATAAAAGCTGGAGGAAATAGTAAGCAGTTCCTTGGCAAAACTGTCATATCAAATCCTCCTTGTCTCAGATTTCTTCCTCCACCTATCGTTCCTGATCAGGTTTGGTCCCTGGGACCCTGATTCAGGGACCTGCTATTCTCAGCATCTTTATCAAGTCCTTTCTGATTCCCAAACTCTTGCAGTTCTATTCTCAACTCCAGTTTCTTTCTCTAGAACTTATCTTTAAATATCTCTTGACATCCTTCTGTAAAAATACTAATTGTGACCAAACTACAAGAGTTAGCTCCTCCTCCCACATTACAGATGAAGACTGATTTCTAATCACACATTCTTGTGACAGATTCAATCCCCTCTTGTGAGGGTACAGTATTAATCATTAGCATATTCCCAAGCCTGGGTTCTTGTATCTGCTCTAATGAAGAAATACAGCTCATTTATTACTATTAACATCAATGGCAGAGTTACCATATAATGTATTGCCTCCACTAGGAAATATCTGAGACTGAAAGGAAGCACTAGTAAAAATTGCTCAGGAGTAACAGGTACCCATCAAGGTTGCTGGGTAAACTGGTACTATTTGTTACTCTAATCACTAGTGATCATCTGGTTTCTCTAAGGAAAAAGCTTCCATTGAGATTCATTTACTTTTCTTGATGTGTTTACATCTCTCTTGGACTTTGCTAATTTTTGGAAATGAGTGATTCAAGAAATAGGTTAAGGACCAGACTTTTTAAGTGAAGTGAAGTCACTCAGTCATGTCTGACTCTTTGCGACCCCGTGGACTATAGCCCACCAGACTCCTCTGCCCATGGGATTCTCCAGGCAAGAATCCTGGAGTGGGTTGCCATTTCCTTCTCCAGGGGATCTTCCCGACCCAGGGATGGAACCCAGGTCTCCCACATTGCAGGCAGATGCTTTAACCTCTGAGCTACCAGGGAAGCCCAAAGCAAACAAAGAACCATCTCAATGGCCTTAGACTTTCAAAAATGAGGAACATTTGACATTTCATAAGTTACTGAACAGGGACACTTTTCTTTTTAAAATAAAGAATTGACTATAATGTCAGAAGGAGTTAAATACTTCTTTCTTCATTCACCAGTAATTATTAGCTTCTTTACATGAAGCCTTTCGCTTCTTTTGAAAAGCCTCTATAACTTGGTCCAGCAAGGACTATAATTTAAAGTTCTTTTATAGAAACATACATTAAAAATTAACTAAGTAGTTTAGCCTCTTTTGTGTAGCAATTTCCAGACTTCTGAGTTTAGGAGAATTCTTTACATTCACATATATAATCATAGAATGTCTAAATTGATATGTACCTCCAAAACCATCTTAATCTCCAACACAGCAGCATAGCTGAATATTTGTGTGCTTAGCTGCTCAGTCATGTCCAATTCTTTGCAACCGCATAAGCTATAGCTTGTTAGGCTCCTCTGTCCATGGAATTTCTCAGGCAAGAATACTGGAGTGGGTTTCCATGCCCTCCTCCAGGGGATCTTCCTGACCCAGCGATCGAACCTGTGTCTCCTGCATTGCAGGCAGATTCTTTACCAGCTGAGTCATGGGGAAAACCCGTAGCTGAATATTTGGGGAGCTAAAAAATTATTTCTGTCTCTCCTATTTCCAGAAATTCTGATTTAAGCAGTCTGAGACGGGTCCCAGGAACAGACATTAAAAAGAAAAAAAAATGCCCGGGGGGATTTAAATGAGCGATTGGGAACAAGGACCTCTGATTTCACTCAACTCTTTCATTTTCCACCTTCATCTGTCACTGTGGGTTAACAATCCAAATATCCCTGTGAATTGTGAGAGGTTTTCAAAAGGGCTCTGTGAATGTGACATCACCTTCTTTATTTAGAACTGATCACAATTTTTATGGCTTTCAACAGATGTCTTGGTTTCTGGAATTATCCTTTCACGTCACGGAGCTTCTAAGGCACTTGCTGCCAAAGAGCCGGAAGGTATGTCTCTTTTTTTCATTTTCCAGGTAGTAGAGCATATTTTGGCTTTTTATTTCTTGCCAGAGCTTTTGTTTCAGTTTCTTCATGTATCTTTTTTGTCCACTGAAGTTTGTCATCTAACACTTTAGACTATGTGGATTGTATCCCTGAAGATCTCACAACTTCAAACATAATTTTTTCTTACCTTTATGCTTGAGTGATAGTCTAGCTCAGGGGTTGGCAAACTATGACCCATGGGCCACATCCAGTTGGCTTTTTGTAAATAAAGTTTTATTGGCATACAACAAAACCCATTAATTTATATATTTTCTACAACTGCTCTCAGGCTAAGAGTAGAGTTGTGACAGAGACTGCATGAACCACAAAGCTGAAGGTATTTACTACTAGTCCTTTACTGAAAATGTTTTCTCATCCCTGCTTTAGCTGGTTTTAACTCCTTGATCAACAAGGTGTTTGTAGGCATTGCTCCCTTATCTTCTAATGTTAAATGATGCTGTGCGGATGTCAGAGGTCAACTTCATTCCCATCCACCCTTCCTTTACCTACAAGATTAGGCCTTTTTGTCTGGATGCCCAAAGGATACTTTTCTTTGAAATCCAATAACTTCTAGGTGTCAGTTTTTAAGATTTATTTTCTGGGAATATTATATTTGACTCTTTTTTGCTTATTTTTTTAATGCTATCTTGTTTCTATATAGAACTGAACATCTGTAATCCAAAAAGACCAATTATACACATTTTAATCTAACTTTGGCTTTTATGGTGCTGTCTTTTTTCAAATTTATTTTATTTTGCTCACTTTTTACCCCCATCCTCAGTATACCTTGCGGTATTCACATATATCTATCTATTCCTTCCTTCTTTGACTGCTGCATTCTGCTTGAAGATAGTTAAAAGTCATTAAATTCTTGGGGTATATGGCAATATGCTTGATCATAAGTTTATCTGCTTGATAGCAACTTTTTTGCTAAATGATCTTCATTTGCCATTTTTTCTTTCTTTCCTTTTTTTTTTTCTTGTAATATTTTTATGTTGTTTGTGTGCCGGTTCCTTTTTAATGACTTGTTACCTCTGAACAAGATTCAGTTCTTTCTGGACTAGCTACTTGCAGGAGGTTCATAGAGACAAAACAAGGTTGTATTTTTGAGTTATAAAGAATTCTTTCTAGTTCACAGTTGTGGTAGAAACTACTAACTGTATTCTCCAACATCCATTTTTTTCTTCCGTAATAATAGGAACCAGATTCTGTTCATTGTCATTGTGCCGAGCCGAAACTCTAAAGTTCCCATCTTTCTTTATAGCTGGCTATGGCCAGGCAGATAGACTAAGCTCTATTGATGTAAAGAAAGTGTTGAGTGTGGCTTCCAGATAAGCTCCTTAAAAGTGAAAGGAGAATAAGGCCTTCTTCCTTACTGCTGTAGCCTGAAATATAGATGTAATGACTGGTGCTCCAGAAGCCATCTTAAACCATGAGATACCTTGAAGACAGAATCCACGTACAGAAGGAAGCAGAGCAGAAAGTTAGGAACTGGGTTCCCTTATGAGACCATGAAGATGTTGTACAAACACTATTTTTGAAATTCTTTAAATGAGACAGAAATAGCCATCTGTCATATTAAAGTTGGGAGGCGGTGGTTTCTGTTATATAGCTGAGCATTATGTTAACTGATAACAGTAGTAAAACATCCCTCAGGTTTGCATGAATGAATACATGAGGCCATGCACAAGAGTAGCTTTTGCCTTTGTTTTTTCACTGCTAGGAAAAACTGATAGCTGGCGATTTACGTCTCCACTTTGCTTCATCTCACCCATATATTACTTCCAGTTAAAAGGTCACATTTGTGTGATTCTGCTTTCAGCCCATTTCTCTACTTCTCCAAGCTGACAAATGAGGACCAAAGAAGCTTCCATTGCAAGCCTGCATGTTCCATGTTTATTGTTTAAACAAGGAACTGCTGGCTTCTCTCCTCAGGGTCTCCCATTTCTTAGGAGAACAGTGCTCTAAGATTTTGCCTTAGCTTGCATTTCCAGGTGGGTCCTGACCTTGTCTTCTCACTGGCCTCCCTGATGGTTTTTGCATTGAGAATCCCCTTCCTCATATATCTTGGTTCAGATTTCTAGCTGTTTCCTAGTTTTGTCAGAGGTGGAGCTTTGTTCCTATTATCCTGCTTCTTGCTGGAGGGCAACTTTGCAGAAAAAAAGGTACACAGATGTCTTTACTCCTCCATTTTAAAATCAGAAGTCTCCTTGCTTTTATTTTTAAAATAACATTTTTATAAATTAGAAAAGAATGTACGCTCCTTATGGAAATACTAGAAAATGCAGAAAAAAAAAATGAAGGAAAAATTACTAATTTCACCAGTCTAAACTTCTGTTACCATTTTAGAGAACATTCTTTCAAATTTTCTTTCAATCTTTCTAAGTATATTGATAAATAGAATATATGTGTGTATACATACATACTTTTCACACACATGTTATTTTTTAACCTATTTATTTAGCTTTTGGGGACTATGACAGATTTTTATTCAATAGTCTACAATATTATTTTTAATTGCTCTTTGGCATTCCAATATATTAATATAAGTTTTATTAACCAGTCCCTTAGCTTTGGGTACTAATCTTTTCCACACATTGGCTATTATATAAAATGGTGCAACACTTTTTTTTTTTTAATAAAAAATGAGCTAAGTATTTTTTTTTCACATTTCCTCAGTAAAATCTTTTTATGGTAAAATTTCAGCTCAGGTCAAATGGTCATTCATTATAAATTAGTAGTAGAGTGAGAGGTTCTTATTATTCAAGGTCCATGATGATGTATAATGGTAAATGTGAGCCTGCATGCATGCTTAGTAGCATTGGACTCTAAGGGTCTGTAGCCTGCGAGGCTCCTCTGTCCATGGGACTTTTAAGGCAAGAATAGTGAGTGGGTTGCCATTTTCTCCTCCAGGGGATATTCCCTACCCAGGGATTGAACCCACGTCCCCTGCATTGCAAGTAGATTCTTTACCCGCTGAGCCAGCAGGGAAGCCCAGGGTTCAGCCATTACTCCAGCCCCACTAGAGTTGAGGCAATGCTCTTTGACACTGTGACAGGCTCAGGCTGACACTCTGTATATGCACAGAGACATGGAAGGCCACAGACTGCCAAGGACTGCGATACCTGCCCTGCTGGGTATTCCTAATCTGTAAAGTCCTCCTCTGTCTACCAGGGGGTCCTTTTAAAAAGTCTTTAAAGGAATTTTAAATTTACAGAAGAGTTGCAACCACATACAGAGTTCCCTCACCCTATATTTCTTAAGATAACCGTCCTATATAACATAGTATAATGATCAAGAACAGAGTATTATCACCAGCACTCTACTGGCAGCTCAGCTGTCAGACCCTGTTTGAATGTCATGACTGAATGATAAAACAGTAACAACAACAATTCTTCCCACTAAGGTCCTTATTTTGTACCAGGGATCCTGATGATGATCCTACCCTCTCTTTAGCTGTTACTTCTTTGTCTCTTCTAATCTGTAACAGTTCCTTGGTCTTTCCTTATCTTTTCTGACTTTGGTATTTTGACAAATACTGATCAGTGACTGTGTAGGATGTCACTCAATTTGGATTTGTCTGCTATTTTTCCATGATTAGATTGAGGCTATGCATTTTTGGCAAGAATACTACAAAAATACTTTTGTATCTTTTCTCAGTGCATCCTATCAAGGGGTTCAATGATGTCGATATGTCTTATTGCTGCCAATATTTTTACCTGATTACTTGTTAAGTTGGTGTCTGACCAGTTCTTTCACTGTCAAGTTATTACCTTTCCTTTTGTAATTAATAAGCATCTCAGGAGAGAACTTTCAGATTATGCAAATTCTATTCCTCCTCAAACTTTTGCCCAGTAATTTTGGCATCCATCAGTGTGTCTTGTCTGAAGCAATTTCTCTGATGTTTGTCTAATGGTGACTCTATTATTTTCCTCTTTCCTTCCACGTTTATCAATTGGAGTTTATTGTGAAAGACAGTAATCTCATTCCCCCATTTATTTATTATGCCTGTATGGAGACATAGATATTTATTTTATTCTATGGATTAAAATCTAATAATAACATTACTGGGCTTCCCTGGTAGCTCAGCAGTAAAGAATCCTTCAGCAATGCAGGACATATGAGTTTGATCCCTGGGTTGGGAAGATTCCCTGAAGAAGGGAATGACTACCTGCTCCAGTATTCTAGCCTGGTGAATTCCATAGACAGAGGAACCTGGTGGGCTACAATCTGTAGGGTCCTAAAGAGTCGGACATGACGGAAGTGAGCACACAATATATCATTATTAGATAACATCAAGGACTCAATGGACATGAGTTTGAACAAATTCCAGGAGAAAGTGAAGCACAGGGAAATTTGGCGGGCTGCAGTCCATAGGGTCACAAAGAGTCGGACACACTTAGCAACCAAACAACAACAATATCATTATTTGTTGTGCAATTTATTCCAGCTTTAGCCATTGGGAGCTCCTTCAGGTTGCCTCCTGTTTTCTTCCACATGTTCCCATCTTATTTCCAACAGTTTCTTACTAGCTGTCACCATAATAAGTTCCAGGATCATCTTGTGTTTATTCTGCCCCCAATTTGAAATCAACTGCTCTCCTAAGAGTTTGTATTTTTAGAGATCAAGATTTGGGCAATGAGTGTGTTCATTATTCTCTGGTGTGTGTGCTCAGTACATCTGACTCTTTGTGACCCCCTGGACTATAGCTCGCCAGGCTCCTCTGTACTGCGCTATTATTGCTTCCAGGCCTTCTCAGCAGAGACAGCTAGAAAATATATTCTGAAAGAAACATAAATATATATGTTTATATATATTTCTGTATTTATGTGTTTACATATATAGTAAAGCCCATGAATCTATGCTGATACCTTTGATTACAGTCCAGACCACAGGGTTTGGACTAATATTCATTTGTCCTTATTTATAACTTCTTTTCCCAACAATAAGAAACACAGCTCTCATTACCTACAATTTATCTACCTATTTGTTAAATTCTAGTGTATGCAGAAAGTTGTTTCAGAATTTCTAACCCTTACCCCTGTGAGAAATGCTTTCACTAACTAGATTACAGCATCTGTGCTATTGCCTTTGGGTTTTGAATCATCCACACAAAGCCTTTCCCTACACTGAGGTTAAATAGGAATTTACCTGTGGTTTCTTTAGTACTTGTATGATTTCATTATTTTACATTTAGAGACCTAATCCACTTGGAGTTTTTTAATATAAAAGATATGAGATATGGTGTAATATGATTATGATGTGGAATAAACATCCACAAAATAATCATTTCATGGATTACTATGATTACTATTGTTCTGGGGGAGGGAGCCATGGTCAAGTTGAGAAAACTGAATCGCATCAAGCATCTTCTCCAACCATAACACTATGAGATTAGAAATCAACTACAAGGCAAAAACCTGAGAAACGAACACATGGAGGCTAAACAATATGCTAATAAACAGCCAATGAATCACTGAAGAAATCAAAGAGGAATAGAAAAATACCTAGAGACAATTGAAAGCAAAAACACGGTGATACAAAACCTATAAGCAGTCCTAAGAGGGAAGTTTATAGTGATGTAGTTGTACCTCAGGAAACAAGAAAAATCTCAAATGAACAACCGAACCTTATACCTAAAGCAACTATGAAGAACAGTTTGGAGGTTCCTTAAAAAACTAAAAATAGAGCTACCCATATGACCCAGCAATTCCACTCCTATGCATGTATCCAGATAAAGCCATAATTCAAAAAGACACATGCACCCAGTGTTCATTCCAGCACTGTTTACAATAGCCAAGATGTGGGAGCAACCTGCATGTCCATCAACAGAGGAGTGGATAAGGACGTGGTGCAAACACACAGTAGACTCAGCCATAACAAGAAAATGATGCCATCTGCGACAACACGGATAGACCTAGGGAGTGTCATACTGAGCGAGGTCAGACAGATAAAAACAAATATCATGTGCTATCACTCAGACGTGGAATCTTAAAAAATATATTTATTAACAAGACAGGAGCAGACTCACAGACTTAGAGAACAAACTTATGGTTATTGAAGGGGAAAGGTGAGGGGTGATAAATTAGGAGTTTGTAACTAGCATACACAAACTATTATATATAAAAATAGATAACCAACAAGAACCTACTGTATGCACAGGGAAACCTACTCAATACTCTGTAATAACTTAAATGGGAGAAGAAATTTGAAAGAGAATTGATATGTGTATATGTATATCTGAATCACTTTGCTGGACACCTGAAACTAAAACAAGATTGTAAATCAACTATAGTCCAGTCTAAAATAAAAAGTTTTTAAAAGTCTCCCTCACCATTTATGCTGCCCACTGATGGTGATGACTGTTGGTTTTGCTCACAGTACCTGGTACAGAATAAATTCTCAGTCTATGCTTGCTGAGTGAACACATGACTGCATGCAGGCTCGTCATTCTTCAGTCGTTCCCTTCTGGGAGCCACTGTGACTTTGGTACTCAAGTCACCAGGAACACTTGCTCTGAGGTGCCATCTTATGCGGACCGATAGATGGGACCCTGAGGGACACAGAAGTCATGGAAGTCACACTCGTGCTTTGTGTCACTGATGCCAGTTTCACTCCTGGATCCAGGGAGGTGTGGCGCAGGGAAAGAGGCAGGTTGGGAAGAATAGGGGAGGGGGGGTGGTCTCTAAAAGTTGTTCCCTTAGACTTGGCACCTCTCCTGTAAACCTCATCACACTTATTACCTGTTGAATATCATCTTGTTCAATGTCTTATTTTCCCGTTATACAATAGGCTCCCTGGGAGTGAAGACTATGTCTTCTTTACTTATTGCTATATCACAAACACTTAGAGTAGTATCTAGAACATACTAGGTACTCAATAAATATTTGTCAAATAAATAAATAAATGAATAAAATGTGGTCTAGAGTTTTTGTGCCCAGTAAAGTAGCATGTGAGGTATCAGGACACATAACATACAGTTTCCACCTGCAAGTAGCCTACAACATAGGTGGATATTTAGGAACACACAAAACTCTAATATACAGCTCAAAGGAGACTTCGCAGCAGGAAACAAGTGTAAACCTTTGCTCCCAGTGAGTTGCCTGTGCCCCTGTGCTTCAGTGACCAATAAAAATTGCTCTCTTCTACAAAAAAGAAATAATGCGGCAATATGGATCAACTTCAGAGAAGACAATGGCACCCCATTCCAGTACTCTTGCCTGGAAAATCCCATGGATAGAGGAGCCTGGTAGGCTGCAGTCCATGGGGTCGCTAAGAGTTGGACACAACTGAGCGACTTCACTTTCACTTTTCATTTTTCACTTCCATGCTTTGGAGAAGGAAATGGCAACCCACTCCAGTGTTCTCACCTGGAGAATCCCGGGAACGGGGAAGCCTGGTGGGCTGCTGTCTATGGGGTCGCACAGAGTCGGACACAACTGAAGCGACTTAGCAGCAGCATGGATCAACTTAGAGATTATCATACGAAGTGGAATAAGTCAGAGAAAGAGAAATGTCTTATATTACTTGAATCTAAAAAATGATACAAATGAGCTTATTTACAAAACAGAAACTGACTCACAGACTTAGACAACAAATTTATGGTTACCTAAGGGGAAAGATCGGAGAAGGCAATGGCACCCCACTCCAGCGTTCTTGCCTGGAGAATCCCAGGGATGGAGGAGCCTGGTGGGCTGCTGTCTATGGGGTCACACACAGTTGGACATGACTGAAGCAGCTTAGCAGCAGCAAGGGGAAAGGTGAGGAGAGGGATAAATTAGGAGTTTGGGGTTAACATGTACACACAGCTGCTGCTGCTGCTAAGTCACTTTAGTCGTGTCTGACTCTGTGTGACCCCATGGACTGCAGCCCACCAGACTCCTCTATCCATGGGATTTTCCAGGCAAGAGTACTGGAGTGGGGTGCCATTGCCTTCTCTGATGTACATACTACTATATATAAAATAGATAATCAACATGGACCTACTATATAGCACAGGGAACTTTACTCAATATTCTGTAATAACCTATCTGGGAAAAGAATTTTAAAAACAATGGATATATATATATATATATATAAATTGCTTTGCTGTACACCTGAAACTAACATTATATAAATCAACTATACTCCAATGTAAAATAAAAATTAAATTAAAAAATCTTCTAGTAGTGAAAGAACATAAGACTGAAATAAAGTCCAGGATATAGTGTCTTAACCTCTCCAGGATTCTGTTTCCTCATCTGTGGAATATAAGTGGCGTTGGACACTGGAGTAATGACTAATAAGAAACTTTTTCATAAAATTCTTAGAAAATGTAAATTGCAAGATGAATATACAAAGAGAATAGGTAAGTAAGCATTTTTCAGCCCAAAGATGTTTCAAAAATACATCATCACAAGGCTGCCCCCAAAATGGAACATATCTCATTTAATTACACATTGAACTGTATGTGAACCTAAAACATATAAAAGGAATATTTCAAAAATTTTCATACAACACAAAATAAATCCCTGAGAAGTTAGAGAACAATATCTTGGCTAAAGAAGGGAGTAGTTGATATTAGTTGAACTGTAAATATTCAGGAATTTAATAATGATTACAGTTGAATACAAGAAAGACATGAGGAAGGGCATGGGCTGCTTTCAATCAGGGGAGTGTGTTGTGCTTGGAGCCATGAGAATTACATGTGAGTGGTCAGGGTGCTGGAAAAAGATGGAACTGAAATGGGCTGTCAAGAATGCATGAATGATTAATATGTAAGTGCAGTGATGTGGATCAGAATATATTGCACATTTGATTGAGTGGAAAAAGCGTGTATGTAGGGGGGGTACCTAGTATGTATATGTGTATGTGGGTCTGTTTTAATATCATGTATTAATAGACACTAGTCAGATCCATTAAGAGGCTGTCACCAAGACTCATCAATTTTTCTTACATTCTATTTCTTGTATCCACGCTTCTTTTTCATTTCCTCTGCCTTTTCTGCAATTTAAACCCAACATTTCACGTCTTGGCATGAATTTTGCAATAGTCTCCCAATTAATCAACATGTCAATCTTCACCAAATCAAAATGACCACAGCTAATGCCTGCAAGACAGTATTTCTAAAGCATCTCTTTAATTATGTCACTCTATCTCAACCCCATATTCTCCTCCCTATTCCCACAAAAGTGAAAGTGAAGTCGCTCAGTCGTGCCCGACTCTTTGTGACCCCGTGGGCTGTAGCCTACCAGGCTCCTCTGTCCATGGGATTCTCCAGGCAAGAATACTGGAGTGGGGTGCCATTTCCTCCTCCAGGGTATTCCCACAAAATGGCCCAGAACAAGTGGGTTTCAAACTGTGTTCCAAGGAATATACTTAGTATGCTCCAGAACTAAAAGCTGTGTTTATTTTTACTTAGCCATTGTCTTTCCAGGATCTAGCACAATACCTGGGGCAGGATAAGTGTTCAATAATAATTACTAAAATAAATGAATAATGAAGTAACTCTTCAGTTGCCAGGAAATGGAATTAGGGAAGACCAAGAGACTGGATTCTAGGCCTCCTGCTTCCTCTCAAATCAAAAGCTTCATCATTATCTACTAATTATGTTGATATTCCCAAGTTAAATTTTGTTGGAAAGAGTCCTGTTGTTTCAAGCTTTTTGTTTTATTTTGAAAACCAATGAACTATGCATGTGTCTCTATTCCTGCCTTGGAAATAGTTTCATCTGTACCATTTTCCTAGATTTCACATATATGCATTAATATAGATTTGTTTTTTTCTTAACTTCACTCTGTATGACATACTCTAGATCCATTCATGCCTACAAGTAGCCCTATTTTGTTCCTGTTAGGGACTGAATAATATTCCATTGTGTATATATGTACTACATCTTCTTTATCCATTCATCTGTCACTGGAGGGTAGGATAAATAGAGAGATTGGGATTGACTTATGTACACGACTATGTGGAAAATAGATAGCTAGTGAGAAGCTGATATAAAACACAGGATATTCTGCTCAGTGGTTTGTGATGACCTACATGGATGGGACTCGGGGTGGGGTGAGAGGGAGGTCCAAGGTGGGGGGATACATGTATACATATGGCTGATTCACTTTGATGTACAGCAGAGACTAACAACATTGTAAAGCAATTACATTCCAATTTAAAAAAGGAAAATCAATGAACTAGGTAAAAACGTCGTATTCATATTCAAAACCTCAAGTAAACCTTCTAAAATTAAATGAAGAGGACAGCATCAGCTTTTTGCTCAGCAACCCTCCCCTAAACCCCATGGCTCTACAGCCGCCATGTTTGTTCCTGTACGATCCTATCCCTGAGAAACAGGTTTTGACTCAAGCCTGGCCAATTACAATGCTTGGACATCCAGGCTAGAATTGATTTGTTTGGAGTTGGGCACCTGACCCCAGCTAAGCTCTTCATTATCCTTTCCTGGGGTTTAAAACATTTTTTAAAAAAGCAAACAATACAATAACAATCATTCCTTTTCTGTGGGTGAAAACTGTGGAAGAGATAGAAGCAAAGACACAGAGAAAGGCAGATGAGAGACAAAAAGCATCCTGGTGGCCTTTGAGCCCCTGGTTCTATATATTTCTTTGAACGTCAAAAGTTGGGTTCTACGGAAGCAGACCCTGAGATGGAGCTGGGGTGGAGAACATTGAGTAGGAAGCAGCAGTTATAGAAAGGAGGGGAAGAAGCAGGATTGCGTAGAGGGCCAAACTGAACTGCAAGGCAGCTCTAAGAAAGCTCTGGCTGACCCCAGAGAGCTCTGTACCGTATGTCGTCCCTTGGAATTGTCCTGCATTGGCTGAGATGGCCTGGGCTTTATACTCCCACAGTGACTGGTCGCTGGACGTGGGCTGCCCAGGGAAGAGCATGTTCTTGGGTAAGGCAGCTCTGTGTAGCTGAGAAGAAGCTGATAGCTGAAAGCTCCCTACGGACCACATTGCCAGCATCTGGAACAACACATCCTTCCTTGAAAGGAGTCTGGGCCATACATCTTGGGTCCACCAGAGGCACACCTTCAGTCTACCTTCCTTCTGCTTGATATTCAACTCTTCCTTTTGATTATGGGACACACTCCATTATGCTGTCAACACATCTCTATTTTTGCCAAATCAAGGTCAAGGTAGATTTTTACCACTTGCCACCAAGAAAGCCCTGACTAATATCCTCTAGCCAGATCATTCCCAAGAATATCCTCTCTAGACCTTTGGCCTTGAAATGCCTGCATTTTTCTTCTCTACCTACTCACCATGCAACAAGTTTCCTGAGCATCCACTATGTACCAGGCAGGAATCTAGCTCCCCTTTTCCAAAAGCGTAAGCTGCTGCCCCCCAGCCTTTAGACAGCCTCTCCCTACTGATGGACCCTTAGTTAGTGGCCCTCCTTTGAATGCCAATTGTGTGTGTTGCCTCAACCATTCACTCTGCACCACTTTGCCTCTTCCTGGACCCAATTTTCTTTAGGGGAACTGCTTCTGTGACACTGTGCTATGAAATGAAGGGCCTCATTGAGCAATGGGATGAGACAGATGCCCAGGGAATTTGTCTTAACCTCAGCTCATTACATTTCTATCTTCCTTCTTTGAGATTCTCAGGGGAAATTTCTTTTCTATCTCAGTCTCCACAGCATGTGCAATTCTGAATAACTGCTTGGTGTTGATCTCACCACCCTGTGAACTGTGTAACTGGCTAACTTGCTCTTTTCACAGTAGTTGCTAGAGAGCTGGAGGCAAATCCGTGAGGCCCTCCTAGCCAACCAGTAACATTTGATGTCCATGTGACTAAATGTTGCCTCCAGGTGACTGAGGCTGAGGACACACTTTATTTGTTCAGTTAGGGTTTCTTAAAAATAGAAACTGAATGCGTTCAGGCCAGGCTTATAGTGTCTTGTGCTTACGTGCTTAGTTGCTCAGTCATGTCTGACTCTTTGTGACCCCGTGAACAGTAGCCCACCACGTTCCTCTGCTCATGGGCATCTCCGGGCAAGAATACCAGAGTGGGTTGCCATTTTCTTCTCCAAGATACAGTCTCTTGGTTGTCACAAACATACCCATTCGCTGATGTAAATACCACTTGTCATTTGAAATGTGTATGCTACCAATTTGCTCCCTAAAAGTATTTGATTTTATAATTCTTCAACTGTTCAGTTCAGTTCAGTCGCTCAGTCGTGTCCAACTCTTTGCGACCCCATGAATCGCAGCACGCCAGGCCTCCCTGTCCATCACCATCTCCCGGAGTTCACTCAGACTCATGTCCATCGAGTTGGTGATGCCATCCAGCCATCTCATCCTGGGTCGTCCCCTTCTCCTCCTGCCCCCAATCCCTCCCAGCAGCAGAGTCTTTTCCAATGAGTCAGCTCTTCGCATGAGGTGTCCAAAGTACTGGAGCTTCAGCTTTAGCATCATTCCTTCCAAAGAACACCCAGGACTGATCTCCTTGCAGTCCAAGGGACTCAAGAGTCTTCTCCAACACCACAGTTCAAAAGCATCAATTCTTCTGCACTTAGCCTTCTTCACAGTCCAACTCTCACATCTATACATGACCACAGGAAAACCATAGCCTTGACCAGACGGACCTTAGTCGGCAAAGTAATGTCTCTGCTTTTGAATATACTATCTAGGTTGGTCATGACTTTTCTTCCAAGGAGTAAGCGTCTCTTAATTTCATGGCTGCAGTGACCATCTGCAGTGACTTCGGAGCCCCCAAAAATAAAGTCTGACATTGTTTCTACTGTTTCCCCATCTATGTCCCATGAAGTGATGGGACCGGATGCCATGATCTTCGTTTTCTGAATGTTGAGCTTTAAGCTAAATTTTTCGCTCTCCTCTTTCACTTTCAACTGTGGTATGCCTTAAAAAAAATTAATGGTATGTTTAATTTGTGTGTGCACACATGATCAGTTGTGTCCAACTCTTTTGACCCCATGGACTGTAGCCTGCCAGGCTCCTCTGTCCATGGAATTTTCCAGGCAAGAATGCTGGAGTGGGTTGCCATTTCCTATTCCAAGGGATCTTCCCCACCCAGGGATTGAACCTGTGTCTCTTGCATCTACTGTATTGGCAGGTGGATTCTTTACCACTGCGTCACCTGGGAAGACCATAACCTATACACATTATCCCATATACTTGAAATCATTTCTGTATTATTTACAATACCTAATACAATGTCAATACTATGTAAATAGTTATAAATACAATGTAAATAGTTATCAGCTCTAGGCAAATTCATGTTTTGCTTTTTGGAACTTTCTCGGTCCCTCCACCCATATTTACCATAGATGGTTCATTGAATCCACAGTTGGTTGAATCTGAAGACGTGAACACCAGATAGGAGGGCTAACTGTACTAAAACAGGCACCTTTGGAGGAAGCGCACAAACTGAGGAATTGCTTTCTCTTCTCCCCTCCTTCTTCTTCCAGCCTCGCTGCTGATCTTGGCAGGGGGAATGGGGGCGGGCAAGCACTGTGGTATCAGAGGAGTCTAAGCTTATGGCTGCTTTAACGTTCAGACATTTCCCAATATTCAAATTCACTGAGAAATGCTTTTAAACTTGAAAAAAAAAATAGAGATCCAATTCCACGCTTGGAGTGAAAACCTTTAAACACCAACCTAAAAAAAGAAGCTTTGCAAAGAACCTATATAGAGAGCCAGGTTGTCCCAGGAGGTGAGGTTAGACGAGGCTGATGTCTTCTCCACGTATAATTAAAGTGTGTTAAAAGTCTTTCCAACTTCTGTTGCAGCAGGCCTGGGGAATTCTCCCACGTGCAGCCACACTTTGATTGAGGGTGTTAACTCCAAAAAGCTCTTGTGAAACGATTGCCAGGGTGGAGTGAGGCTGGGCTAGAGCCACACTGCAACACAGCTTCCCCTAGAAGCCATTAGATTCTGGAGAAGTTGGAAGCAAGTTCAGAGCCATGTAATCCCACTTGTAGAGGCCAAGGGAACCTCTCACTGCCCAGTGGCTTCCATCCTCTGTAGGAGCTGATGCCAGGATGGGAGTCAGCCCTGTGATTAGAAGAGTCTATTTTATTGAGAATGAAGCATCACTCTCTGTGATGATTGCCTTTGCATTGTGATTTGCCTTAACATACTGTGAATGAAAAACATTGCCTGCCATATTA
The DNA here is from genome assembly GCF_042477335.2 of Ovis canadensis. NCBI lineage: Eukaryota > Metazoa > Chordata > Mammalia > Artiodactyla > Bovidae > Ovis > Ovis canadensis. The sequence goes on from NC_091259.1 coordinate 65,336,484, forward strand.
GTAAACAAAGGATGCTGCGGCCATCAAAGCCATCATGTTACAGCCATGTCAATGGTGAGCCCTGAAGGAACACAGGATAGAAACAGGATGCCCACCATCAAGCTATCAGCAACTGCAGTCACCCCTGTCCCTCAACAATGCACCCTGAGAAGACTCAGGATGAGAAAGCACAGGATACTGGCTCTAGATAGCTGACGTGCACATCAAAGAAATGATTTCAGTGAGCCCAGACTCTTGCATCTTCTCATACATAGCAAAGTGCTAAACTCTGTAACTTCTTTAATTAACAATCATTTTTTGATGTTCTGACTACCTGGTCTTTGTTGCAAAAACTCATATAATATTCTGGGCTCCTCCCTTCCCTTCTTCGGAGCATCTTCTCAGAGCTATCTAAGAGGCTGTGTCCCAGGCTTAAGTCCTCAGTTTTGTCCCTCAAATAAAACCTAATTCTCAAGTTTCAGATTGTGCATTTTTTTTCAGTCACAATACATATCTAATCCTAAATATATGCACTCAGCTGGTCTTCACTTGGCTAGGATTTAAAAGGACCTGAAAATGGGATGGGGTGGTTTTCATGACACAGGAGGGGTTCAGGCTATTGGAGGATGCAGGTCTAAACGAGACTGGGCAGAGGTTTGTAACCTGCAGGAGTGGTGGGGGCAGCAGCTCTGCAGTGGGTCAGGCAGCCAGCATGCAGCAGGAGAGACCTGAGTGATACCCGGAAATAGGCTGAAAAAAGGTCCAGTGGACTGACCTTGCTTCCCCTGGGATCTCCCCCAGTCTGCTGCCTCAGGCATCAGAATTTACCGATTGCTGGGCTAGATGTTCAGTCAGTTCAGTTCAGTTTCTCAGTCATGTCCGATTCTTTGCGACCCCATGGACTGCAGCACGCCAGGCCTCCCTGTCCATCACCAACTCCCGGACTTTACTCAAACTCATGTCCATTGAGTTGGTGATGCCATCCAACCATCTCATCCTCTGTCATCCCCTTCTCTTCCCGCCTTCAATCTTTCCCAGCATCAGGGTCTTTTCAAATGAGTCAGCTCTTCGCATCAGGTAGCCAAAGTATTGGAGTTTCACCTTCAACATCAGTCCTTCCAATGAATATTCAGGGCTGATCTCCTTCAGAATGGACTGGTTGGATCTCCTTGCAGTCCAAGGGACTCTCAAGAGTCTTCTCCAACACCACAGTTCAAAAGCATCAATTCTTTGGCACCCAGCTTTCTTTATAGTCCGACTCTCACATCCACACATGACCACAGGAAAAACCATAGCCTTGACTAGACGGACCTTTGTTGGCAATGTCTCTGCTTTTTAATATGCTGTCTAGGTTGGTCATAACTTTTCTTCCAAGGAGCAAGCGTCTTTTTATTTCATGGCTGCAGTCCCCATCTGCAGTGATTTTGGAGCCCCCCAGAATAAAGTCAGCTACTGTTTCCACTGTTTCCTCCATCTATTTGCCATGAAGTGATGGGACCGGATGCCATGATCTTCATTTTCTGAAAGTTGAGCTTTAAGCCAACTTTTTCACTCTCCTCTTTCACTTCCATCAAGAGGCTCTTTAGTTCTTTTTCACTTTCTGCCATAAGGGTGGTGTCATCTGCATGTTAGGAAACCTTAGTCTGACCCTGGCTTATCTTTACTAGTTCAGTTACCTTGGGAAGATCATTTAAGCTCATCATACATCAGTTTCTCATCTGTAAAACTGGGTTAATAATGCCTAAACTTTCTACTTTGTAGGCCTCTCTCAAGGATCAGATGGGATAATGCACATAAATTTTAGTAATGATGAAGGGCTTTAAAGCACATATATGGGGTAATATTTGACTTAAAGCTCGACATTCAGAAAACTAAGATCATGGCATCCAGTCCCATCATTTCATGGCAAATAGATGGGGAAACAGTGGAAATAGTAGCTGACTTTATTTTTCTGAGCTCCAAAATCACTGCAGATGGTGATTGCAGCCATGAAATTAAAAGACGCTCACTCCTTGGAAGAAAAGTTATGACCGACCTAGACAGCATATTAAAAAGCAGAGACATTACTTTGCCAACAAAGGTCCATCTAGTTAAGGCTATGGTTTTTCCAGTGGTCATGTATGGATGTGAGAGTTGGACTGTAAAGAAAGCTGAGTGCCAAAGAATTGATGCTTTTGAACTGTGGTGTTGGAAAAGACTCTTGAGAGTCCCTTGGACTGCAAGGAGATCCAACCAGTCCATCTTAAAGGAGATCAGTCCCGGGTGTTCATTGGAAGAACTGATGTTGAAGCTGAAACTCCAATACTTTGGCCACCTACTGCGAAGAGCTGACTCATTTGAAAAGACCCTGATGCTGGGAAAGATTTGAGGACAGGAGGAGAAGGGGGCAACAGAGGATGAGATGGTTGGATGGCATCACAGACTCAATGGACATGGGTTTGGTTGGACTCCAGGAGTTGGTGATGGACAGGGAGGCCTGGTATGCTGTGGTTCATGGAGTCACAAAGAGTTGGACACGACTGAGTGACTGAACTGATGGGGTAATATAACCCGTCTCTGCTTCAATTTTACGTTCCCGTCTTTAGTTTTCTTTTTATTATGTCAAAACTTATTTACAGTCTTCTGTATAATGTTAAGTCACACATTTTAAGGTGCATCCTATTCTTTTTGAAATATGATATACAGTAAACATCCTCAAAATTTTTATTTAATGGAAAGTTATGATTACTGTTGTCTTGAGGAAACATACTAAGGGAATTATACAGGGACTATATTATATAGGAAATAAATTATGCATGGATTACATTATATATATTATATAGAGACTGTATTAGATAAAATATATTAGGGAATATGTTATACAGTCTACTATACTATATTATATTCTTGATCTAGGCTTTTCTGTAAACACTCTAAAAGTGCCATTTTCTGTACTAAATGGGAAACTCCTTTACCTTGAAACATGTCCCTCACCCAGTTCTGTAAAAAGGAAAGCTCACCGGGAGTTGCTGCTGAGTCCTTGTCCCCAGAAGGAGCATTCTAACCTATCTCAGCTCCAGGAGAATCATTTGCCTCACCTCTGAGGTAAGGTCTGTCCGTGAGTGGGTGCAGCCCAGTGTGTGGCTTCCTTTTATTCTGTTTTACAGTTGCTACCTGTAGAGTCCTCAGCAAACCTGATTGGCCTTCTCAGTTCCTACCCACACCTGTGTGAGGTAAGACAGGCCTGTTCTTCTGGGGCGGGTGGTTAAACCAGGCCCTGGGAGACTTTGTGGTGGGAGACACAGGCTAGAGGCAAACAGACCTGACTGAAGGCAGTTCCACCAAGTATCCAGGGCTACACTACTTGTTTGGTCTTGGGCAGTTTAAACTCTCTAAGTCTCAGTTTTCTCGTCTATAAAGTGGGGAAAACAATAGCAGCTACAAAACCAAGTTTTACTATCAATAAATGTATTAAGCTGTGGCACCCTTACCCATTTATTGTCACTAATAACCTATTTCCCACCATACCCTCTCATGTGAAAATCTGCAACCCAAGCATGGCTCAAAAGAAAATATTTTGTGTTATGGGGAAAGAGGAATTCAGATGAAAGTTTTCCATCTAATATTTGAAGTCTGTTTTCTGAATCTAGAAATTAAATATTCTTATGACCTTCATAGGTAAATGAAAACACAGTCATGTCATTTTAAACCAAAAAGGTGGCTATGACCTCTTGGTATATGATTTTAAAAAGCTGTGAGGACTAAGCCAGTTAGCTGTCATTCTAATCAGGATTCAAGCCTAGCTGGGGAATTTGATTCACATGCAGGCTCTGAACCCAACAGTTGGTAAGCTGAGCTTCGACAAAAACTTTATTAAAGAAAACCACTCCTCCTCCACCCTTTACTCACATGGGGATTGCACCTAGCACTTGGTTCTTGCCCTTTTTATGCACACATCATGACAGTTATAATTTCACTCAGCACAGCTGGATGACGGTGATCCTCTCTCAATTTACAAAGACCTACTTTAGAAGAAATATAAGAAAAAGGCCAGAGTAAGATTTAAGGACTGCTACCAAATGCATCGGAGAAGGCAATGGGACCCCACTCCAGTACTCTTGCCTGGAAAATCCCATGGACAGAGGAGCCTGGTGGGCTGCAGTCCATGGGGTCACACAGAGTCGGACACGACTGAAGCGACTTAGCAGCAGCAGCGGCAGCACCATACGCATTCCCTTAGAACTGTCACTCTCCTTGCTACCCTGGTTCCTGGAATTGCACCTGAGATCCAAACCTTTAGGTTCACTAGTACCTGCAAAGACTTTGAGACAAGTGCAAATATCATACACTGTTCGCAATACATGGGAACACTTGCATGCGTGTCTATATGGCCCGCCCGGTCCAGGCCCTCCATGAACTTTGCCCCTCTTCCCCCTCCCACCTCTTCCTGTTTCACTCTGCCCCAGATAGTGCTGCTCCAGCCAGCCAGGCCTTCCTGTTCAAGGGAAGTAAAGCTTGTCTTGCCTCAGGATATTTACACTTGCAATCCTTTCTTTTTTTAAAAAATCAACTTTTACAGGAGTACAGTCAGTTTACAACATCGTGTTAGTTTCTACTGTACAGCAAGATGAGTCAGTCATGCATATACATATTTGTCCTTCTTGCTTAGTCACTAAGTCCTGTCTGACTCTTTTGTGACCTCATGCACTGTAGGCCACAAGGCTCCTCTGTGCTTGGGAATTTTCAGGCAAGAATACTGGGGTGGGTTGCCATTTCCTTCTCCAGGAGATTGCCCTGACCCACGGATCAAACCTGCCTCTTTTGCACTGCAGGCAGATTCTTCACCACTGAGCCACCAGGGATGCCCACATCTACACATATCCCCTCCCTTTCAGACTTCCTTCCCATTTAGGTCACCACAGTGCATTAAGTAGAGTTCCCTGTACTATTCAGTATGTTCTAAATATTCTCTGCTGACTGACTCCTCGATAACAAATGACACCTTCTTGGCAAGATATTTCTGGAGGAAGAAATGGCAACCCACTCCAGTATTCTTGACTGGAGAATCCCATGGACAGAGGAGCCTGGCAGGCTACAGTCCGTAGGGTCACAAAGAGTCAGACACAACTGAGCAACCTAGCAGCAGCAGCGAAATATTTCCTTATTGTCACTCTCAAGTGGCACACCTTCGGTTTTTCTGTAACACCTCTGTTCTTATTACTTTCATAGCACTTATCACCATGTCTCAATAATTTTAATTTCTGGAGGTGACTGAGTGATTTTAAAGATACTACACTGAGTGATTTTTAAGATATTACAACACCATAAGATAAGGTACCAGGGACTTCCAGGTACCAGGTGAAAACTTCACCTTCAAATGCAGGGAGTAAGCTAAGATCCCACGTGCCTTGTGGCCAAAAAACCAAATCATAAAACAGAAGCGTGCGTGTGTGCTCAGTCACGTCCAACTCTTTGTGATCCCCAGGACTGTCTGTAGCCCACCAGGCTGCTCTGTCCATGGAATTTTCCAGGCAAGCCATTTCAGGAAAAAATTTCCTGCCACTCCAGAAAAAAAAAAAAGGGAAGTAATATTGTAACAAATTCAATAAAGACTTTAAAATGGTTCGCATCAAAAAGAAAAAAAAGGTACCAATTTCCAATTATAAAATAAATAGTCTTGGGGATATCATGGAGAGCATGGTGACTATATTTAATTATACTGCAATAGATATAATAGAGGAACTAAAAAACCTCTTGATGAAAGTGACAGTGGAGAGTGAAAAAGTTGGCTTAAAGCTCAACATTCAGAAAACGAAGATCATGGCATCTGGTCCCATCACTTCATGGCAAATAGATGGGGAAACAGTGGAAACAATGTCAGACTTTATTTTTGGGGGCTCCAAAATCACTGCAGATGGTGATTGCAGCCATGAAATTAAAAGACGCTTTCTCCTTGGAAAGAAAGTTATGACTAACCTAGATAGCATATTCAAAAGCAGAGACATTACTTTGCCAACTAAGGTCCGCCTAGTCAAGGCTATGGTTTTTCCTGTGGTCATGTATGGATGTGAGAGTTGGACTGTGAAGAAGGCTGAGCACCGAAGAATTGATGCTTTTGAACTGTGGTGTTGGAGAAGACTCCTGAGAGTCCCTTGGACTGCAAGGAGATCCAACCAGTCCATTCTGAAGGAGATCAGTCCTGGGATTTCTTTGGAAGGAATGATGCTAAAGCTGAAGCTCCAGGACTTTGGCCACCTCATGCAAAGAGTTGACTCATTGGAAAAGACTCTGCTCCTGGGAGGGATTGGGGGCAGGAGGAGAAGGGGACGACCCAGGATGAGATGGCTGGATGGCATCACAGACTCGATGGACGTGAGTCTGAGTGAACTCCGGGAGTTAGCGATGGACAGGGAGGCCTGGCATGCTGGGATTCATGGGGTCACAAAGAGTTGGACACGACTGAGCAACTGAACTGAACTGAACTGAATAGATACTTGAAGCTGCTGAGAGTAGATCTTAAATATTTTCATCCCAAGAAAAAAAAATTTGTAACTACTTATGATGACAAATGGTAACTAGATTTATTACGGTGATCATTTCACAACATATACACATAACAAATCATTACGTAGTACCCTTGAAACTAATAAGATCATATAAGTCAATTATACGTAAATAAAAATTAATCAATTTTAAAAGAAAAAAATCATAAGGTACAGGAAACAAAAAAAATCATTAATATGCACATCTTGAAATAATCTCATCTATTGATGCATTATTTTGCCTATTCCAATAGAAGGTAAGCCCCATGGAGGTGGGAACATCATTCTTATTTTTCTTTATTATATTGCTAGTGTTTAGGACAATACCTGGTATATAGATAGTAGGTGTTCAATCAATATTTGTTGCATTAATGAATACTTATGAGCTTTCAAAGTCAGAAACTGTGTGGTCTTTGGTCTGCACATTTGTATCTTTCTTGTTGTTCAGTTGCTAAATCATGTCAGACTCTTCACAACCCCATGAACTGCAGCATGCCAGGCTTCCCTGTTCTTCACTATCTCCCAGAGTTTGCTCAGATTCATATCCATTGAGTTGGTGATACTATCTAACCACCTCATCCTCTGCTGCCCTCTTTTCCTTTTGCCTTCATTCTTTCCCTGAATCAGGGTCTTTTCCAATGAGTCAACTGTTCGCTTAAGGTGGCTGAAGTATTGGAGCTTTAGCTTCAGCATCAATCCTACCAATGAGTATTCAGGGTTGATATCCTTCAAGGATTGGCTGGCTTGATCTCCTTGCAGTCCTAGAGACTCTCAAGAGTCTTCTCCAGCACCACAATTCAAAAGCATCCATTCCTTGGCATTCCACCTTCTTTATGGTCCAACTTTCATATCTGTACACGACTACTGGAAAAATCATAGTTTTGACTATACAGACCTTTGTCAGCAAAGTGATGTCTCTGCTTTTTAATGTGCTATCTAGGTTTGCCATAGCTTTCCTTCCAAGGAGCAAGCATCTTTTAATTTCATGGTTCACAGTCACAATTAGCAGTGATTTTGGAGCCCAAGAAAATAAAATCTGTCACTGTTTCCACAAAAAATAAATAAATAAAAATAAAATACAAATAAAACTTGTATCTCCTTATCCCTCTCCATTCTTACACTTCCCCTAGCACAGCACAAAATACATAGTAACTATTCTAAGTAAAAAGGGTTGCTGAATTCAACTGAACTAAGAATGTTAGTAGAGCATTTTAATTCGTGTAGTTTCAAATAGTTATAAGAAATTTATCCATTTGTGGCAGATGAAGTAGATGGAATGGCACAGAAAATCATGAATTTTGGCAGATGTGGTATTTGGAAGAAATAAGATAAAACAGATTTAAGACATATGCCCTCTTTAGTCTGGTATTAGCAATAGCATCTTCAAATACAGGGCCTTTCCTGAATAGCTCAGTTGGTAAAGAATCCCCTGCAATGCAGGAGACCCTGGTTCCATTCCTGGGTTGGGAAGATCCACTGGAGAAGGGATAGGCTACCCACTCCAGTATTCTTGGTCTTCTTCTGTGGCTCAGCTGGTAAAGAATCTGCCTGCAGGGCAGGAGACCTGGATTTGATTCCTGGGTTGGGAAGATCCCCTGGAGAAGGGAAAGGCTACCTATTCCAGTGTTCTGGCCTGGAGAATTCCATGGACTGTATAGTCTATGGGGTTGCAAGGAGTCAGACACGACTGAGCAACTTTCACTTTCACTTCAAATGCAATGCACCACAGGTTACAAAGACCCCCTCATCTCTGCACTCAGGAGCTATTTAAACTAATCTCTTAAAATACAAATACAATAAACCAGACCTTAAAAACATTTATCTCTAGACAGCAGGATTATGAGTATCTTTGTAGTTTTCTGCATTTTCCATATTTTCTACAGTAAACATGCATGATTTTTAAAAAGAGAATAAAAAATCATTCACAAAGAAATTAACATTTCAGTTACATTTTATTCTGGTGTCTACCCTAGAACACACCAACAGATTAGTAAAACTAACAAAAGAGCCTAAATTCTGCAGTGTTTTTTCTAGATCCTTCTTTATTTATTAATGTCTCAGAATAAATGTGAATTCTTAAATTATCCTTCATGAAATCTATTCAGAGTTTCCATTAACTCCAGCTAACAAGAGCAGAGCACGTTACCATGTCATGCAAGAACAGAAAATAGCCTGGTAAATTCTCCAGGTCCCCCTACCAATGTCAGCCCTGCCAAGTTCCTTACTGACGTCCTCGAAACTGACATTACCCTTTCATTGATGTCACTGAATCAGGAAGCTGAAAAGCTGTTGCAAAAATGACTGTTTCTATTGCAAAGGTTTAAAACTTTAGAGATTGAAAGGTTAAAGTTAAAAATATGTATTTTAATTTGAACAACAGATGGCCTTGGAGTGACTACAAGGCTGAATTAACTCTCGAGGCTCTATGGCTGTTTGTGGAAGGAAAAAAAAAAGACAACCAAAAGCCTTAAAAAGCCCACACTGGAACACACAGCTCAAGTGCTGGTGACATCAGCAGAATCCCTCTGTTGAATTAGAGTACCGAATTTGGCTGCAGAGCCATCTGTTAGCCTCCAGATAGAATAATCTTCTATGAAATTATACTGCATCATTTCACTAAATGAACCTTTCCAATTTTTAGGACCTCAGCCTCATAGCTTGCTTATCTCCTGAAGTTGCCATGGCTCCCTGAGCCCCTGAGATACACAGGGTTCCTACTTGCTAGAGTCTACCATGGACTGTCCTTTGAAAAGGTAGCTCCAGTTCTATGGAAACAGAGTGAGATTGGGAATTTCATAAAGTGTGCTCATCACTCAGTCATGTCCAATGCTTTGCGACCCCCAGGTACTAGAAACCGCCAGGCTTCTCTGTCCGTGGAGTTTTCCAGGCAAGAATACTGGAGTGGGTTATTGTTCCCTCATCCAGGGGATCTTCCTGATCCAGGGATCGAACCCATGTCTCCTGTGTCTCCTGCATTGCAGGCAGATTCTTTACCCACTGAGCCACTGGGGAAGCCTGTGCAGTTACTTGCAGGAGGTTTATTAGGAGTAAGGCAGGGTGGGGCAGAGGGGAAAACTAACCTACAAGGTGGTTCGTCCTCAGGCTTCCACCATCCTATGAGGAGCTCTGCTGCCAGGAAGCCCCCTCAGAATGTCCCAAATGGAGCCAAGGAAGCTGGCCAATATAACCTCATATCAGTGGTCATCGGACACAGGCGGCTCCCTGAAAGAGAGCATCACCTTGGATGAGAAAGTTCCCTGTGACTGAGACATTTTCCAGCCAGAGAGTTAGTCAGTATAACCAACAACTGAGAGATGAACACCCTGACTGCATAGGGGATCTGAATAAAGCACTCCGGTCTTTATTCCATGCCCACCCACCCAGACCCTTCAGTGACTATGGCATCCATATCCTTGCAAGCCAGCTTTTTTCCTCCCTCTCAGCTTTGGCCAAACTTCTTTCCAGTGTCTGAATCGCTTAGGGACAAAACTCAGTTATCTCAAATATTAAGGTATGGGTTCAATTATTTATTCTTAGAACACTACCAATCATATGCTGAGAATAAGTCCCCTCTGCGTGTCAGGGAATAAGAAGGGGTGTTAAGAAGTGTTATAGGAAGAAGGAATACTATGTGTGCAGGCTTGTAGGCAAGAAAGAGCATGGATGAGTTCAGAGAACTGAAAATGGATCAGAACCCGAGAAGAAACATGCTGGGAGCAGAGCAGAAGGAGCTTATGAAGGGCGCTGTCTCCCACACAACAGAGCTTGAGATCTGCCTTGACATCATTCCATCATCCTACCATCGCTTTGGCAAAACACTTTGGTGTCATTGTTGATTCATCTCTTGCTCTCACACCACACATACAGTCAGTCATGAAATCCTATGAGTTCCAAAAAAAAAGGCCACAATATTTATTTACTTACTTATTTACTTCTGTTTTTTTCCAGTTCCTTCTCACCACACCCATTCCCCCCATTCTGGTCTACGCCTCATCATTTCTTGCCCGGCTGATTGAAATAGTTTCTAATTGGTCTCTCTGCTTTTGCCTCTTGCCCCTTGGTAATCTATTCCCAAGAAGCAACCAGACAGATCTTGCAAATATATTGATTCAGATTTTCTAATGCAGAGTAAAAGCCAAAGTTCTTAGTATAACCTACAAGCTCTGATCTACCTAATTTGTCTCCTCTGTCCCATTCCCCCCTATTGTATCCCCCTCCTCTTGCTCTGCTCCTGGTCTTGTTGGTCTTTAACAAGCCAGAAATGCTCCTCCATGGAGGCATTTCCTTTTCCTTCTTCTGAGCATGATGCTACCCAAGTGTGGAAATAGCAGGCTCCCTTATGCCTTTCAAGTCTTCACTGAAAAGTCACTCTCCAGGTAATCTTTCCCTGGACATCCTATCTAAAGTTTTAGTCTTCAACCTCAATATTTCACAGCCTCTTTTCTTGTTTGACTTGTAATCAGCGCTCCATTTATTGCCTATCTCCCACCCCCAACCCCCACCCAATGAGAGTGTGAGCTTTCTAAAAGCAAGACTTTTGTGTATTTTGTTCACTGTTGCATTCCTAGCACCAACATCAGTGTCTGGCAGGTGGTAGATGCCTCAGTAATTGCTGGAGAAATGAATAGGGAGGCTTTGAAGATTTTTCAAGGTAGCCAGATAGCAGGTAAAGCTTACTAAGCAGTAAATCTTTTTATTTTAAAATTTGAGCATACATAGTGGATGGATTTCTAAAAGACATTACACTATGATCTGGGCTTCCCAGGTGGTGCGAGTGGTAAAGAACCTGCCTGTCAATGCAGGAGATATAAGAGATGTGGGTCCAACCCCTGGGTCTGGAAGATTTCCTTGAGGAGGACACAGCAACCCCCTCCAGTGTTCTTGCCTGGAGAATCCCATGGACAGAAGAGCCTGACAGGCTACAGTCCACAGGCTCACAAAGAGTCGGACATGACTGAAGCGACTGAGCACACGCACTGTTATTTGCATTGTTGAATAAACATAATTAGTTCTGTGTGCTAAGACGGGATGCTTTCTGAAGCTCTTGGGGCATTTGCCTTTAATGTTGCATGGCCTTTGCTTATCATGTCTTTATTGGCTGCACCGGGACTTCCTTCCTGCACGCGGGCTTTCTCTAGTTGTGGCGAGTGGGAGCTAACCTTCAGTTGCAGTGCAAGGGCTTCTCACTGTGGTGGCTTCTCTTGTTGCAGAGCACAGACTCTAGGGTGTGAGCGCTTCAGTAGTTGTGGCACATGGGTTCAGTAATTGCAGCTCAAGGGCTCCAGAGTGCAGGCTCAGTAGTTGTGGCCCTCGGGCATAGTTGCTTCTCAGGGTGTTGGGTCTTCCTGCATCAGGGATCGAACTGGTGTCCTCTGCATTGCAAAGGTGGATTCTGAACCACCGGACCACCAGGGAAGCCCATGCTTATTGTGTGTTGTGCCTGTGTTTATAGTTTTCCTCCTGTTTCTTCACTTACTAGTAGGCTTCAGTTGTCAATGTGCCGAAGACATCACCAACTTGCCAAGCTAGACAAGAGCCACAGACATTAGCCCAGCATACTAATGACAATAACCAGAGAGTCAAAAGTTTCCCCAGTCAACTCAAAAGCATAGAGGACTGACAGAAGATCTAGATTTGAGTATATTTACTAATAAGCTAAGTGATATGGGGAAGGGAGAGAGTTGATCATTATGATCAGTTATTGTACTTGATCCACAAATAACTGGAGGATGGTTGTATCATTATCATCTTAAAGACAAAAAAAAAAAAAAAAGATGCCAGAGACTAAGGGGGCTTCCCAGGTGACACTAGTTGTAAAGAAGCTGCCTGCCAGTGCAGGAGTCTCAAAAGACTTGGGTTTGATCCCTGGGTCTGAAGATCTCCTGGAGGAGGGCATGCCAACCCACTCCAGTATTCTCACCTGGAGAATCCCATGGACAGAGAGGAGCCTGGCAGGCTACAGGGTAGCAGAGTGGGACATGACTGAAGCAGCTTGGCATGCATGGGAAATTGATCTGTTCAAGGTAAGATGGCTTGCTAATAGTATACCCAGGAATGATCCCAGGTTCCCTGATTCCAAATACTATGATCTCTTTACCATACTGAGGTAGATCACTGCTTATTTTTCCATAAGAAATGGCTTAAGTCAGAGCAATAGCAATAGAAAAGTCTCATGTATGAGGGTTTGATTGCCTGTAAAAATAGTGGTTAAGAGAAGGGTAAACTGTCAAGCAGACTCAGATTAATTTCTTGTTCCAATAAGTCATTTGGACACTCTGAGCCTCAGTTTCCTTTTTTGTAAAATGAGAAGAACACCACTAATAATATTAATAATAATAATAGCCACATCAAAGGGCTGTTGTGAGCTCTTCTAGAATAATGTATGTAAACCATTTACCATAATACTTGGCATGTAATAAGCACTCAATAAATGACTGCCTTATTGCTAACTATTGCCAAAGTGAGTCCTTCCCCTTGACACCAGGTACCATTCAGCAAGATGACTTCAAAGGCTTAAGGGTGGAGAGTGAAATAGAAATCAGCTGTGAGCACTGAAGTTGGCAGAAAGGAGATATCATCCTGGCACAACTATAAACATGTACATAATATCAAAATGTAGGGAGAAGCCAGCCATCTTACCCAGCAGGGATAAAGCCCTAGAGTCCACTGACCTGGGCATCTTGCTTTCACCGGAAAGCTTCCAGCCTGGGCTGCAGTCAGAGTGGGTCTGAGCCATATCTTTTTCAGGCAGGATATTATGTGGATTGGATTACATGGCTGTAAACTGATCAGTGCCTATTCATATGCTGTCAAGCATCTGAGTTCAAACAATTGGACTGTTTTAATAAGATTAGCAACTTGTCCCCTTCTTACATTTTTCTCTCTGCAGGATTCCATTCAGAATAGTTCAGAGAAAAATGCCTTAGGAAAGCGGTAGGATTTCAGGATGCTCCGCATCTTCCATCCTGAGACAGACATAGCTAAAAATGACCTCTATGTCTGCTGCCCAGAGCCACCTATGCACTCAAAAAGTGAACCAGAGAAAGCCCAAAATCACAGGAGTGGTAATACGGACAGGAGGCTAACTAGAATGATGTGTATTCTAGTAAATCTCACAATAATTGGGCATGCAACTCACCCATGGATTGAGAAACAAGCTCCACCTCCAAAGGCCACATGCCCAATTATGCGGGACAGAGTTTCATACTTATATAATGCTAAGTGGTTGGTATGAGGATTGTGGAGCCATGCAGACCTGCTCTCAAATCTCAGTTCCATTACTTACTAATTTTGAAAATTTAATGAAGTGAGTTAACAACTCAAACCTTAGTTTCTTTCTCTTCAAAATGGGATAATGATAACCTACCTGTGGCAAATGGACATATGACTACTTGTTGTTCAGCTGCTAAGTCATGTCTAACTCTTTGTGACCCTATGACCTGCAGCCTGCCAGGCTTCCCTGTCCATCACCAACTCCTGGAGTCCACCCAAACCCATGTCCATTGAGTCAGTGATGCCATCCAACCATCTCATCCTCTGTCGTCCCCTTCTCCTCCCGCCCTCAATCTTTCTCAGCATCAGGGTCTTTTCCAATAAGTCAGCTCTTTGCATCAGGTGGCCAAAGTATTGGAGCTTCCGCTTCAACATCAGTCCTTCCAATGAACATTCAGGGTTGATTTCCTTTAGGATTGACTGGTTTGATCTCCTTGCTATCCGAGGGACTCTGAAGAGTCTTCTCCAGCACCACAATTTGAAAGCATCGTTTCTTTGGCACTCAGTCTCCTTTATGGTCCAACTTTCACATCCATACATGACTACTGGAAAAACCATAGTCATATGACTACTTGCTTACTCACATTACTGGATCTTCCAAGGATTATTATTATTATTAGGTTCTTTTTGGTAGAGAGTGGGTAGCCTGTAAAACTTAAATGTAGGTGAGGGCTGTGGATTTTCTCCTCCAAAATCTGTCAAGTGCTACTTCATGGTGAAAGGAGATCTCAGGCCAAATTCTGTCACAGAATTAGGACTTTTGAATTTAGGCTTTCTCTAGGTATATTCCGAGTAGTGGGATTGTTGGGTCACATGGTCCTATTTTTAATGTTTTAGGGAACCTCCATACTGTTCTCCACAGTGGCCTTATTGACTTACATGCCCAGCAACAGTGTAGGAGGGTTCCCTTTTCTCCACATTTTCTCCAGCATTTATTGTTTGTAGATTTTTTTGATGATGACCGTTCTGACTGGTGTGAGGTAACACCTTGTTATAGTTTTGATTTGCATTTCTCTGATAATTAGTGAGGGCTTCCCTGGTGGCTCAGAGGTTAAAACGTCTGCCTGCAATGCGGGAGACCTGGGTTTGAGTGATGTTGAGCATCTTTTCATGTGTTTGTTGACCATCTGTATGTCTTCTTTGGAGAGATATTTATTTAGGTCTTCAGCCTTGAATTAAGTTCTCAGCTAGAGTTTCTTTGGGGGGAGTTGCATAAGAACGTACAGGCATTAACTTGTTTTATTGAGCTTTATTACATGCACTTAACAGACACTGCATCTTTTTTTTTTTACAAAGTGAAGGTGTGTGGCAACTCTTTGTCAAACAAGCGTATTGCAACCATTTTTCCAACAGGATTTGCTCACTTCTTGTCTGTGTCACATTTTGGTAATCCTTACAACAATTCAAATGTTTTCATTATATTATATTTGATTGGTGATCTGTGATTGATGATCTTTGATGTTACCATTGCAAAAAAGATGATGACTTGCTGAAGGCTCAGATGAAGAAGTTTTTAGCAATAAAGTATTTTTTAATTAAGGTTTGTATATATTTAAGACAGTGTGCTATTGTACATTTAATAGACTATATAGTACAATGTAAACATAAATTTTATATGCACTAGGAAACCAAAAAACTCATGTGACTCTACTGTGATACTGCTTTATTGTGGTGGTCTGGAACTGAATCCGTAATACCTGCAATGTAAAACAGTTTGGAGTTTCCCTAAAAAATTAAAAATAGAGGTACCATGTGACCCAGCAATCCCACTACTAGGAATATACCTAAAGCCTAAATTCAAAATTACTAATTCTGTGACAGAATTTGGCCTGCGATTTCCTTTCACTATGAAGTAGCACCTGACAGATTTTGGAGGAGGAAATCCACGGCCCTCAACTACATTTAAGTTTTACAGGTTACCCGCTCTCCACCAAAAAGAACCTAATAATAATAATTCTTGGAGGATCCATTATTTGTGAGTAAGCAAGGAGTCATATGACTATGGCTTTTCCAGTGGTCATGTACGAATGTGAGAGTTGGACCATAAAGAAGACTGAGTGCTGAAGAATTGATGCTTTCAAATTGTGGTGCTGGAGAAGACTCCTCAGAGTTCCTTGGACAGCAAGGAAATCAAACCGGTCAATTACAATGTATGTCTGTAATTTCATCCCCCAAGCTAATGTGAGTGGGAGCCTATGATTAGGAATTTGGAGCGAGGTCCCCTCCCCACCCCAGCTCCACTTGGAGTCAAGCCTGAGATAGGCCAGGTTTACTTCTTCTCTAACAAGGATGTCAACCTTTGGGGTATGGGGCCCCTCCTTTATTTGAGAATTTCTGCTTTACTTTCTCATTCTGCTTTTTTCCCTTCCAACTTTTCATTGCATATGTGGCCCAATGAAACCAAGGCTTTGAATGACCAGGAATAAGCAATTTCAGCACTAGATTATTTCCTTTTACTGTTGAGTCTAGTCTCAAAGATGAAAAATTCCCTGACAGCTCATTCATGTATTAAAATACATTTTAGCAAGTTAATTCAAAGTTTTAGGTGTTCTATACCATGAAGGAGTTTCCAAGGACCTAGTCTCTCATGTTGTTGAAATAAGTCTGTGATTTTTTTGTTTACATCTTTGATCCAGCTGGAATTAATTTCTAAATATTCAAGAGTGTGATAGGGAATGGCTTCATTTTCTCCTAAGTCATCCAGTTAACACAATTATTTACTGAATAATTCATAAGATGTCAGTTTTAGAATGCAAATAGTCAATATTCTACAGGGAAAAGAGCAGTAATGCAAATATGAATAAGATGTAGTCCCTGTCTTGGAAGACCTTACAGCCCAATGAACAAATGACTTCTACTATTACCATGTGCCAACATACAATGGATATGATCAACTTCTTATATTACCACGGCTATTTGCGCTATACATACACCACTCTCTCTGGCTCCAATATCTACACACACACATATACTGCTGGGAGTATAATACAGGATATATTAACAATTTTTTTTCATGTTCTTTGTTGTGTTACTATACATAGTAGATGAGTTTCAGAAATGTTGTATTAAATTTAAATCCTGTTTTGAATTTCCTTGGTAAATGTTCTATGTAAAGGAGTTTTACTTTGAATTATTTTTGAAAATCATTTTGAAGAGTAGATCATGAATCCCTAATTTCTATACGATTCAAATAGAAATTTTCATTTACTAGGTTTCTTAATGCAAGATATGCGTGAGTAATTCAAGCCATTTCTAAAAGAGGAAGAAAAATATAAGGAGCCTAGAATTTTCAAAGCAGATCAATGTGTATTTTAAAAAATGCAGTTGTTGGAATAGACTTAAAGATATTTCTTAAGGATCATTTACATGAATTCAATTTGCTTGCCTCTACATGCAAGGCAACATTTTGGGTGATTTTTTTTTTCAAAAGCTAATTTTTAAGCTTCGTAGGGAGGATGCCAAATGGTATTTTAAAAACACACATTTAAAAAAAGAAGAACGTGCAATTTTGCCTGGAGTGCAGATGGAGCCTGTGTCAATTGAAGGCATTTTGCCTGAGGACACAGAGAAAATCACTTCTTCATGAAGACCATAAACTCCAATCTTGTGTTTCTGTTCATCTTAATCTGTGGAAGGTGGGAAGGAATTAAATAGGGGGCTTAAGGCTTAAGACTTCAGCTCTCTTTTAACAATCTCACTGCTCAAGTTTTATATCAATTATGCTGTAAAAATTATTTGACCTTCAAATGAGTAATGAATGAATATGATAATTCCTGGTTATTTCTTTTCACTTCTCTTATTGATTTGTTTGTCTTGTGTACAGATCTATTTTATATCTGATATATATCTTCTATACCTCCTCACCTTGGCCCCTACAGCACACAGTACATTAATAATATTAAAAATGATGATAGTAACTCTCATTATCAAGTGTTACCTTATGCCAGGCATCATACTAAGGAATGTAGAGGCATCATTTCATTTAAAATGCCAAAGAGAAGTGAGGAACCAGAGAGTGTTTGAGGGGTGAGGGGCAGAGGTAGGATCTGAGCATGCACATTGGCTTTAGATCCTTTCCCTTCACAACTCTGAGGATATTCTTTGTCAAGACATGTATGTGAAATGGCCTGTGAGAAGATGATGTAAATCTTCATTTATTAACATGGAAATACATCTATTACATATTGTTATGTGTAAAACTCAAGGTATAATACAGTGTATAAACCCCAGTTTTATAAAAAGAAAATGGTATATATTCAAAAATGGCTGAAAAGATAGACCTCCTAAATATTAATAACAGTTACCAATACTTTTGACATTCTTTACATTTTTTAACTTCATTTTTTACTCATGGGTCCTTACTGCGAGCAACAGTTCTGGAAAAAGCAAGCAGCAGCACATTGCTGTAAATGGGATCTTGGGTTTTAATCCTATGGGTTCCTGTACCATGTATAGATTATAATCCATCTTGATTATAAAGACAATTCTCAGATTATGATATAGTTGTAGAATTAACCCTCCCTGGAGTCAATTTTTCATCAATTTTCTATTTTTCAAAATAAACTCATTTTTGTCTGCCTTTTGTATCCTTTTGCCTTACTGTGGCGGTATCGACCTACAGAAATACCTGCACAAAAAAAAATCCATCCAAAAAAGGGAGTTAACGAGCTCAGGTGTCTGGAGTGTAGATGCTCTCGATGTCTTCAAGTACTGAACCTGTGTCTCTGTGTCAATGGTCTCTGCTCTCCTTCCTGTGACAGGCCTGCCATTCTCATCCTTGTTCCTCACCCTTGTATCAAAAAGTGAAAGTGTTAGTCACTCAGTCATGTCTGACTCTTTGTGACCCCATGGACTACAGCCCACCAGGCTCCTCTGTCCATGGGATTTTCCAGGCAAGGATACTGGAGTGGGTAGCCATTTCTTTCTCCAGGGGATCTTCCCAACCTTGGGATCAAACCCAGGTCTCTTGCACTGCAGGCAGATTCTTTACCAACTGAGCTACCAGGAAGCCCCCCAGAAAGTGGAAGTGAAAGTTGCTCAGTCATTTCTGACTCTTTATGATGCCATGGACTACACAGTCCATGGAATTCTCCAGGCCAGAATACTGGAGTGGGTAGCCATTCCCTTCTCCAGGGGATCTTCCCAACCCAGGGATTGAACCCAGGTTTCCCACAAAAATCCCACAGCTATTCCAGGCTTCACATCCTCATCTCACTTTCTCCAGAGGAAGAAAGACCATCACCTGTGATAGCTCCTAAGGAACCATGGGGAAGTTACTTGCCCAGGAAGCTGCAGTAAATATCTCTTTATTTCTTACCTGTTCAGACAGGGTTGGGCTTTCTAGGTGGCGCCAGTGGTAATGAATCTGTCTGCTACTGCAGGAGACATAGGAGACGTGGGTTTGATCCCTGGGTTAGGAAGATACCCTGAAAGAGGAAATGGTAACCTGCTCCAGTATTCTTGCCTGGGAAATCCCATGGACAGAGGAGCCTGGCGGGCTACAGTCCATGGAGTTACAAAGAGACAGACATGACTGAACACGAGCATGCCTGCAAATAGGGTCACCTGTATATTTCTGAGTGAATTATTAATACCAGATGTTGAAGATTTCTTGAAGTTGAGGTGGGAGCAGCTCTTCAAAGGAAAATTTGGATGCTTTGGAGGGAGAAGAGGAAAGTCGAGGCTGGGGAGGCCACCTTGATAATGTGCTATCCCATTCTCGTTGGCTTCCAGATTCTGGCCCTTCAGAGCCACAGCCCCTTGACTTCCTCCTCCCAATACATACACACGCACATATACATGCTTAAAATATATATATATTTATTTACTTATTTGGCAGCACTGGGTCTTAGTCGCAGCCATGAGATCTTCAATCTTCATTCCAGCATGTGGGTTCTTTAGTTGTGGCATTCAGGATCTTTAGCTGCAGGATGCAACCACTTAGTTGGGGCATGTGGCATCTAGTTCCCTGACCAGGGATCGAACCTACACCCCCTGCATTGGCAGTGCAGTCATAACCACTGAACCACCAGGGAAGTTCCCCAAAACACATTTCAACCCTTCCTTACTTCACTGTTGCAACAGCTTTATTTCACTTACCTACTCAATAATTTTGCTCATTAAAGTTTTCATCCTCACATCAAGAAGGTAACATAACTTGCCTTTGGCTACAACATCCAATTATATCTCTAATATCATTTACATTTTCTCTCCCCAGCCTTGCCCTGTTGTTGTTGTTCTTCGGTCACTAAGTTGTGTCTGACTCTTTGAGACCCCATGGACTGCAGCGAACCAGTCCCTGACACTTGATAAATCATCCTGAATAAAGTTCCTCTTTGAAATCATCAATGGTTCCCTGTTCACTTCATTCACTTCATCCTGTCATTTAAAATTTTCAACAATCTGGCCTCATCTATAATTTAACTTTTTCTCTTCCCTTAGCTATTTCTAGAAAATGATTTCCATATTCTTTCTTTCCTCCATAGCTTTGAAAACACTGTTGCTTTCCATCTGGAAATCCTTCTTTTCATAGATCTGGATGATTAAGTAGTATTCCATTTCATGTACTTCTGCATACTTATGTCTTTTACTATGCATTATAGCTCTTCACCAAAATACAAGCAATACTTATATAAATGCATATGTAGTTGATTAATCTATTCACTGATCATGGTACTAAAATGTCTTGCATGTGCCCATCCTATGCACATGCCCACTTACCTCTTAGCCTCATGTTACTCTCCTATTTTTTGCTTGCTGCACTCTGACACACAACAAATGCCTAACGCTGTTTCTTACTTTACAAAGTCTACACGCATATCCTCCTCCCCAATACATTCTTTCCTGGGTAAATTCTACTCGTCCTTTGGCTATTTCCTTGAACATCATGTCTTTACAAAAGCCTTTTCTGACTCTCTAAAGTAGATTTGGTCTTCCTATTCTATGCTTTTATAGGACCCTTTATTCTGTCTTTATGACACTTGTATCAGTTGCAATTAATTATTCATTTGATTATCTCTTTAATGCCTATTTCTCCTCACATACTCTAAGTGTCTAGTACAGTGACCACTAGCATTGGTCATTCTTTTTGCAACAATGGAAATATTCTAAATATTTGCTGTTCAATACTCTGTTCATGGAATTCTCCAGGCAAGAATACTGGAGTCAGTAGCTATTCCCATCTCCAGGGGATCTTCCCGACCCAGGGATCAAACCCAGGTCTCCAAAATTTTTGGCAGATTCTTTACCATCTGAGCCACCTGGGAAACCCTAGCCACGTGGGGCTATTGAGTACTAGAGATGTGGCTAGTGCAACTGAGAAACTGAATGTTATAATTAAATTTAAATACTCACATGTGGTTAGTGGCTACTGTATGTCACAGCAAAGCTTATTTGCTGTGATAGATAAATGGGATTCTGGATTTGTAAAAGAGGAATTAAGAAGTGACTGTTGCCTACTCTCACCATTTCTATTCAATATAGTGTTGGAAGTCCAAGCCACAGCAATCAGACAAGAAAAAGAAATATAAACTATCCAAATTTGAAGGAAGAAGTCAAATTGTCAATATACAGGTGACATGATGCTATATATAAAAAACCATAACAACTCACACAAAAACTGCTAGAACTGATAAATGAATTCAGCAAGGTAGCAAATAAAAAACTAACATAGAGAAATCTGTTGCATTTCTTTATACTAAAAATGATATATCAGAAAAGGAAAGTAAAAACTAATCTGTTTAAAAATCACATAAAAAAATTAAATACTTAGGAATAAACCTGACCAAGGAAATGAAAAACTTATATGGTGAGAACTATAAAACATTAATAAAGGAAACTGAAGTGATTCAAAGAAATAGGAAGATATCCTATGCTCTTGGGTGGAAAGAATTAATATTGTAAAAATTACCACACTGTTCAAAGCAATCTACAGATTTAATGCAATCTCTGTCAAATTACCCATGATACTTTTCTCAGAAGTAGTGTAAATCATCCTAAAAATGATATGGAACCACAAAAGACCAGAACTGCCAAAGCATTCCTGAGGTGAAAGAACAAAGCTAGAGCATAACTCTCCTAACACATAAGATAAAGGATTATGTTTTACATGAGCATATCTTCATATGTGCTATAGTAATCAAAACAGCATGGTATTGGTACAAAAACAGACATATGGATCAAGGGATTAGAATAGAGGGCCCAGAAATAAACCCACATACTACAGTCAATTAATCTCTGACAAATGAGACAAGAATATACAATAGAGAAAGGATAGTGTCTTCTGCAAATGGTTTTGGGAAATTTGGACAGCCACATGTAAATCCCTAAAGGTAGAACTCTCACACCATGCATAAAAACAAACTCAAAATGGCTTAAAGACTTAAATATAAGAAATGATACCATAAAACTCCTAGAAGAGAACAAAAGCAAAACATTCTCTGCCGCAACTCATACCAATATTTTCTTAGGTCAGTCTCCCAAGGTAATAGAAATATGAGCAAAAATAAACAAATGGGACCTCATCAAGCTTATGAGATTTTACACAGCAAAGGAAACCATAAACAAAACAAAAAGACAGCTTACAGACTTGGAGAAAATATTTGCAAGTGATATAACTGACAAGGGCTTAATTTCCAAAATAGACAAACAGCTGATACAATTCAACAACATAAAAAACAATCCAATCCAAAAATAAAGGGCAAGGGCTTCCCTGGTGATCTAGTGGTTAAGAATCTACCTGCCAATGGAGGGGACACAGGTTCAGTCCCTGGTCCAGGAAGATCCCACATGCTTCAGGGCACCTAAGCCCATGTATCACAACTGCTGAGCCCACGTGCCTAGAGCCCATGCTCTGCAACAAGAGAAGCCACCGCAATGAGAAAACTCGCACATGGAAACCACGAGAAGCCTCCGTTTGCTGCAACTAGAGAAAGCCTGCACAGCAACGAAGACCCAGTGCAGCAAAAATAAATAAATACATCTTTTCAGATCATCATAGCAGATAGGTGAATTTCTGTTTTAGAGAGGATTGCCAGGTATTATACTCTCAAAGGTTCTTAGGAAATTTTGTGGAATGTTTAAGAGTTATTGAAATTCATTTATGGAATATTTTCATGGAGAAGGAAATGGCAACCCACTCCAGTGTTCTTGCCTGGAGAATCCCAGGGACGGGGGAGCCTGGTGGGCTGCCGTCTATGGGGTCACACAGAGTCGGACATGACTGAAGTGACTTAGCTAAAAAATGGGCAGAAGACCTAAATAGACATTTCTCCAGAGAAGACATACAGATGGCCAACAGACACATGAAAAGATGCTCAATGTAGCTCATTATTAGGGAAATAAAAATCAAACTACAGTGAGGTATTAACTCAGACCAGTCAGAATGGCCTTCATTAAACAGTCTATAAATAATACATGCTGGAGAGGGTATGGAGAAAAGGGAACCCTTCTACAATGTTTGGTGGGAATGTAAAGTGGTTCAGCCAGTATGGAGAATAGTATGGAGGTTCCTCAAAAAGCTAAAAATAGAGTTATCTTATGATCCAGCAATCCCACTCCTGGGCATATATCCAGGCAAAAGACTAATTTGAAAAGACCCATGCACCCCAATGTCCAAAGCAGCACTATTTACAATAGCCAAGGTATGGAAGCAATGTAAATGTCCATCAACAAATGAATAGATAAAGAAGTAGTGTGTGTGTGTATATATATATATATATACATACACACATAATACAACAGAATACTAGTCAGCCATGCTGGGCTTCCCAGGTGGCCCAGTGGTAAAGAATCTGCCTGCCAATGCAGGAGACACAGGAAATGTGAGTTCAATTCTTGGGCTGGGAAGATTCACAGGAGTAGGAAATGGCAACCCACTCCAGTATTCTCACCTGGAAAATTCCATGGACAGAGGAGCCTGGCCAGTTACAGGCCATGGGGTCACAAAGAGCTGGACATGACAGAGCATGCAGGCATGTCCACTGCAGCCGTAAAAAAAAGAATGAAATTTTGTCAATTGTAGCAACATGGATGGACCTATAAATTATCATATTAAGTGATGTAAGTCAGAAAGATAAAGACAAATACCGTATGATATCACATATTATTGTCGTTTTTCAGTTGCTCAGTCATGTCCAACTATTTGTGATTCCGTGGACTGCACCATGCCAGGCTTCCCTATCCTTCATCATCTCCCAGAGCTTGCTCAAACTCATGTCCATTGAGTCAGCAATGCCATCCAACCATCTCATCGTCTGTTGTCCCCTTCTCCTCCTGCTTTCTGTCTTTCCTAGCATCAGGATCTTTTCCAATCAGTCAGTTCTTCACATCAGGTGGCAAAATTATTGCAGTTTCATCTTCAGCATCAGTCCTTTCTTCCAATGAATATTCAGGACTGATTTCTTCTAGGATGGACTGGTTTGATCTCCTTTCAATCCAAGGGATTCTCAAGAGTCTTCTCCAGCACCACAATCCAAAAGCATCAATTCTTTGGTGCTTAGCCTTCTTTATGGTCCAATTCTCACATTCATACATGATCACTGGAAAAACCATAGTTTTGACTATACAGACATTTGTCAGTAAAGTGATGTCTCTGCTTTTTAATATGCTGTCTAGGTTTGTCATAGCTTTTCTTCCAAGGAGCAAATGTCTTTTAATTTCATGGTTGCAGTCACTGTTAGCAGTGATTTTGAAGCCCAGCAAAATGAAGTTTCTCACTGTTTCCATTGTTTCCCCATCTATTTGCCATGAAGTGGCAGGGGAAGATGCTATGGTCTTAGTTTTTTGAATGTTGAGTTTTAAGCCAGCTTTTTCACTCTCCTCTTTCACTTTCATCAGAAGGCTCTTTAGTTCCTCTTTGCTTTCTGCCATAAGGGTGGTGTCATCTGTATATCTGAGGTTATTGATATTTCTCCCAGCAATCTTGAGTCCAGCCTGTGCTTCTTCCAGCCCGGCATTTTGCATGATATCACTTATCATGGAATCTAAAATATGACACAAATGAACCTATCCATGAAACAGAAACAGACTCACAGGCATAGAGAACAGTCTTGTGGTTGCCAAGGAGGAGGAGGTTGTGGAAGGGATGGATGGGGAGTTTGGGATTAGCAGTTGCAAACCATGGCATGCATGATGGATAAACAACAAAGTCCTACTGTATAGTATAGGAAACTATATTCAATATCCTGTAATAAGCCATAATGGAAAAGAACATGAAAGAGAATGTATATATATGTATAATGAATCACTTCGCTATAGACCAGAAACTACCGCAACATTGTAAATCAATTCTAATTCAAAAAAATAAATTAAAAAAATAGAAGTGACTGGTAATCTTTGTCCTCTCTCTCTTCTATTCCTTATGTAGGTGAAGGAACTATTCTAAAGTAGAAACTGGCTTCTAATAGGATGCTCTGGCTACATGGGACATTCCATGCTGTAAAAATTACACAACAGCTCATCTGAAACACTCAAAGATAGACCTTCACAAAATTATTCACTAAACATGTTTAAACAGATACATTCTGTTTCTTCTCCCTTGTAAAGTGCAGATGCAGGAAGGCTTTAAGGGTTCTGGAACACCAATAATATGAGCCTGTATTGTGGCTGAGTGTTTGTGGAAATATTGCACATCCATCCATCTCATCACCTGTTAAGTCACAACTTTGTTTAATATCCAAGAATGAAATGATTCATAGTCATTTCTTTCATGGGAGTTGGTGCCAGTTCATTTCTGGGAGTTCAATCACCAGCTTCTGGAATTGAGACACAATATAAACAAGCTATGTACAGAGATTTCTGTCTTGCTTGCCCTGGGGAAAATATCTGTAATATCATATTTGGTCTAATAAATCAATTTCCAGAAGAATATCTGTTGACATCATTTTCGTTATTCCCTGAAAATTTGATACGGAACAATTGTCTGGTCATGTTCAAAGCAGTAGATGAGCATGGGCAGGGCCTTCTTGTCTATCGTAGCTCCCAACCTCTGCAGTCACATTTTAGGGGTGTTTTCACTCTAGCATAAGAGAAATGCCTTTGTGAAAGGCAGAAGAATTGGCAACTGATTCCCTTAGAGCACTGATTTCATCGGGTCTATGCTTAAGTTATGGCTGTTGTTTGCCATCCTCAGAGACAAGGCTGAAGTCCCAGTCTGCATTCAAAGCTCACTGTAATCAAGCAAGCCAGACTTACAAGGTGAACCACACTGTAAAGGGCCATCTCTCTCCCACTTAAAATCTTACCTGTATGAATTCTGATCAAAATTAACATCCAGGGCAGCCTTGAAGGCAAACAGAGAAAGAGAATATTTCATTAAAAAGCAACATGTAGCATCTGGAAGAGAAGAGAGGTTTCTTGCCTGCAGCTGAGATTGTTCATCAGGAACACAGAGCCTTTTCCATCCATGCTGCAGCTGTTTTCCAGGCTCCAAATCCAATAACTCACCATGTACTTATTGATCAGCTACTCCGGCCACAAAACTGGGCTCAGTGGTACAGGAGGATTCACTTTCAGCCTTGTTAATTATTTAAGCTAAGTCTTTCTAAAAATACATTCTTATTTTTAAAAATTTCAAATACACAGCAAAGTTGAGAGACTAATACAACCATCCTCCAAATATCCAGTACCCAGATTCAACAATTAGCAAACATTTGCCATGCTTACATCATTTATCCTTTCTTGTTATAGTTACTGTGGCTAAATATTTTAAAGCAAATCCACTTCATGTCATTTCCTAACTCACGTGTACATATCTTCAAAAATATTAGCATTTCCTTCCATAATCTCAGTGCCATGATCGCACCACCCAAGAAAATTAAGAATATTTCCTTTGCATTCTTTAATAATCAGTCCAAATTCAGTTTTCCTTACTTACATAAAAAGGTTTTTCTTAAATTTATTTGCTCAAATTAGGAAACAAAGCCTAAACTTTAGCTCAATCCAGACCAAGTTCTACTTCCTCTCCTTCCTCTCTCTCTCTCTCTCTCTCTCTACCTACCTATTCATTATCATATTATATTATATTTTAATATACATAATTGACATGTTGAAGAAATCAGATCAGCTGTCCTATAATCCCTGCACTCTCAGATTCTAAATTTTTCTGTCTACTTCCTCATGGTATTATTTATCTTGATTTTTAAAAATATTTATTTATTTGGCTGTGTTGGGTCTTAGTTGTAGCACGCGAGATCTTTGTTGCAACACTTGAGCTTCTCTCCAGTTGTGGTATGCTGGCTCCTGAGTGCGCAGGCTCAGTAGCTGTCTGCAGGCTTCATTGCCCTGTGACATGTGGGATCTTCCCCCACCAGGGATAGAACCTGTGTCTTCTGCATTGGCAGGCAGATTCTTTACCACTGAGCCACCAGGGAGGGCTTTGTCTTGATTCTTTACCCCTCTATTTTCAACAAACCAAAACTAAAGATCAAACTCGGTCTTTTTTCTGGCAAGCATGCTTCTGAAGTGGCCCTGAGTGCTACACATTCTATCACTTTAGGAGATTCACAGTGTCGGTCATCACCCTCTCTGAACATCTTTTTCTCTCCTCCCTCCAAAATTAAGGGTGGTCTTTGGTAAATCATCTGACCCTGCAGAGCCTCAGTTTTCTCACAGATGATAGGATCTTAAAGTTTGTTGTAAGGATTAAATTATGTAATCTTTGTAAACACACCATGGTGCCTGGTACATTAAAACACTTAAATGCTGTTACTGTGAATAAGGCACACAAAGTGTTTAGTACAGTCCCTGGTCTATGAGGTACTTGATAATGTTAACTATTATTGTCATTATACATTATTTTGGCTGAACAGATCAGAGAACTTTCCTTTGGTGGACCCTATGTGAAGGATGAAATGAAAGGAGCATAGACACTGACACAATAAGGCTCTGAGAAATCTAAGTATCTTTTTAGGACTAAATCACAAGACTCAAGATGGCAGAAATTAACTAATTCCTATAATTATAGTATGGAGCCCAGAGCATGGCCCTCAAAAATGGGTGAGTAAAAGACCCTGTACAAAGCTCAACCTCAGACCCTTATTCTGGTCCCTTATTGCACAATCCCCTCCCCCACGCCCCTGCAATACCTATAATACAACAAAAACATTCCCCCCCTCATTGCCAGCGCTGGACATGTACCCCTGCTATTCCACTGCACAGATAACTTGAGCCCTGTATTTTCACCAGTGTCACAAAGACAGTCCTTCTAGGTCTACTGCACACTTGTCTACTCTTGGAAGACCTATCTGAGATGACTCCAGCCCATCCCACTCTTTTCCTTTTCTTCACCCATAGCGCTTACAGTTTGCCCACACAATTCGATGCTTACACTTTACACATTTATAGATTGTTGTGGTTCCCTCCACTTTGATTTCCATATTATTTCCTGCAGTTAAATTGTGAACTCTGATGGCTGACATGATGTTTTCTTGCTTTCTAATTTCTGTTCTTTTCTCTAATACCCATGCTCAAGCCAAACACCTGGCCCAGGAGTAGAAACATTGTGGAACTTCATATAAATACTCTCTACTGATCATGCACTTCCTCATTATTCCTTTACAATACACTTAGAAACCCAAGGACAGAGTCACCAGTATACTTCCAGGATTAGGTTGTGGTTCTGTACTCAAAGTCACCTACGCCTACCTCCTCCGTCAGGTCCCAAACTGCGTGGTGATGGTCTGGTTATGTGCCCATGTCCCTATCAGGCTGACAGGGTGCCAGAAATGTTCATTTCTATTACCCAGGGACAAATGTATAGGCCTTGGCAAATAACAGATGCTCAATCAACCAACGATGATTTTAAGAAATATGGGGTCACCCAATTTGAATTCACTTTTGCTCCAAAAGCAATTTTATCTGGTTTTTGGATTGATTTAGGCAACAAATTAAGACGTTTAAGCTAATTACATATGTAGGCCCAATCTTCATGAAAATATGAAACTTATGCTTAGGAAGCAGATAAAATTAGATCTAAAATTGAAATGGAAAAAACATTCAAGGAAGGCATTGACTCCTAATGGCTTCATTGTTCTCCTCAGGAACATTATGGAGCTTTCAAGATTTTAAACCTAAAGAAAAACTCTAGCAGTAGAATTTCAGACAGGGAAGAGAGAGCTATTTTGAATGGTAAGATCTCTTGGTACTGCTTAATTAACACTAAAGAGAAAGCTCTGTCCTCCATTCTGGAAGTTCTGGTATTGCTCCAACCTCCATACCCAGCAACTAAAAGAAGGCAGCTACAGGTCCTAAGAAAGTCAAAGGAAGAATCCTCTCTGCTTTTGTGATCAGTTTCTTCCACTGTTTGGGGTGGAGATCATCATTCAGGTTGAGGCATGTCCAGGTTATATTCGATACTCCTTCCTCTGAATCCAGAGCCCAGGGACATTAATCAGACATCCTCATGTTGTCATTCAAGAGAAGCACTGAGTTTTTTAAATACTGACATCTGAATGAATGGCCTAGCCAAATGTAAGGAAAAAAGTTTGTTATCTAATTATCTTCCTCCTCTGAGGAAAAAAAAGATGTCCTTTCTTGTGTTTTATTCCACCTGACCATTGTGTGGTTTGAAACAACAACAAAAACCAAGAAAAAAAAAAAAAAGTCAGCTCTTCAAATTGGCAAATTGGGCAAATTGGCATTGATTAATTTAACCTAATTTAGTTAAAAGTTAATTCTCGCCTTCTGTGAGCCACAGCTGATTTGTTTAGAGAATTATCACCATCCATTGTTCAATGAGTTTTATCTTTCTGAATTTTCATTGATGTGGCATGATGTGTTACTAAGAAAAATATTATGATTTTAATTGCATTTTGGCATCTTAAAGGAATATTTCACACTGTTGAACATCTGCAGTCAACAGATGTTTAAACACAACTCCCTCAATGACTAAAATTTGCAAAATGCGTAATAGTTGGAACAGCTTAAAATTCTAAATATATTTCTAGGAACATGATACAGGCAGATGCAGTACTACTGGAAAGTGTTTTATATTAAATATTAAAGTATTATACATACTACCCCTCTGGGAAATGACAGATCTTAGGGAAAGAACAAGAAAAGCCAGGAGCCATTTCAATGATGCCACACCAGAGATATTTTATAACAGGGTTGTATCTCTGCCCACAGTGAACTGCAGTGGGGACCCTTTTAAAGTGTGGCTCTGAACTGTGGTTAACTCTGAAAGCTAGCAAAAGCAGACAAGTTTGTCCCTTTGCTTTTGGTACCCATCATCTCTGACCCAGAGTCCCACTAGCTTCCTTGAAGCTAGAGCCTAAGATTAAGACCTCAGACTTCCCATGAACTGGCCAATCTTCAGTTAAATCAGGCAAAAATCCAGTTGTAGCAATGTGTGTGGGTGTGGGTGTGGGTGTGAGTGGGTGGTGTGTATCGGATAGTAGAGGTGAGGGTAGAGAAGATGGGGAAGGGAGGATGGACTGACTAATGTTTGACCTACTGTTGACCAGTTGTCCAACTAGCCCTGTGTATTCTCCAAATGGTCAGCATGGCTTAAAGAAATCCAGTTGAAATCCAGAAATGAGTTGTATTTCTATCACAACTTTAAACCATCTACTCCCACTGACCCCTTATGTCAGTTGCTAACTTAAAGGCTAAGCTGAGATTGCTTCCTTTTCTTTTCCTGAACTACACTTTGATGAAAACCCCATTTCCACAGCAAGCTCCAGAAGGTGGTAGCAGAAAGAATAAGAAGCCCACGTTTTCTATCCCTGAAAGGTTAAGTTCACAGTCACAGGAAATGTATTTGAGATTTTGGTTACTATATGAGGGCTTTCAATAGACTCATCCCTGTCTTATTCATGATGTTATCCTGTTCCCTGCCTTCCAATAGAATAAAATCCCATTGAGGAGATATGAATCAAATATGTGAAATAATAGAATAGTAGAAGCTGATTGCAGCCATGAAATTAAAAGACGCTTACTCCTTGGAAGGAAAGTTATGACCAACCTAGATAGCATATTGAAAAGCAGAGACATTGCTTTGCCAACAAAGGTCCATCTAGTCAAGGCTATGGTTTTTCCAGTGGTCATGTATGGATGTGAGAGTTGGACTGTGAAGAAGGCTGAGCACCAAAGAATTGATGCTTTTGAACTGTGGTGTTGGAGAAGACTCTTGAGAGTCCCTTGGACTGCAAGGAGATCCAACCAGTCCATTCTGAAGGAGATCAGCCCTGGGATTTCTTTGGGGGGAATGATGCTGGAGCTGAAACTCCAGGACTTTGGCCACCTCATGTGAAGAGTTGACTCATTGGAAAAGACTCTGATGCTGGGAGGGATTGGGGGCAGGAGGAAGAGGGGACGACAGAGGATGAGATGGCTTGATGGCATCACTGACTGGATGGACGTGAGTCTGAGTGAACTCCGGGAGATGGTGATGGACAGGGAGGCCTGGTGTGCTGCAATTCATGGGGTTGCAAAGAGTCGTCGGATACGACTGAGCAACTGAACTGAACTGAACTGAGAAGGACTCTAATGGTTAATTTCATGTGTCAAGTTGGCTAGGCTATAGTGCTCAGTTGTCTGATCAAACATCAGTCCAGTCAATATATTGTTGTAAAGGTCATCTTTTTAGAGGTGGATTTTTGACTCAAGACTGCAGCTGAAGTCTTATCTGAATTTGCAATATGCCCTACAGATGGTGGACTTGCCAGCCCCCACAATTGTGTGAGCCAATTCCTTAAAATAAATCTCTCTCTCTGGAAAAACAGATATATATTATATTATACTGTATGTTATCATATATACATAATGTGTTACATACATATTATATATAATATATATAACATACATACATATATACATACATATTGGGCTTCCCTGGTCGCTCAGATGGTAAAGAATATGCCAGCAAAGCAGGAGACCCAAGTTCTATCTCTGGGTTGGGAAGATCCCCTGGAGAAGGAATAGCAACCCATTCCAGTATTTTTGCCTGGAGAATTCCATGGACAGAGGAGCCTGATGGGCTACAGTTCAAGGGGTGGCAAAGAGTCAGACACAACTAAGTGAGTAAGCATATAAGCACATACATATATAGACCATAGACCATGTAGTACTATAAATATTTACTACTGAAAACCACAGTTCAAATTTGAATTGTCCAAAGGTCAGTTGTATACACACATAAAATCACCTCCTATTGGTTCTGTCTCTCTGGAGAATGCTGACTGATACAGGTGTGTATAGGTAACATCTGTGTTCAGAGAAGTTGACTATGGCCAGGAAGGGACAGAAAAAGCTTCACTGAGAAATAAACTAGTTTAGAAGTATGATGGAAGTGGTTCATCAGAAAGGAGAACCAGTGGTGATGTCTTTTGTGGCATCGTGGATGGACCTGGAGATTATTGTGCTGGGGAGGGTAGGTCAGACAGAGAAAGACAAATATCATATGATATCACTTATATGCTGAATCTAATTTAAAGAAAGGACACAAATGGGCTTATTCATACAACAGAAACAGACTTACAGATACAGCAAGCAAACTTATGGTTACCAAAAGGGAAATATGGCTGGGGGGAGGACAAATCAGAAGCTTGGGATGAACATCACTACTATGTATCAGGGACATAACCAACAGGATCTACTGTATAGCACAGAGAACTCTACTCAATATTTGGTGATAAGCTATATGAGAAAAGAGTATTAAAAATGTATATGTATAATTGAATTACTTCCCTGTACACCTGAAGCTAGCACAACATTGTAAATTAACTACACTCCAATAAAATCTGGAAAAAAAAGAAGGGGAACAGCTTGTGCAAGACCTAGGGTCCTGTGCCCTTGAGAGGATCAATGGAGAGCCTCAGCCTGATAGTCGAGAGGTTGCGCCCTGGAGAGCAGTGGGTACTAAGATTGGATGGGTGGGGGACCCAAGGGCCGGTGCGTAAAAGAGTGCCTCTTCCTTTTCTTCCATGCAGGGGCTTGGAATCCCTGCATTTTTCAAAACAGAGTGGTCATTTCTATAGCACAGTGACAGCAGCATCCACATCAGACTGCCTACAGCTGTCTCCAGCCATCAGCATACCCTCTCTCCTTCCTACCCACCACAGAGGCATTTTCTCTTCCTAAGTGGAAAGCCCTCTAGAGAAACTGTAAAAGAATCTCACTGAGGAAATCCAAGAGAAAGAGTACGAAGGTAAATTCACAACTTGATGAACATTGAGGGGAATGCTTGAGTCAGGAGATGGATGAAGAGATACGAGGGTTCCTTTGTGAGAGAGCAGAGAAATTGCATCCTGGAGAACCAGAAATTCAAGAACCAGGAGAGCGGGCATTCTTATTGCTGCTAGTGTCACAGACTGTTTGAGCAAGAGGATCTTTCCAGTGACATTTAAATGAATAAACAGAACTCATGTCTCAAGGTCAGAAATGATGTTTATGCAATTGACTCTGACCCTCCAGGAAGGCTGTCACCAGCCTGAGAGGGTGAGATGCCTGAATGAACACTAACAATTGGTTTATTAGAAAAATACTGGGGATTTGGCATTGTGGTGGTGGTGGTGGTGGGGGGGAATCAAAACTATCCACAGTCCTATTACTTAAAAATGATATGACGTGAGAAGTAAAGTTCTCCCTTCTGAATCTCCAGCCTGTTTCTTGTGCCGAGTATGTTACAAACTCAGATGTGCAAGGAATAGCATTTTATTCCTTTTATGTAAACTAAATATAATTATGAGACTACAGTTGGGGTTCCCAGGTGGTGCTAGTGGTAAAGAACCTGCCTGCCAATGCAGGAAACCTAAGAGATGCAGGTTGGATCCTGGGTTGGGAAGATCCCCCGGAGGAGCGGATAGCAACCCACTTCAGTATTCTTGGACAGAATCCTACGGACAGAGGAGCCTGGGGGGGCTACAGTCCATGGGGTCACAAAGAGTCAGATACAGCTGAAGTGACTTAGCATGCACACAAGCACATGGGAGCCTGCAGCCACTCTCCTCATCCTATCAAGTAATTAGGAATTCGATATCAGCCATTACTGTCATCCTCATGGGGTGGACAAGGGTGCCAGAGTTTTACACAGGTTCTCAGGAGGTCTCTTTAGCCATTGGATTTCATCTGTGATATTTACAGCTGAGGCATCCACAATCTCAGACCACATGACCTCTTCTAGTACTGGCTCCTCTGCTGCCTCTTTTATTAATTTATTTTTAAATTGATTTACTTGGTTGTGTTTAGTCTTGCCTGTGGCATGTGAGATCTTCGATCTTGCTCGCAGTATGCAGGATCTTTTTTTTTTTTTTTTTTTTTCAGTTACAGCATACAAAATCCTAGTTGCTGCAGGTAGGATCTAGTTCCCTGACCAGGGATGGAACCCAGGCCCCCTGCATTGGGAGCACGGAGTCTCAACCACTGGACCACCAGGGAAGTCCCATGCTGCCTCTTTTAAAGCCAGGAAAATCTTTGTTGAGGCTTGAGCATTCCCAGCTCCTTAGGCCTGTGCATCTGAGATCTTCCTCCTCCAGGGAGTACTCCAGGATACACAGATTTCCACTCCATTTCCATTTCCAAGTTCTCTTCTTTCTTCTGCTCCTTCCAGAATGCCAAAGGTAATCTCCTCACTGGGTTTAGGTTTTATAAAAATCTGGATCAAGATCAGAAATGTTTTGCAGACAACTTTGGCCTCTGGCCCTGTGACGAAAGTCTCTCTTATGGCAAGAGGCCACAGAAAGGCCTGACCATCTGCTTACAATGCAGGAAAGGAAGAAACACAGGGTGGGACAAATAGAAATTAATATTCTCAAAACTAAATCACCACACACTGTTGAAACCTTGGTGAGTATCCTTTCAGAATTTTCTTGTGTTTACAAAACAAAATATCTATCTACACATAAGCTATTTTTTTAAAAACAAAAAGGGATTTTTTTTTTTTTACTTTATTTTACTTCACAATACTGTATTGGTTTTGCCATACATTGACATGAATCCACCACGGGTGTACTTGTGTTCCCAAACATAAACCCCCCTTCCACCTCCCTCCCCATAACTTCTCTCTGGGTCATCCCCGTGCACCAGCCCCAAGCAACCTGTATCCTGCATCGGACATAGACAAAAAACATATGTAGTCACAAATTCATTTTTTCACTTAGTATAGCATCTTCCTAGATTAATCTTATTATATTTGATGAGACTGGGTATTGCTCTATTGATCGATGTTCAGGTTGCTTCTGTGATTTTTTTTTCTTACAAACCATGTTGTGTCATGCACATATATGCATGTCTTTGTTTTGTTAATTTTCCTGCCATTGCTTTCTAGGAGTTAACTGACTGGCTTGACCAAGTGGTTAACGAAGCTTAAGCACTCAGATTTATTTGCAAACTGCAACTGCGTTCTCTGAATCCTGTACCATGGGCTATGGCCTGTTCTGGTGGTGGTTTGGCACAAGCTGGTTTTAGAGAAAGACAGAGCCCCTAAAATGGATTTCTCAAGTTCCTAATTCCTGTAAGTTTGATAAAGGAGGTGCAGTTGGTCCAAAATTTACTCCAAACAGCTCCCTCGTTTGCCTCTTGGAGTAGTATCTAACCATTTGTGTTTATGCAACAAGAACCTAGACTTCACCACAAATTTGCTACATGACACAGGCAAGTCACTTCCCATTCAAGGTCTTAGGTGTGTTAGTAAAGTGGGGATGAGACACACAGATGACCTCCCAGGGACTTCCTGCAGTCATATCATACGTATCCTATGCTCTTTGAGTCCATAAACATCCATTGTCCTAGGGAGGTAACCAGCATCCATCTGTGGGTATACGGCTGACCTTGGGCTGCTCTGGATCCTACTATGCCTCTTCAGGGGCTTCCTAGGAGGCGCTTATGTCATAAAGAACCCACCTGCCAATGCAGGAGACATAAGAGACGTGGGTTAGATCCTTGGGTTGGGAAGATTCCCTGGAGAAGGGAATGGCTACAAACACCAGTGTTCTTGCCTGGAGAATCCCAAGGAGAGAGGAGCCTGGTGGGCTATAATCCATAAGGTCACAAAGAGTCAGACACGACTGAAGCAACTTAGCATGCACACATGCATACCTCTTCAGCCTCTTACACTATATTTTAGCAATACCGTCTTTGTATTAGCTTATGTTTCCCTAGAAGTAAACCTTGGGACCAGAATTCAAGTTCAAGGAGTTGATATTTGGAAAGTTCAGGAAATACCTCTAAAGGGGTAGGGAAAGTTTGCAGTGAAGGAAAGTGGCCAATATAGGGTGGATGCGGACAGCTGTCATTATGGATGTCTGGAGCTTATTCCCAAAGGCAGTCCTGGGAAAAGGTATAAAACACCTGCCGTACAGTTATCTTGCCAGAAGGGCAAGGAAGCTGGGGTGTTTATACACCACCTCTCACCAGCATACTATAATGTACTAATTAGCAGCACTTTTAGCCTACCATGCACAGCATCTCTGCCTCCTCTGGTGAGAGGAGATCAATCAAGAGTACAAGAACAAGGACTTCCCTGGTAGACCAGTGGCTAAGACTCCATCCTCCTAGCACAAGAGACCTGGGTTTGATCCCTGGTCAGGGAACTAGATCCCATTTCTTGCATCTAAGCATTCACATACCACCACTAAATATCCCACATGTTGCAAAGCAGAAAGATATTGCCTGCTGCAACTAAGACCTGAGGCAGTCAAATAAATAAATAAAATAATTTTTTTTAAAAAAAGTACAGGAAGAGTTCTCTGGAACACCGCTTTGGGATATGAGCATGCCACGACCAGTGTCTGCTACCTAACTCTTCTTTGCCTTTGCTCATGTTCTCCTTTCTCCATTCTTTATCTGGTTAACTTACAACCCTGAGACATCCTAGGTTTGCATTCTGCCTCTGTGCCTCACTGCCTGTGTGACCTTGAGCAGGTTACTTAAGCTCTCTGGGCTTCAGTTTCCTCTTTTGTTGTGATAGGTGGAATGATAATCCTTATCTCATGAAACAGTTTTTAGGATTAAACGGTAATGGATGGGAAACACTTAGAGCAGTGCCTACTACTACATAATACTTCTCTAATATGTTTCAGTTATCATTTTTATTACCCTTCAAAAGTTCACTGAAGGAATTAGCCCTGAGACCCCCAACTGGGTTAAGGGCTCAGGCCCCTTCTGAACACATCATGCTGGTATTTTCCATATAAGAGTCTGTCTTTTCCTACGGACAGAAAGTTCTTCCTCGGGCCTACATCCCTTGTAGTGAGTGCAGGGCTTAGCCTGCCTTTCTGTGAAAGGGAAAGTTGCTCAGTGGTGTTCAACTCTGAGACCTTATGGACTGTGTAGCCCAGCAGGCTTTTCTGTCCTTGGGATTCTCCAGGCAAGAATACTGGTAGTGGGTTGCCACTCTCTTCTCCGGGGGATCTTCCAGCCCAGGGATTTAACCCACATCTCTTGTCTCCTGCATTGGCAGGTGAGTTCTTTACCACTAGTGCTACCTGGGAAGCCCAACAGAGGTAATGAACAGAGACTCTGATTTTACTCATTTACAGATAAATGCTTTGTTTTAAGAATCACTCTGGGTAAAACAAAAATTTCACTCAAGTGTAGTAATATGCTTCCTTTATCCTAACATGCATACTCCCACCAGTGCCCCCAAGAAAACACAGATACAGACATACACACAGAGGAGAGAGAAGCAAACATTGTTAATGCTTCTGAAGTCAGGGTGAGTTAGTCTTCACACTGAAATGTTTTGTCACCCCATCTGCTTTGCTTTCAGAAAATCAGCTGTTAGTAAAGAAATGGTGGGCTCTCCCATTAAAATTGACAATGTTTGTTTTAGGAGCTGATCTGCTGAGCTCACTGAGTTTCAGTCTCACCTCAGTCAAGGATAAGCATGGCAGGTTGTGGGAGGTGGGGTGGGGCGGAGAGTTCTAAGAGTGGAACAAGGCTTGCTGGAGCCATGCTAACCAGGGGTCTGAGGGTCAAGATGAAGAAGCCAGATCAGATGTCAGGACGAAGGAGCAAGGAACATTGTGATGGACAGGAGACAAAGTTTAGGAATGGAGGGAGAGTCACAAGAAATGAGTATCAACCCTGTGCTGAGGGGCAGATCCATCCAGGAAGTCCTCCAGATCCATCCAGGAAGCTCTCCTGTGTGAGAAAACAGCTGCATGGTGTGAGAGTAACTTGGCCTGCGATGGACACCCCAGAACCAAGATTCATGGCCACGGGGTACTGACAGTAGTGGGCCTGGCCCTGGGCCTTAAGGAGGTGATGTAGTTTGGGTGGAGGAGGGGAAGGCAGCAAGGATGAACCAAGGGCCATAGGGAGGTTTACTCAGGTGCTAAATGCTGCCTCATTCCATTTTGGTTGAAGAGAAAAATAACTCTGACAAGAAAAATTTAGCAAATTGGTTTCTAACATCACCAAATCAGAAAAGGAACTTTGTAGGAAAAAAAGCAAAAGCAAACCTGAGTAGGGTGAGAGATAAATTAGAAATTTGGGATTAACAGACACCCACTATTGTATATAAAGTAGATAAACAACAAGGACCTACTGTATAGCACAGGGATCCAGATTCAATATCTTACACTATAATGGAAAAGGATCTGAAAAAGAACATATATATATATATATATATATATATATGAGGCAGCATTTAGCACATATATATATGTAACTGAATCACTTTGCTGCATACCTGGAACATTGTAAATAAACTATCAGTTCAGTTCAGTTGCTCAGTCACATCCGACTCTTTGTGACCCCATGAACCACAGTACGCCAGGCCTCCCTGTCCATCACCAACTCCCTGAGTCCACCCAAACCCATGTCCATCAAGTCAGTGATGCCATCCAACCATCTCATCTCTGTCGTCCCCTTCTCCTCCTGCCTTTAATCTTTCCCAGCATCAGGGTCTTTTCAAATGAGTCAGCTCTTCGCATCAGGTGGCCAAAGTAGTGGAGTTTCAGCTTCAACATCAGTCCTTCCAATGAACGCCCAGGACTGATCTCCTTTAGGATGGACTGGTTGGATCTCCTTGCAGTCCAAGGGACTCTCAAGAGTCTTCTCCAACACCACAGTTCAAAAGCATCAATTTCTTCAGCGCTCAGCCTTCTTCACAGTCCAACTCTCACATCCATACATGACCACTGGAAAAACCATAGCCTTGACTAGATGGACCTTTGTTGGTAAAGTAATGTCTCTGCTTTTTAATATGCTACCTAGGTTGGTCATAACTTTCCTTCCAAGGAGTAAGCGTCTTTTAATTTCATGGCTGCAATCACCATCTGCAGTGATTTTGGAGCCCAGAAAAATAAAGTTAGCCACTGTTTCCACTGTTTCCCCATTTATTTGCCATGAAGTGATGGGACTGGATGTCATGATCTTCGTTTTCTGAATGTTGAGCTTTAAGCCAACTTTTTCCACTCGCCTCTTTCACTTTCATCAAGAGGCTCTTTAGTTCTTCACTTTCTGCCATAAGAATGCTGTCATCTGCATATCTGAGGTTATTGATATTTCTCCCGGCAATCTTGATTCCAGCTTGTTCTTCATCCAGCCCAGTGTTTCTCATGATGTACTCTGCATATAAGTTAAATAAGCAGGGTGACAATATACAGCCTTGACGTACTCCTTTTCCTATTTGGAACCAGTCTGTTGTTCCATGTCCAGTTCTAACTGTTGCTTCCTGACCTGTACACAGGTTTCTCAAGAGGCAGGTCAGGTGGTCTGGTATTCCCACCTATTTCAGAATTTTCTTCAGTTTATTGTGATCCACACAGTCAAAGGCTTTGGCATAGTCAATAAGGCAGAAATATGTTTTTCTGGAACTCTTTTGCTTTTTTGATGATCCAGAGGATGTTGGCAATTTGATCTCTGGTTCCTCTGCCTTTTCTAAAACCAGCTTGAACATCTGGAAGTTCACAGTTCACATATTGCTGAAGCCTGGCTCAGAGAATTTTGAGCATTACTTTACTAGCGTGTGATATGAGTGCAATTGTGTGGTAGTTTGAGCATTCTTTAGCATTGCCTTTCTTTGGGATTGGAATGAAAACTGACCTTTTCCAGTCCTGTGGCCACTGCTGAGTTTTCCAAATTAGCTGGCATATTGAGTGCAGCACTTTCACAGCATCATCTTTCAGGATTTGAAACAGCTCAACTGGAATTCCATCACCTCCACTAGCTTTGTTCATAGTGATGCTTCCTAAGGCCCATTTGACTTCACATTCCAGGATGTGTGGCTCTAGGCGAGTGATCACACCATTGTGATTATCTTGGTCATGAAGATCTTTTTTGTACAGTTCTTCTGTGTATTCTTGCCACCTCTTCCTAATATCTTCTTCAATTTAAAAAAAGCAAACTCAAATTTCAGTCCTGGCTCCTTAATATAATAGCTCAAAGAATTTGGGCAAGCAATTCAGAGAAGTAATCTCTGTGCACTTAAAATTTCATCTTGAAATGCAAATAATATCCCTCAGCTGTTGTGAGGAATCACTAAAGTAATAAGATAATGATAGTGATGATTTATTGAATTCTTAGTATGTACCAAGCCCAATACCAGGGGTTTTCATACACTTTGCCTTATTTCCTAGCATAATCCTACAAGATAGATATACTATCATTCTTGTTTTACAGACGCAAATTGAGTCTCAGTCTGTTGAAGTAACTTGTGTCATCTCCCATAGCTAGAGAACCTATATAACCATCAAGCATGGTTTAGCACGGTATATGTTTAACACACGTGAGTTCTCAGCTTTCATTCTGCCTGCAGTACTAGCCATAGATGATTTTAAAGTCATTTGATTATTAAAGATAAAATCCTTGGAAAAGTGTTCCCCCTCTGCTGGTCTAGGATTTGTTTAAAGACTGCCATGTTCTTTGTGAATTTGATAGCATCTTAATCTATAGAAATCACATGACCTTATTGTAATGTGCTGAATTTCTCTGCTGGCAATTCCTCTAGGAGACCTCCATCTGCATTTGTTTGCACCTGACTCTCTCAGTGGCATTTCCTCTTCTACCTGATTCCCAACATGATTTGTTTATCATTTGAGTTTGAGCAACTTGAGAGATAATGTCAAAATCCATCAATCCCTCCACAAACTTTGTACATCCCTTGGGTTTGCGTAGAGGATAATCTTGACAACCCAATTCTCGCGAGAGTGGTGAGGCCTCCCAGAAGAGAACCAGGAGGCTGGAACACTTCCTAGAGCATGGAATGTCATGCATGGGGGAAATTGAGTTTCATAGCATTTGAGTCCCAGAGCAGGAAGATGGAAACTGAATAGATGTCATCCATCCCCTGGGACATCGGAAAGCTGCAGGTGGGACCTAAGAGCCCTTCCTTGGTCCAACATGGGTCACCGAGAGCCCCTCTAGGAGTTCTAGGAACAACCCCTGCATCTAGTCTTCCCTCCTCCCTCAGTTTCTGGCCTTAGGTTTGGAGGAAACCAATGATGGCCCAGGGCTTTGAACTGGTTTCTGAGGAAAGATTAAGGATGGATCTCAGGCTCCCTCTTCTCTCAAGACAAGCCAGCAGCCACACACTGAGTGCAGCTTGTTGTGGATTTGCCTCATAATGTGTTTGTTTAAAAAAAAAAAAAAAGGAATTAGTTGCGACATTTAAAATGAGAGACTGCATATGAAACTCCACATTTCTGGCATCTCTTGAAAAATCACATCTGATGATCCCAGGCTGGCATTTCCACAGTGAGAGTAGGCTGGATCTAAGGAAGCCTCTGCAGACAGGACAGGCACTCTCCTGCAGCCTTGGTTCGGTGCTCATGGCTCCACACACTCAAGTTATTTGCCTGATTATTTGCCTGGTCCCCTGGGCAGTTTGGCTTTGAAAGAGCAAAGGAAAGTAGCAATGGGATTACAAGAGAGTCACAGTTTATAACAGGAAAAATAAAAGGCACTTTTCAACTATTGCCTTCATATATTGTTATCAAGTTTTGCAGAAAGAGAAATTGGAGGAGAAGTTAATTAGCATGTTCAATGTTATTTGGTTGCTAAGTGGTAGAACTGTCATTTGAGGTGTGCAACCACAGAATCCCACTCTGCCTTTCCACCGCAACGACCTCACTGGTGATCTTCTTCCTCCTTATGAATAGGATACCCACTCATTCCTGAATCCCTAGGGCACCTGTCAGGCCCTTCAGCATTAATATTATACCAAACATCATCCTCGATACCAGGAAAATCCAAGTAGAGTCTTGCACTGGCTAGCATCATCTCTGCTCTTTTAATCCCTGATGAGGATGTGTGTAGTGATATTCAAAGAGGAGAGGTTCTCTGTAAGTCAGCCAGGTTACCATTTGCCTTAAGGTGAAGAGCTTCAGGTTAAGAAGTTGGATGACTCTCAGTCCTACAACTCAGCAGCCATCTGCGCTTGACATCACTGGCCTGAATTTTCAGCCTCAATACATTCTTTCAGGTCCTTCAGTCCCAATCTTTAGTGTTTTCCTGAGTTCATATTCATGCCCTAGAAGAGATTGCCATTTCTCAACCTATGCTTTACTGCTCCCACCTCCCCACTAGCCTTAACTGCTCTTGAAGTACTTCTGGTATTATTTTTTAAAGACTTTCCTCCCTTAATTATTTCTAAGAGCCCATAAAGGCTACTGTGTGTGTATCAGACTTTTATCCTTTGGGTTTCTTTGGGACACCTGCCTCATTCTATCCAAGTTCCTGCTGCTGCTGCTGCGTCGCTTCAGTCGTGTCTGACTCTATGCGACCCCATAGACGGCAGCCCACCAGGCTCCCCATCCCTGGGAGTCTCCAGGCAAGAACACTGGAGTGGGTTGCCATTTCCTTCTCCAATACATGAAAGTGAAAACTGAAAGTGACATCGCTCAGTTGTGTCCGACTCTTCACGACCCCATGGACTGCAACCTACCAGGCTCCTCTGCCCATGGGATTTTCCAGGCAAGAGTACTGGAGAGGGGTGCCATTGCCTTCTCCATCCAAGTTCCTAGGGAGCTGCTTTTGCCAAACACCACAGTCTTTCACCTGACCCCCTGGCCAAGGGGGAAGTCAAGGTCATATGAGTTCTGTGCAGTCGTGGTAGAACCAATGCCTCTTCTGTGTGATGTTTTAGCGTGGCTACCAAACTGTCAGTAGCCTCAGTTCTTAGAGAGTCTGACCTCGAATTTTCTCTTTTTTTTTGGCGGTGGTTTAGTCACTCAGCCATGTCCGACCCTTTGCAACCCCACCAGGCCCCTCTGTACATGGGATTTCCCAGACTAGGCTAGTGGAGTGGGTTGCCATTTCCTTCTCCAGGAAGGAACCTGGGTCTCCTGCATTACAGGCGGATTCTTTACTGAGGCACCAGGGAAGCCTGTTTTGTTTTTTTAATGTTTATTTATCTGGCTCTGCTGAGTCTCAGTGGGCCCCAGGGGTCTCGTATCATGTGGTGCAGGGACTCTCTAATTGTTGTGTGCACTTAGTTGCTTCACTGCATGTGGGATATTAGTTCCCTGACCAGGAATCAAATCCATATCCTCTGAGTGGCAAGGCACCACTGGATCACCAGGGAAGTCCTAAGCTTGATGGTTTTTGTCACAGCACTCTTCTCCCTCCAGATATACCCTCCCATTGCTCTACATAATCCAGAGGCGATGCCCAGGGGAAATGGGTTGGGAGGCACGATACTGAGCTGGAGTCTGCCCTTCTCCTTCAATGACTAAGGCTATATTACTGCACTGAGACAGTCCACCTAATGCTGTCTTCCCTAGGACTGAATTTCTTGTGCAAACCCTTACTATTATCTTACCCATTCTAGGCATGTCTGGATGGTAGTGATGAATGTGGTTCAGAGTTCAGTTGGAACCCCTGAAATCTTAGGTGGTAGTATTTTATATTATCTCATGGCCTTAAAGCCCAAATCATCTGAAATAGGATTATCTTACAGCTTCAGTCCAGACACAGGTTGGCTTAAGTGCTCCTCCGGGTGCTTGGGTATGCACTTTCAGTGTCCTGTTTCCTAATGAAGAAAGCCTCATGATTCAAAGGAGATTTGGGGTTTAGATTCCTGCACTGTGTGGGCTGAGTAACAGGGCCCCAGGGCCCCAGTTGCTGCTGTAATAGGAGGGACTCCTGAGGTGACACAGAGGACAAGACATGGAACCCAAAGACAGGTTAAAGCCGGGCCTTAGGAGGAGACAGAGGTGGGAAACCCTCACACCACTGTCTTCCTCAGCAGGCTGGTTTCACTCCCTTTCTCTGTAGACAGTCATCCTCAGTTGACAGGAAGGTGTATGGCCATCCCAGAGATCTCAGGTTTACATGTGAGAGCCAGAAAGAAGCAAACTTGTCACGTCTTTCCCAATGCCACTTTCAAACTTCCAGAGAGTAGAACCTGGCTGTTTCTACTTAGATCCATGTTCACCTCTGGTCTACCTAGCTCTGT
Organism: Ovis canadensis; assembly: GCF_042477335.2. Taxonomy (NCBI): domain Eukaryota; kingdom Metazoa; phylum Chordata; class Mammalia; order Artiodactyla; family Bovidae; genus Ovis; species Ovis canadensis. The sequence continues at coordinate 65,380,596 of NC_091259.1, forward strand.
CCAACCCACATGCTTGTGTCAATGGGTCAAAGGCCATCTGCAGAGAAAGGGTTCAGGGGACTTCAGGTGTTCCAACAAAACTCTGAGCCACATTCAGCACTGACATCCAGGCATGCCTAGTGGGCAAGATAATAGTAAGGACTTGCACACACACACACAAAAAAAACCATAAAAAAACTCAGTCCAAGGGAGGACAGGATTAGACAGATGGTCTCAGTGCAGTAAAACGCATCCATCATTCTACCTGATCATATCTCTTACATTCACTTGAATCTTCCTGGAATGGCACTGAGGAGGGGAGGGATGGTACTTAAAAGAAATAGTGAGATCTAGCAAACAATCTTGGTATCTAGTAGTTACATAACGTTTCCTATACACCAGATACCATACTGAGTGTGTCACAGGAATTATCTCACCTAATATGTAAAACAAGATAATATCAGTGGTTACTATTAGCCTCATTTCATAATGAAGACACAAGGCTTTGGGAGCTGGCTAGACCAAGATCTCTGTAGGTAGCAGGGCTCAAGCCAAAACTTATGCTTCTATTTATTTTATTTAAAGTCTGGCACATCTAGGTTCAAATCTTGAGGTTGCCATTAGATATGTGATGTTGGACTGATCTGAGTCTAGTTTCCTGACCTGTAAATGGACACAAAAATACCTTTCCAGTTTAAAAGGTTTAAGCGACTAAAGGCTCTCATTCTCTTCCTCCATGTATCTGGGCTTCCCTGCCTCATCCAGGCACACCTATTCTCTCATTCAACCTGACAGTAACCAAAACGTCCAGAATTTTCCAACCACCCCCTCATTCTCCATGAATTCTCAGGTCAGAAAAAAGTGATAAGAAAGCAGTATTAGGAGTCAGAAGATATGGATTTGAATCTTGCGTCAGCGTTAAATTAATTTCTTGACCTAAGGCAGGTTTTTTTGACAATGCTGAATCATAGTTTTCCCATCTATAAAATAAGAAGACTAGAATACTGCAAAGATATGGAAGTGGTGGCAGTGATGGTATATATGTGTGTCTGTTCTAAGGATTAAATTAAGAAAGGCATGGGAAATGTTCTGGAACCTCTAAAGCACTGCACACTTTGAAGAGATTATTATTAAGGCAGAAAAATCCTAGAATGACCTTTTGGCCTGTGGCCTGGTTGCTGGGATGTTTTAAGCAGGCATTGTTTGCCCAGTACTTTCATACTCTCAATTGGTAGCTGAATGTTTGCACATCTTAACTCTTGGATGGCACGAGTCTTGAGCCCAGGGTGTGTCTTTAATGTTTCTTTAAAAAACTTAGAAATGATGGATGCCTAATAAATGCTAGATATACAGATAGAATTCAGGCTTTCTCTGCATTGGTCTTTCATGTTATTGTAGCAATGTTTTTCAATAGTCTGGTGACCTCTTAACAATGAGCATAAAAGCCTTTGAAAAATCTCAAAAAGCCCTGTTCAAATGCAAAGGTATTATTAAATTTTCAGGAGGTGCTATTATTACTAATACTATACGAATTTATGAGTAGCAATGGAAACCACAACTCTATAAGCAAAATTGCTTTTATTTCTGTTTTGTTCTTTGCATTTGGCAAAAACATCCTATATAGGTCAAATTTCTATATTTCTGTATCCTGTGCGCCTTAAGGCACATATTGAGCTATCAAAAGAAGAGAGAAATGTATAACAACTCAGAATCATGAAATTTTAGAGCTTAAAGATCATTATGTTCAGCTCTGTTATTTTATGGATGAGAAGACTATGTCTGAGAGACATGAAATGACTTGCCTAAGTTCACACAGTGAAATGTAACCTTTGCATGTCATTATTCTTCCTTGGGAACATTTGATGTCTTTGGTATATTGACATGTCCTTGGAAAGAAAACAATTTTTCAAGTGAAATCCTTTCTTTCAAGGGCAATGCTATGTATCTTAAATTCACCAGTGGAGATGGTAGAAATAAGGCAGTAGACAGAATTCAGAAAAGCTTGCAAGCTCACCACTTATTTCTCAGTTCACCACAAATAGACCATTCAAGTAGCCAATTGCATTCCGGCCAACAGGCATCTAATCAGGCGGCTTTCTTCAAATTAAATATTGAGTCTTTGTTGTTTAGTCATTAAGTCATGTCTCACTCTCTGGCAACTCCATGGACTGTAGCCTGCTAGACTCCTCTGTCCATGGGATTTTCTAGGCAAGAATACTGGAGTGGGTTGCCATTTCCTTCACCAGAGGGTCTTCCCAACTGGGGACTGAACCCGTGTCTCTTGCATTGGCAGGTGGATTCTTTACCACTGAGTCACCAGGAAAGCCCCCACATGGAATAGACACTGATAAATACCATTTCCTTTTGCTTTTTCCTGTGTCAGGATGGGCTTCACCTAGCAGTGGTTTAAATATTCTTTTGGCAAAGTTCATATTTAACAATGTCTGACTATTAAATTGCCAAAAGCAAGATATTATTTGGGCTTATTTGATTTTAATACATAGCAGGTGTTCACAGTGCATGATATACAATAAGAGCTGTATTGCTGTTTCACATACACTACCTCACTGAGTCTCCTGGCAACTCTATGAAGTTGGTACCCTCCACCTTTTACATGGGAGTAAACTGAAGCGCTGAGAGTGCAGGTAACCTCTTGAAGGACATCCAGAAACCAGCAGCAGAACCAGAATTCAAACCCAGGTCTGTCTGACAGCCAGGCCTGTTCTCATACCCACTATACTGTGTACTGTCCTGAGAAGCAAATTTGCTGTCAAGAAAGCTGTGTTCAGTTCATACATCTCTACAACAACAACAACAAAACAAACAACCCAACTGAAAAATGGGCAGAGATCTGAAATAGACACTTTCCCAAAGAAGATATACAGATGGCCAACAAACCCATGGAAAGATACTAACATTACTAATTATTAGAGAAGCGCAAACTAAAGCTATAATGAGGCACCAGCTCATAGAAGTCAGAGTGCCATCATTAAAAGGTCTACAAATAAACAGTGCTGCGATGAACATTGGGGTACATGTGTCTCTTTCAATTCTGGTTTCCTCGGTGTGTATGCCCAGCAGTGGGATTGCTAGATGTCCATCAGCAGATGAATGGATAAGAAAGCTGTGGTACATATACACAATGGAGTATTACTCAGCCGTTAAAAAGAATTCATTTGAATCAGTTCTGACGAGATGGATGAAACTGGAGCCGATTATACAGAGTGAAGTAAGCCAGAAAGAAAAACACCAATACAGTATACTAACACATATATATGGAATTTAGGAAGATGGCAATGACGACCCTGTATGCAAGACAGGGAAAGAGACACAGATGTGTATAATGGACTTTTGGACTCAGAGGGAGAGGGAGAGGGTGGGATGATTTGGGAGAATGGCATTCTAACATGTATACTATCATGTAAGAATCGAATCGCCAGTCTATGTCTGATGCAGGATACAGCATGCTTGAGGCTGGTGCATGGGGATGACCCAGAGAGATGTTATGGGGAGGGAGGTGGGGGTGGGGGGGTTCATGTTTGGGAACGCATGTAAGAATTAAAGATTTTAAAATTTAAAAATAAATAAATAATTTTTTTTAAAAAAGGTCTACAAACTGAAGAGGGTGTGGAGAAAAGGGAACCCTCCTATGCTGTTGGTGAGAATGTAAACTGGTACAGCCACTATGGAGATCAGTAAGGAAATTCCTCAAAAAAACTAAAAATAGACTTGCCACATGATCCAGCAATCCCAATCCTAAGCATATATCCAAAAATAATTCAAAAAGATACATGCACCCCAGAGCAGCATAATTCACAGTAGCCAAGACATGAAAACCACCTAAATTACCACCAACAGATGAATGGATAAAGAAGAAGTGGTTCACATATACAATGAAATACTGCTGCTGCTAAGTCGCTTCAGTCATGTCCAACTCTGTGCAATCCCACAGACAGCAGACCACCAGGCTCCCCCGTCCCTGGGATTCTCCAGGCAAGAACACTGGAGTGGGTTGCCATTTCCTTCTCCAATGCATGAAAGTGAAAAGTGAAAGGGAAGTCGCTCAGTCGTGTCCGACTCTTAGCGACCCCACGGACTGGAGCCTGCCAGGCTCCTGCGTCCATGAGATTCTCCAGGCAAGAGTACTGGAGTGGGTTGCCGTTGCCTTCTCCACAATGGAATACTACTAAGCCATAAAAAAGAATAAAATAATGCCATTTGCAGCAACATGGATGCAACTAGAGATTATCTTACCAAGCGAAGTAAGTCAGAAAGAGAAAGACAGATATATGATATAATATATATGTGAAATCTAAAATATGACGCAAATGAACTTACCTGCCAAACAGAAACAGACACAGACATAGAGATCAGGCTTTTGGTTGGCAAGGGGGAGGGGTGGTTGGGAGTTTGAGATGAGCCAATGCAAACAATTACACGTGCAATGGATAAACAACAACGTCCTACTGTCTAGCACAGGAAATTCTATTCAGCATCCTATGATGAACCATAATGGAAAGAACATGAAAAAGACTGTATATATATGTATGACCAAGTCATTTTGCTGCACAGTGGAAACTAACATGACATTGTAAATCAGCTCTACTTCAATAAAATACATTTTAAAAAAGGAAACTGTGTTCTAGGAGTGTTAACAGCAGGACTGAAAATGCTCGAGGTCCAGTGAGACCAAGAGCTAATGTGGGATGGAGGCTTTAGGACAGGGCCTGAAGGAGATGGTTTCTAGCTTGGAAAATGAGGAGCAATGTCCTGCAGGATGTGGCACTGAAGTTGAGTCTTGAAGGACTTAGTTATCCAAGGACAGGAGTAAGCAAGGACAAGCAAAGGGCCAGGGGTGAGAAGGGCAAGGCACTGATGTGAAGCAGGGAGTGGGTGTTTCAGGAAAACTGGATCCTGAGGGCTGTGCAGGGGAGCATGGAGGCAAGGGCTCTGAAACCCTAAGTGATGCCAGATCACCACGGGCCTCAAGTGCGAAGCTAAAAAGTGTAGGAATCTCAAATTGGAGTTTCCTAAAATGGCCCTTAAAGAGATGAAAGGAAAAAAAAGAACGAAAACAAAAAAGTAAGACCCAAGAGTCTTAGACACGGTTATCATTTATCAGTGAGAACTGGCAAAATATGAGCTTATGGATCTAGTTAGATCTCTTCTGAAAAAGTCACATCAGTTTACAGGGAAAAAAAGCTTTTTTTAACCACAAAAAGAAATGATTTTGCAAACAAATACTTGTTCATTTGAAAAGCTTTCTTTCTGAAATGTGATATAATTTCCACTATTTAAATGAAAATACTATTGTGGGTATTTTTCCTAGGCTGGATAAAATATACCTAAAACTTACACTTTACTTGTGAATTCTTTGCCTTCCTCCTACCCTTCTTCTCTCTGTCCCTTCCTTTTGCTTGCATTTGAACTTAGCTTACCCCTCTGTCCTGGACGAGTAGTGTCTTCTCCAACTTTAATTCTACTCTCTCTTTCACATTTTCAATGTTGTATTATGTTTAAATTTCATGCTAAGACATGGAAGCAACTTAAATGTCCATCAACAGAGGAATGGATAAAGAAAATGTGGTACATATATATAATGGAATATTACTCAGACATAAAAAGGAATGAAATTGGGTCATTTGTAGAGATGTCGATGAAACTAGAGACTGTCATACAGAATCAAGACAGAAAGAGGAAAACAAATATCGTATAATATCACTTACATGTGGAATCTAGAAAATGGTATAGATGGACTTATTTGCAAAACAGTAGTAGAGACACAGATGTAGAGAACAAATGTTTGGATACCAAGAGGGGAAAGGGGGATGAAATAGATATGTATGAAATAGATAACTAAAGGAGATCAGTCCTGGGTGTTCATTGGAAGGACTGATGCTAAAGCTGAAACTCCAATACTTTGGCCACCTCATGCGAAGAGTTGACTCATTGGAAAAGACCCTGATGCTTGGAGGGATTGGGGGCAGGAGAAGGGGATGACAGAGGATGAGATGGCTGGATGGCATCACCGACTCAATGGACATGGGTTTGAATGATCTCCAGGAGTTGGTGATGGACAGGGAGGCCTGGCATGCTGCGATTCATGGGGTCACAAAGAGTCGGACATGACTGAGTGACTGAACTGAACTGAACTGAATGAGAACCTATAGTAAGTATTGCTTAGGGAACCCTACTCAGTGCTCTGTGGTGACCTAAATGGGAAGGAAATCAAAAAAAGAGGGGATATATGTATACATACAGCCATCACTTCATGGGAAATAGATGGGGAAACAGTGGAAACAGTGTCAGACTTTATTTTTGGGGGCTCCAAAATCACTGCAGATGGTGACTACAGCCATGAAATTAAAAGACGCTTACTCCTTGGAAAGAAAGTTATGACCAACCTAGATAGTATATTCAAAAGCAGAGACCTTACTTTGCAGACTAAGGTCCGTCTAGTCAAGGCTATGTTTTTTCCTGTGGTCATGTATGGATGTGAGAATTGGACTGTGAAGAAGGCTGAGTGCTGAAGAACTGATGCGTTTGAACTGCGGTGTTGGAGAAGTCTCTTGAGAGTCCTTGGACTGCAAGGAGATCCAACCAGTCCATCCTGAAGGAGATCAACCCTGGGATTTCTTTGGAAGGAATGATGCTAAAGCTGAAACTCCAGTACTTTGGCCACCTCATGCGAAGAGTTGACTCATTGGAAAAGACCCTGATGCTGGGAGGGATTAGGGGCAGGAGGAGAAGGGGACGACCGAGGATGAGATGGCTGGATGGCATCATGGACTCGATGGACGTGAGTCTGAGTGAACTCCAGGAGATGGTGATGGACAGGGAGGCCTGGCGTGCTGCGATTCATGGGGTCGCAAAGAGTCGGCCACGACTGAGCGACTGAACTGAACTGAACTACAGCTGACTTACTTTGCTGTACAGCAGAAATTAACACAGCATTGTAAAGCAACTATACCGCAATGAAAAAATTTTTTAATAAATAAATAAATTTCACATTCACTGCATCGTGAATTCTCAGCCACCAGCACACCCAATATCCCTGGCATGACCAAGCTGAAAGGTACTGTCAAGAGAGGATATAACCTCGGATTACAGCTGAGAAGACGAAGGTGCAGAGAGGGAGCATGTCTTTCTCAAGAACATGACACCAGTTCAAGTTTGAGCAAGCTCCGGGAGATAGTGAAGGACAGGGAAGCCCTGTACACTGCAGTCCATGGGATTGCATAGAGTCAGACACAACTGAATGACTGGACAACAGCAAGGCAGAGCTGGACCCTGACTTTATCCTCTGCTCCCCATCCAATGCTCATTTTAGCACATCATCTGAGCACATGTGTAAGCAGGGCTCGGGGGAGAATTTAGTTTCTTGGGAGTGGTTGGTTCGCAGAGTTCCAACAGACTTCTCATGTGCTATTTCAAGATAGAATCCATGGAGTATTTAGAGCTGGGGGGAACTTTAAGATCATCAAATCCACTGTCCTCCTGTTGCAGAGGAGATGACCAAGACTGAGAGAAGTGAGGAGGGTCTTGCCCAGATCTCACAGCTGGAGAAGGGCAGAGTAAGGTCAGGGATTCCAGTCCACTGACTCTCAGGCCCATGTTTTCTCTCTGTACATGCTCATCCTTATTCCTCAGAGTCTCCACTTCAAGAATCCATCTCTTTATAGTCACACACACTGAAAGGAGTTCTGCTGCACAAAGCCTGGAGGAGCTTCAAGTGGAATGTATCCATACCAGGATGAAGCTGTGTCCTTGGTTTTCCTGAGACGGTCAGTTCAGGTTGGTGTGTGGTGGGGTGGAGGTGTGGGGAGCTGGCCAATTCTGCTCTGGCAAGTCCTTCATCCTTTCCTCCCCGAAATGTATCCCAGTTATTGATGTCTTTGTGAAGCCAGAGCCCGAGCCAGTCAAAGCGGAATCGGGAACTTTGCACTGGGCCTAACCCAGTCAAAGCCAAAACTTCCTTTTTGCACAGCATGGCTGCATCCACCCGCTTCTCACACTCCCAAAGGGAACACATGGTGAAGTCTCAATGGCTGGACTGGCTCGTGGGTGTGGCATGTGCATGTGTGGAATCACTGTGTGAACTAGTAAACATAATATATGGAAAAAATGAAAAGAAATCCGTAACTCTCCCTCATACTCCATTCTAACTCCTTTAAATAGATTAGATCCAAAGAATATTGGTCCTGATCTCTACCAACCAGTCATCATTTTCAGCCTTGTCTGGCCAGTAAAATCACTTGGGAGCTTTAAAAACTGTAGCGATGCTTGAGCTCCACCCTTAGAGATTTTGGTTCACTTGATCTGGGATGGCATCTAGACCTCAAGATTTTTTACAAAACTCCCCAGATGCGTAACATGCAAGTAGAATGGAAAACCACTCAATTGGATGATCCAGTAGCTTTCTGTGACTGCTGGGGCCCATCCTTTTGCTGCTGCTAAGTTTTTTGTATACACTTAGGGTTAAATGCCCTCAAAATGTGGTGTTACACTGCGTCATTCAATCTCCATAGACACTTGTTGAGTGCTTGATGGTTAGATGGACTGCAGGGGGTGAATAGATGAATGAAAATGCCCGTGGTCCTAGAAGAATGTAGGGTAAAACAAGGGCCTCAATCTCCTAGACATTAATAACTACTGCCTGGGAAGGCAGCAATTACTTTTTCCTGGGAAAATCCTAAAGGCCTTATAAAATTGAACCTTGAAGATTCTATAACATGTGGGAACAATTTTATCTTCTTAGTAGATGATTCACTTATAGGGAGGAGAAGTGAAGTGAAGTGAAGTGGAGTCGCTCAGTCGTGTCTGACTGTTTGCTACTGTAGCCTACCAAGCTCCTCTGTCCACGGGATTTTCCAGGCATTAGTACTGGAGTGGGTTGCCATTTCCTTCTCCAGGGGATCTTCCTGACCCAGGGATCGAAACCGGGTCTCTAGCATTGTAGACAGACGCTTTACCGTCTGAGCCACCGGGGAAGCTCTATAGGGAGGAGAGGCCTGCTTAATGGGAAGGGTGCTTCGGTAAGTCCATCATCGTGTTCAAAAGCGCCTTCGGCCAGTGTCTGCATTTGCAAGATGGAAGTGTCCCTGCATAACAGAGAGTGGGAGCTGGAAAGCAGGGCTGAATGCCCTGTAGAGAAGAGCTCAAAAGAACACTTGGCGACTTTTTCACCAAGAACTAGGGCTCAGCACTTGAAGCAACATGGATGGATCTAGAAACTGTCATACTGAGTGAAGGAAGTCAGAGAAGGAGAAATAGTGTAAGACATCCCTTATATGTGGAATCTAAAAAGAAATGATACAATTGAACTGACAAAACAGACTCACAGACTTGTGACTTTATGGTTGCCTGGAGGCGTGGGGGCATGGGAATGGGAGGGGAATGGATAGTTAGGGAGTTTGGGGTGGACATGTGCACACTGCTATATTTTAAATGGAACACTAACAAGGCGCTATTGTATAGCATGTGGAACTCTGCTCAGTGTTATGTGGCAGCCTGGAGGGGAATCTGGGGGAGAACGCATACTTGTATATGTATGATTGAGTCTCTCTGCTGTGTACCTGAAACTAACGCAACATTGTCAACTGGCTAGACCCCAGTACAAAATTAAAAGTTTTTAAAAATGTAAAAACAAAACCAATTAAAAAAAAATGTGGCTCAGGAGTCCATTTAAATAAGATTTTTGAAGATGAAAGTTTAGGTATTATGGAATGGGAATTCTACCTTTCATGTTTACTAAGAAACCTTCCATAAAATCTGCACTGTTCATCAATGATTTGGTAAGAGTGAATTATGTGTGGAAAATACAAAGAAGATGCTGAGTCCCATTTTGAGATGGGCTGAGTAAAATCGGAAGACACATATGAGGCAACATCTCAAGGGCAGAGCTGCTGGATTTAGCAATAAAAATTCCAACTCCATCAAGTTTAGTTTGAATTTAAATAAATACAAATAATATTTTAAGTATGTCCCATGCAGTATTTGGACATACTTATATTAAATATTATTCAATATTTATTTGAAATTCAAATTTAACTGGGAATCTTGTATTTTATCTGGCAGTGGTTTATGCTCGGTGGGGCTTTCACAATCAGGGAGTCAGGAAGTGAACAAAGGCATGGAAAAGGGAGAATGCAAAGTGTATTGGGGGATGGCGAAGGGTAGGCTGGGAGTTGTCTGGGCAATACAGTAGGAAAATAATCTACAAACATATCTATAAGGCTCTGAATGCCAGTCTGACTGATATATGCTCTGTAAGCAATGGAAATCCCTTCAATATGTCAAAGGAAGGGAAATCATATGGCCCACCCATCTATCCATTCATCCATCCATTGCTCCATCCATCCATCATTGCATCAGTGTATCTGTATGAATATGGCATATGGGAAAGCGCACATCCTCTGAATTTATATTCTCATTCTGCTACGTGTTCACTGAGCAATGTTTGGCAAATCATCCAGCTTCCCTCAGCCTCTCTTTCTTGAGAAATGGGCATAATTAGGTCTTCATCCTATCCTTTTCATCAGGATTATCATGCTATCACACAGTGCTGAGCAAACAAGGTCGTCTTAAATGACTTCTTGAGGCCTTTCTTGAAAGCGCCAATACTGTGTGTACCAACTGTTACCCTTATTACCCTAAAACATTCCACTCAGTCTGTCAGTTTCAACCTTTTGCAAAAGCACTGGACTTTATGCCTTACCAGTGCCCTTACCAGGGTGTAAGGACAGCATCCCTCTCTCCTGCCAAGTCAGTATACAGGTGTTGCTATTTCTTCAGATGTGCTACAAACTGTTTTCTCATGATTTCCATTGAATCTTCAGGGAGATCCTTCTGCTATCATGAGGGAACAGATTGGGATGGGGGTAACAGACTGGAGGTAGAGAACGCACCAGAAGACTATTCTGAGAGTCCAGACTGGAAGTAATGAAGACCTGAATCAGAGTAGTGGAAAGGGTGAGCTGAAAATGGAAGAAATGGATGAGGAGAAATGACCCTGAAATAAAAACAAAGAAAAGTTCTGACCCCAGCATTTGGTCCCTTTGACATTGCTTCCATTTCCTCTAGGGACATGTCCTGGATAACAGTGAAATAGGATATTCCTTGGCAGTTTCAGATGACACCACCCCTGACTTTCCATTGGATGAGTGAAGGCCCAAAATAGCCTCTGGTCCCAGAGGCGGGTGATTCCTGGGACTCAGATTCCTGTTCTGAAAAATTTGGGGAAGAAGCCAGGCACTTGCCCACTCACGCTCTCACCAGCTGACCCTGCAGCCTGCTGACACAGAGCATGTGCCAATTCCGATGAGCCCTGTGGCCTAGCAAAGCTGGCTATGTCCTGCACTGCTGTTCAAAGAAGCCCTCCTGGAAGGGGTGAGATATGCAGAGGTGTTTTTCCTACTAGGAGTCAATCAGACTGATTGCTTGGCAATTTGAGGTAGAGGTGGGAGGCAGATAGAAAAATTAGAAGGGGCAGAAGACAAACCCGAGTGTAAACCTAATGGTCAATCTGAAAGCAGAGAAGACATTTCAAACAACTGAATCTTAGTATTGCTTAAGCTTTACAAAGGCCTTAGGAGTCCTGCAGAACAATCCAAGCTTTAGTGAAACGACATATAGGAGTTCATCTCGCTCAGAGTGGGCTGCTTGGAGGTGGGACAGGTGATGACCTGTCTGCCCTCTGGCCGGTGGAGCTTTGTTCTCTGCACTGCTGCCACTGGACCTTCATCTGCAGGCTCAGCCCCCAGAGTTTGTGTCTCCTGCTGCTGATCACAGTGAATTTGAAGAAATTTGAGGACCCTAGTTTGGGATTCAGTGTTTGAGCTTTCTGGTCATCCCATCCTGACTCTGAATGCTGATTTTTATATCTAGAATTGTTTTTCTTGTTTCTATGGTGGCTTCTACTTTATTTGATTTCCTCTGGGCCTAGAGTCCTAGCTGGTTAATATACAGGCCTTAAACTCCCATGCCCAAGTCCTAGGCACCAGGTTAGGACTAGAATTCTCTGATGTTTCCTAGTCATGCTTACCTGGAGGAAGTGGAGTTTGGTGCAGTGGTTCTGCCCTAGCTCGTCAAGAGAACCACTGGGAAACTTTAATAGATGCCTGCTCCCCTCTCCAGAGATTATGATTTAACTCATCTGGGGTGGAGTCTGGGCATAAATATTTTTTAAATGTTCCCTAATGATTCAAGTGTATAGATCCTGATCAAGAGCCACTGGTTTGGTGATTAAGATTGGGGCCCTTGGAATTTGCAACAATAAGAACAGACCATAAGGGCATTATGCTAAGTGAAATAAGTCAGACAGAGAAAGACAAATACTGTATGATCTCATTTATATGTGGAGTCTAAAAAAGCTGGACCTTAAATCAGACCAGTGTTTTCCTAGGTCAGTCGCAAAGCAATAGAAATAAAAACAAACATAAACAAATAAACCATAAATAAAAGGAAAGACACAGAATGGGAGAAAATATTGCAAACAATGCAACCAACCAGGGCTTAATTTCCAAACTACATAAGCCACTGGGTTTCCTATGTGGCACTAGTGGTAAAGAACTTGCCTGCCAATGCAGGAGACTTAAGAGATGAACAGTCGATCCCTGGGTCAGGAAGATCCCCTGGAGGAGGGCATGGCCACCCACTCCAGAATCTTACATGGAGAATCCCATGGACAGAGGAGGGGCCCATAGAGTCACAAGAGTCGAACACAATGAGGCAACTTAGCACGCATGCACACAAGCAGCATGTACAACTCAAGAACAACAACAAAAAAATCAAATAATCCGATCAAAAAATGGGCAGAAGTCCTAAATAGACATTTTCCCAAAGAAGAAATACAGATGGTAAATAAGCACAGGAAAAGATGCTCAACACTGTTAATTATTAGAGAAATGCAAATCACAACTACAATGAGGTACCACCTCACAGCAGTCTGAACGATCATCATTAAAAAGTCAACAAATAACAGATGAGAGAGGGTATAGATAAAAGGAAACCTTTCTACACTGTTTGGAGTAGGAAATGGCAATCCACTCCAGTACTGTTGCCTGGAAAATTCCATAGACAGAGGAGCCTGGCAGGCTACAGTCCATGGCGTCACAAGAGTCAGACATGATGGAGTGACTTTCACTTTGACTTTTCTACACTGTGGTGGGAATGTAAGTTGGTACAGCCACTATGGAAAATAGTATGGAGGTTCCTCAAAAAACTAAAAATAGAATTGCCACATGATCCAACAATCCCACTCCTGGACCTATGTCCAGAAAAAACCGCTAATTCAAAAAGACACATGCACCCCAATGTTCATTGCAGCACTATTTACAAAGTCAAGACATAGAAGCAACCTCAATGTCCACCAACAGATGAATGGATAAAGCAGATGCGGTGCATATATACAATGGAATACTGCTAAGCTGTAAAAAGAATGAAATAATGCCATTTGCAGCAACACGGATGCAACTAGAGATCACCATACAAACTGAAGTAAATCAGAAAGAGAAAGACAAATACCATATGATAGCAAGTATACGTGGACTCTCAAATATGGCACGAATGAACTTATCTATGGGACAGAAAGAGACTCACAGACATGGAGGACAGACTTGTGGTCGCTAAGGAGGAGGGAGTTGGGGAAGGGAGGGACTGGGAGGCTGGGGTTTGCAGATGTAAGCGTTTATATATAAAATGGATAAACAGCAAGCGTATAGCACATGGAACTGTATTCAATATTCTATGATAAACCATAATAGACAAGAATATGAAAAGAATGTGTACATGTGCATTTTATATTCTTTTATAAAAGAATATAGACAACTGAATCGCTTTGCCCTATAGCAGAAATTAACACAACACTGTAAATCAATTACACAATAAACAAAAATTAAAAACTGAACTTATAAAAATAGAGACTAGATGATGGCTACCAGGGGTTGAGGGTCGAGGCAAAAGATACAACCTGCAACTATTAGAAGGAATATGTTTTGGGGACACTAATGTATACGCCGAAGAATTGATGCTTTTGAACTGCGGTGTTGGAGAAGACTCTTGAGAGTCCCTTGGACTGCAAGGAGATCCAACCAGTCCATTCTGAAGGAGATCAACCCTGGGATTTCTTTGGAGGGAATGATGCCAAAGCTGAAACTCCAGTACTTTGGCCACCTCATGAGAAGAGTTGACTCATTGGAAAAGACTCTGATGCTGGGAGGGATTGGGGGCAGGAGGAGAAGGGGACGACAGAGGATGAGATGGCTGGATGGCATCACTGACTGGATGGATGTGAGTCCAAGTGAACTCTGGGAGTTGGTGATGGACAGGGAGGCCTGGCATGCTGTGATTCATGGGGTCGCAAAGAGTCAGACACGACTGAGCGACTGAACTACTGAATTATAGCATGGTGATTATAGTTAATAATACTTTATTGTGTACTTGAAAGTTGCTAAGAGAATAGATCTTTAATAGTTCTACCACAAAAAAGAACAGTAATTATGTGTTGTGATGCAGGTGTTAGCTAACATTATGGTGGTTATCATTTTGTAATATATAAGTGTATCAAAGGTACACATTGTACTTAATTTATACAATGTTACATGTCAGTTATACTTTAATAAATCTAGGTGGGGAGAAAAATGCCAGGGTCATAATGAGAATGCCAAGAGATTAACACAGAGGCAGCAGCAACTTGTAGGTAGCATATGAACACCGAAAGGAAACAATGCTGATTTGAAAAAAATGGGACCCTGAGATTTTATAGATGAGGCTTCAAATCTGACTTTATCATTTACTAACTGTGTGACCTTGGGCAAGTTATGTAGGCTATCTATTGTCAGTTTTCTTGTCTCTAAAATTATATGTATCACACAGTTGACAAGTATTTCAGATAGCATGCAAAGGACCTAGCCTGGCATCTGGTACAAAAGAATGATGTAAATTATTGTGAATGTCAAACTCTTTCCCATGTTCAATCAAGCAGGGCCTGGATCACTTCTTTCTGGGCTTCTCCCATATAGATCACCTGTCTGAAGCCCATGGAATTCACTCTCTGTGAACACATCTGTAGAAGATGCTTTGTCCTTTCATGCCCCAATTCTGCTCCAACCTGATGGGCATATCCAATCCTCGGCATGTTGACTTTGCTGCCTGATGGGTCCCATCACCTATTGGATCTGTTCTTGAGAAACTGAGGAAATCTGAACAGCAAACTGAGTTCATCTCCTGCGTCAGTTCTGTTCCACTTAAGGTCACAGAGCGTAACACCTAAACTCTGCTAGGACAACATGGATGAATAGGGGACATAGGCCCTCTCCTGATGCCAACCCAGCAGGGCCTGGATCACCACCTTTTCTCTCCTCCACCAAGCCCAAACACAAAACAACTTTATAAAGTTTTAACCTAGAAGGACTGGGCATTCCTAAGTTTAGTAAGTGGTTCTAGAACACTGTGCCTGTCTACTCAGTCCTGGCCACTCACAGGAAGCCCTTCTGAGCTGCTATGAGATGGGAGGGGTGATAGGTGTCTCATTTTCAGCTGGCACAGAGTTCTAGAAACCGTGCCCTCATGTTGTTCAGCACAGACTAGAGTGTGTCCACTTCTGGAAGGGACACCAGCCAATATGAGCCTCTTGGCATTTAACCCTTAAAAGAGCAAGCCAGTGTTCTTTCAAAAGCTAAAAACTATAAGCATCACTAGTGCTCCACCTGTTTGATGGAGGTCCAACTCTTCTGAAATAAGTAGCTAGTTCCATTTCTCTTGTTTCCATATTTGCCCTTACATGGCTTCTATTAAATTCTGCAGGAGTTAACAGACTGGCTCCAGACCAAGACTGTCTGGATCCCAGACCATGCTCGGCTACTCACTAGTGACTTTGGCAACTTCACTGAACTCTCTACCCTGTGTCTTCATCTCTAAAATGGGAGACTTAATCCAACCATCTAGTCTATGGACTCTTAAGTGAGCACGTCTTCATAAGGCGCCTTGAATGTTGCCTGCTAACAGTCAGCACGAATCATTCTTACTGTGTGAAGGGCTGGATGACCTGCAGCTGAACGATGAGGTGGGATCTTCCTGATGGGAAGTGGCTATTGTTATAAGTGTGGCTCTGGCACCTTGTATCTCTTTCCAAGGATGACTCTGTGAGTTCATCCATTTTACCCTGGCTTCCATTTTTTCCATTCAATTGGGATGGACACTTAAAGGATAATTTCCAACGTACAGTCTAGAAAGATATCTTTGACTGTAGTACATCTCCTTCTCCATTTGCCTAAGTGTGAGTATTGGCCACAGTTTAATTGTCAAGGAATGTTGCAAGGGGCTACACTAGAGTTGCCTTCCTGAGTCTTCCAGAAAAGACAAAGTGGTCTTAGATGCTAATGAAACACAGATGAAATAGGATACCCTCTAGGGGTCAGAGAATATTAGAGAACAGTCTAATATCTGGTCTAGATGAGCCCAGCTTATCTGCAGTCAATAGAATTTGAGACTTTTCCATGGGTCTATCATTTTTCTTAAGGGTTTCACGTGTATTGACCTATTTGATTTTCACAAAATCCTATGAAGTAAGTAATAGTATTTTTTACCTGTCCTTTCCAAGTGAGGAAATTGGGACACAGAGAAGTTAAGTAACTTGCCCACCGACACACAGCTCTAGTATCAGAGCTGAAATTCAGAACCCTGCCCTCAGGCTTCAAAATCCACAGTCCTGTGCTCTGATGGGGTGATAAGTTGGATCTCAGGATAAATGGTGTCCTGAGGTCACCAAGAAGGGAAAATCAGCATGAACTGGGAGCAGACATACATGGGAACTAGAAAGAAAATGTAGGTTTTCAGAGATTCAGGCCCAAAGGGTTCTGGGCCAGGAATAAGCCAAAGTTGGGAGACTAGACAAGGAATTCCAGATTCTTGCCTATCTAGAGAAGTTTGTCTCCTAAGCAGGCCAAAGTTCTTTTCAGACTGACCTTCCCTAAAAGTTTGCTGTGAACAAGCCTATTGGGTGTGGTGTTGCCATGATTTATCATGTGACACCCTTATTTTCAATGCCATTGTCTCCAGAAAGAGGCTATACCTAGAGTGCTGGGGGGAGAAGCAGGTTGAGAGCTGCATGACCTTGGTGAAGTTATAAACCCAAAGGAATCAAAAGGCAAGTCTCTTCTGTTTTGGAGGTTTTTGCATCCTGACTTCACAGGATGCAAATCCTGCAGTTTGGTCCGGGGTTTCCTGACCATAATTCAGCAAAACACACCAGATCTCTCTTTCCCAGGAACCATTTCCGCCATGGAGTGACATACAACATAGGCACATATCATTGTCTGGCTTTGAAAGCAAGTTTAGAGCCAGGCAGAAAATGTTTGCACCTTGAAGAATATATGGGTATCTTTGCCAAGGAATTTCCTGCCCAATTGTCAAAGAGTTGGTAACAGTTTCATAGTTGTGTGTGAAGGGAAAACTTCCGGGGGCATCTCCCCCACTTCCTCAACTCTTATTTTGACAGGGCCTCCTGATTTCAATTTCATGACACATTCTGCGCTGTGTGCTCGCTCAGTCGTGTCTGACTCTTGCAACCCCATAGCCTGTAGCCCACCAGGCTCCTCTGTCCATGGGTTCTCCAGGTAAGAATACTGGAATGGGTTGCCATTTCCTTCTCCAGGGGATCTTTTTGACCCAGGGATTGAACCCAGGTCAGAATGATAGACTCAGGGTGGAATTTACCTCCAAGACCATCCAATTCAGTCTCTTCCTGCAACGGATGAGGGCTTGAAGGTTCAGAGATCAGAAATGGCTTTGGCCATTCTAGTTAAAGACTGAACTACAAGGATTCCTGGCTCCTAAGGTAGGCTGTCAGTGCTCAGGTTTCCATGTTGTTTAATAAATAGGTAACATACCTATGTGGACACCCTCCACCCCAGCCCATAAACGGAGACTCTTCAAATGCAGTTTGCAGTGTCTTAAATGTGCAGGAATATGCACACACAGACACACGCACACAGATGGGGTGAGGGTGAGAATACATTATTCTCCTGTCCTCCTTTCCAGAAATAGTTCCTACGATTAGGAAAAGGTTTGCCACGGAGACTGGAGAAGCCCTTTGCATTTGCAATCTGGTCATTCTGGAGGGGTGAACCTAGGACTCTTCAGCTGGACGTTAATAGCTGATTAATTCAGAAAGCTTATTTAATTTGTGACCAATATAGCTCTGTTTTGCAAAGAGAGGGCTGTGTTGGCAGATGCAGAGACCAGCTCCCCAGATGGAATAATCTTTTTCTTATTAATTTGCTGTATGTTGCTTCTCATTTCTCACAGTCACTCCAAATGTGTTACAAACGACTACATGCTCTGGGTCCTGAATCCACTGTTGCTATAGCTTTGGGAAAAAAAGGAAAAAAAAAATATTGACTGTCAGCTGCAGTGAGCTTTCCCAGCAGTTATTTCCATGCTCGATTTTTAAATCAACATTGCCATCTCCCATCACTGAACGCTGCTCCACCTGGGAGCAGCCATTGCTCTGGTGTTTTTTAGGAAACGACAATCTAGATGGTTTGAATGATGTTTTCAGGGCCCTGGAAAGAGGTCGAGGTGTGGCTGGGATTGAAACTCACAGTTCCAACTTCTCGGGCTGTGGAGTCTTCTTATTGTCTAGCATATGTAGCAGGGTGTTTACTCCCTTCAGGCCAGGGATGCATGAGCATTGCCTGGAGAGCTTGTTAAAAACTCTGATCTGGCCCTGCCCCTAGAGCATCTGATTCAGTAAGTCTAGGGTAGGGCCTGAGAACGTGCATTTCTAACAAGTCTCTGGGGGTGCTGCTGCTGCTGCTGTTTGAACAGCGCACCTTGAGAACCATTGCTTAGTTGAATGAGAGGCACATACAGATAGGATTGCAGAGAGTGGGGCGACCGAGTGACTTTACAACAGGTAGAACGATCTTCAGGTAAACACATCTCGGTACTTTTTGAAGAAGATCTCTGATGTTCGTCGCTCAGTAGTGTCCGACTCTGGGACAGAAGAGCCCGCCAGACTCCTCTGTCCATGGGACTCTCCAAGCAAGAACACTGGAATGTGTTGCCATGCCCTTTTCCAGGGGATGTCCCCAACCCAGGGATCAAATTCGGGTCTCCTGCATTGCAGGCAGACTCTTTACTGTCTGAGGGTTTTTATTTTGTTTTGTGTCTTTCGCTTTTCCCCTGTCGCTAAGCACCAAATTAGGGTTTAGAAACGATTGTGATTATTTTTTAATGTTAAGGTTCAATTGAGACTGTAGACTAAATTAATTTGACTGTGTACCTCAGTACGTGATATGGATTTTTCCAAAATATGAGCACTTGAGCTGGACAGAAATATTTCCCCTGAGTTCAGCCATTCTATGCAGACCAGCTCCTGGTTCCTAAGGAACCATCTGAACAGCATACAGCACCACAATGCAATGCTGCAGAAGCATCCTTGTGATGATTTCTAAGTGCAGAACATGTACCCCAAGCTCAGTCTTTCAACCAACATTTTTTTCTTGTCACTTACAGGCTTATGATTATTAATACCCTGTCATTAACTACAGTGTTCTGTTTGCGGTGTTTAAGACAGAAGGGCTTATTTTTGCAAAGGAGCAGTACTTTTGTTTTGCCAGATACAAAAATTAGCAGCTCACAGTTAAATAGACAATGAATGCAAAGGTCCTATTTGTTTATTTTGCATGTGTGTGATGGGTGGGATAAGATTTAATGAACTGGAAGACCAGCTTTTACAAGTCTATGCTGCTGACACTACTAAGCACACAGGATTGTCAGAAAAGCACATGTCAGGCTGCACAGCTCCTGATCTAGGATTTTGTGCCTAGCAAATAATTTGAGGGATTGAGGTAAAGGCCTATGGAAATCCTATAGAGCCACATAAATGGCTTTTTTTCTTAATGAGGAACATCATGGGTAAGGCCACATATTTTTGTAGTACTTAAACATATTCTTCAGGCAATTTACTGCATCTACTCACAAATCGAAAAGCGGCTAGAACTGAAGGAACAAGGGATGAGGTGTGGGTCAGGCATTTATTAGCTGAAAGGTACATAAAGGCTGGCTGGTTTGGAATGGCTGCATCTACTCTAGCCAGAGTTTGGTTCTTAGGTGGGGAGTTCATAGCCCCAACCACCAGTTAGCTTATTGTAACCAACAGCAGTCAGTTTCCCAATTATTTCTCCCCCAAACCAACCACCTAATCTTTAAAACAAGTTAAAACAACCCACAGCTTAAAAAAGAAAAAGCCCAGATTCCATCACTAATTTTGCTGTTCAACATTTTAAGGTTAGAGCGAATCTGTGGATCACTGTTTCCAAGCTAAATAATTTATCTACCTACATTATGTACGTAAGTTGCTTCTTATCCGAGTTATCAACCTCCTTTATTTAACCATGGCTTACCAAAACATGCAGCCACTTCCACTTTAGCTGACTTACAGGACAGGCTTGATGAACATGGAGAAGACATGTATGTTTTAATTAAGCCTGAGTCCTAACGGTGCTGGGGTACTGGCTGAGCTGAGGCCAGGCATGAAGGCTTCTGTTACAGTTCATAAGGTGTTGACATTTTATCCAGAGTCTAATAACCACTGAACCAGGGAAAACTTAACACTGATCCATGCTAATAATTCAGATTCTAACTCAGAACTGTGACAGAATTCAGTATTCAGAATCAGTACAGCTAATAAAAGACTTCATGGACACTGCTTATGACCAGAGAGGCTTATCAATAAGGCGATAAACAATAACAATGGTCTGGGTTATTTCCAGGCATCTTCATGATGAAAGAGGTTTATCTTCTTATTCAGTGACTTGAGTACCTACTGACTACTCCTGTTATGTTCAAGTTGGATAATTTTGATCTTTCGTTGTTTGTTTGTTCCTTGGACCTCTTCTTCTGATGAAAACTTCCCATCATGTTTACCAAACTCCTTTAACTTTAAAGAGTTTGAATGTCACATTGAATTCTCACTTCATTTTACTCAAGATTCAAAGTTTCCCTAAGTTCTAATTCCATGGCTGGGCTCCTGTCTTGATTGGCTGTTGCGACTTCTAGAATTAAGAGTATTTTGCAAACTCGCTGGACCCTTTAGGATTGAGGAATTCTGTCTTTGGATCTGCCTCCTCCAAATCCACAGGTCTGTTTGTTATGACTTCCTTGATCCTTATTTATAAGACAATACAAGAGGAAACCATGTGTGTATATGTTTGAAATAGAAATGATACATTGCACAGATATAGTTCACCACGTTCTGGGGTGGGTTGTCAGTGTTCAAACGGGGAGTCTAAAGAGTAGGAACAGATGCTTTTTTCCCTTAATGGCCCTTTCTCTCATGTAAAATCCTTCCATTTATTTCCCTAAGATTTAGTGATAACTTTAAACACTTTAACTAAATTACCCAGTGGCTTGGCAGCCATGAATGAGGCAAAATCTTTTTAGAAATCCTAGCAATCTGTTAGACTGTGGGTACTGTGATATAAAATCGGCGTGTTCCACGTAGAAAAATTAAATCAGTGCAATGGATGTGAGCACATAATGCAAATGGCACCATTTCTAAACCAAGGGTACATGACCTGCCTCTAAATATTGAATTTCTATGTTTTTTTTTCAGTCACTGACTTTCTAAATTTGGGCCAATTTATCCTCATTATCCCTAAGTAAACCTACTTTGATTTTTTTAAACAGTTATTTTATAATCAAATAGAGGCAGCCAGCCCTGATTCATGGATCCTGGTGTTGCTAGGATACATGGCTTGGTATTTGATGAAAGTATATCACTTCAAAGGGGAAAACTTTCAAGTGTCCTAGAAAATGACACTCCCCCGTCTTCCACTGTGGAAGACAGGCCCAATCCTAGAGCTTCCTGAAAGCTTGCAGACTGCAGGATTGGCCTCCCATGCTTTGAAATAAGCAACCTTTCTGGAGGGCTGTGCAATTGCTGAAACTCGTCAGGTTGATCTTAAGGCAAGGAACACACGTATTTAACAAAACACGTTTTCATGTTTGTTTTACAGTAAAGAGAAAAAAACCCAGAACCCCCAGATTTTATGTACTTTGAAAATATATTTAAAAACATTAAAAATTCTATATTTAAAACATATATTATATGTTAATTAGTACACTTAAATAGAACTTGTATTTACAATAGGCTTCTGATGCGATTAAGTTTTAATGCCAATTTTTTTCAAGAACATAATTATATAAATATACTAAAATACAATAAATATTTTTTTGTTGGTTTGTTTTACATGGTGAATAATATCTTTACCATAGAGAGAACAAGGCCACAGACATTTACTTACATTGTCAATGGGAATCACCATAAAAAAAGCAACAGGCCTGCTGCCATGCATGAAACACTTCTGCCACAAAGAGACCACAGCAAGACTTTTAAAAAAAACAAAACCAAACAAAACGGAACACAAATGAACAGCAACAGAGAAAGATTTGAACAAAATCAACCTTAGGTCAATGTAAACCACCAAGCATGTGACTGTGATGTAGGTTGTTGAGTAAGAGACGGCCACTGACCACATGGTTGCTGAAATGTCTCCTACTTGGCCACAGATTCGGCCTTTGCAATACACTTTAAAACTGTGATGGGGACTTCTTTCTGGTTTTAGAATTTTGTCCCTCGAAAGGAGGCTGGGAAAAATTGACAGCAGATATTTTGAGAATTCATTACAAGTTAAAGATAATTACAAAGATAATAATTTCAAACAGCACAAAACATACCTATACTACATAAAGTTATCCCTTCTTTTAAAGACAGGTATTTGGATGGTACAATAAAAGATAGGCTTGTTCTAAATGAAAGACTGAACAAGTTACACATTATTTGCTGATGGTATCTTCACTCCCTGGGTTGTGGTAGACAGCCTCTTTTGTTTATCCCTTACCCTAAGATGCAGCAAATTTCTTGAGGCTTTCTGATTCTCCAGAACGGGCCCAGGAGATTTTCAAGTTTACACGATGGGCTAAATGGGCCTTAGCACTAATTGTCATTGAGATCCCTTTTGACCAGGACCACTATTCCAGCTCCCAACTCGATTTCTCCTAACCCAAGATGGCAGAGGGAAGGTAGGGACCCTCTCCATGAACAGACAGGATGGTCAGGAGGTGGGGAGCATCATTTCACCAGGGAGCAACATTTTGTCAGCTTGTCCTGGTCTCTCCCACCGAGCAAGGTGCCTTTAAGCCTTTGGTATCTTGGATGGGTAGACACTGTTCCAAAGTCTTGTCCCTGGACAAGATTTTCTATTGGTAACTGTGGTCATCCAACCTGAGTTTTGGGGGGACCTTTTCCTGTTTTTCCTTCCCCTTTACTGAAGTTCTCAAAAGACAAAACCCTGGTTTCCTCATGTCTAATTTCAAAGCAATCAATGTTCATGTAGCAAACATCTCCCAACTCATTGAATCCATTTCATGATCACAATGCCACCCATGTGGTTCCAAAAATGCTCTGGGCTAATACAGCTTCATGCAAAATTATTCAGGGGCGGAGGGTATAATCAGCTTGAGCGGGGTCCTCCAGCGAGAACCTCTTAGCACTGTTAGATAATGTAGGCACTTAAAGCTCGAGGTCCAAGCAACTTGACATGTGTCATGCCAGAGCCACCCCTGATGAGTCCTTTAGAGGTCTCCCTTCTGGAATGTCTCAAGTCCCCTTCCCCACCCCCACCTAGACCTCAGCATGACCACTCAGAAATCTTTCCTGCACCACCTGGAAAGGATACATCCGCTCCACACAGCCTCCAGATGGCTGTTTAGTCTCATTTCACTGGCAGTGTGGACTCCTGCTCTATATCTAGGTGTTTCTGGGTCTGTATAGAACTCTACCTTTTGCTTCCAAGGCAGTTTTAAACTTTACCATGATTTTTTTTTAATCCTTATAATGACTGACCCAAATGTTTACCCCTCATCTAAAAGAATTTTCATTTTTGAGTTTTTTGTTCTTGTTTTTTCTCTCCTCTAAAAAAAAAAAAGAAGAAGAAGGAAAGAAAAGAAAGAAATCACTATTCTCTAGGCTTATGAGTACCACGGTGTGACAGAACGTGTCTACTCATTTGCAGCAGTGGTAAACTACTTCAGAGCTTGCAATTGGTGTTTCTCCCTTAAGAGAAAACAAAACAAGGAGGGGACCAGAGGGGGTGGGGGGGAAAGAATGTGCTCAGAGTAAATGAAGATCTTTCTGACCGAAGAAGATCCCCCCACACCCCCACCCACCGACCAAGGCCCAGAGGGTGAGTGGGCGCCTAAGTGGTGCGCCATGGGAAGTGGAGTGAGCACTTCATTTACTTGTCATAATTTTATTCACTTTCCAATCATCTGATTGATACTGCCAACATCTCTGCAACAGACAAATGAATCTTTTTATCAACCAGAATATAGATGGAAGGAATTCTTTCCCCATCCCTACACCCTATGGGAACTAAAAAACAAAACAAACAAAAAATAAACACAAAACAAACAAAAATATACCCCTCCCATCCCCGATCCCCTAAGCCAGTAAAGCGATGACAACAGCACCTTGACATTGTTTTAATTCCAACGCTATCAGAAGTTAAAAGCAGTAAAACAGATAGAGTACTAACAAGAACGAAGATACTTACTGTCTAAAATGTAAACGGAATGTTTTGGTTCAAATTTTTGTTAGACTTTTTTTCTTTCTTTTTTTTTTTTTGTCTGTTTTCTGAAAGAGGACAGTTTGTTATCAATTCACAATTAAAGCAGCATGCAATTTATTAGTAGTATTTTTTAAACTTTTTTTTTAAACGTTTTTCAATTCTTGGCAACGGCAACAAACCACAACATTGAGGAATGTAAAGCAGACTTTTTAAAGTTGTGAGCAAAAAAATGACTGTTTCCCTTCTGGTCATGGAAATGTCCAATAAATAGATTGTAGAACCACTGTACTGTATAAACTTCATTTATACATGCAGTTCATAAAATTATTTTTTTTCTTAACTGAATAATTTACCCTGTTATGTATATATACAAATAGATCATTTTTGTCTCAATATAATCTATACAACATAAAGCCACTATCTTCCCCTCTTAATGGTCAGTGTACATACACAAGAAGTGTCTATCCGAATGAACCGCCAGCCAATACGCTTTTTGCTATCCATGGTGAGGGCCCGCACGTACGACTGGGTAGTTCGGCACTGGGAGTTCCAATGCCTCTTGTCTATGCCCCTGCAGCCCTCCTTCGTGTAACCCATGGGATTGCACTTGGTCTCGTAGAAGTACTGCTTCAGCTGGCCTTTCGAGACGGGGACTTTTTCAAGGACCGTGACCGTCCCGCCCGACATGTCCACTGCGGTCTTTTTATCCGCTGCGGTCACCCACTCGCTGATGCTGTCGCACACGCTCAGCTCCCCGCGGCGGGCGGGGTCCGAGTGGCGCCGGACCCTCATGGACATGTTCGCGGCATCCAGGTAATTTTTGTATTCCTCGAGCAGGAAGAGGAGAGGGGGCTCCAAAGGCACTTGACTGCTGAGCATCACCCGGGACGTGTACATGTCCGCGTCTTTATTGTTTTCCTCGCTGGGCCGAACTTTCTGGTCCTCGTCCAGCAGCTCTTCGATCACGTGTTCAAAAGTGTCAGCCAACGACGACGAGGACGTCAGGCCTCTTGAACCCACCTTGGGCCCATTCATGCTCTCCAGAGTCCCATGGGTCCGCACACCTGGGTAGGCCAAGCTGCCTTGTGCTCGGAGGTTGGCTTCTTTCATGGGGGCAGCCTTCATGCAACCGAAGTATGAAATAACCATAGTAAGGAAAAGGATGGTCATCACTCTTCTCACCTGGTGGAACTGTAGGGAGAGAGCAGAGACAGGACACAAGACGGTTTAGGGCTTTCTTTTGCTGGGATGCAAGGCAGCCCTCCGACTGTAATTCCAGGCCCTTCTGCAAGGTCAAGGTTTCTGCTGTATTGGCGATAAACTTGCAGCTGCACCAGGCACGGGTTAATGTCAGTAGTGTGCGCAGTAGGCTTTAATATAAACCAGAGCTGTGCAGCCCTGGTCCCAAGGTTGAGCATGTAAACCCTAAATTTGATGGCTCCTGAGCAAGTGAAAAAAACTATGGCTTTGAGTGTTTTTTCCTCCCACTTGAGCAGCTTTGTAAGTTTAATTTTTAATGATCTCTGCTCAGGCTGTCACAAGAAACACATCAAAAATGTTACCAAGCAACAACTGCAGGGGCAATAGTAATTCTTTCCCCTCAGCTTGGCAACATGGCTCTAAGGCAGGAGTGTGTGATGGGACCAGTAGTGGCCTGTGGGGGGTGGGCCTTTCTAGCTATAGACCATCCAGGCATGAATGAGAAAACGAGTCAGGGAGCTACAAGGAGTCTTCCCATTGACTCTTTCCTCTCATGGAGATAATACATTAGAAGGAAGGAGGGACTTCCTTGGTGGTCTAGTAGTTAGGATTTGGCACTTTCACTGCTGTGGCCTGAGTTTAGTCCCTGGTCAGGAAATCGACCAAAACTGTGTGGCATGGCCAAAAAAAAAACCAGAAAGATCATTTCATCAAGCCATCCAGTTTTACTGTTAAAAAACCAAAGGCCACGGAGGACTTGCCTCCCATCATGAAGAAAGTTTCTGTTAGAACTCAGGGCTCCCAAGTCAAGCTCTAGTGTCTTTCTACTTATTTTCCTTACTACACTTTGGGTGGCCGTAATGAATATAAGTTTTGCTTATTCCCAAACAGAAATCATTTGCTACATGTTGATTTTAATGATGCGTCTATGCCTGGGGCTGCTATCATGAAAGCAATGTGTCTGCTTAAGAGAGAGCTGAAGAAGGAGGCATCGAAAAGCTTGGAAGGCAA
Source organism: Ovis canadensis (assembly GCF_042477335.2). Taxonomy (NCBI): domain Eukaryota; kingdom Metazoa; phylum Chordata; class Mammalia; order Artiodactyla; family Bovidae; genus Ovis; species Ovis canadensis. Next base: position 65,407,421 of record NC_091259.1, read on the forward strand.
TTCCCAATGCCTGCCATATGTGCATCCATGTGCATCTCTACTAACTCCCCTGGCCCCTTGCCCCTTGCTTTTCTGGCTCATATGCAGACCCATCTAAGAGAGCGTAGCCTCTCTTTTTATTGGAATGTGGCCTGTGTGCATGTGTGGATGCACGCAAGCCCTGAGCTGATCGTACCTTTAAAAGGCCGAGGAGCATTGTATACATTTTGGTACAGGCAGCTGGTGATTCTTTCTGGGCTTTTGAAGTTTTCTGGGAAGTCCCTTAAGAGCACACCACAAAATTAATCTTTTCCTGTTTGCCAGAGGGTAGCTATACTCTAAATTTGACTCTCTCTTTACAAGCATGCTCTGGGAAGCCAATTAGAATGAGCGAACAAGTGAAATGAGAACATACCTACAGACACAAGGTTACCGTCGGATGGTGGAGGACATCAGAGTCACTTACCTGAGGCATCGCATCCCTGAGTAGTAACGAGAAGCATCCTCCCCCCCCCCCCCCCACACCTGGACACTCTAACTTATTCCTACTCCTCAGTTCTGGAGCAAGGACTTACAAAAACACACTCACGTGCCATAGCTGTTATACTGTGTCAATCAGTAGGAAAGGGGACTGCCTGTCTGCCCATGAAATGTCACTTGCCAGGGAAGGTAACCTACCTCCAGTCAGTAGGTCATGCTGCAGAAAGAACTGAAACTCTGGGCATAAGGAGCCAAGGTGTCTGTCCTCTACTTTTATTGAAATCACAGTTTCTACTACTATGGGGGGGTCAGTCGCTCAGTCGTCTCTGACTCTTTGTGACCCCATGGACTGTAGCCCACCAAGCTCCTCCGTCCATGGGACTATCCAGGCAAGATTACTGGAGTGTGTTGCCATTTCCTTCTCCAGGGGATCTTCCCGACCCAGGGATCGAACCCAGGTCTCCTGCATTGCAGGCAGACGCTTTAACCTCTGAGCCACCAGAGGTAATGAATATCATGAAAGCCCTCTTTGAGACTTAATTATCGTCCCCAGACACCAACCAATTTCCTTGCAGATTCACTCTTGCTTTGTGCAAATAGCAAGCATGCTTGGAGCTACTTGGAGTTCACAGTCTCAGATTGGCACAGACACAATGGTTTGGAAAAAACACAGATATCCATTCTGCTAATACCTGAACTTCTGGAAAGGTTCTGGATTCTACACCATCAAAGAACTGGATCCTCCAAGGAGATTTCTATTCCTGGCAGGCAGTATTTACACACTGAATGAAAACCCTTTCTCCCAGCATTCCCTGTCCAAATTAAAGCAACCCAAGGGGCACCTCAAATGCAGGTCACTGAAAAAAGACAAATATAGAATATTTTACTCCTGCCCTCTATATACTGGCTGAGATTTGCTGTGATGAGCTACCTTTTTAAAAAGAATTTTATTTTGGCTGTGCCAGGTCCTTGTTGCAGCTTAAGGGATCTAGTTCTCTGGTCAGGGATGGAACCTGGGCCGCCTGAAATGAAAGTGTAGAGTCTTAACAACTGAACCACCAGAAAAGTCCCTGAGCTATCTTTTAATACTATATTTCATGAAATCTAAGATACCATCCTTATAAAACACATAATTTTAGGTACCACTAGGATACAAAAAAAATGCAGCCAGATAAACTATTGCTTTCATTACCACTTAGAATGGAAAAGAGCTCTTTTAGACTTATTTGGACATATTTTATCATAGATAATTTTTGCTGCTGCTGCTGCTAAGTCGCTTCAGTCGTGTCTGACTCTGTGCGACCCCATAGACAGCAGCCCACCAGGCTCCCCTGTCCCTGGGATTCTCCAGGCAAGAACACTGAAGTGGGTTGCCATTGCCTTCTCCAATGCATGAAAGTGAAAAGTGAAAGTAAGTCGCTCAGTCGTGTCCGACTCTTAGCAACCCCATGGACTGGAGCCCACCAGGCATGGCCCTCCGTCCATGGCATTTTCCAGGCAAGAGTACTGGAGTAGGGTGCCATTGCCTTCTCCAGATAACTTTTGTGCATATGTAAAAACGAAAATTAAGCAAAATAACCTGGTTAAGGCAATGACAACTATGTTGCAACTGCTGCACAGCCCGTGACAATAAAATGACATTAACTGTAAGACACGAGCCAATTCAGAGATGTTTAAAAAAATGAATAAGAAAATGTGCATCTTAGAATTAACAAAATGGGTAAGTTTAGTAAATGTTTACTAACTTCCCAAACTTGCTGCTTAAAATGGCCCAAGGTATTAAGATATCTTAAACTATACAGTTGAAAAATTATTTTATTATCACTATCATAGTGAGTCTTTAAATGATCCTTTTTTCTATACTTAGCTTAAAGAAGCTGACACTGTAAAGTTACTGCTTTTCACTTGTCTCATTTTGTCTTTTTATTAAAAACTTTTGGCTTATAAAAGTAGTTAGCACTTCATATATGACTTTCTCATCAGTTCCACAAGCAAGTACTTCAGGGGAACAAATGGCATCTGAGTAAATATAATTTGGCTTTCACCCTGAGCCCAAACATGGGCCTTCCTTAGAGCAGAACATCGGGAGACATTCAGTAATTAACCTACCTGGTGATAAAGCCCTCCCTGCACACCCCTCCAACCCCCCCTCCCCCCAACCCGCCACCTTTCTACAATGCTGCCTGCCTGCTGGCTTATCAGGTCAATACTTCCTGTAGGAACAATGTTCCTTTCTAACTCTTCTATTTCTGACAATGGTTTCTTGATACTTTGGACCACCCAAGATGCAGGTTAGAAATCTTGGAATCAATTCTGATAATGTATTTCTTTCAGAGCCTTTAAATCCAGTCAATGAAGAAATCCTGCTCATTTTTCTAAAATATGTCTCCTGTCCATCCTATTTTCTCCATCCCACTGCCACTATCTCAGCACAGCCCTCACCATCTTATTTTGACTATAATCCTCTCATCCCCTTCAATGTACAGGACATCCTTTCTGCTCCACTTAACTCTGATGACCACTGTCTGACTAACCTCTCATCTTAGGCCCTTATATGAAGACATGCAATGATTATTTATTTCACCAGATCAAATCCATCCTTTTTTTTAACTTGGTATTCAACACCTTCCAAAACCTGGCATCATCCCACTTAGCTGACTTTCTTATGTTACTCAGTGTTCCATCACCTCTGCTCTGATCAAGCCAGTGTCCTTGGGGTCCCATATACATCATTACCCGGAAGTGACTTGTTCCTTTCTTCTGGCAAATTCTTTTTTCTCTGACTAAATCTTGCTTATTCTTCATGACCCACTTCAAGCATCAAATCACACGTGCCACCTTCTCTAATTGCTCCAGCACACACTGATCTTCTTTGCCTCTAAAACTCCACATGACGTCTCATTTCGTACTTCATTCCGTACTCACTTGTTAATTGTTAACAGTGTTTGTTAATTATGGCCAGTCTTCAGTTGGATGATAAGCTCACTGAATCGTAGGTGATTCCCCCATAATGCTTAACGCTGAGTAATACAGTGGTACTCAGGCCAAACTTACTGACCATTTTATTAAATCATGAGAAAACATAGTTCTGACATCATTTTCATAGGAAGTCTTTCCACATGGCACGTACCAGTGAACTCACCGAAATTATTAGGCCAAGTACAGGCTGTGCTAATCCCAAATTATAAGCTCTAAAGTATTTGATAGATGGTAATTATCAGCCATGGAGTTTCTCTAATAGGATAAAATTTTACTTGAGTAATAATTTTTAAAAACAAATAATACTATAACACACTAACTGTGTAGCTGTTTCTAAGAGAAACAAATAATACTATAAATAATTTTTAAAAACAAATAATACTACAACTACTAAAAATACTACAAATAATTTTAAAAAACAAATAATACTACAAATAATACTATAACACACTAACTGTGTAGCTGTTTCTAAGAGAAACACTACTTCCTGTGTAGCTGTTTGTAAGAGAAGACTTGAAAAGGGGGCAGTAATAATAATTATAGCAAAAATTAGAACTTTCAGTCTTTTAATGTCCTTTCTTCTATTTACCTCTTTAATGAGTGATTCTATATACCATATTAGGAAATCATAAAAGACTAAGTAAGTACTTCCATGACAATTTTCTTCTCTGACAGTTTCTTCAGATGAGCCTTTATTATGCAGGAGATAAAAGAGGCTATGCAAAATTACTAAGTAGATTGTTAGTCTATATATCTATTTATATACAACAAAATTCATTGCTGCTAATTCTGTTCCAAGCCTTACAACAATCAACTCAACCACATGTATAAAATGCTAGGCAAGTTGTTTTTAGCCCCATTCTTGAAAAATTAAACACAGTGCACAGGGCTAAAAAGAAACTTAATGAAATAGAAATGAGGTTTGCTTTTAAGCCTTACTCACAAGTTTTAAACATTCAACCAGATGAATATCCATGACAGCATGCTGTAGTAATAGCTTTTATTTGTCTAAAAGACTACAGAACATTCACAATCATCATTTGACTGTCACAAGGAGATAGAACAGGTGTTATTATCCACATTATACAGATGAGAGAATTACTGTTCAGAGAGGTCAAGTAATCTGTCAGACATCATACAGCTATTAATAAAAGGTTACCTGTTTCACTGTCTACATTTTTACCATCAGGATATATGTTCTAAACATTTTTTAAATTTAAAATATTTAACTGCAGGGAGGAGAGGCAGTGCTATGAAAAGTGGTCAAAGAAGAAGCTTATAAAGTGTGGACACAGTTTTCTCTGGTTGTATATATCTCAGAGTCCAACTTTCTAAAGGCAGCACCATTAAGATGATATTTTGACCTCCAAGACCCTTCAGTTTTAAGGCTTGATTAGTTCAGCAGATGGAATTTCAGACAATTCAGTCCTCCTCTAAAAGAAAGCTTTGCAAAAATTTACGCATGCTGGAGCCAAGTTTTCATGCCAGAGCTAAGAAGGGGAACCAAACAATAATATGGATAATTCGGGAATACAGGGAGAGAACTACAAAGCTCTGTTTGTTCCCCAATCCCTTTGAGTTCTGTCTATGAGCATGTAGTCAAAGAAAACACAGTTTAAAGATATACTTGCTCATGTTAGTTCTATAAGCAACAAGAATAATGGTAGTGTTGGCAAAATTATCAATTAATATTTAATTTCTAACATACATGATGCAAATCAATTAAGAGCCACCTTAACAAAATCTTTCAAGTCAATATCAATAATCTTTAATTTGTATCCAGTTTCATTCTATGCATATATTAGGCTTACTGTTGTTCATTCATCAGACATGACCTGTTTTCAAGCTTTACAGTCTAGGACGGAAGTAGAACATATATGTAAAGTAACTAAGATATAAGGGTGGAAATGACCCAGGAAATTACAGGTACAGTTCTATAAAGAGAACGAGGTTACTTCTAGCTACAGAATGAAGAATACTTTGTGAACAAGATATCGAAGGATAGAAAGGATTTAAATGTATCCAGAAAGGATCCCGCTGGATGGACAGCAGCTGGGTTAGAGGCATGGAGCACACTTATTACTTGTCTCCTGAGAAATCTGTATGCAGGACAAGAAGCAACAGTTAGAATTGGACATGGAACAATAGTCTGGTTCAAAATCGGGAAAGGAGTACATCAAGGCTGTATATTGTCACCCTGCTTATTTAACTTAAATGCAGAGTACATCATACAAAATGCTGGGCTGGATGACTCACAAGCTGGAATCAAGATTGCAGGGAGAAATATCAACAACCTCAGATATGCAGATGCTACCATCCTTATGGCAGAAAGTGAAGAGGAATGAAAGAGGTTCTTGATGAAGGTGCAAGAGGAGTGAAAAAGCTGGCTTAAAATTCAGCATTCAAAAAACTAAGATCATGGCATCTGGTTCCATCACTTCATGGCACAAAGATGGGAACACAATGGAAACAGTTTTCTTGAGCTCCAAAATCGCTGCAGGTGGTGCCTGCAGCCACAAAATTAAAAGATACTTGCTCCTTGGAAGAAAAGCTGTGACAAACCTAGACAATGTATTAAAAAGCAGAGACATCACTTTGCCAACAAAGGTCTGTATGGTCAAAGCTATGGTTTTTCCAGTAGTCATGTATGGATGAGAGAATTGGACCATAAAGAAGTCTGTGTGCCAAAGAATTAATGCTTTCAAACTGTGGTGCTGGAGAAAACTCTTGAGAGTAGCTTTGACTGCAAGGAGATCAAAACAGTCAATCCTAAAGGCAATCAACCCTGAATATTCATTGGAAGGATTGGTGCTGAAGCTGAAGCTCCAATACTTTGGCCACCTGATGCAAAGAGCTGACTCATTTGAAAAGACCCTGGTGCTGGGAAAAATTGAGGGCCAGGAAAGGGGGCAACAGAGGATGAGATGGTTGGTTGGCATCACTGACTCAATGGATCTCAGGGAAATAGTGAAGGACAGGGAAGCCTGGTGTGCTGCAGTTCATGGGGCTGCAAAGAGTTGGACACGACTTAGCAACTGAACAACAACAATATTTCTGGGTAAAAGAGTTCTAGAATAGGGAGGAATAAGAGAGACTGACTGACAGGTTTTGAAAGACTCTTTTAGGGTGATGCTAAAGAGTTTGGAACCTGCCAAACAAGCATGGAAGAATCAACCAGAGTTTCTGAGTGGGAGGAATGCTTTGAGAAGTTCAGTTTATCACCAAGTGTAGGAGAACCTGAAAGAAATGATACACTGGAAGAGACAAGTTAATTAATTGATTTTATTCTTAGTGGCTATTGAGCTTTGAAAGTAAATATTAAGGAGTACGTATGGAGTAGGGGTTAAGAGCCTGGACATATCTTTTAACTTATTCTATGTATGTATTTTTAGGCTTAAGTTGCCAAAAGCAAAGGGGTTAGAGAGAAGTATGCAGAGCTAGGTGGTAGCCACAAGCCATGTCTGTCTTGGCCAAAAGAACAGAACAGAGGGAGATGGAGAGAAGGCAAGAATATAAACTCTCATTCCAATTATGATTACACTGAACTTGGGTTCTACTGCTCAGCACTTTTAATTCAAAGATCTCTAAATGCTTTGCAAATATTAAGTAATTAAGACTCATAGTACCCTAGAGGTGCAGGTAACTATAATTATCCCCATTTCATCTAAGAGGAAAGAGACCCAGAGTTTTTAATCAACTCATCCACTCACTGTGGGTCCCCTGATAGAACAAGGTCAGAATCTCAGATTCCAGAGGAAAACCTGGCTTTAACCTACAGGGACTAGATTCTTCCATCCCTCTGCATTATTTTTGTATCGTTTGCCCATTAGGTACATGTTGCTTAGCCAAGAAGACTTAAAAACAGAAATACCTCACATTCCTTAACTAAAATAATGGGTCGCTGGAATCCATAAATAAAATGGAGAGGGAAAAACTCAGATGTTCACCTACTTACTTGAATGACCAATCAATTGAAACTAATCAATATTTCAGTAAATGATATCTGATAATGTACATGTTCCAAAGCTGTGAAGAAAGTTCCTTTAAAAACGTAGTTTTTTTTAAACCAAAACGTAGTTTATGTCCGAGAGCATCTGATTATACTTCCTATAAAACACAGTGCTTCACACTACTCTCTGATCCCTGAGGATGCCCATGGTGATGAGTGACACCTGGGGACATTACTTAGCCTCACCAGGAGTGCCAGAGAAACTGCTGGTTCTTAGTTCAAACCCAGAGTGACACATACATGCAAGTACCATGGAAAGAAAGTGTATTTCCCTGAAGCATAAATTTAATACACAGATGTACATACTCCTTTGATAGAAAGCCGTATAACTCTGGTCCTCTATTCACTCTTTCTATTCCCCACCCTATTTCTGAAAAAATGATTTTTTTTTTCCACTGGTTGGAGACCTACCTTATCCAGGAGTCAAACTAGATCATACTCTCCATCAGGCAAAGGATTAGGCATTTTCTGAATTAATGCAGTTTGTACAGTACCTTGCACAAACTACGTCCTCACACATGCTAAATGACGCTGTTCCCTTTGTGCTGGCAACATTTGCGTGGTTTTTAGGGAGGCATAATTAAAGCAGGAAGGTGCAGTTAAAGTAAGGGGCGTCCCTGGTGGCTCAGCAGGTAAAGAATCCACCTGCAATGCAGAAGATGGAGGAGACTCAGATTCTATCCCTGGGCCAGGAAGAACCCCTGGAGGAGGGCATGGCAACTCACTCCAGTATTCTTGCCTGGAGAATCCCATAACAGAGGAGCCTGGTGGGCTGCAGTCCACAGGGTCGCAAAGAGCTGGACAGGACTGAAGCGACTGAGCACAATTAAAGTTAAAACAGTAAGACTTGAAGTGAGTGACAATGATGGACTGAATTTTGGAATAAGAGACAGAAAATGCCTGGCAGATGAACCAAGTCTGGGCAGAGAACACCCCACCTGGCAGTCTAACCCTGGGCACAGCTGTCACCGTGTGAAGGTCTCCAAGTGCTTCCATCGTTACTGCCCTGGGAAACCTGCTGTTCTGCTAGAACCAAGGGAGCATCCCTGAAAGCCAGAGCTGCACAGAGCTGGCAGTCTTACCCATGCTCTGCACCCTAATACTGCCCCACAGGGCACATCTCTAGCCTCTAATAAAGAAGTCTCAAGCATATGCAAGTCATGTGCGTATCAAGTAAGCAGACTGTTTAAAAGATGCTTTTTTAAAAAAAAAAACTACCAATTGTTAGATTGTAAGAACCAAATGGCAGTTAACATTCAATTAAAAAACTAACTTCTTTAATTATTAATAGGATTTTGTTTTCCTTAGAATCTCTGGTGGAATTTATCATAATGATCTAAAATAAAGTTCATATTTAATAATGTTCTGACTATTAAATGATCCAAAGCAAGGAATTATTTATCAAATTTCCACACAGGGTAGACAGTAATATTAATTATGAAGACACTGTCTACCTGGTGCTGTGAAGTTTTAGTAATCCACTGTGTAAGGAAGGGCCTGAAAAAATTATCAAGTGTTGATCTCTACAAATCCTGTGAAATCATAGGGAAAATTATCCTACAAAGGGAAATAACCGTGGAAATAGTAAATAAGGAGATACAAACCTCATTATAACATAGGCATTTAAGTTATATTTAATCACACAGGCTTTGAATTTACAGAAAAAAATTAATTATAAAATTTATTTCATGCAACCTAAAGTCTCAAACTTCAGATAATTTTTTTAGTGCTATATTTATAAGCTAAGTGTATTAATGCAATTCCAATCTGTTACAACAGAAGGAAAAACCTGTGGAGCCTGAAATAAGTTTTAGGAAATATCGGTATGGGATCAGTTTCCACGGGCTGAAATTAAATGAAGCCTTGCTTCCCAAAGTGGAATCCACAGGCCTATACCATTAGCAAAACCTGGGAGCTAATAAGAAAAGCAGATTCTCGGCTTCCCCTGCTCCATCCCATCCACACATCCACTCAGTCAGAATCTGCATTTCAACAAGGCTCATAAACTTCAAGGTGATTCACATACTTATTAAAAGTTGAGAAGCACTGGACTAAGTGATAAGACACAGAAATGATAGGGTTAACATCAACTTAAGTATCTTCCTTGGTTCAACTTGTTTTATTTGGACATTTATTAGGTGGGAAAGTAGTTTTGCTTCTATAATGTTAAGTAAAATCTGGGTTCCCTTTATGTCAACTGGCTTTTCCACTATTGTGTTTATACCGTAAAGCGCAGGATATCTATAAATGTGACAGGCTGAATGAAAATTTATAGAGTACTACTGACCTAAATCCGGACTTCCACTCAGTCACTAATTTTTATCTCAGTGCTACAAGGCAAAGGCAAGCATAATTGGCTTCCCTAATCATTGCAACCTTAACACCACTGACTCAAGCAGAATGACACTGGAAATGATGTGACTAGTTACAGCAGCTAGTAGATTTCCAGGCAAATACTTTCAGCCAGATGTCTCTGATCCTTTTGAGTGCTTCTGTCTTGAAATAATGGAACAGAGGCAGAAAGAACAGACTCACCCACTCAATGGAGATTTCTTATTTCTAGGCTTGTCCTAAAACAAACAGATCCAGCTCTCTCCTACCAAGTACTATGAAATTAAAACAAAAACTCACAAAAGAAAACTACAACATGGAATTCCCTGGCAATCCAGTGGTTAGGATTCCTCACTTTTACTGCTGAGGCTCAACCTCAGGGTTCAATCCCTGGTCGAGGAATTTAAGATCCTGCAAGCCAAACGGTGAGGCTAAAACAAACAAACAAACAAACAAAAACAACAGCAGCAGCAGCAAATAGTCAAACGCGAAAGTATAAAGCATCAAAATCCCCTCCACAACTCAAGTCGGTCTCTATTTCAATAAGGTACCCAGCAGCAACTCAATTTCTCAATTGAGTTCCAACATCTAGGATCATTTGTTTCAAGATGGAAGCACCAAAAATGCTTAAAAAAAAAAAAAAGATTTCTAAAGAAAAGTAAAAAATTTGAGTTGAATGACATTATCAGGAAGTTGATGGGGTAGTTTCATAAACAGAACTGGAGACTGGTCCACTGTTCAGGCTTTTACAAAGGACTGAAAAGATGGCTAATTTCCAAAGCCTAAGAAGTCACCAAGTTCACCGGTACAAATGCGAATGACTCACATGGAGAACCCTGATATCGTGGCTGTTAAATCACTGGTGAATGGGTGGGGCTGAGATGCCACAGAACCCTGTTTTCCCAGCCAGATACACCTTGAGCCCCACAGAGTTGACACAGACGTCAGCGCTGTTAGGGACTGCCTCCCCAAACAAGGCGCGCCTACTGACAGGGGCTGTTGTGAAAGCACAGCAGAACCCGGATCTTCTTCTAGGTTTCTGGATCCAGGAAGGAGCATGCTCTATCTTAAAAAAAAAAACGTAGGGGTAACACAACTGCATTCTCTGTCCCTAAGGGGAGAACATGCAGTAACTCAAACCAGACGATAAAGAAAAGCCCCCTTTAAGAAGTTTGCCACAATGTGGAGACTGGGAACATGCCAGAACAATTACAATTGGGGGGGAAAAAAAAAGCAGAGAAGAAAGTTAAGACCCGTCTGTCCTATTTCAGTCTTTTTCTTCAGAAGCGGCAATGTCACATCGACGGGCTGCTCTCAGGGTGCTGCTGGACTTAAAACTCTTGAGTTCCTGCCAGGAGATGCTGTGGGGAGTTTGACAGCTGTGAGCCGACACCCACTCGACGCCGTCGCCACACAAACACGCTCTTAATGGACCCCAGAGCTGCGGTAAAGGCATGCCCTTCTCAGTGTTTCCACAGATGGTGCTCCTGTAAATTTCCATAGCCAATGTATGCCTGTGGTTAATTAGTTATCTGAGCAATTTCCATATAGAAAGAATATCCGCACATAATTAGACCCATCTTAGGTCCAAACTGGAAGGCTTCAATGTCATTAAGTCAGAAGAGGTGGAAAGAGAATGGGATGCATGAAGAGACCTCCCTCTAGATCAGACCCCATCTTCGGAAATACACAAAATTTTAATTTTTAACAAAGCAAGAGAGGTGAAAACAGGTAGGGGAAGAATGTGGATGGATAAGTTGCCTCTAGAATCAAAAGAATAACATTCCTTTAGAAGCCACTACCAAGAAATCCTAGGGGAAAGATAAAGTGAGCAAGAGAAGAAAAGCTCACCTTTATGAGACCATTTTCAGGAATCAGTTTGTTAAATTCCACTGCAGCACCAGTACACAGCCACAGCCCTCCTTCTGGGATGCACAGTCATACCATAGAGAAGCGTGTGGGTAGAGGCCAAACATGTGTGGACACGCCACCCTGTCTGCAGCAACACAGTGTTCTGAGCATTCACGAGGATTAACCTTTTCCACACATGGAGAAAGCTGGTGGCTCCACACACAGAGTTGTCCTTCGGGTTATTTTTGCATCCAACTCTATAATTTCTTTTAATTGCTTACTATAAAGCACAGGAAAGTCCTCATTATTTGTAGCTTAATGCAGGAGCAAGAATAATTGCAGTCCCCCGCCCACTGCCCTCACCCCAGCCCCTAACTCTTCTGTGTGTCACCGTTCATTTGAAGAGCCCAGGGAAGCTGGTTTCTGGGCCCTAAACATAATGAACCAGGTGGACCCTATTCTAGAAACTGGCTGTGCTCCAGAGCTACTATAAGATACAAGGAAAATACTAACATCTCAGATGACAGAAGATCCATATGGCTGGTCAGGAAATATCCACATCACAGACTGTACCTATAGGAAACATTCAATTCTGTGGTTTCATGAGTATGAGGACTGTGAGAACATCTGCTTGCCTCCAATCCTTTTCACTCAACATTGACGCCTACATCATTCTGAAGGAGATCAGCCCTGGGATTTCTTTGGAAGGAATGATGCTAAAGCTGAAGCTCCAGTACTTTGGCCACCTCATACGAAGAGTTGACTCATTGGAAAAGACTCTGATGCTGGGAGGGATTGGGGGCAGGAAGAGAAGGGGACGACCCAGGATGAGATGGCTGGATGGCATCACTGAGTTGATGGACATTGAGTCTGAGTGAACTCCGGGAGTTGGTGATGGACAGGGAGGCCTGGCGTGCTGCGATTCATGGGGTTGCAAAGAGTTGGACACAACTGAGCGACTGAACTGAACTGAAGACATGCAGACTCTTAACACTAATATATTTAATCTAAGCAAGGTAAGGAAGGCCATGTTTCGACACAGTACCATAAAGACATACAGTATTGGTAGTGGTGTATATAGTGGGGATTTGCGGAAGATGCTCTGGGACATTACATTAAATAAGTAATGTCAAACTTCTCTTCGAATTAGAAAGTGATTTAAAATAATAGCTAACATTTATTGGTTCTGGAGGTAAATAATCTAATTATGAATAGTAAGTTTACAGCTGAGAATACTGAGACTCAGAGAGATTTATAAATCATATTGCCTAACATCATATGCCCGGCATGTGGTGGAAATGGAATGTGAACCCGGCTGGCTTGCATGCTTTTATCCATATGGGGTCAGATGTGGATGTGGTGTCTTATATTTTTAGGGAAGTCCATTGCACCAGTTTCTTATTTATTTAAGCAAAGCCCCATGTGATCATTCCTAATAAGTAGTTTGTTTACATGCTAATTCCACAGAGGTTGAATATAATCCTAAGGTTTCCTCTTCACTACCCTCTTCCCAATATTGAATTATCCCTCAAGGTACCAACCATACATGCATACTTAACAGGGCAGAGTGTCAAAACTCTGCAGGAATTTATTGGACATGGCCAGACATTTTCCCCTGGAGGTCTCTTTGGGCACTGGAAAAGAACCACATGCTTTTCAGACTAGGAGCCACAACTACCAAGGACACGCCTGTCAGCTCCACATATGCAAGAATGACTTCAATCAAGAAGCACCCGAGTGCCTTTAAAAAATACTTGTGACATAAAAATCTTTCTTTTTAGTATCTCAACCTGATCCCTTCCAAGCGTAGAGACCTGGCAAAATAGGCTACCCCGCTTCTGATCCGTGCAGTTTGTCCTGTTACTCAAGAACAGGGCTGTGGGCAGACTTCCCTGGTGGTCCAGTGGTTGAGACTGTCTTTTAATGCAGGGGGACACGGGTTTGATCCCTGGTCCGGGAACTAAGATGCCATATGCCGCGGGGAACCAAGCCCACGCTCCACAACTAGAGAGCCTGAGCACCACAGCAAAGATCCAGTGAAGTCAAAAATTAAAAAAAAAAAAAAGAGTAGAGCTGAGGGTCTGAGATGGGAGTGAACGTAAGGCTAGAGAGTGTCAAAGTTATTCTCGGGGAGCAGTTCAGACAAGTTAGGGCCCCAAAGACAGGAGACCAGATGGTCCAGTGTAGACAGAACGGCGGACTCTCAGACTGCGCTAATAGGAACCATCGTGCCAAAAAGCCAAAGGAAGAAGGGTAATGGAATGCAGGCCTCATGCATCTTCTCTGCCACCCAACTGGTACCCTGAGGCCCTCCATGTGGGCTAGGCAAAACAGACCCCATGGCTCTACAGAGCTGATGCAGAACATACACCTGGGATGATGTCCTGAATGTGTGTGGTGGGTCAGATGATGATGGCCTAAAACAACACCTTGCTTCTGGCAATAGTCACCCTCAGAAGACAGCAAGCTTCTAGAGAAGCAGCTGTAAGGAGCTTGAGAACAAAACTGGAAATGCCTGTTGTGAAGCCTTGACAGGTATTAACAAAAGAAAATGTGTATCCACATTTGTCAGTGGTGTGTCAGCTAGCTTCTGGCAGTCCACCCTTAAGCCCAGGAATCATTCCGTGTTTCTTGTGTAGGCCAGATACAGTCATCAATCAACTCCCCAAGTGCAACTGGTCCTCACAGGGGGAGAGGAGTGGCTTTCTGCTTTAAAGTGGCCCCATCAAAAATTATGAGAAAGAAGAAGTTTCATTTGGACTGAATAACCATCCTGCCAGTCTCATTTGGCACACTTCTCTATGCAGTGGAATGAAAAGGAGTTTTTCCCCCTAAATTCAGGAACTCACAGAGAAAAGTAATGGAGAATCAATCTTAGCAGTGAAAGTGGCAGAGAGTCCTGCGAAGATGACATGGAATATATGTATGCTCTTCAACAATTGGAGATGTTGTCTAGGGTACAAATCTGCATTTACAGGATGGCCTGTTGGCATCATGCAGGAAACTCCCTACAGCTGGAGAAGTCTAGCAATACTGTAACATTCTATCCTATAGTTTAAATTTATCTTATAAAAGACTTAGTACTAGTAGTGTTAGTTGCTCAGTTGTATCCGACTCTTTGCAACCGCATGAACTGTAGTCCAAGGCTCTCCTGTCCATGGGATTCTTCAGGCAATGATACTGGAGTGGATTGCCATTCTTGGGGGAAGCACAAAATTATTTTTCAAAAGAGTGTCCCCGTGGGAATGAAAGTTTCAAGCTTAGGGAGACTTCCACTGTGATTTGGGATCTCTCTCTTGAACTCAGTCCCTAGAAATAAGGTTAGCAGGTGGGAAACAAGTGTTGAAAGCCTGGTACGCGGTGCACTGCAGTGGGACAATTGCCTTTTCTGCCCCAGTAAACACTGCTGGGCTCTTTCGACCCAGTATTGCTATTAGGTGAATAATGAATGCAGGTGTAACCTCCCACTGCAGGAAATTCTGCAAGTGGCAACGCGGGTCCATTCCATGTGTGTCACTAGAGCTGGCACACACCCATGGCCACGCTGAGACATTACTTCCATTGGAACTGATGCCGGCACCAGTTCTTGGAACTGGGCAGCATCCCCGCTGCAAACCAGAGGCCGGGGAAGAGACTGAGGCCTCACTTACAAGGTCACCTCCTGTTTCTCATCTTTCAGACTAATATGCACTCTGTTGATAAGGTTGGTACTGAAACAAGCACTCTCATTTACGGATGGTGGCTATACAAACAGTTCAAGACCTTTCTGCAGTACAGTAAGGCAATATTTATCAAACTTTTAAATGAATTTCCCTGAGAATACATGTACAGTAACAGGTAGGTACATATGTACAAAATGACGAATACACAAGGTTATTCATTGCAATAAAGCACAGAATAGCAACTAAAAAGAAGCCCCATTTCTAGCTAAAGGAAAACAGATAAACTATAGTACATATTCATAATAAATTCACACAATTGAAAGGAACAAGTTAGCTTCCATATACTGAAATGGAAAGCTCTCTGAAATATATTGGTAAGTGATAAAAGCAAGATACAGATCAGCCCATGTATACATATACATACTATCTTTTGCTTTAAAATCGGGTAATATAAATAATATCCATATTTACCTGTATTTCCATATAAACACACTGTAAAGGATTCACATGAGATGGAAACAAATATCCACCCCACAGGAAGTATGTGTCAGGTGGGGTTACAAGCGAGCATAGCACAGGTGGGACAAGACTTCTCAATGCAGACATTTTAATACTATTTTGATTTATGAATCATGTCAATAAATTATCAAAAACTTAAAAAATAACCAATTAAAATGTTTAACCTAGAGGCTTCATTTTTGGCACCAAAGAATCCTTCAAACTGCTCTGATGCAACAGACACTCCAGAGATTCAGAGAAGTTCTGGCACCTGGTGGTAACTAAAATAAAAACTCTGGGTTGGGGGAAGGCGGGCCTCCCTGGTGGTCCAGTGGCTAAGACTTCACCTTCCAGTGCAGGGGGTTCAACATCTGGTTAGGGAGTTAAGATCCCATGTGCCTCGTGGCCCAAAACCAAAACATAAAAATATAAGTAATATCGTAACAAATTCAAGAAAGATCTTAAAAACTCTGGGTGGCGGTGGCCACCCATCTCAATTTTGGAGACATTTTCCTGGAAGAAACCAGTCTAAAGTAGGATGGTTGGATGTAGAAAATAGTCTCTGGGGTTAGGGGGCTGAAGATCTGAGTTCTGGTCCTATTTTTCCCACTTGCTATTAAGTTGACCCTATGAAATGGCTGATAACTACTCATTTTTTTTTAACCAACAAATTGGGCAAATTTGTGGGTGAACCTTCCCGAGTGAGCCCATTCAAGGACTCTGCTCCCTCAGCTCTGTGACAGGCAGAGGGTCAGAGTTCTCACCCTACCTACCACAGCATCACGCCAAGGGTCACCAACAAAGGGCAGTCCTATAAAGAACCTTTGCAAGTAAAGCATAACACCAAACTGAGTGGTGATGGCCAAACACAGGAGGAGAACGAGACCCATCCCCCAAAGTCTCTGAGATACTCAGATGGTGGCGAAGAAAGAAGACTTCTACACGATGGAACCTAAATTAAACAGAACATAAGAGTAGAATGCCAAAGAAAGACTTTGAAGAGGAAAACACGTGGTTAAATGACTCCATATGTGGTCATCTGCAACGGAATATACTGCAAAATCCAGAAGCCTTAACAGGGAAATCAGGGAAACATATATGGGGCAAACATTCAGACCTGAATACAGATGCATGATCAATGTCAAACAAATGATCCAAAAGGATGGCCCTTATCTTTGCAATCAGTGTAGCCGCTGAAGCCGTGTGCCTGTCACATGCAGGTAGGCCTCCAACTTTCCTCCAAAATCAGATGCAAACTTCAGATACTTTTACAAATGCTCCCTGGAGGACCTTACACACCAAATTTAGAAACAGAATGAAAAAAAAAAAGACTCTTTAAAAAGGCAAGAAAGGAAAAAACCCACTCATCTCCATATGTACATCTGTACATCATCTGGAAAGCAGATCTCCTATGAAATGGATGGCCAAAGCTGCACCACAATGTTAAACTCATCATGAAAACCCCAAGGTTGCTTTCCTCACCTTCCTGAAGTGAAACATTCCAAGAAGTAGGAAGTAACCACAGGAGGAAGTTCACTGGTGGTACCCTAACTTGGTACTGCTATCTAGATGCCTGGAAACCAGAAGCCTCTTTGGAACTCAGAAGAAAGTGAAGAACTCCTTTCTGCTTTGATTAAGGAAGGTCTTTGAGCAAGGTTCCTGATTCCAGTTGGGTCTAGGTAGTCGAAACAGTACCATGCATTCTGAGACCACCACTTAATGACTTTGATGAACCCTGCTGAGACGTTCTCAGGCTCCTTGGGGTCAAATGCCATGTCCTCTCACTTTTAGCTTCATTTTCACAATCAACCCATGCTTCCTTACAGAAATTTCTCTAGGAGGCTTACTATCCTGTATTATTTCAAGTCAGAGTCCCCTCTTGCACAGAAGGTTTAAACCACCTCTGATTAAGAATCAGAATGTGTTCTATTTTAGTTCAGGATTCATTTATTCATTCAGCACAGGTTATTAAGAACTTACCAAGTTTAAATGCACTTTGCTTTAGGAAAATAATTTTCAAGTAAGTTTCTTGTAAAGCAGGAATAATTAACTTGGTAACTCTTAATAGATTCTTCAAGTGACTGAATCCTGAGTTTAAATTCTCACTGATTTTCAAATATAATAAAAAAAATTAGTTATGGAGGTTGGGTGCACGCCCAGCTAACTCAATAGCTTTCAAGGGAGGTGTTTCAATGTTACCCCAAAATAGTCAATATTATATGGTTAAATACTGAGTTAGAGATTCACTAGATCAAAAACAATTCTTTAAAAAAAAATGTTCACAGAAACACAGGGACAATGCGTTAACACTTCCAAGGTATATGTCAGGGTCAAGGATACAAGCTCATATTTCATCAGCAGAGCTCTGGTCATTTTATTGAAGTTGAAGATCATAACAGGCTATGTTTCTGTCATTTCCTCGTGAGAAGGAAACTAAGTTGTACTCTATGTTTATTCCATGAGGGAAAAAACCTACAAATATTTTTAAAGCTACATTTTGGCCTCTTCTCCCTTCATAGCTACAAAGGTCATCATCCTCTTTCTATGGCTGGGTTATCTTCTATTTGGATATGTCAACTTGTCAAATTTATAGCTTAGGGTGACTATAACGTAGGATGACTATGGCTTAGATTCTCCTGAAATTGACATTTTAACTTTTGTTCATTTAATAGACATTCTCTGAGCACAGACACTGGGAATACCAAAAGGAATGAGACAGAATCCTTGCCTTTGAGGACTTCACTATTAAAGGGTAGGGCGGGAGGGCGAGGGGTGGGGAACAGGTTAGACATATTACAGACAATTATGGTTCAATGTAGAACGTGCTGTAATTGACATGCACATGGGGATTCCTTACAGAGTAAAGGAAGGGAAGGTGAGAGAGGAGAGGAAATTGTCAGTGCAAGTTTTTGTTTAAAATAGATCATGTTTTAGACACTAAAAGATTGTATTACCTGCTTGGCATCTACCACCCATGAAGGACCCACAAAAAGTCCAGAGTTGATGGGCTTTATAAACTGGAAACCAAAAGGCTCATTTATGAATATTTACATAGAACCAATTTCCCATTTAGAGTGCTTTTTTAGCTGAATATCACAATGCTGGAATCTTTATCTTTTCCAGGGAAAAAGACATGCTAAATTATTTAGCAAATAGCTGTGGAACCCCCTACTTTCTATGTGCACATCAGTCAGCTATGTGCTATGGCGACTAAAGACAATATAGGAGATAAAGCTTTTGCTTAAAATACACAAAAGAAAAAACCTAACTTAAAAGACAACTTCCTTGGGACATACAGCTCACTCAACTTTGAAAAAATTACCACTTCTTTTTAACTCTTCCCACTAGTAAATGTTTGGGTTAACCACCCCTCCTCTCCTTGGGATTTTCTGCTGAGAACAGAATTGAAATAAGACGTCAAATGGGAATAATACAGGGTCAGAGTCATGTTAGGAAAGCTGTGCTAGAAAATGCAGTGGGGCCTATTTCCTACTACCTCAGATCAAGTTCCCTCATGGAAACACAGGAGGGGGAAGAGGATTTCCCTCATTATTTTAGACAAGGAATTTAAGTAACTTGCCCAAGATCATAGATCTATTGAGCAATGGAATGAAACTTGATCATCAGCTCCAGAGATGCAGGGTCCCAGGCTGAGACTGTTTCATGAACTTTCTATTTAAGAAATGTTTCTTTAGGGACTTCCCTAGTGGCCTTGTTTGAGAAACCACCTTCCAAAAGCTGGGGACAGGGGTTCAGTCCCTGGTGGGGGAACTAAGATCCCATAAGCCATGAAGCAACTAAGACTGTGTGCGATGAATGATCCCATGTGCTACAGGAAGACCCAGCATATCACAACTAAGACTATGCAGTCAAAAATCCATAAATAAATAAATATTTAAAAAATTAAAAATAAAAACACAATGTACCTTAAGGTATACCAAAAAAAAAAAAAAAAGAGAGAGAGAGAGAAAGAGAAAGAAAGAAAGAAATGTTCCTTTAAAGTCACAGACTATCCTAAGCAGGATATTCTAGAATGTTTTTCTAGACTAAACTTCACATCCACAGCTCCTAGCAGAGAACCTATACAGAGAAGGTACCCAGTGTTTAACAGTTGCACAATTATTGCTTATATAATTAACTATTGTAAGATAGAGACTGTGAATGATTCAGGAATCCAAATAGGGCAGGTTTCTCTTGGGCAAAAGTCTTTCCAGAGGAAGTTGAATTTGAGCTGAGTCTAAACAATGAGTCGGATTTAGTTGGATGAAAGGAAGAGAAAGTCAATGAGTAAACAAATTAGCCTCCAAAGATGACAACAACAGGGCTCTTTTCTTGTTACCGCTGGAGCAAAGTGAAGCAGATTTAGACAGGGAGCATGCTAATAAAGTCTTCTTTTAATTTTACTGGTCTTCGTTGCTCTGTGTAGGCTTTCTCTACTTGCAGAGAGCGGGAGCTACTGCTCTTCGTGCTGTGAAGGCTTCTCATTGCAGTGGCTTCTCTTGCTGCAGAGCACAGGCTCTAGGCGCTTGGGCTTCAGTAGTCGCAGCTCATGGGATCTGTCACTCATGGTACATGGGATCTTCCCAGACTAGGGACTAAGCCCACGCTCCCCTGCATTGCAAGGTGGATTCTTACTACTGGACCACCGTGAAAGCCCACTGATAAAATTCTTAATAGTCTCAACAATAAGTCTTTGGCTCCAGAATCACTGCAGATGGTGACTGCAGCCATGAAATTAAAAGACATTTGTTCCTTAAAAGTTATGACAAACATAAAAAGATGATTAAAAAGCAGAGACATCACTTTGCCAACAAAGGTCCATATAGTCAGAGCTATGGTTTTTCCAGTAGTTGTGCATGGTTGTGAGAGTTGGACCACAAAGAAGGCTGAGCGCTGAAGAACTGATGCTTTCAAACTGTGGTGCTGGAGAAGACTCTTGAGAGTCCCTTGGACAGAAAGATTAAATCATTCAATCCTAAAGGACATGGGTCAAATGTCCCTGAATACTTATTGGAAGGACTGATGCTGAAGCTGAAACTGCAATACTTTGGCCACCTGATGGAACTGACTCACTGGAAAAGCCCCTGCTGCTGGGAAGGATTGAGGGCAGGAGGAGAAGGGGGCGACAGAGGACAAGATGGTTGGATGGCATCATGGACTCAATGAACATGAGTTTGAGCAACTCTGGAAGATGGTGAAGGATTGGGAAGCCTGGCATGCTGCAGTCCATGGGGTCGCACAGAGTCAACGACTTAGTGACTAAACAACAACAATCCCTACAGCAACCCTGTTAGAAGGCTGAGGCACAGAGATTAGACATAGTCTGTACAAGGTCCCAGACCTTGTAAGTAAGTGGTAGCCATGGAATCCTACTCCATCCTTGGGCCAGGCCTACTCTATTGCTGCCGCATGGAAGTCTATGATTAGGAAACATCTTTCAAGTCAGGAGATTATCTTCAACAGGCCTCCTACTTCAAAGCTTTGGAGTTTCTGATTATTTATAAGGCTGCAAATCCCTTCTAACCATGTTCAAATCCAAGTATTTGGACGGCGAAGTCAATGATGAGTCTTTTAAAATGTATTCGGGTTCAAGCTCAGCAACTCTTCAAACTTCCTGCAAGTCTGAACCACCTGTGGAAGTTTCTAAACACAACACATGCCCAAGCTGCAGCCCAAACCTCCAAATCTCAGGGACTAGAACCTGATATCTGTTTGTTTTTTTAATGTTTATTTTTTGGCCACACTGGGTGGCATGTGGGATCTTAGTTCCCCAACCAGAAACTGAACTCACACCCCCTACATTGCAAGTACTGAGTCAACCACTGGACCACCAGAAAAGTCTCTGTGAATTTTCTTTTTTAAATTTCAAAGGTAATTCTGATGATCATCACCTTTTTAAAAAATAAATAAATAATTTTATTTAGTTAGTTAGTTTGGGCTGTGCTCGCTCTTCATTGCTGCTCGTGGACTTTCTCTAGTTGCTGTAAGCAGGGGCTACTATTTGTTGTGATGCAAGGGCATCTCATTATAGTGGCTTCTCTGGTTGGAGAAGGCTCCTCTAGAGCCTACAGGATCAGCAGTTGTGGCACACAGGCTTAGTTCCTGGACCAGGGATTGAACCAGCGTCCCCTACACTCCAAGGTGGACTCCCAACCACTTGACCACCAAGGAAAGGCCCTGATGATCACCCTCTTTAAGAACCACTGCTCCATGCTATGCTCTCCAATAGTTCACTTATAGGATCCTCAGCTTTAAGCAAAATTATTACTAAGAAGCTCAAAGAATAAGACATGCCCTTTTCCTCTCTTCAAGTATTTTATTTCCTTAAAACAAGGAACTTTAAAAAGTCCATAAAATAAACATTTCTTTTTAATCTTCCCACCATCACTTTTTGCCAATCTCTTTTCTAGAGAGCGGAGACTAGGTCACGGTGATGACACTCGTCCCCATCTGTGCCAAGCATTCATGTTAACAAGGGTGGAATATGATGTCTTGAATTCTGCAGGTCATGGTTTAGATAGCCTGTGTGATGGTGGGAGGGCTGGATTAGGATCACAGAGCTGTAATCCTTGCTCTGGTTCTACAGCTGTGCCACTTAGATCAATTTATTTACTCCAAACTTCAGTTTCCTCAACTGTTATATGGGAATAAGGTGTGCCCAGTTTTTTTCAAAGGGTTATTTATAGGATCAAGTAGAACATGTGGATGCATTTTCTTAATGTTCAGTTCAGTTCAGTCGCTCAGTCGTGTCTGACTCTTTGCAACCCCATGAATCGCAGCACACCAGGCCTCCCTGTCCATCACCATCTCCTGGAGTTCAATCAGACTCACGTCCATCGAGTCCATGATGCCATCCAGCCATCTCATCCTGGGTTGTCCCCTTCTCCTCCTGCCACAAATCCCTCCCAGCATCAGAGTCTTTTCCAATGAGTCAACTCTTCGCATGAGGTGTCCAAAGTACTGGAGCTTCAGCTTTAGCATCATTCCTTCCAAAGAAATCCCAGGGTTGATCTCCTTCAGAATGGACTGGTTGGATCTCCTTGCAGTCCAAGGGACTCTCAAGAGTCTTCTCCAACACCACACTTCAAACGCATCAATTCTTCAGCACTCAGCCTTCTTCACAGTCCAACTCTCACATCCATACATGACCACAGGAAAAACCATAGCCTTGACTAGACAGACCTTAGTCGGCAAAGTAATGTCTCTGCTTTTGAATATACTATCTAGGTTGGTCATAACTTTTCTTCCAAGGAGTAAGCCTCTTTTAATTTCATGACTGCAGTCACCATCTACAGTGATTTTGGAGCCCCCAAAAATAAAGTCTGACACTGTTTCCACTGTTTTCCCACCTATTTGCCATGAAGTGATGGGACCAGATGCCATGATCTTCCTTTTCTGAATGTTGAACTTTAAGCCAACTTTTTCACTCTCCTCTTTCACTTTCATCAAGAGGCTTTTTAGCTCCTCTTCACTTTCTGCCATAAGGGTGGTGTCATCTGCATACCTGAGGTTATTGATATTTTCTTGACTCCAGCTTGTGTTTCTTCCAGTCCAGTGTTTCTCATGATGTACTCTGCATAGAAGTTAAATAAGCAGGGTGACAATATACAGCCTTGACGTACTCCTTTTCCTATTTGGAACCAGTCTGTTGTTCCATGTCCAGTTCTAACTGTTGCTTCCTGACCTGCATACAGGTTTCTCAAGAGGCAGGTCAGGTGGTCTGGTATGCCCATCTCTTTCAGAATTTTCCAGTTTATTGTGATCCACACAGTCAAAGTCTTAGTCAATAAAGCAGAAATAGATGTTTTTCTGGAACTCTCTTGCTTTTTCCATGATCCAGCAGATGTTGGCAATTTGATCTCTGGTTCCTCTGCCTTTTCTAAAACCAGCTTGAACATCAGGGAGTTCATGGTTCATGTACTGCTGAAGTCTGGCTTGGAGAATTTTGAGCATTACTTTACTAGCATGTGAGATGAGTGCAATTGTGTGGTAGTCTGAGCATTCTTTGGCATTGCCTTTCTTTGGAATTGGAATGAAAACTGACCTTTTCCAGTCCTGTGGCCACTGCTGAGTTTTCCACATTTGCTGGCATATTGAGTGCAGCACTTTCATAGCATCATCTTTCAGGATCTGAAATAGCTCTACTGGAATTCCATCACCTCCACTAGCTTTGTTCGTAGTGATGCTTTCTAAGGCCCACTTGACTTCACATTCCAAGATGTCTGGCTCTAGATTAGTGATCACATCATCATGATTATCTGGGTCATGAAGATCTTTTTTGTACAGGTCTTCTGTGTATTCTTGCCACCTCTTCTTAATAGCTTCTGCTTCTGTTAGGTCCAGACCATTTCTGTCCTTTATCGAGCCCATCTTTGCATGAAATGTTCCCTTGGTATCTCTAATTTTCTTGAAGAGATCTCTAGTCTTTCCCATTCTGTTGTTTTCCTCTATTTCTTTGCATTGATCGCTGAAGAAGGCTTTCTTATCTCTTCTTGCTCGAGGAGTGGTGGCTGTGCAGGCACAGGAGGGCCTAGAGGAGCAATCCCACGTTGAAGGTCAGGAACGGTGGCGGTAAGGAGATACCCCTCGTCCAAGGTAAGGAGCAGCGGCTGTGCTTTGCTGGAGCAGCCGTGAAGAGATAGCCCACGCTCAAGGTAAGAGAAACCCAAGTAAGATGGTAGGTGTTGTAAGAGGGCATCAGAGGGCAGACACACTGAAACCATACTCACAGAAAACTAGTCAATCTAATCACACTGGGACCACAGCCTTGTCTAACTCAATGAAACCAAGCCAGGCCTGTGGGGCAACCCAAGACGGGCGGGTCATGGTGGAGAGGCCTGACAGAATGTGGTCCACTGGAGAAGGGAATGGCAAGCCACTTCAGTATTCATGCCTTGAGAACCCCATGAACAGTATGAAAAGGCAAAATGATAGGATACGGAAAGAGGAACTCCCCAGGTCATTAGGTGCCCAATATGCTACTGGAGATCAGTGGAGGAATAACTCCAGAAAGAATGAAGGGATGGAGCCAAAGCAAAAACAATACCCAGCTGTGGATGTGACTGGTGATAGAAGCAAGATCCGATGCTGTAAAGAGCAATATTGCATAGGAACCTGGAATGTCAGGTCCATGAATCAAGGCAAATTGGATGTAGTCAAACAAAAGATGGCAAGGGTGAACATTGACATTCTAGGAATCCGTTAACTAAAATGGACTGGAATGGGTGAATTTAACTCAGATGACCATTACATCTACTACTGCGGGCAGGAATCCCTCAGAAGAAATGGAGTAGCCATCATGGTCAACAAAAGAGTCCGAAATGCAGTACTCGGATGCAATCTCAAAAACGACAGAATGATCTCTGTTTGTCTCCAAGGCAAACCATTCAATATCACAGTTATCGAAGTCTATGCCCCAACCAGTAACGCTGAAGAAGCTGAAGTTGAACGGTTTTATGAAGACCTACAAGATCTTTTAGAACTAACACCCAAAAAAGATGTCCTTTTCACTATAGGGGACTGGAATGCAAAAGTAGGAAGTCAAGAAACACCTGGAGTAACAGGCAAATTTGGCCTTGGAATGCAGAAGGAAGCAGGGCAAAGACTAATAGAGTTTTGTCAAGAAAATGCACTGGTCATAGCAAACACTCTCTTCCAACAACACAAGAGTAGACTCTATACATGGACATCACCAGATGGTCAACACCGAAATCAGATTGATTATATTCTTTGCAGCCAAAGATGGAGAAGCTCTATACAGTCAACAAAAACAAGACCGGGAGCTGACTGTGGCTCAGATCATGAACTCCTTATTGCCAAATTCAGACTTAAATTGAGGAAAGTAGGGAAAACCGCTAGACCATTCAGGCATGACCTAAAGCAAATCCCTTATGATTATGCAGTGGAAGTGAGAAATAGATTTAAGGGCCTAGATCTGATAGATAGAGTGCCTGATGAACAATGGAATGAGGTTCGTGACACTGTACAGGAGACAGGGATCAAGACCATCCCCATGGAAAAGAAATGCAAAAAAGCTTTCTTAATGTATGGAACACTATACCTGTGGACAAGACTTTTATTGAAATGTACAACCTTGGTGCTAGCGGTAAAGAACCCACCTGCCAATGCAGGAGATATAAGAGACGTGGGTTATGATCCCTGCGTCGGGAAGATCCCCTGGAGGAGGACACGGCAATCCTCTCCAGTATCCTTGCCTGGAGAATCCCATGGACAGACGAGCCTGGCAGGCCACCTTCTATGGGGTCAGAGTCAGACGCAACTGAAGCAACTTAGCATGTACATAAAATCTTACCTACATATGACATACATTCACGTAGGAATGTTAATGATGACAAGTCAACTAAATTTTGGTCCCAGTACCAATGTCTATCGGGGCGCGGCACTAGGACAAGCTATCAAAACCTCTGACACTGCTTGAAGCAGTGATGGCAAGGGTTCCCCTAAATTTCAACATGAGATTAGTTTTGAAGAACAATCAAATACTCTGGAATAATAGACACTTTCAAGTGTTAAGAAAATCATTGCCAGGGATGTGAAAACCAGAAAAATATACTTGTATTTTAGGAAGAACATTTTAAAACAAATTCTATTTATTTTTTTGGCCATGTCACGTAGCTTTGGGGATCTTAGTTCTCAGACCAGGGACTGAACTTGGCCCCAGCAGTGAAAGCCTAGAGTCCTAACCACTGGCCCTCCAGGAAATTCCTGATAAAATTTTATTAATGATGATAAACTTAAATGATTATTAAAATCTTTAAGATAAGGTCACCCTGCATTGCTTCTAAGCCATTACACGTCTACGATTATTACCAAAAATTATCCAGTAGGGAAAATTTCACATATCCATATCTACGTTACCGAGTTTCCATTTCTGCATAATTTAAACAAAAGGATGAACACAATCCTGAATGCGAGAGAATGGCTGCAAG
Source organism: Ovis canadensis (assembly GCF_042477335.2). Taxonomy (NCBI): domain Eukaryota; kingdom Metazoa; phylum Chordata; class Mammalia; order Artiodactyla; family Bovidae; genus Ovis; species Ovis canadensis. Next base: position 65,434,159 of record NC_091259.1, read on the forward strand.
AATAGGCAGGACGGTCATTTCCATGAGGAAGGAAGAAAGATTTAGGACTTGGGGATTTCTACTTATTGACTTTTCTCAAGAACAACAGTTTTCCAACATGGTTTTGCAGAGAAGAGTATCAAGAGGCTTCTTGCAAGGGGCAAAGTCAAGGTCAAGGAAGCAGGACTCTGCTGTTCCCACTTACAGTTCAACGAGCCCAGCACTATTTATTTTGTTTTATACATTGGGGTTCTACCGGAGATTTTGTCAGAGAGAGAATAATCCAGTCCTACAATTTACTTATTTACATCTATACTACTAATTTGGAGGTTAGAAGATCTGTGTCTACTCCTCTGGTTTTGTCTCAAAGAACGCAAAGGTCTCGGTCACTATTTACGGCTTATTCTCTTGTGTTTATGGGTTTACAATTTAATCTGATTCCCCTGCTCAGGAGGGAAAGAGAAGGTTAGAAACACGGCTATAGGTTTGGTATTAGCAGGAAAATGGGATTTCTCACCACTTCCTAATCCTGTGGGTTTTTTGTTTTTAATTTTGGCTTGGGTTGGTGGTTTGTTTGTTTTTTTTTTTTGAGATTCACAAGAGAACTATGTGAGAGTTTGCTTCCTTGCTGTATATCAAGAGGTTAAATATTTCTGAGTTGATGGTGCCAAACTGCGCTCTACTTCCATTGACATATTTACACGATCCATGAATACCACATGGTATTCTTATTTATTTCATATATTTGAGTCAAAATACCTCCTGACTTCATGGTGAAAGGAGACCACCCAACAGATTGAAAAGTGGTTTTCAGTAAACTCTTTAAAAAATACCATTACTAAACTTAAACATATTATTGACTAATGATAATATTCACAACACTGATCTTTCCTTCTTTTTCTTACTCAGGAGAATCATGAAACCAGATTCTAGTAAATGGAAGCATTCTCACATTTTAGCTCCTTTAAGGGGGAAACACATGGGATTTATAAACACTGTCAAATAAAAGACACATTCCTGGATACTAAGAGGCCCAAACATGTCCTTGTAAGTAAGGAAAAAACTCCATCATAACACCAGTGGAAATGAATGGCATTTTTAGTCCAGAAATTCTTCTACTGTGGCTTCTACCAGCACCGTTAATGTGAGTTCCTCCAGAAATAAATAAGAATACCAATAGCGAAATGTTTAAGGCAATGTCTAAGCATTTTCACTGCCTTAATTTGAACATGAAATGATACTCAATTGTTATATATATAAAAGAGATTATTCTCTTAAGAGTGACATAAGTTTTTCCAAAATATTACAATCCACAACTGAAAATACAAGACAGGCAGGAAGTTCTGAAATGACTCAGAGAATTTGTTCAACAGCTTTTAAAAATACTCTTTTGAAGTGAGTATATAAGGAAGTAACGGAAGCCTTACCTGGGAGAATCAATGGAGTGGCTTACTAGGGAGCACCTGATGATGGATGGATCCATCTAGCCCAGTGCCTGGCATCCACTGGGCACTAAATTAATGCTAGATGAATTAATAAATAAAAGAATCATTCCCCATGTATAACACCTTTACTTTCTTTAAAGAAAAGCTTTGAAACAGGAGAAAACATACATGCAGCAACATGAACTATAAAATATGTGAAGCTCTAAAGAGTATGTAAACAGTAAACTGCTTGCTTTGCTGACTGAAAATATGAATATTTGATAGCAGTAATGAGAGACCACCATGCAGAATAAAACGGTCATGACTCCTAGGAGTGGGCTGTGAAACCTCTGGTCTAAACTTGCATATTAAATGTGGGTTAATTAATTTCTGACTGTTCAACAGAAGAGCAAAATAAGTTGTTTAAAAAAAAAAAAAAGAAAGTTAATCTATCCATGTTGAAACATGAAAAGGTTGAGGGAGGGGCCAATTCTTGGACAGTTTACATTTAGAAAAGGAAACTTGTTGGAAAACTGTTAATAGCCAAGGGTGCCGTACTTTGAGAGGGGGAAGAAGGTGAGTGCTGTGGGCTTTTTTTAGTTCAGTTACTGAACTCTAAAAAAATCTAACGTCAAAAGCTAATTTCTTAAGCAATTTGGGTATCTGAACCTGATCAGGACTCTTTTTTAAAACATTCCATTCTGTATGATCCAAAGGAAAAATAACTACTTTTGAGAACCCACGTGAAAGTATGAAAAAAGCAAAAGTCCAGCACTTTTCAAAGAAATGGGAAGGATTTCTGATGCTCAATTCATGATGCTGCACCTATCTCAGGCAGAAGACCCAAAGAAATACATGATTGTCATCAGGATTGTATGCGAACTAAAACAAGGAGCAAACTGATGATATGACCGATATATCTGAAAAAACTTAGGAGTACAAAGGTACTTCAGAATATACCTAACTCCAAGCTTCCATGTTAATATCTCTCCTTTCTAAAAGGGTTTCAGTCTGTGCTTATAACAGGAAGCTGAACATATTCCATATTCTTTCTTTGTTAAATCATAAATTCACTCAATTCAATGCTTTGTATGTGGTGAGCCTGTGATATTTACTTAATTAAATCGAACCGAAAGTTCTTCTAGATACTACGTACAGTACTTAAATTTATATCACTGGGTCTAGATCTGCTCTCTGGGGCAACATAAAGTAAACTCTCTCTTTCCTCCATATGCCAGTTCTTCACAATTGTGAAGACGGTCCTCTAGACTGGACATCAAGAACAAGTCAGACACGCTGCCCCCTAGTCCCCAAGACATGGTGGGCAGCGACAGGATATTCTTTCTCATTAGGCTGGGTTTGGGTTCAGAACTCTTCTTAACCCAGACTTCTGGGAGCTACCATCATGTGAATTTAGACTAAAGAAGACAAAAATACATTTGTCATTCCAGCCTAAGTCTTCCTGTCCCCACGCCACCCATTCCAAGTTTCCTCAGTCATTGCTTACTTGCAATGGTTTCCAACTTCCTATGCATCCTGGTCACACTGATCTCAATATATACCCTTTCGTCAGTGTTGTACAGAAAGCAACCTATTTCATTTCTTGAACTGAAACTTGTTCTTTTTTATTGGGAGCATAGCCAGTTAATGTAGTGACAGTTTCAGGTGGACAGCAAAGGGACTCAGCCATACTTATACATGTATCCATTCTCTTCCAAACTTCCCTCCTGTCCAGGCTGCCACTTAACACTGAGTGGACTTCCCTGTACTATTCTAGGTATAGTTTACTTGAGAAATGGGGGGAAATTATTAGTTTCCCCAAACTAAAACTGCAGACCAAAACTGCAGTGTGTGTGTGTGTGTGTGTGCTAAGTCGTATCTGACTCTTTGCAACCCCCATGGACTGTAGCCCACCAGCCTCATCCGTAAACAAAATTTTCCAGGCAAGAATACTGGAGTGGGTTGCCATTTCCTCCTCCAGGGGATCTTCCCGACCCGGATTAAAGCTGTGTCTCCTGGGTCTGCTGCATTAGCAGGCTGGTTCTTTACCACTGAGCTGCCTGGAAGGCCCTAAACTGCAGTAGTTATATCCAAGTTCCTCCACCCCCACGGCCATATAGACACACCACTGTCTCACACTCATAGCCTTCGACCGTTTAAAACCTCTGAGTTTCCTTTGTGCAGTCTAAGTCAGCCCCCCAAATCTGGTCCCAACTCCATATTCTCTCTATTTATACAGTTGACTTTGAACCTAACTAATCATAGTATTTTACATTTAGCTGATCCAGATTCTATCATTCAACAGAATGCCTGCTGGCTTTATGTTTCAAAATGGTAAGCATGTCGTCTGTGCCTTCAGATACATTATCAGCCGGTGCGAGAAGGCTGAATGTGCCTTCCCCATGTTGCATAAGAGAGAACACCTTCAACAGTTTGGTCTAGGAATGTGGCCTGGGACTCTGCCAAGCATCTCTGCCAGCAGCGTGAAGCAAATTTCTCGACCTTCAGATTCTGTGTGATGTAAAAGAAATTTATCTATGTTTAAAAACACTCCCCATAATTCAAGAAATAAATGAACATGTGAAAAGACAGGGAAACTTGTTTCAGTTTGGGCACAGGTTCAGTTTTCAAAAGCAGAAAGCAAGTATCAGAACAGGCAGCAAATGCTGATGGTAACAGCTCCGAATCAAGAGTGATTAGATTAAATCCCATGTGGCAAAAATTTTACTCTATGAGTTTCCTTCTTTTTCTCTCTCCCTCTCGCACCCCACCCTCCATCTTGCTCTCTCTGTATGTGTGAGATATATAGATTTTTCTCCGGAAAAGTTAAGTTTTCTGCACCTGATTGCTCCTATGCATGACACAATGCACAGACAATATAATAACTTCCTTTGGTTATCTGCTTACCAGAAATTGACACTCACTTAACATACACTGTTTTCTGTTCCCTGAAGCACAATGATCAGCATCGCCACCAGTACCTCAAATTGAAAACATTAAGTGAAAATTCACCAACATGTTTATAGTTGCTACTATCTAAATCGGCTTTAACATTTCATGTTCCAAACATGACAACTTTATGAGTGAACCAAATTGGGCACAAGCAACCTTAGAATTCACCCAACTGAAGGACATTTATAATACCTACCACGAAAACAAAAATATTACACTTATTTCCTCCAATTTCTGCCTCTCTGCCAGCAAAAAATATTTTTTTTTGTAATTACAAAGTTTCTTCATTGTCCACACTGTCAGAATCTGAGGCAGCTCTTAATCAATCTATTTGTTCATTCAACAATATTTGTTGAAGTGTTTCTTCTCCGACCAGAATCATTTTGGATACTATTGCGGAAGCATGCAAAAATGAAGAAAATGCAGATTTTGGCATCAAATAATTTTAAGCTAATTTGTAATGATTGGTTCCTGGTTCCATAAATTTTTGGAGCTGGCTCATAAGGTTGAGGCAGCTCTTACATACAATGCCTTCTCCTTGTCTTCCTCCTACCCCCTTGTTTTTTTGGTGTTTAAAGTCTTGCTACATATATGACCCTTTTTTAATTCTCAAATCATTAAAGTTAAAATTAGATCACAGATCAAAGACATTCTTAAGGTAGTTCTATTCAATTTATTTGGTGTTATTATATCTCAGAAAGGGCAATGAACTCTCTGTAGCAAGTAAACAAAACCAGAACCTTTGTACTCAGTGCTTCAGCATATATTGTTGAAAATAAAAAACGTTTAAAAGGAGGCCAGCTCTTCTTCCTGGCAGGTTATTCTACATTTGGCTACTATTAAAACACTAAAAGGGACTTGGTGTAGATATTGAGGTATGTATGTGCCTGTTTTAAAATCTCATCTACAAACCCAAGTGCATCCTAAACCACCCACACACAAACACCACACCCCTACCAACACACACACTCACCAAATCTGAATAGGGTGGCAAGGCAATCCTAGTAACGGTAGCCTTGGAAAAGAGGCTCATATGGCACAGAATCCGTTTGGCTGGTAACGCTGGTGATTTTGTTCTCTAGGTGGCGCTATTCCACTTTTGATGAGTTGATTAAATTCCTTGCAACTGTCTATGATCTATTTCCATCATATAAATCTTAATTTTATATGTACTAGTTGTAATTAAATGACAGATTGCCTTCCAGTTTGATTTTAATAAGCTATTTTGAAGTAAAGTGACTTTTTCACCACTTGATGTTACACATTTCCTAGTGATGTTGTCTTAGAGTTAAGCAATCTTCCTCTGCCTGACCTCCTCCCTTTAAAATGCAGACGCATGTCAGAAACACAGAGGAGCATCATGAAGCTTCAGCCAGACCAAAGGAACCAAGCTGAAAGCACATTTAAGGGCTACTAGGTTCTGCGAGCTCTCAAAATCAGGACATTACTACCATGACAACCAATGAAAAGGTTTTTCAAGTGAACCTTTGGGAAAACTGCATAACACACGTTATTCTCTGGGCTCTTCGGAAATAAACTTTTATTTTATGATGGCTGTCATGGAACCTTGTGAAATGACTTTGCTTCCCCACCTCCAGTCACTCTGCTGTCGGACACCCACCCCCCAATTCATCTAATGAAACCCATGCTTAAACTTTAGACAATGTATAGATGAGACATCACTGCAACTAGCCACTTCTTAGCATCCAGTGTTATCGGGTCAGATTTGTTTCACCAAAAGCGTAGTGTCGCAGAGTTTGTACTTGAATTTGAGTACTTTCATTTAAAGAAAGCTCCCACACTACTTCTTTGACAGATACTCATGTTTTTCTTACAGAAACAAGAATACCTTCCAGTTCACTTAGAAAACATGCCCATTTACCACTCCGTCACCCCCATAAGTTTTCCAAAGTCCATATATTAGTGAGCTCCACTGTTCCATATCTAGCATCAATAATGATTCCATATATTTAATAACTAGGTCCATGACTTTTCTAAGCCTTTGGTGTGAGTATTCTGGAAAGCCAGGGATGCATTCAAAGTATACATATTTAGGATTAAGCAATTCTAGGATTTCCCTGGTGGCTCAGTGGTAAAGAATCTGTCTGCAATGCAGCAGACCAGGGTTCGCTCTCTGGGTTGGGAAGATCCCCTGGAATAGGGCATAGTAACCCACTCCAGCATTCTTGCCTGGAGAATTCAACGGACAGATGAGCCTGGTGGGCTACAGTCCATAGGGTGACACAGTCAGATACCTGAAGTGACTAAGCAGCGGCAGCAAATAATTTTATGACTTAAGAGGAAGTTTAAGGAGACTTTGAGGACACATATGTCTCAGCTTAAAAATACCAGAGCCTTCCTCCGTTTCCTAGGGTTAAACCCCGTGTACAAACGACATACTGATTTCATTTGCCATCATTTACTGTTTAACGTGACTCCATCCTAAACAGAGTAAATGGATGCAGAGTATAACCAAGAAGTTCACTCACTCACTTTTGAAGCCCATCTGGGCATGTTATTAATCCTAATGGAGAAAATTTATCACAATGCAGTTAAACATTCAAAGATTTCTTCCTCCATGAAGCAACAGCTAGCCGTTTGAAACCTAGAATTCCCTGGAATTTTCTCCTCCATTCCTCTTTTAAAATGCAATTCACAGTTTGAGATTACAAAGTCTGCCGGTGGCTGAATGACTGCACTAGATGGCTGAGAGTCCTTCAATTAAGCAGCAATTTTGCAATTAGTGGAAACTGAGGGAACCATAACAATCATTTGACAACAAGTTGAGACAAGTTAGCAATTACCCTATTAGAGGGATACATTCACATGCATTGGGCAGAGCTAGGCTAGGAGAGCCCCCTCACAGAAGGGGAAATCTTCTACACAGGGAGACACAAGCTGAAAATGTTTCCCCCATTAAAATAAATTCAGTTTTATGGACATCAGAAACGGCAATGGTTTTCATTTTAAAAGATACTTAGAGTTGAGCTCTCATATACTTTTCCATTCTGTTTTCATTCAAGCAGCCTAAAATCAGTCTGTTTGCTGTGGGACTAACTTCCTAAAACTAAAATGTTAATGAAGTACTTGTAGATTACCTTTCCATTGTGTACGTCTTCGATATTCTAAAACTTAGTAGAAGATTAAGTCTATGGTTGAGATCCAAAGCTGCTGGCTCTTACATTCCACAAATTCACACCTGCATACAGGGCTGTGGATGTGTGTATATGACCAGGGGTGGGGGGGGGGGAGGTATTGGATACTTAACAGTAGGTTCTAAAGACAAAAGTACCCAAAATATCAACAAGCTGTTTGCTGTACTATGAGGCGGGCATGCTCAACTTGCTGTGTGTTAAGCTGAAAACCAGAGCTATTTATATTTAAAAGAAATGAGATTACCAATCATCTGCTTTTTGAGTATTGAAAAGCTGGAACTCTTCAAAGATTCCAGGAAGAAGAGAACAACTTACATTTTAATGGTGCCCCTATTAAGCAGAAAATTCAAGGGTTTTGAGCCAGGATTTTAGAAATTTGCATTATTTACAGAACTTCCCTCTCTCCAGGTGAATCAAATGAACCAGCAACATTCCAGCATCTCCCCACCCCTGTTTGGCTATTTTGAGATTTAGGCAATTAACTCACATAGTACAAATGAATCATTTGAGGTGAGGTCATTGTATTTCTGGCAAATGATCATTTTCTTGGTTCCTTCTGTTTGCAAGTAAAAGTTACACTTATTGAAAAGACATCCTAAAACAGAGTTCCTAAATGTTTTATTTTCTGGACACCCAAATGTTGACCTGCTGTAAGTCTTAAATAATCTTAAAATAAATGAGATTTCCAGTCACTAATTCAGCTCTGAATAGGCAATGAAAGCCTCCAAAGGTATGTGAAAAATTACTCTATTTTCCTTTTTTTAAAAAATGTGATGTCTAAGTGTGTCTGCAATGTTCTAATGCTTCAAAACATGTACGTAAGTCTTGTTTATCTGGAAATCATTTCTTTCTGCTTATATCATTTATAAATAGAAAACGTTTTGTAATGACTTAAAATAGCTCTACATACATAATGCTTCTCCTGTCATAATACTTAGTACAGGTCTATATTTACCAACATTTATCACATTTTGCAAAATAAAGTGGAAGAAAAAAAAAAGACGACTTTATGGCCTGGGAATTCCAGTAATGGTGACCAACGTGTTTTAAATTCCAGTAAAGGTTATGGTTACATTTCAACAAGTGTCTCTTTCCTTTCCCTTACCTCCAGCAGTAAACTTGCAAAAGAAGAATCTTAAGCAAGGTATTTGCAAAATCAAGGAACAGGAGTTAATGACCTTAAGCAAGGTATTTGCAAAATCGAGGAACAGGATTAATGGCGATTTTAAAGGGGTATGGTCCCTTGGGTAAAAACTTTATGATCTATTGCTTATAATAATTTGGAGTACTACATCCCATAATCTCATAAATTTTCAACCTAAAAATCATAATGTTGCATGAGGTAAACAAACACCTGTAGACGAATTAATCAGTAATTATACCTCAATAAATTAAACTGCAAAAAATATAAGTATATACAGATATAATTTTAAGACCAAAATGGCCTCTGACTTTATAACAGACTCACATAAAAATACCTTTTGGGGGTAAAATTAAAGGTAAGGGGATATTTTCCCAGAAGTCAAACCAATTTGAAGGTCTCATTTAATAACATTACTTCCTATTTAAAATCAATATGCAGTTTTATATGCAGTAAAAAGAAATCAACGTTCCCAATTACACATGACTTTGCTAGAAAAAGATAACTGTACTAGGAGAATTAATACACACTCAGAAATATGCTTTTCTTTGCTTCTGGCCAAGAACATTCCTGCACTCTTGTCAGAAAATATTCGCTGTTTACTGCTGACATTGAGGAGTAAGTGTTAAGATCCCTGAAGGACCCTAAAATGAGATCCAGGAATCCCTAACACACCACCAACCATAGCCTGTCAAAGCTCCCCCAGCTCAAGGAAAACTTGCACTGCAGCCAGGGAGGCGCGAGGAGTCGAAATTCATCCGAGTCGGGAGTCAGAAGCGTCATTCAACAGGTCCCTCCTACCAGCTACCGAAGAGATCCCGCAAAGCCATCTCTTACCACTTCCCCACCCCCCAGCCTCCCGCCCCTGCAGCCGCTCTGGGCAGCTTAGCCGGCAGAGGGCACCCTCTACCTTCCCTAGCGCCGCTCTCCCCACCCCTCCTCCTCGCGGCCCCTCCAACAGTGTCCCTCCACCCCGCTCCACCCCCAACACACAAACAGCATCCTTCGACGGTGACTCTAGTTCACCCCAGCAGTCCCAAGGCTTTTCTTCCCTAGGGGGTGCCACCAGTCTGGAAGTCCCCTTCTCTGCCCGTCGAGCAAAGAGCCTCCAACCCTCAGCTATTTCTTTCCACGCACGTCTCATTCACCCATTTCCTCTTCCCGGCTGTGCATGGCATCCCCGGGGACCTACCCGAGTCAGAACATCACCCTCCGCCAAACACATACACATACATATACACACATCCCTCCCAGCCCCTGAAAGCCAAAACTTTTCACTTTTCTGCAAGGTGCCTCAAGGGAGGTGGCCGGGGTGGGGAGACGCGTGAGCACAACTAGCCCCGGAGTCCCGCAGCCCCTTTCAGGTCCGGGCTGCAGGAGTGTGCTAAGTTTCCCGAGATAAACTCGTACTGGACCCGTAAAGGTCCGCTTTTTAACTCAGCTCCTGGGGAACAGCTGATGGTGTGCAGCCCTGCTGAAGCCCCGGGGACGCGGTAAGCGGGCTGAAGGAGCAAGCGGCCCCCCAAAACCTGCGCAGGGGCCGCCCAGCCCTTGGGAAAGATTCATATCTCAGCCCCAACCCCGTCACCTTAGTCGGGGCCCCCCACAGCTGGCGCCCTAAATCGCTCTCACGACCCCTCCTCTTCTGGGGGGTACCCGGGGCGCCGTCTTCTATCGCGCAGCTCTGCGTCTCTTCTTGGCTTTCTCTCCGCCACTTCTGGGCTTCCCGGGGTCCCCTCTCTCTCGGGCGTCCTGGCTACCCCTTTGGATCGTGCAGTGGGAGAAGAAAGCTCAACAGGAACAACGCAAAATGCCCCCTTCTTTTGGAGGGGAAGAAAGGAGTTCTGGCCTGTTCCCCATAACTTCGCACTCCCACCCCTCGCGCCCCAGCCAACTTTCCCCGGCGAACCGGCGGCTCCCGAGCCAAGCCCCACGTCCGATGCTCGCCTACCTCCGGGTCCACACAAAGCTCACGGGTCCCCGGCGGCGGAGTCACATCGTCGTCCCGCTCCTGGCCCCTGCGCCCAGCCCAGGTCCCCGTCGCGGAGCCGCTCGCCGCCGGCCCCACAGCAGCGGTGGCAGCTGCAGTTCAAGCGTCTCATCAACGCTTCCCGAGGAGAAGGTGGGGGGCGCGCCGGACCGGTTCCTCGGCCGCGCCCGGAAGCCCGCGGCGCGACGGGGTGCGCGGGACAGCGAGCGGGCGGGTGCGCCCGGGCGCGGCGGCAACCGGGACCCGGAGCTCCAGCCTGCGCCTGGAGCTCGGGTCAGACATTATTTAGCTCTTCGGTTGAGCTTCGATTGGTCAAACGGCGCCGCCCCCCGCCCCCCCTCCCCCAGCTCGCCCGCGCCACCGAGACCCGTGCGGGGCGGCCGCTTAAAGGGAACGCCGCGCCTTTTCCTCGCCCCCGCTCGGCCCGGGGGAGTCCCCGGGCTGCCCAGGCGCCCCGGACCCGCGCGCCCCCGTTCGGCCAGTCCCCCGGGCCCCGCGATGTGGCCCCGTAAGCCCCGCGCCAGTCCCTGGGGCGCCTCAACGGGACGCGCGCGCCACGCCCGCGGCTCCGATGGGTGACCTAGCCCCGGCCCGGGGGAACCCCGCGTCCCGGGCCCTCCGCGGAAACCCGGGCGGTCCACGCCGGGACTGAAGGGAGCGAGCGCGCATCGGGCGCCCCCGGGGTCTCGCTCCCCTCTGTGGCAACTCCCCCCCGCTTCATCCCGGCACCTAAGTTCTGTGGGAGAGGGCGTGCGTTTCCCGGGCCACGGACACACCTTCCCGCACCTTCCCGCACGACGGAGCTTGCCAACGCGAGCACACAATGAAATCGCACAGAGCAGGGGGGCTATTGGTTTACTCCGCTGCCTTAAACACGCCGCGGCTTAAACAGAGTTCGTGCACTGACCTCTCCGGAGTTTGCCTAATAGGAATCCAATCAAGATAATAACAGCATTTTTTATTCATGAACACCCCCAGATAACGTTACACCAAGTTACTTGCTCCAGTCGGGAAGCCGAGGCAATGACAGACCTCACTCAAGCCACACGCTTTCTAGTCGACCAAACAAGAGGAAAAAACGGAGAGAGAAAGAAAAGAAACCCACCTTTTCAGTCACTACTTGTCAAAGTAAACATCAAGGCAGCTGCTCTGGGGAAGACTTCGGCCCCGAAACTCCCAGACTCTATTCTTTTTTCACGTTCCCTTTGGTTAAAAAGAAGGGGTGGGGTTGAGGGGAGTCTTTGGTGCCCGGTATGTACTCCTTCTGGTCTGCAGCAAAGAAGTTAAATTATTGATAGTGGAAATTGCATGGCGGAGGTAATACTCGCACCCCCTGAGCGAAGAGCTCCATTTGATCTCGGCAGAGGCTGGGAGATTTCATGCTAGCTTGTGGGGGGAGCGGCTGCGCGAGCAGCCTTCTCCGGGTGAATGGGAAAGTGGGTGGGAGTCCACGAGAGGGCTCCACGGTGCCTTGACGTGCGCTGTCATATGATACCTCCGCTGCCTCGAAATAGACACTCTAGTGCACGAATTACCAGAATCAAAATTCAGCGCATTTAAAATGATACATCTTTTATTAGAAGAGTTCCGTTCCAGGGCATTGCATGGTTCTGCAGATGTTTTCACTTCCCTCCCTAGCAAACTTACACACATAAACCAACCCTTTTAATAAAGAACCTGGGTGGCAAAGATAAATAAAAAGCCTTCTGTTTTAGTGTGTGTGTGTGTGTGTGTGTGTGTCTCGGGGTGGGCAGTTGGCTCAATTAATCCTCACTTCGCCCCTCTTCCCCCGCAGCAGTCTTTCTGATTCTTAGTTGCAGGTAGCCAAGACCCTTGCAGAGAACTTCATATTCACTTTCAATATACTATCGGACAAACGCTTTCAACCGCCAATCTAGGTTCCTGCTTGAAGGCGGAATTTTCTTCCCACTAGTTCGACCAGTTCCTGCGCGAGAGTACAGACCTTAAAATTTAGAATAAGGAACGGAAAAAGACCCTGACATTTAACTTGTAATCCTGGGACCTCTTTCGAGCATAGAAACCACCTGTGTTTTAGTCGCTCAGTCGTGTTCAACTCTTTGCGACCCCATGGGCGGTAGCATTCCAAGCTCCTCTGTCCATGGAATTCTGCAGGCAAGAATACTGGAGTGGGTTGCCATTTCCTTCTCCAGGGGATCTCCCTGACCCAGGGATCGAACCCAGGTCTCTGAGCCACCAGAGAAGCCTAAAAAACCTCCTGGGTTGCCTATTAAAATGTAGATTTATCCTCCTGAAATTGTGATTTAGTAGGGGTGGGGCAGCGTCCAGAAATTAGCATTTTAACAATCACCTCTAGCGATTGCGAAGCAGAAAATCTGGGGTCAGATTTGAGAAGCACTCTTTCTTAAGCAATGCATATTTGGGTGTCATAGGAATCTCTTGTTTCCCCCAAATTTGGTAGGCAGTTTTATGAGTATGTGCATTTCTTCTGTAATCTCAAAGGAGTTTGACCTAATCATTGCTAAGACTCATTGCTTTAAGAATTTCTCTAAACACTCCAACATTAATTTGGGGAAAGGGAAAGATTATAAACAGTTTCCTCCCCTGAACCCTTCTGTGGTTATCAAGAATGTGCTGTTGAACTGAATATGTAATATCATTATATACTCAGTTCAGTTTGCCTAAGGGTTTACAGTTTAAAAAAAAAAATGAGTGCACTTATATTAGCTGTTTTAGAGCTTCTAAAGACCAGTCACAGAAATTACTATTCTTATTTTATAAATGAAAACCGGAGGCTCAGTGCCACGAAATCATTTGCCCGAGTTCACACAGCCAAAATGCCAGAGACAAGACTTTAATAAATAAGGAACTCCAGCTAGAAATATCCCTGCCTCTCCCCACCCCCAATAAGGGAAGCTATGTTTCTTGGAAGTGTTACCAAGATGTGCGATCTTTCAGCGCCTCTTTGCAAATTGTTGGACTGAATAGTCAAATTATTCAAATATATGCATATTCTTAGAGTGTCACACATTTAGCTTTGCACCTCTATCAACTTGACAGTATACATGACCAGCACAAACTACCCTACAGCACAGATGGTGAAGTATATTGTGGAATATTTAATGTATGTGAAATATACAGGCTAGTTGGAAGCAATGAAGGACAGAGATCAAGAAGCCCAGCTTGGCCCCCTCAAAAAACCTCTGTATGATTCCCTAGGACATCCCCGATGGCTCAGTGGTAATGAATCTGCCTGCAGTGCAGGAGACTTGGGTTCAATCCCTGGGTTGGGAAGATCCCCTGGAGAAGGAAATGACAACCCACTTCAGTATTCTTGCCTGGGAAATCCCATGGACAGAGAAGCCTGACAGGCTCCATGGGATCACAAAAGAGCTGGGCACGACTTAGTGACTAAACAACAAATTGATTCCTAGGGGTGTAGGCTGAGTGCAAACCCAATTTCTTTTAATATGGCAAAACAATTTGAGAGGCTAGTTTATAAATTTAAAAAAAAACTGTACTGCTTTATAAAATACTGGAGGAGCCCTACCCTAAGCTCGCTCTCTCTCTCTCTCTCTCTCTCTCTCTCTATATATATATATATATATATATATACATTTATGACTTTATGATGACTTCAAACCAGTGCTTACTTTCCAACTTTAAATTTACTTGAAAATGAGTTATTTCCCCAGGTTTTTAAGCTCCTTTGTAATTGCGTTCCTTCTGGAGAAATTCCTAACCAGTGAATATCAAGAATCTGAGCATTCTCAATACTGCTAAATGAGAAGTTATGGCAAATCTACCTGCTAAATTCACATTGCCACGTCAGCATTTCTGCTGAAGCAAGGTGTGTTCTTATTTCTGAGACTCTGGTTGTATATATAGCCAATCTTCTTATTTCTACTCTCCCTCGATGTTATACAGATGGATATATCCTTACTTTCCAGTGTGTGGTGCAGTTTTACTGAGGAAAAGACAGACGAGCCAGAAATGGCAAGAATATTTAAAAATAAAAGAAGATCAAATGCCAATTCAGATAAACCTTCTGATGAATCAGACCTCTGGACACTTATGAGCATTTCCCAACTTTCTGATTTGTGATAATGGTGTTACCAAAACAATAAAAACACAGACTTAAATGCTTGCCTATTTGCCTTAAAAATACATCTTACATTAAAAACAATGATGCCAAGATAAAGTTGTACCAGTGTCTTGATTGGAATTCTGAATAATTTTTTTATTTGGTTAATTCAGGTGGCATATACAGATAGTGTTAGAGGTCTAAGATCAAATGCTTTACAAAAATCATTTTTCTATTGTGATCAAGGGTGATGCTGAAAATATAAGCACGTATTTCTGATTATTTTTAAAGATTGGTCTCTGACATGATTGCTGTGGGAGCAAAGATTCCAAGTTTGTAATCTGAATATTTTCTCAGTCACCAAAATGGGGAAAATTTTCACTGCTTGAAAAGAAAATGCTCTCGATTCTACTTTTGTGGGACCTACAAAATTAATTTTGAATTAATCAAAATCTCTATTTTTGGTTGGATCTAATCAATCCTTCTAACACGATATTCTAGAAGGACAAAGGTCAGGGAGAAATTCCCATCTATTCTTGTCAGGAAATATGAACTAATCCTCATTACCCAAGTGGGAGCAGAGGCAGTAAGCTTAGATGTGACATTGACATATTTTTTCTATTAATAATTTTAATTGGCTGAGGTCAATTCTACTATCACTATAAGCATTTTATGTTTAATTATGTTTACTTAAGTTTCCTAGTTACCCCTGTCTTCAGTCTTCCTTGCAAAAAAAAAAAAAAATGTCTAGGATCAAATCAACTGACCTCAAAAACTGCTGAAAATTGGCATATTGGAAATAATAAGTAAACAGAAAACTCTCCTGCTCAGCAGAATGGCAAAGATGTTTTCAAATTCATGATGTATGGTTTCAAAGGGCCAATCCTGAGAAACTGTCACTCAATCCTACAAATTATTGAGCAAGGCCGTCCTGAGAATAATCTTACAGGAGAAATAATATCCCTTTTCATCAGATGGTACCTTAATATGAGGTGTACTTCTTACTGGTAAGCTTTTCATGAACCATAACTGTGTGCCATACTGAAATACATCCAAATGGGTCAACACCTGTTACAGAAATTATGTAACCAGGCATGGCCATTAGTGATGAACAAAAGAAAAACACAGTAAGAAAATATTAGAAGCGCCAAGATTAGGCGAGTAGCACAAAAAGGTCAAAAACTGATCCCATCTGGGAATAATATTTAGCTGGATCAAAAAAAAAAAAAAAGGCATAAAAACCATTATGAAACAACTAACTCCCAAGCATATGAGAGTCATCAACTTGTAGCCCTCCAAGTTACCAGATTCTCCCCCAGAACATTTAAAAACCAATAGTGAGCAATAAATTGGTTTACTTGTTACAATGTTTCTACAAGGATAGTCAGAAAGGACCCGACTGTGGGCTTTAGGACCAAAGTTAGGACTGACAATGGTAGCTGATGGTTTGCTGGTTGTGCAGGGAGAAGAGCCAGAAAGAACCATAGTAAGTTTAAACCAAAGCGTTTTAGGACATTGAATCAGGTTGTAAGGAGCAGGTTACCTTATTTTTGAAACCCAACTATTTAGGTTGTGTGATGATGGGAGTGAGAGATTTTCTACTGCTAAATTTTATATTCTTCATGGAGAAAGTTAGCAACGTATGCAAAAAGATAATTTAGAAAAAATAATTACTGAACTTCCTAAAGTCATATTTTAAAAATCGCACCAAGAATTTGGCCTATTTTTTCATGATTCTGAATCTACACAGTGTCTATGGTGAATATTTTTTGGGAGGAAGGACTCAAGTACTCTTGTCAAAATCTTCTGGGTAACCCAGATGTGGTAGGAATAAAGTCCCCAGTGGTACCCATGCAAGGATTAGGTTTTAGATTTGTGTCACATACAGAATCATTTAGAAACCTCTGAGACTCTTGATTGTCTTAACTTCAGTTTACTACCTTCACTTCATAGTTCCATTCATTCAGTTGATGAAAACTTGCTGAGCACCTCCTGCCAGACAATGCTCTGTGGACTAGCATCCATGCAAATGAGTAAAACACATCTTAGCCCTTCAGCTGCTCAAATCCTACACCTAAGGTTTGTGTTTTAATCCATTGGGCCACATATGAGTTAGTTAAAAGTAGGAAATTATGCTTTATTTAGTTTTGTTTCCCCTTGCCTTGGGTTTACTATGTAGAAAGATGACCATCAGCATGATCCTAGTGGTCAAGGAGTAGTAGTGATGGACAAGAAACCTGCTCCCAAAGCTGAAAGGGAAGCTAGCAGCTGGGGAGGGCCCCTCAGGGTTGATCAGTGCCCTAGCCATCTTTGGTTAGCAGTATTTTACAGAAGGCAGACAAAGGATAAGAAATTAGGGTAGAGTTAGTGATAGGGAGAAAATGAGACATAGATCGGGAAAATAATTTTTCTAAATATGATTAGGTAGACTTATAAAATGGGCTCCCCAGGTGGCACTAATGGTAAAGAACCCACCTGCCAATGCAGGAGACACAAGGGTTTGAACCCTAGGTTGGAAAAATCCCCTGGAGGAGGGCATGGTGACTGGCTCCAGTATTCTTTCCTGGAGAATCCCATGGACAGAGGAGTCTGGCAGGCTGCAGTCCACAGAGTCACACAAAATCAGACACCACTGAAGCAATTTAGCATGTATACATGCAGACTTATAAAAAGATAGATCCAGAAGGGATCTTTCAAGATTATCTCCTCTTCCTCACTACTCATAGGCCTATCACAACAGACCAGGAAAACAGACTACACATACTTCCTCCGACTTCCTCCGACGACTTTTCTAAGAATCCAGTCATCATAGTGCTTGGAAGTTCCCACTTGTAACATATTTTTGTTCTTGTTGCAATTTATATTTTATTTCATTTTATCCAACCTTAGTGAAGATAGAGACCAGCTGCTTCCTAACCATCTTGTGTTATTAAGTCACCCCTTAGCTTTTCTCATAGCGAGAAATCAGATCTCACAATCTTTCTTCATAAACTCCAACTTCCAATCCATTAATCATGTTCCTTGGTCTACCCTGGACCTCCTCCAAGATTTCCATACTCTTCTGAAAATGTAGAGGCCTGTATTAGACATGTCTGTGAAATTATCCAGGGCTCAGGAAACATGGGAGTCATGAATTATATGAACACAGCTGTTGGGAAAAACTAAAGGGAAGATTCAATCAGATTGATGAATCCTTCCCTTGCAACTTGGAGACAGAAGCGGTTGTTTCAGAAAAAGATGAGACTTTATGTCAAAGCTATATATTCTATCATTAGTTTTCAGATGAAACATTTTTCAAAAGAAACAGATCTTTAATAGGACATTGTGTTTTTATTTATCCTCAGCAAAATTGTTTAAGAACAAGTAATTTTTCTGTTCACTTAATGTCCCACGTTGTAGACCTTATCTGGTAAATTAGGATAGTACTTTCATAGTCTCAAGTAATTTCTCTCAGAACGTAAGGTCTACAAAACACTACATGACTTTTGAACTTTGAACTTTCTCCTAAATTGAACCATGTCTTTTCATTTCATCTGCATTCCAAACCTAATTAGAATACAGTAACACTAAGTTGAAGTCCATAAAAGAGAATCAAGCTAACCTACATGATTGCTAGAATCAGGTTTAACTGATCATTTCACTTGTCAAGAATACCTCTGTTATAATCTCACAGTCCAATGTGACCAACTATTTTGGGGCTTCTAATTCTTGATAGCCCAGTTGAAGAGCATGAAATTAGCATAAATATCATCCCCACTACTCCTGGTTGTCTGTTTAGGCCATGTTGAAGGAATTCAACGGTAACTTCAAAATCAATCCAGCAATCCCCAAAAGAAATTATGCCAGACATGGAATGAAATCAATACTCTAAAAAGAAACTGAGTAGAAATGGGGAACATTTACTTCCCCTTCCTAACATCATTTGGAGAAACTGTCAAGGCACTCTGTGACCAAAAGATTTAAACTGAGAGCATTTGCTTCTAAAACTTTATTGTACCAAGAAGGGTACCAAGAAGTGCAAAGTCTAGCTGAACCTAAGAAAAAGTGATGGTGATACAGATGGATAAGACAAATATAATAGCTCATAAAACACGAGGACAAAGAGCTGGGGTAGAGTGGGAAATGAATGGGGAAAAGCAGAGCCACACATTTAAATTCCAAGATCTCTTCATTATTATTATTATTGTCATTTTAGTTATGGTTACATATATCCTCAGGGAAATTTATTTTTCTCTGCTTGGACTGAAGTCATGACCTGGGAGAGGGGGTGATATATAAGAGGTGGGGGAAAATAGATGCCCAGTTCTGGAAGTCAGATTTTGAGTCTATGATACAAATTAAATATATTTCTAGGATGCAAATTCAGCCCACAGTTAATTTTCCTCAAAACAGACTCCATACTGAATTAGAAAAATGAAGACCCAACTCTTTATTATCAAATTTTATGCTTCTCCCAAATGCAGTAAAATTTTTAGCATTGAGAAGCTTTTATTTCAAAGACATGTTTTCCAGGAGGCTTTGGGAAGAATGAGCCAATGCTATCATGCATTCTGGCCTTTTTAGCAAAAAAAAAAGTTCCCAGGATAAATAACTGAAGTTAACTTGCATTGCTCATTGCTTTATGTCTATGATGAATGCTAACTTGAATTACCATTCTCACATAATAAACATATTTTTATGGTATTACAACCAGATTGTGGATGTAGATCATCTTAGAACTACTTTGCAAGCCAAATTTCCATTGCCTTTCATTTTATCTGCACACAAAAACTAATTAAAGTGAGTAAAAATAAGTTGAATTCTATAAAAAAGAATCATGCTAACATACATGATGCCAATTTATCTCAGAAAATATGTCAAAGTTTGACATATTTTTGACTATTTGCTTGACTAATTAACATTTTTTTCTAATTTTACTTTTTGTTACTGTGTTTTTGATAAGTCAAATTGTTATTTATTGATATGATTTTGCCCTCCATTCCTAGGAAAAATTTATAAAGTGTCTAACTTACCCTTCAATGAATTGATAAGAGCACAACTTCAGGACAGTATTTAATAATAAAATTAATCTTAAAAACAGAATGACAGGTATAAATGTCATATGAAGTACAAAGAAACAGTCTCAAAGAATATTTCTTTGGAAAATGATATGAGATAAAAAATTTAAAGTTTATATTAGTAAACATTTCCTAGTGTTTTTAAGAAAAAGGATTTTAAGGAATTTTAGAATTTTTTCCTTATTTTTTGTTGTTTTAAGAAAAATAAATCAATTTTTTTTGCTTTGTTTTCCTAGCGTAAGAGGGGAGTATGCTACAAGAATAAATAAATAAAGCTGTTGCCAAACCTCAGATAAAAATCTAGAACCAACTGAAAACACTGGGAATAATATAAGAATCAATGAAAACTTGAGGTTTCAACTCATCTTGTCTTAGTGTCTCAATAATCATAAAAGTAACTATGGAGTACTGAAGAAATTTAAAATACTATGATTAGTTTTGTCCTGAAAGTGAAAGTTACTCATTCAGTCATGTCCGACTTTTTGCAAACCATGGACTGAAGCCTGCCAGGCTCTTCTGTCCATGGAATTCTCCATGCAAGAACACGGAAGTGGGTTGCCATTCCCTTCTCTAGGGGATCCTCCTGACCCAGACATCGAACATGGGTATCTTGCATTGCAGACTGATTCTTTACCATCTGAGCCACCAGTAGGATCAAGGGAGTAGTGAAGAAACTTAAAATATTATAATTAGTTTTGTCCCAACACTTTGAAATTAGCAATGTTTTATTGGAATGTTATTAACATTTTGTTAATTATGTTTATATTTAAGAAATTAAGGTATAGACACAAAAATCAAGATATTTTGAAAAATCAAGATAATTAAAACCTTGTTCAGGCTATCTATTGTTTTATGTTTTGATTATTAGAAAATAGAAGAAGTATCATTATCATATGATATGCTTGCAAGTCCTTCAGTAGTCAAGAGAATTTGGGTTCTTGTTTAAACTCTATCACTCTCTGGTCATGTGACCTGGAAAGGCACTTCACCAGCCCAAGCTTGTTCACATCAATACTATCAGTTTCATAGAAATATTTATTGAATAAGTGGAACAGTTTTAACTATTGTGCATCTCAGTCACCTGATCAATGAGGCCGGGACAGCGGGCTATAAGCCATGGTTGCCAAGTCTAGAGGCACATTCAGACTTTAGCTCAAAGGAATACATAATTCAGGTGATTTTAGTGTACTAAGGAATTTTGTGAACTAGATCATCTTTAAGGTACTTTTTTTCCATATAAATTTGAGCTGCTTACAGGAACTGTATATATTTGGTAAACTAAACTTGGAACTCATGTAATTATTTCCCCTAAATTTAGAGCCTTGAGCCAAGGTAAGGAGTCATACTCTTCTAAATTTTATACTACATAGTTATTTCTGATGAGGTTTTAGGTAGACTTTTTCATATACCAAAATGTCCTTTAATATCATCTTTTCCCCCTGGGCTGGTTTCTTAGCTCTGGGACATATCAAATGCATTCTGAGTTCAGGCCATCCTTCCTTGCATAGATCACAATGGCAGTGGGATGAGGTTTTTCCATAGCCTCCAGGTCCTTGATTCTGTATATAACTTTGGCAACTCTGCAAAGACCACTGACTTGTACTATCTTGGACTTACCAGTTTGCATCCACTTCCTCATTAAAGACCACATCTTTCTAAGAGTTGTTTTCCAGAAGGAAGATGGATGAAATTTATTAGAAAGATGCCCAAGTGGATATTTAACTCCTTTACCCAGACTACTCCCAGCTTAGTTTCTAGAGCTGCTATTCTGAGTTGGTGCAAAGATGCAAAGGACCCAGACACCAATACTTGGCATTCTCCCAAACGAGATGCTAATTCCAGAGAAGTTCCAAGTTTGGAGTAGGGCTTTGGGAGGAAGAACGTTAAATTGCACAAGAAAAGCCAATAAACATTTTAGTCCCCAGCAGGGACTATAAGCCTTGTAATTACGTTTAGGATTGTGCTTGTCAATCCCCTTCTTCTCCATCTCTGTAAACAACATGTTAGCTTTGGAAGTTTGTCATCCACTGGGTTTTTGGAGAAGGCATTCCTCATCACAGCATCTGCAGTGCTATAGCCAGTAACAGTTTGAAAAGGCAAATTTATGAAAAGGCTTCTAAACATACTAAATCCTAATCTAAACAATTTATAACGTTTCTTACTCAATAACTCTCAGAAGTCAACTATCTTGGAACTGCCCTAAACAAGTTAAGAAAAGCATCAGACATCATCCATAGGGTTCATAAACTAAAGTAAGTGGAAGGAAGAGTGTGCAGGTGAAATATTCCATGGAGTAATCTTTCTCTTTAATGACTATATACTTATTTCTGGACAATATATACTTATTTCTCTCTTGTTAGTGTTTTAAACATGACAACAATTATAATAAGAACAACTAAGATTGTGTAGGGACTTACAGATTAGTTTACTGAGTAAAAGAAAGGGCTTGGAATTAGACAGATGTGGGTTTAGTCAAGCTTAACTACTTTTTGACTCTGCTAATTTAGGATACTGGCCCAGACGGTAAAGCGTCTGCCTGCAGTGCGGGAGACCCAGGTTCAATCCCTGGGTTGGGAAGATCCCCTGGAGAAGGAAACGGCAACCCATTCCAGTACTCTTGCCTGGAAAATTCTGTGGACTGAGGAGCCTGGTGGGCTACAGTCCATGGGGTCGCAAAGAGTTAGACACAACTGAGCAACTTCACTCAAGGAATTAACGGCTGCCTCAGTTTCCTTATCTTTAAAATAGGAATATTAAGATTGTTGCAAGAACTCAGCTATGGGAATGTAGAACTCTCATCATAGTGAACTCAACAAAGTTAAATTAAATGATTAATTTATTTGATCCTCCCCCACTTTAAGCAGTAGCACTTTCGCCATATTATGATTGTGAAAACGGGGTTTTAAAAAGGAAAGGGGACACTCAGTGGTTTGAAAATCTTTCATTAGTTAGCAAAGATTCAATATAATTCTAAAGCAGCATCTGTGGCCACTGATGTTGAGATTCTCAGCCATACCAAAGGGTTGTGTTAAAGATCTCTTGACAAAAACATGTGTGCCAACCTGACAATGGGGAATCCAAGTCTAATCTGTGTGGTAGCTATTCCATAGGGAAGTGTAATATTATAATGGACTTTGGAACTAGAGAACATTAGGTTTGAATTTTAGCTTTTCCATTTAAGATTTGCTGTATAATTTGGGGTAAATAAACTCTCTGAGCTCCAGTTTCCTTCCTTATACAATAATAGAATCTGTCTCAGAGAATTGCTTTGAGGGTTAAATAATAAATGTCAAATGCAAAGGAAACACTGGGTAAATGCAAGATGAATGCTATCGCATCCCATCATAATTTGCACGTACTTTCTCATAGTGTAGTAATGACAGAAATGAAGTCTTTATGAACTCTTGAGGTTAGTGAAGCCACACCAGGAATCTGAGGCAATGCTCCCTAAGTTAATGACCAGAATCTGAACTTTTTGTCTTTATCAGTGGAGTGATGGATTTCTAGAGCAGTGAGGGTAGTGCTAGTGGTAATACAGATAAACCTCAGAGTAATAGGGGCATCCCTGGTGGCTCAGTGGTAAAGAATCCACCTGCAATGCAGGAGATGTGAGTTAGATCCCTGGGTTGGGAAGATCCCCTGGAGGAGGAAATGGCAACCCACTCCATTATTCTTGCCTGGGAAATTCCATGGACGAGGGGCCCTGGCAGGCTACAGTCCATGGGGTCACAAAAGAGTCGGACATACTAAACAGCAACAATAGCAAGCTCAGCTAATAGAAACATGTCCACTACACCTTGGCCATCTCATCGGCTAGTTCTTTATCCACTTGGCAACTTGTTAAGTGGCAGAAGTGAACTTTAAAAGTTTTCTCCAAATGCCAGTTTCCTTTTGCCAGGATGGAACATTCAATGGCTCATACTGAAAGGCAGGGAGAGACTAAATTAACATTTCTGAATCTATGCCATGTTAATAAGTACCCCCTTCCCCAAGTGTTCTATTGTCAAATATGTTTGGGAAATGCTTCAGTAGTATTTGCCAGACTTTGCCACCAATAGAAATCAGTCCCCTTTACACCACATGTCAGTTGTTATAGATATCCCAAAATACACAGATGCTTATCACTCCTGGAAAACTACAGAATTCACTTTGCTGCTTGATCTTATTTAATCTTTAAGAAAGCACATATATTGGGCATCTGACTCATAGCTCAATTGGTAAAGAATCTGCCTGCAGTGCAGGAGACCCAGGTTCGGTTCTTGGGTTGGGAAGCTCCTCTGGAAAAGGAAATGGCAACCCACTCCAGTATTCTTACCTGGAGACTCCCATGGACAGAGACTGGCAGGCTACAGTCTATAGGGTCGCAAGAGTCAGACACAACTAAGCACAGCACAGCATATCTATTACTATATCATACAAATCGACTTTTAAAATATTTTTACAGCTATATTTCAATGTAATTGACTTCCTTTGTAATCGTATACTTTTAAGTTTTATTCATTTAGAAACCTTCTGAGAAGGGTTTCTAGGCTTGACCAGACTGCCAAAAGAGTGGAGTCCACAGCACAGAAGTGGTTACCAAGCCCATGTTAATCCAACACACCCCAAGGAGAAGTAATAGCAAGGCCATTCTCAAACACTGGCTATGGAAGTTGTTAGGGGAGAAAGAAGCCCTTACTGGAGGACAAAGGTAAGAGCAGAAGAAATCATTGTTGCCTATCAACATAACCAGAACAGTAAGGAGTAAGGGTGGCCGAGATCTAGCTCAGTGGACAACTGGATGTGAAGATTACCCTCAGAGAGGACATGTCTATCTAAGAACACGCCCAGTATTCTAATACTAACCCTGTTTTGGCTCAATGTTTCCCATGTTCCCTCTCTTTTTTCCCATTCACTTGCCCTGTAATGTCCTATCCCGCAGGCTTTAGATGTTTATGGAGCCTTTCTGTCCTGCTGGTGCTGATGGGTATGAGGTTTAGCATACTCTGAAGGAATCCTGAATTCCATAACATCATAGCATACACTCTGGGCACAAAGATCTCAAAGCATCTTCTTCTTCTGTTACAGGCAATTGATTGGGTTTCCCTTTTCCAGTGTGAGAAGGTTTTTTTTTTTTTTTTGTATTTTTAGTTTTTTATTTTTTAAATTTTAAAATCTTTAATTCTTACATGCAATGTGAGAAGGTTTTTAAGTGCATTTAACATTCACTCAGAGGTTAAAAACAGTGGCAAAATACTTTCTACCTCCTGGGGTGATCCAGAAAATGTTCATAAATGGTCGAAAATGCCTCACACAGGCCACAGGTTTCTCCTAGCTCAGACTGAAGGTAAATTTGGAGGTCACATACTGCTAAACTGTTGATTTTTAGCAACTCGACTTTAAACTTTTTTATTTTTAAATTAATACTTTGGAATATATTTTCCCATTTGTCTAAAATAGAATTTGAGAATGATGCATGTCATCCTGAGCGCATCAGAACTTATTTTAAATATGGCATCTTTATAAAAGTCAATAGCTGCCTCATCAAAGGGCAATCATGTCCAGTGTGGGTGGCTGTGCCAATTGTTTTTGAACTACTGCAGCGATCTAGCCAATCCCAAGGAATGGCTTGCAGCCTTTCTACACCCACATTTTTCTTAATTATCTCCACCAGGCTGAGTTAGCTAAGGACAGACCTATAGCATTTCCTGGATGTCAAAATGCCCACACACCTTCTGCAATCCTTGGGCTACCAGCTCCCTTTCATGTTTCTCCTGGTTGGTCCATCTAATTACCTATTATCATGTGTATATAATGCATTATTCATGAGGCCCAGACAATTTCAGGGTGTAATATCTTTGATTTTAAAAGGAAATGACCTGAAAAATGAGAACTTCTGCTGGCACAAAGAAAATAAGCATTTAATTTGTTAGTGAGTCTCTCATCAGCCCATCCCTTCAAAAAATAACCTGCAGAAGTTTGAGATCATCATTCAGATGAAAACTTTCCAAGTCTGTTTCTCAAAAACGATTGGTTCAATATCCCGATTCTTTCTATGCTAGATTCAAATACGTTGCTTTGATTTTTCATAATGTACTTCCTAACAAACAAGTTAAAAATTGGTGACGCCCAAAACTGTACATCATCAAAGATTAGGGTAACTTAGGCCCAAGAAACAAGTTAGCCATCATATCACTCAAACTTGGAGCTAAAATGGAACTTAGAGTTTATCCTAAGAACATCCTCCTTGTTTTCTGTGTGAGGAAATATGGATCAAGGGGGACTAATTGATTTTTCTAGCTACTGGCAATTAGCTGGGAGCAGAGCTTGAACTCAGGCTTTTAATCTACTTCACTGTGTTCTCTTGGAAAAGATAAGAATCCAGAAGTCTGTCTTCTTCTAGGGAAATTAAAGGACAAATCAGGTCTCTAAGCTGTAAGTCCACCCAAGCTAAGTACCTTTCAGTCTTACACACTGCTGAATTTCCAGACTTTAGCATAGTTCCTGGCACATAGTAGATTGTCAGTTAATGCTTACAAAATAAAATTATGAACATTAGAGTCTCTATAGAAAGCATTCCTCTTGGGCAAATGGAAAATGGCCTGTTAAGCTCATGATCCCCATAAATATCAGAGTATCTATCAAGAGAAGCAAGATCCCAGGCATTCAACACTAAGATGAAATTCCAGAGGGTTAAAAGAAAACAGGGCTTCCCAGGAGGCTCAGTGGTAAAGAACCTGCTTGCCAATGTAGGAGACATGGGTTCGATCCCTGGGTCAGGAAGAGCCCCCTGGAGAAGGAAATGGCAACCCACTCCAGCATTCTTGCCTAGGAAATCCCATGGACAGAGAAGCCTGACTGGCTGCAGTTCATGGGGTTGCAAAAGACTTGGACCCAACTGGACAACTAAACAAGAAGAAAATAAGCATAAATAAGCATAAATTCACGCATCAGAAATGACCCCTGAGAGACTTGCCAGGCCCCAGATTCTACAACTCACAAGAGTCCTTTTTTGTCTTCAGCTCCTCTTATTCTCTGTGTTGTTTTGGGGGGAATTAGTGACTATTCCTTAGACAGTGTGTCAACCCTAGAAATATCCCTGCCTTCTTTGAGCCTCCAATTATGGGAGAGTGAAAGAATGGCTTAGGAAGAAAAGGTCAGAGACTGGCAAAAACTTTTCATTAGGCCTATAGAATTGTGGGAATGATTTGTAGATAACCTTTCCCCCCTTTTAAATTAAAGAAATCAAAACAGGAGCAAATAATGCCTACAAGCCCCTCAGATGCCAGAGTGGGGTTTGAGGCAGCATGGGCTAGAGAGCTGAAAGTGTGGTCCTTGAAATCTGAAGAAAGATTCTGAGTCAGTCTTCCCCTCTTACTGGCCATGTGCTCTTGGGAAACCCTGAACCTGAGGTTCCTCATTTGTGAAAGGTCATTGATAATTCCTACTCTTCCCTCCTGGCTGAGATCAGATTAGGAAACCTGTGAAGAACTTTCAAACCACTATGTGCGTATAAAGTATTATTACTAGCAAATACAAATAAAGTCTGCATTATATAGAATTCTTTATAGGACTCCTTTAGAATGTTAGAAAAAAGGGGAAACGTCAATCTGAACTTTAGAAAACTCAGGATGAACACTCCAAAAATTGCCAAATGACAATGGAGGCAGGGATAAAGATTTGACATTTTGATTTTTGCACCCTGGTGTTTGGGGGTATTAGTCTTTAGGGACTACCTGTTTCTCTCAAGACACACTTGTACAAGCAGTAGCTTTAATATCCACAGTAAAAGAAGATTTAATATTTTTGAAATTATGGCCACTCTGGTCAAAGAGGAGAGAAAATTTCTTTTTATTGTTTAAGAATTTAATCTTTCTCCCCTTAAAAGCAACAGCCCCTCTCCCCATTTCCATAGGATTCAATA
The DNA here is from genome assembly GCF_042477335.2 of Ovis canadensis. Taxonomy (NCBI): domain Eukaryota; kingdom Metazoa; phylum Chordata; class Mammalia; order Artiodactyla; family Bovidae; genus Ovis; species Ovis canadensis. Next base: position 65,461,823 of record NC_091259.1, read on the forward strand.
TCAGTAAGCTCTCACTAAATGTTAATGTTTATTGTTATTTATTAAATGCCATGAAGTATCCTTTACATGGATCATGGCATGTAAATTTAAGAGACTCACCGCTTGTTAAATTCTCTAGAAACACACAAACACATCCATACACACAAGTGCACACACACACATACACACAGCAGTAGCAGATCAGCAGAGAAAGACACCAGCCAAAGAAAGATAATTTGAGATACTTCTGAGGTAGCAGTTGTAAAATTAAAATAGGCAACTCATTAAATTATCCATAGAGTGAAAAGAGAGCTACAAAAATAGATATTTTTCTGGCAAGTCAGTGCTTTTTAGAACAAATTTAGTTTTAAGCAGAATCTTAAAATCAGATTATATCAGTTCATATTCACTAGAATCAGTTAAATGGTTAGATTAGCTTTTCCTAATTAAAGAAAAGGATTAGCTTTCCTGGCTTTTGATAGAAGTATATTTAATAAAAACTATGTTCAGTTAGACATCATTTTAACTGACATATTGTAAGCAGTTTGATTAAATGAATGTTATTTGAGCAAGTTGGAGCCTCGTCCCTAAATCACAGAATTAGAAATAAAAATCCTTTGTAAGTCATGCCACAGTGATGATTTTTTCCTCGTTTCTATTTGTTGTTTTTTTGTGGCTTATTATCTATTTTGTGGTCATCCAGGCCTTTGCCTCTCACATTGCCTGATACTGGAATGTTGTTTCTTACTAAGCTTCCCCTAGAGGACAGGCCAGGAAAAGGAAAGAAACTAAATTTCACTAGCTTCTCCTCTTATTAAGAATACAGATTACAGATTCGAGAGGGAAAGAGTCTGGCAAATGAACGAAGCAGCATGTGAATTTTGATTTTAGATATTTTAAAGGTATTCTTTCCAATTTACAGATAGGCAATTTTACAAACAATATTTTGTAAGCCAACAAGAACTTGCTTTTAAAATCCCATTTACTGCCTTACCATATACATTAGATGATATTTAAAAATAACTAGCACTCTGGTTGAAATGGAAATGCTGTAGGCACAGAATGACATAGTGATACCTCCCCCTTATGGAGTGTCTTCTTCCCAGTTTGCAAAGCTCTTTCAGACATTCTCTTCTATCCTCCAAAAATTGCTGTGTTGTAGGTCTTACTATCAATGACACTGAAAAAGCTACAGGCAAAATGAATATATTTTCATCTGAATCAATACTGATATATTCCATTGGGGGAGCTAGACCAAGCTAAAGTCTCACACACAGAAATATTAACATGCAAGACCAGGGGGCACAAAAGTAGGCTAGTTTACTGTTCTTTTTTTTTTTTTTTAAGGTCAAAAATACCCCCTTCCTCTTTCTTCCCCTCTCCTCTTTAACACCTTCTAATGTTCTCTCTAGTTTCAAACAGGACAGTTGAAATTTCTTGCCTTCCTACTGAAGAGCTCCATGTAAATATACATAAACAGTGAGGATCAGGTGCACTATTCTTAAAGTGATACTCATTTTCACAACACCAGGCGAAACCATTTCACCTACAAGTCAAGGATATGTATGTGAGCGCGTGTGAAAGAGGATGACGTGACACTTTTGAGGTTTAAGTTATGAAAGATCTCGAGGTTACAAGAATTAGGTAAGCATTTTCCCTCTTTGTCTCTCGAAGACTCGAAATCTACAATTTTCTCCATTTGACTGTCAGATAAATTGGCAAGTCGACTAAAAGGATAATATTCCCTTAACGGTGCATTCATTTGAAGCCCTAGCAACTGTATTAGGCAGCAGCGAGTATTCGCTAGCAAAGCATTTCGAGGAGACAGGAACTCTGCAATTTAGAGTGACAGATGATTTTTTTCTCATCCATCAAACCGCCTCAAAATGTCACAATATTTACACCTCTTTCTTGGTGAATTAGAATCCAGAGACAGGCAGACGAGGAAAAAAAAAAAATGCCGACCGGTTGCCGCTTGATTTGGGGAAAAGCAAGTGTTGCACCTTTAAATTCTGCCCCTCCATTCCCCGTTTCCCCCCCTTCTCGGGATTTTGCAATAAATCTCCCAGTTCTGCGTTCAGCCCTGCAGATCCGTATTTAAAACAGCACCATCTGGGAAGGGTGGGCGGCGACGGTGATGCGGACTCCTTGGAGTTCCTTTGCAGCACGCTTGGAATTGCATCAGACTGATCAGAAATCCCCCCGCCCCCAAGCCCAGCCCCTCCCGCCCCGTTCCCCTCCCAGCCCCTCCCCTCCCCTCCCTGCGCGTAGATCTGACTGAGAAAATGACTGGATCTCGGAACAATCTGTGCCCCATTCGCTGCAGGCTTGCTCCGTAAACCCTGCCCAACGCTCCCTTTGTGTGCGTAGCAGCCTATCACCGTCATCTGATCCTAGTGCCTGGTTGTTTTTTTTTTCCCCCCTTCTAAATCGCCACAATATCCTCGCGTTGCCTATGAATCCATTCTTTTCACCTGAGCAGAGTTGGAATTCTTTCTTTTTCGTTCGCTAAAACAGTCCAGTGAGTTTCGGAAATAGGTTTTCCCCTACGCTCCCCCACCCCCACCTCAAGCCTTGTCTCTTAATTAAAGAGGGCTGATCCAGGAAGGAGGAGTCCAGAACGCACAAGCCCTGGGGTGAAAATTACCACCCGGCTTGGCTCGGAGGCCGGAACAAAGGGGCCGGGAAGTGGGTAGGTTGAGGGTTGTAGGAGTGTGGAGAGGCTGGTGGCCCCTGCGCAGGGGCGCGCAAGTCCCTGGACTCCCAGAGGGGAGGCAAGACAACGCTGTCGCGCTCTCCGGCCGCTCTCTGTCCCCCCGGGACCGAGGAGGGGAGGTGGAACGGAGGACTGGGAGGCTCTGAGCAGCTTTGACCACCCCCGCCCCCTGGCCCACCCGGGCGGCGGCGAGCGGGCCGCCCTCCACACGCGCCTCCGGGTGCAACCTCGCGGTGGCTGGGCGGTCTGTGCACCCAGCTGATTGGTGGCTGGGTCCAGCCGCCGTGCGGAGCTACTCGTGTTCTCCTCCTCCTCCAGCCGCCCAGACCCCATTTCCCGGCCCGCTCCCTGGCTCTTCGGCCCGTAAAGGACATCTCCTCCCAAGTAGAGGCCCCCTTTTCCTTAGTTACCCCTACTGACTCGGACCTGGGCTCAGAGAGGCATCCAGTCCGGCGGGGGAGCGGAGCGCGGTCTCGGAGGCTCCCCTTCCCTTGAGAAAGCGGGAGCCCTCTAAGCCAGCACCCGAAACTCGTCGGGAGGGAGGAAAGAAGGCAAGAGGGGGGTGAAAAAAAAAAAAAAAAACAAAAACAGAAACATCCAGCCAGGCGCGAGGGCGACGGTGGGAAAGAGAGAAAAAGGAAGGGACGGAGGCAGGAGGAGGGGGCGGGGTGGAAGAGGGGGGGCGGGAAGGAGGGAGGGGGAGAGAGAGGGAGGGATACAGAGAGAATGAATCCTTCTGCCTAGAAGAGCTGAAATTACCTTGATGTATTTTGTGTTGGAGATTTAGCGTTACCTCCTACCCTCTCCCAACCTCCACCGCCCCTTTCCTCACCGCACACCACCTCCACCGCCTAATTCTAAATGGTACAAAGTCAAAATTTAGGAAATCGAATGTTGGGTAAAAGCTTCATAATTAGTAATGAACCTACTGTACACACACACACACACACACACACACACACACACACACCAGCAGAGAACGGAAAAGAAGGAGATGAAGGGGAGAAAAAGAGAAATCTTACATTTGAATCAGACATTTGCAGGTCCAAGTTAACTAAACTCATTATATCCGCAGGAAAACTGAGCTTCCCCACCCCCCTTCTCGCTTTACCCCAAGGCTCTCACCTAGGGCAATTCAAACTGGGCAAATACCAAGAAACAACCCCCCTCTCACACTCTCCGTCTACTTCCTCCCCACCACCGCGCGTCCTCTCGGGAAGATCGAGTATCAAAATAGCTCAAAAATTGGGGTTGCAGGGGTCCCCGCCCCGGTGCTTACCTTCTTTGCGGCTTACACCACCCCGGTGGCTAGATCCTGGAGATAAACACTTGCATTTCCCAAAGTTAACCCAGTATACCAACCCGGAGCTTGCCAAGAGTCTATTCCAGCCTACACCGCTAGGAAGCCAACTTCAGCGAGCTCAATGAGGGGACCAAACTGGGGCTCGCTTTCCAAACGCTCCGCTCCAAAATCTGACTCTCTCTCCAGCCCCGATCTCAGTGTGAGCCGAACCTCCGAAAAGACGCTTCTTAAGGGCGACACAGGGCTGGCTTACTGCGGGGCCGAGACAGCTACCTGGGGTACAACCACCTAAGACAAATCCGTCGGCTCTGTCCAAGGTGCTGAATGGGCTCGTATCTCCAGGATTACACACCCGGCGCGGCGGGAGGAAAAGACTAAAAAATCTGTAATTAAGTGATATTTGATATTGCTCTAGACGGTTTCTTCCACTTCCTTACGGTTTGTCACGTGCGGATGGCTTTGCCAAAGCCATCCTGTTAATAGTTGATCACATGTTGATGAGACCCTTTTCTCCTATGAGAGGCTTACCCATTTCATTATCGGCAATATGCCCTTCTGACTTATTTCTCTCCCACCAACCCCACCCCCATCTGCACCCAAACTCCCAGTCTTTATCCTATCCTTACCCCCACTCCACCCCCCGACCCCAAACTCTAAGAGCATTATTGTTTTAAGATGGAAATTAATCTTCTTGCGAATGTCAGTTACATGCCCACATATAAATCATAGAATATGCTCATATATCACACACATAGAAGCAAAGAACGGAATGCAAGAAGGCTGGGAGAGAAGCATCAGCCTTGAACAGCCTATATAACACACACACCCTCCCTCCAACTCCAAGTTTGTTCCACGCAGTTCCACATTGCTGTGTTAAATCTCAAATGATTCCAATTAAAGTTGCACTATGTAAAAACCCGATTCTCCTGGCCTGAGTAGCTGCTGTTCTTTGGCGTGTGAAGTGCTAGGAAGAGCTGTGATATGCCCGTTGTTAAGCAACATGTCAAGATTTTTCAATTATAATGCAGGGTTTATTGCTACTCACCATTGTGCCTCTGCTGTCCTGGAGACTCAAGTGTCTTAAAATCCCGTCTCCCCAACAGATGCTGGAAGGTAATGTGTCTTGTTTGAAGTCATCATGTGAGAAGTTCGGCTTTGCTCAGTGGATCGCCCACCACTTGGTGTGACTTATGAATCTAATAACCCTTTGCAATATCCGCAAGCTTAAACTCTCAACCACCTTGGCGACTACAGAAGACAAAGCAACTCGCATCGATGTTGGAAAACCTATAGATTTACGCAAACGCCCTCACTCCGAGAGACACGTTTCCTTTCGAGTTCTTACGTGATTCTAATGAATGAGCGAGGTTACCAATGACTGTCCAAGTGCCCTGCTATATAGCGGTGGTTCCCAGGGCTGCCTTCCAACCGCCGGTCACTGGGTCCTGGCACAGAAAGTTCCCGGGGAAAGTGGGGAGTTTCAGGGTACCCTCATGTAAATAACCCAGCCTGCACACTGCTCCCTTGCCCACTGCTCAGGTCACACCTGGGGCTCTGGCAAAGCTGAGCTCGACTCGGGAGATTTTCCTGTCGCCAGGTAAGAAAACCTTCGCCTCGACAGGCTAGGGCGGGAAGACCGCTGGGGAACTTGTTGCTTATCAGCGCCAGAAGGCTACCGCTTTAATAATTCCAGAAAAACGCAGGGGGAGGGGGGCGAAAGCGGGGGGCGGCATCGACGACGACTATCCGTGCTGTTTACGTGACCAACTTACTGTGACTCCTTTGGTAAAAAGGAAACTTCTTAGAAAAGTTCGTACCCCTCCCCCTTCCCCCAATGACTAAGGGTCTCCAGCTGATGAGGTCGTGAGTGACGATCAAGTCGGAGGGGCGGGGGCGATGGGGGCTAAGCGGGGAGGGGGTGTGGGTGAGTGACTTGTCCTTGGGAACAACCACATGCGCGGAAGCGCGCAGGAGCCCGGCAACTTTCCCTTTCCCTCTTAGGGACTGATGACTAGGCGAGAGGCACCCGAGCGAGCCACTAGTTGCCCACAGGAACCTGTGTAAATCGAGCTCTCGAGCGGCCGAGTTGAATGAAGTTCTGACTGCGTTTGCTGTAATGGTTATGGCTTCTCCAATGTGAGTTAACAGCGCGGGTGCGCAGCTAGGTCGGCATGGCGCACCGCGAAGTGTGGAGCCGCGGGCAAAGGCAGGGAGGGGTGCATCCGCAGCGGTTTGACGCTCCGCGTCCGCTCGGTGCTTCTTCCCCGGAGTCGCTTCCGCATCATCCGGGGGCTCCCGGGCCATCAGGGTGCCCGGGTGAGAGCGACGGGGAAGCGGAGCGGCGCTTGAGAAGCCGGAGATGGGATTGAGCTCCGCGAGAGGGGGCTCTCCCAGGAAGCCCCGCGGTTAGCACCCGCGCTTCCCGCTGGAGAGGTCACGTGTTGGCGGAAAGTAACTTAGAAGGGATAGAATGAACTTCAAGGAGAAGAGAAAAAAGCAAAAGAAAACAAACCACCTCCCCACCCTCTCACCCGCACCTCCCTCGACCCCCGCCCCACCCCAACCCCATGTGTAAAATAAAGGCAAAGAAGGAAGAGGTGGGAGGGGGCGCGGCTCTCTGCTGGAGACCTGCGGAGAGCTTGCGAAATCTCAGGCAAAGAGCTGTATAACCCGGTCATCCGCAGCGTCCCCCCGGCCTAGGGAGGCGCTAACCCAACGTAGCTTTCCACTGAAGCTGCCCTTTGCCTACCCCCAGTCGGCGCCTCCACAGCGGAGCAGAGGAACGGAAGACGACTGTAAACCAGTTGTTATGGAGATGCCGGTCGCTCTGAGGAGCGCAAGTGCCCTGGAAAGTCCCCAGACGCATTTCAGGTTTCGTCGTTTTGGCACCAACACCAAGATGTTGCTCTCCACCCAGAGTTCCCACGAAGGGGAAGCCCACCAACGGCGTCACAGGCCCTGACCGCGGCGCTATCGACTGCAGGGATGAGGCAGAGAGATGCTGCAGAAGATGGTGGATAGCTCTTAAGTTTCAGACCATCCAACCGTTTCCAATTTCTAGTTTCTTTATGCCGATCAAAAGTGCTGTGTCTGAATGACATTCGTGCTTCCTTAGGTGAATAAACCTCAGTTACACGATAGGATGATTAGAAGCAACAGAAGATTAGCATTCAGTGGCTGCTTCAAGATCCTCTCCCCTTCCCCCTCCCATCCCAGAAATGCCTTCCTTATGGAAAATGGGCTTCACTTCCCAATTCTGTATACGGACTTCTGTTCTTTGGAGTCTCCATTGGTACCGGGTTGTTATTACTACAAGTAAGCCCAGTGTTGAGTTGATGATGGCTCAAGAGATGTTTCCAGAGCCAACCTAGCTTATACTTGGATCCAGCCAAAGTTCATATTCTACAAATGCTTGTCGGACCTCATTAGGGACAGTTCTAGACTTGCCAGGTTCCTGGAGACCTGAGACAGGTCATCATAAAAGGATGCCACACATCTTCACAATCGCCAGTGTAACAGTCCCCTCCAACTGAAAGGACTGTTCAGATTGTCCACAAATTGCCACTTTTTGTCGATCCATGAATTAGCCAGCAGATGCTGCCCTAAGACTAGAACAGCTGGCACATGCCATCCTCAGAGGTCTTGGGGTACAGGTTTTGTGGACAAAACCAGTTTCCCGGGAATGCAATTCATAATACTGTAATTAAGTATTCAGTGTCTCATGTATAGATCTGAAATCTTGAAATAACCCAAGGCGATGATTACTATATGAACATGATTATTCCCCATCATCTATGATATATTTATATGACTTTTTCCTCAACAGTTTGTGGTCTGTATAGAGACTATTAAGTTACTTCTCTGATGGATCCTTATTCTGAAAATTAATGTCATATTTTGTATGATACTAAGTGGGATATCTTGAATTGTGAGCTTGGGTTCCTGGGGACTCAAAGCATGAACTGAATGACTGATTAGTTTGAAATGATTCAGACAACACATGATGGTGCTGAAAATATTTCCCAAGGAATATTTTTGACTATTGTTGTTCTTTCTTGGAATCATTACTAAAACCTATAACTCATAGACCAAGATGAGGGACGAAAAAGTAGTGAAAGTCACTCAGTCATGTCCAACTGTTAGTGACCACCTCTCTGTCCATGGAATTCTCCAGGCAAGAATATTGGAGCGGGTAGCCATTCCCTTTTCCAGGGATCTCCCCAACCCAGGGATGAAACCTGTATCTGCTGCATTGCAGGCAGATTCTTTACTGTCTGAGCTACCAGGGAAGCCCCTTGGTGAGAGACAGGAGCTGTTATATAAAGAGACTTGTTATAGAGAGTTGGGGAAAGGAGTTAAGAGATGGTGTTTGACATGCATTTATTTTCCTCTCTTGATTTCTCAGTGATCTGAAGAAGAATTCTCTTCTCTTGATATGTTATCAGCCTTCCACCTTTTATTCTCCATCCACTCACTTACATATTTTCTTTTTTAACATCTGCAAAAAAAATCCAGTTTCTAAAATAAGCAAAAGTTGCATTCATTTAATTTGTTAAGATAGATGCCAAGCACTGGATCTTCCACAGTGTTCATCTCAGGAGCACTTATTCCTGAGACCATCTCATTTTCTCCACAAAGCCTTGGTCCACTATGATATGAATATCACACCTCTCTAGGTTCATCTGACCCCATTCATTTTTAGTACTGGTAAGAACATTTCAAACTGAACAGTAAACAAAGCTTGCTTTCTTAAAGGTTACTAATGCAACAGTGTAGCCAAATTTAAAGGCAAGTGTATTAATACAACCTAGAAGGGAGGATTTTTGTTTTCAAACCAGGAGTACTGTGTTCTTTATCAGGGCATGGTCTGATGTTCACATGCAGTTTTCTACCAAAGCCATAAAGTTTATCCTTTGCCTGTACCTTTATGAAGAATGGTACAAAAATTAATAAGAAGGAGCTTATCAAGACTAGGAGGCACAAAAATATCATTAAGTTGATGTGTCAGGAGTCTTGGAATTAATGGGAGAGAGGTAACAAAACAGGAGTCTACCAAATCAGAAATGAAAAAGGATTTCTTTTGTTTAGGCAATTAGCAGATGCTTGGAATATCTCTTGAGACAAAGTCCCCTCTATCTCAATTTCTAAAAGGAAATTCAGCAAGCCACATTCAAAAGAATATTTTCGGTACTCCCTCCCCTGTGTCAAGGCAGAATCAACGAGAGTACTTTCTTCTTTTCTCCCAGCTTTCCCTCCTAAATCTGTTAGTAGTTAATTACTGAGCTTTCCATCTCACCTTGTGTTGGATAGATTATTTCCTTTCCTCCTCCTTACTTATATTTCCTCTCCTTCCCCTTCAGTACTTGTTCTGTCAGGTACTTTGATAGAAGCTGATGATCCATGTATTAATAATTCCCTACCCTAAAGAATCTCAGAGTCTAATAGACCCAAAATCTAATCTATAAAGAGTCAATGAGTCAGGTGAAGATGATACAGCTGAATCGCACATGGTTAATTATTGCCGAGATGTCAACAGTTGCCTTCTCCCAGCCATTACCTAAGGATCAGTTGTAATCAATGAAGAAAAGTATTCACAGAAAGGCCTCAGATAGTGACATAGCTACTGTCTGGGAGGCTCAGGAAAAAAAAAAAACAAAACCAGGTAGCAAAGGAGTTCTGCTCATGATATAAGAAGTGATTCTGACCAGGTAGGAAGAAAGATTGGCTCTCTTAGTCACTTCCTGATCTCTAATGGTTCTCCACAGGCAATAGAAGGAGAAGCAAAGAATCACGATGCACAATTTGGAAGGCTTTCTGAAAACAAGAATAGGCAGCGATTGCCAAGAACCTGACGTTGAGCTCATATTTAAAAAGAACTCAAGGAATCTTCCATCTACAAACCTAGTTTAGTTAGAAAGGAAACAATCCAAGCATCAAAAAGAAAGCAAGCAAGAGAAAACCTTAGAAAAGTTATGAGGTAGTTTCAATAACCTCTGTGCATTCCTGAGCCTGACAAGTAAGCATGAGACAGAAGATCTGGATATGACTTAACTCAATTTCAGGAAAACCAGACAACCCCATAATGAGGCTGAAGCAAGACCACATGGAATATTGAGGAAGAACTGAATGATGCTGTCTAAACCATCCTACAGACAAGAGATGAATAAGAGGAAGTCTGGGTGGCAAGTAGAGGAGAAGTGATGTTGTTAATAAAAAAAGTTGATAGGAGTTAAGACAGGTCAAGAGCATGTCAGGTCAGGGCTTGTGAGCAAATACATTGAGCTAAATGTAAGAGCATATTCAGTTTAGTTCAGTTCAGTTCAGTTCAGTCGCTCAGTCGTGTCTGACTCTTTGCGACCCCATGAATTGCAGCATGCCAGGCCTCCCTGTCCATCACCAACTCCTGGAGTTCACCCAAACCCACGTCCATCGAGTCGGTGATGTCATCCAGCCATCTCATCCTCTGTCGTCCCCTTTTCCTCCTGCCCCTAGTCGCTCCCAGCATCAGAGTCTTTTCCAATGAGTCAACTCTTTGCATGAGGTAGCCAAAGTACTGGAGTTTCAGCTTTAGCATCATTCCTTCCAAAGAACACAAGAGGATATTAGAAATTGAATAAAAAGAGAAAGCAAATCCCGAAGGAGTAATATAACTTTGTGGTCATTGTTTAGTTTCTAAGTCATGTCTGACTCTTCTGTGATTTCCCAGGCAAAGAATACTGGAATGGGTTGCTATTTCCTTCTCTAGAGGACCTTCCGCACCCAGAGATGGAACTTACATCTCCTGCATTGGCAGGTAGATATTTTACCACTGAGCCACCAGGGAAACCCTCATATAACTTAGGACCATGGAAAGGCAAGTAAAAACTAGTAAAAAGGGTCCATATTGTGATTGGGCCCAACAAGGTATGTTTCCAATCAACTTTGCCTAGAGTATCTGGAAAGAAATGTTCATAGGTGCTGAAACATGCTTCTCATAATTAGTGTGCACGTGAGTGTTCTGGGCAGTTTGTTAAAAGTGGATCCTGAAGACGAAGCTTTGGCATTTTTAACAAATCCCCTGGTGATGAGGCTGGACCACTCTTTGTGAATGCTACTTCAGCCTATGGTATTGTTTGCATTATGACTTCATTGAAAACTAGCTAATCTCTTTATTAACTGAAGTGAATGCCAAATAACAAGAAATAATTCAAGGAAAAGACCTGTTCCTTTAACCCTAATGTTACACAAATCACAAAGTCTAGCTTACTTTTCAATCCATTGATTCCAGAAAGTTCCTGAATATAATGGGCATCAACCTCTCACATCAATCAGTCACACTGCCATAGTTTGAATGTTTGTCATTTCATATGGATTGGGAGAAAAGAAAAGAGAATCAGCTTGGAATATATTGAGCACATTGCACAACTGAAAAGGAGTCAGAGAAAATTATTCTAGTCATGTAAAGAGGATTGGTTAGGTCATATTGAGTCCTGAGCTCATTCTGGGTTTCTTTCTATAAATAGGATATTTTGGAACTAGAGAAGGCATAGCAGAAGGCAACCAGAATGACAGAGGGATTTGGGGAATTTGCTTCTGCTGAAAGGTTAAAGAAACTAGGTCTGTTTTCTTTTGTAAGGAGAGAAAAGATGGTACCTCACTGAGGTGATATCATTCTGAAAGTAGTGGAAGTAATAGGATGCGACAAGAGTGCCTTATGGAAACAAAGAGGAGAAGGATCCTGGCAAGGAACGAAGGCCAGAAGAACGGCTCTAGCTTTTCTAAAGGCCTTCAGCTAGCAGTGTTCCTACTGGCAAAATTCCACTGGTCACAAAAGGAGTGGTAAACACTGAATTTAGATCAGGAAATAAGTGAGGGATGTAAAATAAGGAGACAAAGAGGCATCTTCTCTCTTTTTTTCATTGAGAAAATTTTCAAATGGGCATTTATTAATCCCACAGAAGCACTGCACTCATAGCCCATGATGGACTTTTCTGACACTCTTCAGGCTCAAGGACTTTGCTTCTGTAACACATTTCTGCTTCCTCTTCACCCTCAAGTGGTTCCATAAATTCAGCAAAAAAAAAAAAGTAAATAATCAATTACAATTGCAAGGCTCTTCCTCTAATTTACTTTTTCTTCTTTATCAATCCTGGAAAACATTCTTTTTCAGTTGATAGAAAAGTACTGTCCATGATTTTGCGTATGAGATCCTAACATTTTCATATGATCCCTGAAACTCAGAGACTGAAGGACTTATAAGCTACTCTTGTCAAGCCCATCGTTTTATAGCAGGGGAATACAGAACTCACTGAGTTGATAATCATGCAATTTTGTCTGTTTGGTATTGGAGCATATACACTTTTCAGAAACTTTGAAAATTCCCCAGTGAACTCTCCAGAAAATATTAGCCATACCATGACCTGTCTTTTCAATAAGTCAACCCATGCAAGAGATATTACTCTAGATCACAGAGTGCCTTCACATGGGAACCTAAGGAGTCCTTTGTCTTCCAGCTGCTCAGGACTTTCGTGTTTGAGGCCCTGCTGTAGAGTCAATGGAGTGGCCAGACACCAGTGCTCCCTTCCTCCTGGGGCGCATCCTGCCTCTCATCCCTTGTAGCTACCAGACTGTTTACCTCCCAGAATGTTTGGGCTTGAAGTTACATTAATCTGAACGTATTTGGGAAAGAAAAGAAAAGGAAAAAAAAACCTCATCATTTCCAAGAATGGCTTAATTACGGTGCCTAGATGGTAAAGCATCTGCCTGCAATGTGGGAGACCCGGGTTCGATCCCTGGGTTGGGAAGGTCTCCTGGAGAAGGAAATGGCAACCCACTCCAGTACTCTTGCCTGGAGAATCCCAAGGACGGAGAAGCCTGGTAGGCTATAGTCCATGGGGTCACAAAGAGTCGGACAGGACTGAGCGACTTTCACTTTCACTTTCCTTTCACATCCTTCTGTCCCCTAGGGTGAATTTCCAGCATTAAATAAACACTTCAAATATATTGGGGGCTTCCCTGGTAGCTCAGATGATGCAGAGGACCTGGATTCAATCCCTGGGTTGGGAAGATCTCTTGGAGAAGGGAATGGCAACCCACTCCAGTATTCTTGCCTGGAGAACCCCCATGGACAGAGGAGCCTGGTGGGCTACAGTCCATGAGGTCACAAAGAGTTGGACACAAGTGAGTAACTAACACTCAAACACTCCACTGCTTTAAGTGATCTCAAACTGCTGTGAATGGTCGGTAGTTCAGGAAGTCACTGGAAGAAGGAAGCAGTTCTCTCTAGCTTCTCCTTGGAAAGGTGTGATGCTATTATCTCTTCCTGCCTCTTCCTCCACCAAGACAACATGGAATTCTCTATTCTCACTTTTATACTACCCTGCCCTCCTCTGTATCCTGAATAAGGGTTAACCTGAGGAAGAGATAGGGAGAGAGTGTTCCAAGAAGAGAAACTAGCCTCTGTGAAGCCCCTGAGGTGGTGTTTTAGTTAGTTACTGCTGTGTAACAAGTCACTCCAAAACTTAGTAGCTTAAAATTAAAATAAATATTTATTATATCCACACTTTCTGTGGGTCAGGAATTCTTACTGAGCTTAGCTAGGTAGTTCTGGCTTGAGGGAAGGAAGTAGGTGGGGAGGTGGTGTGGGGCAAGCCCTTTATTTATTTATTGTTTATTTATTTGGCTGTACTGGGTCTTAGCTGCAACTTGCAGGATCTTCAATATTCCTTTCAGAACACAAGATCTTTAGTTGCAGCCTACAGGATCTAGTTCACGACCAAGGAACCTGGGCCCCCTGCACTGGGTGCATGGTGTCTTAGCCACTGGATCACCAGGGAAGACCCTGGGGCAGGACTTCTATGATACTGCCGTCAAGATTTCAGCCCAGGGCTGCAATTATCTGAAGACCTGATGGAGACTGAGAGATTAATTTTCTAAGCCACTCACGTGGATAGGAAATTGGTGCTACTGGTTGGCAAGAAGCCTCAGTTCCTCCCCATGTGGACCCCTCCACAGGCTGCTTGAGTGTCCTTGCAACATGGCAGTTGGCTTCCTGCAGAGCAAGCAATCCCAGAAACAGAGCCAGGTAGCCACCATTGTCTGTATAACCTTCCTCGGAAGTCATGTAGCATCACTTCTGTCACTTTCTATGTTAGAAGTGAATCCCTGTCTTGTTCTACATGCAAAGAGAAGAAAATTAGACTTCATCTATTAAATGGAAAGTTGTCAAAGAATTTTATAACTTTTTAAAGCCACCATAGGTGGAAAAACTCTAACTTGTATATGGCCCCAAAAAGGGCAATGCCACTGGGACATGATGGAAGAGGGTGGGAAGAGTGCCAAAGGAGGCTGGGAAACAAGTCTGCAGCTTAGATCATGCAGGGCTTGGAGAATATTTTGGATTTTTATTCTCAGGGCTTTGGGAAACCATTCAGTGGAAAGAGTTACATGACAGGTTTCACATTTTAAAATGAATACTCTGGTTGCCCTATGAAGACTGCATTCTCTGGAGCAGGAAATGGCAACCCACTCCTATATTCTTACCTGGAGAATTCCATGGACAGAGGAGCCTGGCAGGCTACAGGTCATGGGTCACAAACAGTGGGACATGACTGAGTGACTAACACACACACAGGCATGGAGTCCAGGTTGGAGTCTATTACAGGCATCAGGTGAGAGACGACAGTAGCTTAGACTTAGAAACGTGGGTAGATATGAGCTATATTTTGGAGGTACATCAAAGGACTTGATGATTGATTAGTTTATGGGATAAGGAGGAGAGAGGGTTCTGGCATGAGCAATGAGAACGTTTGAAAGAATTATTACTGAGTAGAAAAGATCGGAGAAAAAGCAGATTTGCAGTTTAGGTGAGGGGAAGGAGAGACCAAGAGTCTAGGTCATTTAATTTTCACAGCCAACTGAGAGACAAGTTAAAATGATAGCCACCATCTACTGGACACTAACTCTGTGCAAGGCAGTGTGTTCAGGACATTACCTACAATCTTTTTAATCCTCTCAATAAGCTAACTAAGTAAAGGCATAGAGAGGTTAACTAATTCTCCCAAAGTCAAACAGCTTGTAAGTGATAGAATAGAAATTAAAACTCAGGATTTTCAGATTCTAGAGCTTGTGCTTTTAAGCCCTAGACTGCACGATCTCTCCTTGTCTTTCCCCTCTTTTAATGCATTCATTATTGGGGTTTTTTAGCTTTTTTTTTTTTAATTGAAGCATACATGGTTTACAATGTTGTGTTAATTTCTGGTGTACAACAAAGTAATTCAGTTATCAGATTCTTTTTCCTTGTAGGTTATTACAATGAACTGAACATAGTTCCTGTTGATTATCTATTTTCTATATAGTAGTGTGTACATATTAATCTCAAACTCTTAATTTATCTTTCCCCCCTTCCCCTTTGGCAAAGCGTGTTTGTTTTCTTTGTCTATGAGTCTGTTTCTGTTTTGTAAATAAGTTTATTTGTATCATTGTTTAGATTTCACATGTAAGTGATATCATATGCTCTTTGTTCATTTTTGTTTTTATCATAGTTTGTGTTAGAATATTGCCACAGGCCAGTTTTAATTAACTATACTGCCCCCCTCCCTCCCTCCACCCCGCTCAACACATAGTGGCTGGTATATAATTGAAGCTTAATATAATTTTGTTATGTGAATTAGAATTAAACTGATCCTTTATCTCTGGGAAGACTAGTTTTCTAACCTCATACAACACAGAAGGCTAGATTGAAATGCAAGGTGAGGCCAGAAGACGAGCAAGGTATACTAATGGTCCCACGTTCCAGGAAGCCTTAAGCCACATCTGGAGTCACCCCTTCCCCCATCTCCATCCTAGAAGGGAGCAGATGCATCCTAGAAGCTTTGCCAAAACGTAGGCCAACTCCTTTCTACGATGCAGGTTATTCTTGAAACCCAAGAGCTACAAATCAAAGATGGGGTATACACTGCAAATTAGGGGGCACTAATGCGATGACTCAGAGTCCCAGAATGGGTCTGAGTTTGCAAATCACTGAAGAGATGTTCCCAAAGTCTTGACAGATCTATGTTAAGGCAGAAACAAGGACATCATATTCTCCAATATTACTGTGATTCAGAATCTAAATAGTGACCTAAACACCAGAAATGTCAGCCAAGAGACAGGAAAAGGAATGAGCAGGATAGAGATCTGGGTCTGAATAAAATAATTGTGAAAAGCCTGGAATTTCAAGAGAAAAAGAGGAATCTCTGGCCCCCACACTGGGCCTTTCTTGGTTCTTCGGTCTCTGTCTTCTGCCTCCCGTAAGGCAAGACACAAGTCTTAGAAAAGGGCCGCACTGGAAAGAACTCTCATTCAGACTCTTACCAGCTGTATTCTCTGACCCTGGCAAATCATTTTCTCTCTCTGGGCCTCAGTTTTTCTACTCACATAATGGCATTCAATTTGACATTTGTTTTGAGCTGAATTGCATCCCCCCAAAATTCATCTTTTGAAATCCTGATCCTTAGTACCTCAGATGTAACCATATTTGGAAATGGGGTGGTTAAAGAGGTGATTAAGTTAAATGAGGGTGTTAGTGCTAGTCACTCAGTTGTGTCTGACTCTTTGGGACCCCATGGACTGTAACCCTCCAGGCTCCTCCATCCATGGAACTTTCCAGGCAAAAATACTGGAGTGGGTTGCCATTTCCTTCTCCAGGGATCTTCTCAATCCAGAGATGGAATCTGGGTCTCACATTGTGGGCAAACTCTTTACCATCTGAGCCACCAGGGAAGCGGAGCTCTAATCCAATATGACTGATGTTCTTATAAGAAGAAAGACATCAGGGATGTGTTTTTACTGAGGAAAGACCACAAGAGGACATAGCAAGCCAGT
The DNA here is from genome assembly GCF_042477335.2 of Ovis canadensis. NCBI lineage: Eukaryota > Metazoa > Chordata > Mammalia > Artiodactyla > Bovidae > Ovis > Ovis canadensis. Next base: position 65,478,664 of record NC_091259.1, read on the forward strand.
GGCCATGTGCACTCCAAGGACAGAGGCCTCAGAGGTAAACCAACCCTAATGGTACCTTGTCTTTGGCAGCTTCCAGAAATGTGAAAAAATAAATTTCTCTTGTTAAAGCCACCCAGTTTGTGCTATTTTGTAATGGCAGTCCAGAAAATGAATGCATATTTCAAACTGCCGAATGTTCTGCCTTCCTGTTTCTGTGAAATTTCCTTCAATAGACTTAGTATTGGGATCCATCGAAGCTGACTGCAAATGCTTTGACAGTTCTCCCATCAGTGGGATCAGTGTGCTCCTCTCCCAAATCCTGGTAGACTCTGTGACTGCTCTGACTAACAGAAAATAGCAAAAGAGACACTGTGGCAGTTTCTGAGTCTAGGCCTTAAGTGGTTCTGAGCTTCCTCTTCCTGTCTCTGGGAATGCTTGCTCTTGGAGCCTTAGGCTGCCATGTTAGAAAGACCATGCGCAAAGCCATGAAATTACATAGAGAAGAAATGGGCCCCGTGGTGCCTAACCTTCCAGTATGTCCTGCCAAGAAGCTGGCACATGAGTGAAATTGTCCTACAACCTCCAGACCACATCTGCTACCCCTGAAGGCTTTCAAGTGACCCTGGTTGATGACGGGTAGAGTGGAAGAATTGTCTGGCTGAGCCCTGTCTGAATTATTATCTCACAAAAACATCAGTTATAACAAGCTTGCAGATATAAGTGAACCACTAAGATTCTTGTTAGTTTGCTACAATGATATAATGAACATTTCTACACTGATTTACTGGATATTACAGCTCTATTAACTCTATACAAGCCTCTCTTACAAGGTCTCACTTTGGGGGAAGAAGTAAGGTGCAATTAGTAAGGGAAAAGGTTTTGGGCTAAGATTTGGATTTTGATAAGTTCTGACTTTGACAAGTCTCTTATTTCAAGTCACTTGATATCTTTGATCCGAGTTTCCTCATCAGTTAGATAGGGATAATCACCCCTGCTGTGTGGGGCTTCGTGAGAATTTAATGTGTTAGACATCACATTGCTAGGCAGATAGTGATCCTCCTGTAGGTGATAACCACTATTCCTTTGATAGTAATGCTACCACTTCTTCCAGTTATGGTAATGAAACCAGCTGCACTTACCTATATCTGCCAGTGGAGTTGGATGAAATGCATCTTCCAAACGAGCCGCTTTCATTGGCCTGCCGCAGAGTCAAACTCCCACCTTTGACACTTCACTAATTTATGACTGTGCTGGGTCTTCATTGTCGCGTGCGGGCTTTCTCTAGCTGCAGTGAGCAGGGTGACTCTGAAGCTGTGGTCTGCATGCTTCTTATTGCAGTGGCTTCTCTTGTTGCAGAGCATAGCTTCAGGGCTCACAAGCTCCAGTAGTTGTGGCACATGGGCTCAGTTGCTCCAAGCCATGTGGAATCTTCCTGGACCAGGGATCGAACCTGTGTCATCTGCATTGGCAAGCAGACTTCTCACCACTGGGCCACCAGGGAAGTCCTCCAGAGAAGTTTGGAATGAAAGCTCAGGTCTGAGAAATGGCAGAGAAGAGACTAATCAGGAGGGCAAACCCACTGGGAAGTTAGGTGGGGTTTTGGAAGCACAGAGAGGAAGGCTTTTCCCAGCAATGTCTCCTAGATTCCTCCAGGGAAGGAACTCTTTCTCTCTGTTGTATTCCCAAGGCCCTATCTGTCCTTTAGTCCATAGCACACTCTGCCTTCTGATAGAACTACTTGTGTCTATGTCTGTCTCTCCATCCAGAGTAGCAGCACTGAGAAAGCAGAAATCAGGTTTCCTTTATCATTATAAATTCTTAGGACCCCAGCTAGAGATCTGGCAAAGAGGAGTTAATAAATAGTTGTTGAACTGAATTGAGGAAACTCAGAGGACTCAGAGGAACAAAAAAGAACACACAAAACGCAGTTATTGGACTTTCCTGGTGGTCCAGTGGCTAAGGCTCTGCAATCCCAATGCAGGGGACCCAGGTTCAATCACTGGTCGGGGAACTAGATCCCATATGCCACAATTAAGAGTTCACAGGTCACAACTAAAGATCCTGCATACTGCCAGGAAGATCAACGATACCACGTGCTGCAACTAAGACCCGGTGCAGGCAAATAAATACATTTTTTTAAAAAATGCTTAAGAAACACAAAGTTACTAACTTATTTCTTTTTTGTGTGATATTCACCTGGCCTCAGTTTCCTTCTGTGAAATTATGGACTTAGATCTATTGATCTCTAGGAAGGCAATTTTGAATCTGACAGCAGTGAACTAATTAACATCTCTGCGCTCTTTATTCTCAGAGTGCGCGCTTTCTACCTTGAATTGAGGTGAAATCCAATCTAGAGGGCTCCTGTTCATTAAAAAGGCCTACGGCATTGCTTGGAAGTGTCAGATGCTGGCTTGCCCAAATTCCAACAGGGATAATTGCATTCTGACAACTTCAAGTTTCCCTGCACTCTTCAATTGCTTAAGGTAGACTTCGCTTCCCTTCTCAAATTATTTTGCACTGCTGTCCTTGGCTGTTAAACACATAATCTGTAAGCCATTTTATTCTTTCTTTTGAAGGACTATGTAATTTTGCTAAGGTTTAATAACAATTTTGACCACAAAAAATATTATATGACTTTGTGTTATTACCGTGGATGAAAGGCTGTGCCTACATAATATGCTGGGGATATTTTAAAACCTTATTAGTTGTCCTTCAGTGTTAAAGAATGACCCTGCAATATGAAAATTCTTTCACAGTGATCGATCCACGTATTTATGGGAGGAGAATAAAATGCCATGAGAAGTCGAACTTCCCTTCTGACAGAGGCATGGACTTGCCTCTAGAAATTGCCAGGGGCCACATATGTTACCTCTTTAATAAGATAACTGTAGATTCCAGAGTGTTATATACTTGTGTCTTAAAACACCCTTAACCTGACCTGATATACCTCCCAATCTAATAAAGGAATGAAACATGTGAAAGGTATTGGAAATTATGGTGGCTCCATTACTGTGGCTATAACCATGACTACATTTATTGGTTTATTTTCTGTCTTCGTCATGGAATGCAGAAACAGAGGAGGCAATGTGCCGTAGCTTGCCCTGATATTCAATTCCAGCAAGATACCTCTGTAAAATCATTTGTTTAATATTAAGGAGGTAATTTAACCCATTTTGTGAAGCGTTATTTTATTAGCAGCTGCTATAATAGGTTCCATCTGATCATCTTTCTTTGGTTATAATAATAACATCCTTATCCTCTTAATGATGAAATTTTCTCCACTCCTTTGATGTCTGTGCTAATTGCTATCTATTGTAATATTTAAATTCAGAAGTAAAATGAGTTTCTTCCTTCATCTGTAGCTCTTAAAAGAGTCAAGTTGTGAACACAATGATACCGAATCAAACCCTAACTTGAGGCCCGTAATAATCTTAACAGCTCAATGACTCTGCTATTATAAATAGATGGTTCATCCCTTTCATCACCAGATGTTTACTGAGCACTTCCTTTGGCTAAGTATGAAGAGACTGATAAAACGATTGCTGTACGGCTATGACCCTGTTACCCATTTCCTCCTTGACACAGATAGTATACATATTGGAAAAAACTAACAATTTCACTAACTGTGTCTGTAGTTAGGATAAATGAGATGAGGCATGGAAAGAGGAAAGGGGTGCTGATGATGAATTACGAAATGAAGTCTCTGTAGGGGGTCCTCTAACTCTATTTGGACTTTTTTCTGGAATCTCTTAGAAAAAGGACCCATTTCCAAGCTTGGCTTGGAATTTTGGAGTATTTACAGACTCACAGAAGTTTTTCCGCGTGACCCAGCTCCATAACAGTATATTTGGGTGAAATTGAGTAAACATTTGTGTTGCTATCCAAAGCATGTCATGTGCTGCTTGTAAGATTTCTCACATGATTGCTGATCTCCCCTTGGGGTTTATTGCATTGCTCAACATGTCACTCAAGACAGGAAGTTTCCTGCTAAAAGGCCAGATTGTCTTTATGACCTTAAATTTATTATCATTATTATAATCGGTAATAATAATATTATATCATTTTTATATCAGTTAATTTTCAACCAGTTAACATTCTCTTAATCTTCTGACTCTTTTTCTGATGGTTAGAAAATCTTTGGATTATATACTTTTTTAGTGATTATGATCTAGTTTAAAGGAGTGTCAACATTATCCTTTAATTTAGGAGACTGAAGTCAAAAGTATGACATGGTATTTATACAACTTCTAGGCCAGACCCATTTATCTCTGTTTTACTTGCCTTCTGTCATGACTTTAGCAAAAAGAAGCAGACTAAAAAGGCTCATGGATGATCATGGACTTAGGGTTGGTAACTATAGGAGGGTTCTGGGGGTACTTGGGTTCTACAGGCAGAATCAAAATCTCTCTTATCATGGGTTTATGATTGAGGTGTGTGTGTGTGTGTATGTACATGTGTGTGTGTGAACACTTTGATTTCTTCAAGGAGGGAGAGAGGGAATTTGACTATTTATAGAGATACTTCTTCCAGCTGGTAAATGCTCAATAGATGGACTGGTTGCATAACAAAAGTACCAGCCATGTGTAAAGATGAAACTTGCTTTATTGCAAATAGTCTTGAAAGTCACTAATCTTCCATTTAATTTAATTAATGAATATAAACTGTCTATACATGCCATAAATTGTGTTATGTTCTCTGAGTAATTTAAAAAGTGCATAATTTCTCTGAAGACACTTACTACTAGTGAAGGGTGGAAAGCACATGGACAGCCACTGTCCCTTCTTGCTCCCACGTCAGACATTTCTAATCGATGATGGTGCTCTTTCTGTCTGAATCTGGATTCAGTCTCAAAATCTTTTAAAACCTGATGCTCTAGGCAGCTCTTTCCAATCCATCTAAGTTAGAACAAGAAAGAAAATCCATTTGCCATCCTGACTCTAGTGGGGGGACAGATACATACACAAATACCTATGTTATCAGGGAGACCATATCATTAACAAAAATAGATATTCCTTAAGTATTTACTACATACTGGATCAAATTCTCAACAATGGATTTAGTAGTTATGTCCCAAAGATGAAAACGACTTAGAGGAAATCTTATTTGGATCATCTTTTGAAAAACAAAAACATATACTTCAAAAGTAGGTTATCATCCTCTGATTGACCTGCTTAACAGGATCAAATGTGCATAGAATTTTGTATATGTATCACACATGTATGAAGTGTTCAACTTCAATTAAACTCCTTCACCGGACTATGAGATGAAGCAGAACAAATAGGGAAGACTGGTTTTTCAAGGAAAAACAATTCAGAGTAGGAAAATGAAATTTAAGCATTCAATGAGAGTAATTCTTGCCTGGAGAATCCCAGGGACGGGGGAGCCTGGTGGACTGCCATTTATGGGGTCGCATAGAGTCGGACATGACTGAAGTGATTTAGCAGCAGCAGCAGCAGCAGCATTAGAGTGAAGAGAAATAATATGAAACTAAAATTACTATACAAATCTCTTCCACCCTCCATTTGACACAGGAAAAAATATTCATTTTTCTTTTGTTTCCTGATTGAAAAAAAAAAACCCCTCTGATTCCTATTAGATTAGCTTTTATAGCAAAGTCTAATCCTTAATATGTTAACAAAGCATAGAGTATTTTTTAAAGTAAGACATCAATTTAGCAAGGTCTGTAGACTGTAGACTGAGGCTTCCCTGGTAGCTCAGACGGTAAAGGAGTCAGCCTACAATGCGGGAGACCTGGGTTTGATCCCGGGGTTGGGAAGATCTCCTGGAGAAGGAAATGGCAACCCACTCCAGTATTCTTGCCTGGAAAATCCCATGGACTGAGGAGCCTCGTAGGCTACAGTCCATGGAGTCGCAAAGGGTCGGACACGACTGAGCAACTTCACTTGGGACTTGTAGACTGAATGCTTGTGTCTTCTCAAAATTCATGTGTTGAAACCTAATCCACAGCATAATATTTGGAGGTGAGACCTTTGGGAGGTGATTAAGTCGTGAAGGTAGAGTCCTCATGAATGGGATGAATGCCCTTATAACAGAGACCCCAGAGGGCTCCCTCAACCCTTTCCTCCATCTGAGGATTCAGGGAGAAGATGACCAATGGCTCTCTGTGACCTAGAAAGTGTGTTCTCACCAGCCACCAAATATACTGAGGCCTTGACTTTGGACTTCCCAGCCTCCAGAACTGTGAAAAATAAATATCTGTGTCTATAAGCCACCCAATCTATGCTGTGTGGTTTTAGCAGCTGGGACAAACTAAAACATGGGGACTTTCCTTAGAACTCATAAGATTTTAAAAAGATAAAGGCATACATTACCATATGTAAAATAGATAGCCAATGGGAATTTGCTGTATGACTCAGCAAAACTCAAACGGAGTTCTGTAACAACCTAGAGGGGTAGGATGGGGTAGGAGGTAGGAGGGAGGTTCAAGATGGAGGGGACATATGTATACCTATGGCTGATCATGTTGGTGTTTGGCAGAAACCAACATAATACTGTACAGCAATTATTCTTCAACTACAAGTAAATTAATTAAAAAATGATAAAGGCTTTTTTGGTGACACAGTGGTAAAGAATCCTCCTGCTAATGCAGGCGGAGAAGGCAATGGTACCCCACTCCAGGAGGAGCCTGGTAGGCTGCAGTCCATGGGGTCGCTAAGAGTTGGACACGACTGAGCGACTTCACTTTGACTTTTCACTTTCATGCATTGGAGGAGGAAATGGCAACCCACTCCAGTGTTCTTGCCTGGAGAATCCCAGGGACAGCAGAGCCTGGTAGGCTGCTGTCTATGGGGTCGCACAGAGTCGGACACGAGTGAAGTGACTTAGCAGCAGCAGCAGCTAATGCAAGAGATGTGGGAGATGTGGGCTCTGTCTCTGGGTCAGGAAGATCCCCTGGAGAAGGAAATGGCTACCGGCTTCAGTATTCTTGCCTAAGAATCCCATGGAGAGAGGAGCCTGGTGGACTACATTTCCTGGGCTCGCAGAGAGTCAGACACGACTAAGCACATACCCCCACGCACACAGTACAAAGAGAAATGTTACATGAGCAAAAGAACTTTGGGTACGTTAAAAATGTGTTAAAAAATAAAACAGATGTGCATATACCTAAGCAGAAAGTTTGGGGCCCCGTGAGAATGTCCCACAATAACTTTATTTTCTAGTCCATTCTTTTTCCTTTTGAGGGATTTCTTGGCTTAAAACAAATTCGATCAGTCACTGATCACCTATCATGAGCCACATGATTATAGTTACTTGAGTTCTTCCTGACTGTTCAGAGAGTTTATGTCTTAACAGTTCATCTTTAACAAACCTGTGAGATAGATCCTGTTATTGTCATTTTATAGATGGTGAAACTGAGGCAGAGAAAGACTAAGTAATTTGGTTAAAACCATGCAGTCAGTGAGTAATAGAACTGGAATGAGAACCCTCATAGCCTGGTCCCTGTGCCCACATTCTTAACTGGAATGTTTACAGCCTCAGAGGGGAAAGTGAGGCTGGAAACTGGTAGTCTGGGTTTCATGAGCTAATTCTACTTCGAAAGATTACAATTAGGACTATTTGCCTTCACAATTATACTGCTTTTGTGTGTGCATGTGAGTCGCTCAGTTGTGTTCGACTATAACCCCATGGGCTGTAGCCTACCAAGCTCCTCTGTCCATGGGAATTCTCCAGGCAAGAATACCGGAGTGGGTTGCCATTCCCTTCTCCAGGGGATCTTCCCGACCCAGGGATCGAGCCCAGGTCTCCTGCATTACAAGCAGACTCTTTACTGTCTGAGCCACCAGGGAAGCCTATTGCTTTTAACTACATGTAAGTAGAAATGCTGGAGAAGGCGATGGCACCCCACTCCAGTACTCTTGCCTGGAAAATCCTATGGACGGAGGAGCCTGGTAGGCTGCAGTCCATGGGGTCACAAAGAGTCACAACTGAGCGACTTCACTTTCACTTTTCACTTTCATGCACTGGAGAAGGAAATGGCAACCCACTCCAGTGTTCTTGCCTGGAGAATCCCAGGGACGGCGGAGCCTGGTGGGCTGCCGTCTATGTGCTTGCACAGAGTGGAACACGACTGAAGCGACTTAGCAGCAGCAGGAGCAGCAAGTAGGAATGCAAGGATGATTATGACTTGGAATTTTCTCCCAAATCAATGATCCTATTCATTCATTCATCTTCAATAAAAATTAATTTTTGGAGTTCTCTGTGTTGGTTTTCTTCTCAGTGGTTACTCCTTGGTCTCAGTTTGCTGATTTTTTTCTTTGCACCTAGACTTCTAAATTATGGGGTTCAGTTCCTAGTTTTAGCTTTTAGTGATTTTCTGTATTTATAATCAGTTTTCAGTTGACTAATTAAGTCTCATAACTTTAAATATCTTTTAAATAACTCAACTCTAAAATTTAGACTTCCATCTCAGACCCCTCCATTTAATGCTAGATTGATATATCATATTGTCTACGTGATAGATGCTTCGATATCCAGTAACTACCTCAAATTTAAATGTCCCAGACTGGACTGCAGACTCTTGCCCCACCTTCAGAATCTGCTTGTCCCACGGTCTTCCCATATCTCAGTGGCAATTTAATTTTTTCAAGTTGCTCAGGGTAAGAATCTCAGTATAATCCCTAACACCTATTTTTCTTTTACATCCCATTTTCAATCCATCAGCAAATCCTTTCAGCTGTTTATCATTGAAACATAACCAGAACCTACAACTTCCTACCAGCCTCCCATATTCCCTTGATTCTCGCCATCATTACCTCTTACCTGGGTTATTTCATCAACCTCTTCATTGGTTTACCTGCTCCCACCCTGGCCCATTTCTGTGTTGCATCTCCAGTCTCCCTCAGCATAACTCTCAGAGAGATCATGGTAGAATCAAAGTCAGCTCAAGTTGCCCCTCTGAACAAAACTCTCCAAGGGCTTCCAGCCTTATTTGGCACAAAAGCTGATATGCTTCTAGACTTATCCTTTGTCCTTAAAGGACTTCTGAGCTCTACATTTTCTTCTTCCTCCTCAAGGCTCTGAAGGTTCCGACTGCTTCTCTGACTGTATCTCTGTCCACTCTTGTCATTTATTTTGTTCCAGCTACACTGGTTTCCTGACAGTTCTTGAAACATCTTTGCCAGACACTGGCAAAGATGGTCCCTCTTTGATACCTTTGGATGTGCTGTTCCTCTGCCTAGATGCTCTTGTTTTAGACAACCACATGACTCACTCCCCGAGTCTTTCAGTTCTTTAGTAAAGAACATTCGTCAGAGAGGTGTTTAACCATCTCAAACAATATGTACCATCTCTTCACTGCCTATACTCCCCTAACATGATTCTGCTTTATTTTCCTTTAAAGCGTTTATCAATGATTGACACTTTATGTCTTTATTTATTTATTTACTGTTTAAATTACTCCAACAGAATATAAGCTCAGTGAGGGAAAGGATTTCACCTATTTTATTCCCTGTTGTATTTCAAGCTATTGGAACAGTATCTTGCATGCTCAACAAATACTTGTGGAATGGCTGACTTCCTGAATGAATGAAGGGAATGAATGGATAGGCATCTATTGTGAACCAGACATTGACCTCAGCACCATGGGTTTAGTAGTGCACAAAACAGATATGGTTCCTGCCTTCATGATGCATGCTCTATATTGCTTATCAGTGTTCTTATTTTCTCTAGAATAGCCCACATTTCTTTCTTTTTTTAAAAAAAAAAATTATTTATATATTTGCGCTGGGTCTTGGTTGTGGAACTTGGGATCTTCTTTGTTGAGGCATGTACAATCTTTAGTTACGGCATGCCAACTCTTAGTTGAGGCACAGGGGATCTAGTTCCCTGACCAGCGATTGAACCCTGGTCCTTGCATTGATACAATGCTGAACTTTCTCTTTTCTCTCATTTCTCTATCTCTAATACCCTGGTAAGTTGAGGATGCATGAACATGAGTGCTACTGGACCACGGAGGATCAAACCCCAGTCTCCTGTACTGCAGGTAGATTCTTTCACCATCTAAGCCACCAAGGAAGCCCCGATATACACTCATGAACATTGGTGCTGTTGGGTAAATTTTCTTTTTGGCTCAGGCTTGGACTGTGTGGTTAAGAGTGCACAGGTAGTTAAGAGGCCCAATTTCCTATTGTTATCTAGCCCATGCAGAAGTGTTAGCTCTTCTTTTATCTCTAGGAGTGTCTCCTACAGAAGCCCCAGGGATCCAGGGACACCCAGATTGCATCCAGGCCTGTGCTTCCCCAGGCAGCCACAGAAAACAGTGAGCAATTGTTTTTTTCCCTTTGACTCACAACTCAGTTTTCACCTGGGCCTCCTTAGAGAAAACTCTATTCTTCCAACTTCCTCTGAATGGCTACTCTGGCCCCATGCCATTTCTCATTCCCCACCAAAGCTCCCTCCATAGATAAGGATTTTTGGCACGTTTTCAAGGATGTTGCTGCTGAATTATCTACCTCTGCGCTTTCTTACATTTGCTTTTATGACATTTCTTCCATTCTCCTTTATTCCTTGCAACTTTTGTTGATGACAAAAGATACCCTCCATTTACATTTGAAAAAGGGTAGCGATCTGTTGTAAAGCTGGAACAATACCTCCTAAAGCTTAGCTTCAGTCCCACTTACTCAGCTGAACAGTCGTTTAATATTTTAATAAAATAAAAACCTTCCTTTAGTACCTGCTGCTGGGTCTGTGAAGTTTATGATGCGTCTTTTATATTCATTTCCACATTTAAGTTTTAATATTTTCCCTTTCTCCCCCGAGCAGCTTAATACACGGCAGGGAACTCTTTCCCTTGATGATGAAAACAATATTTTTAAAGGTAAGTGGGGCTTTTAGTTTAAGTATAATCGGGGGACTCATTAAGGAATGTGTTCAATGTCCCAGTACCTGGATTTTTGCTTCTAAACAATTACCACATATGCTTGAGTTTAAAATATTGCTATTTGATAACTTCTGGAGGCTGAATGGAGGGATAAACCATTTGTGTTAGGGTTAATGAAAAATCAGTAACATCTCTGAGCTGATCAAAGGCTCAAATGATGATATTATCTTGGTGAAGTTAGACCATCTTCAAGGCTTACAGTCCCTGAGACTATCACCCAAAGAGAAATATTATTCTCTCAAAGATGGTTTTATATTAATTAGGTATATTAAGATTGCTGTATAAATAGCCATTGTTAGTTAATCCATTCATGAGAAGAAATGTAATAACCCTTTGACCTGGAATACATGTGTGGTAAGAACTAGCATATTCTTTCTTTGTACAAAGACCCACCTATGACACCACATTATAATGAGAGGTTGTTCGATAAGCACAGAATCAGAATAAAGGAGATTAAATTGATTCCAGCATCAAGCTAAGATTACCTGACATAATGGTGGTTCTCTACACAGGCTATGTCTCTTTTGTGAAACCAGTGGCCTTTACAAAATTTTCAGAAGGTTGGGGTCTACCTCAGACCTAAAATGAGGGTCAGCCTTTTTTTTTTTTCTTAAAAACTCCACATATGATTTTCTTGGTCAATCATGATTGAGACCATCAGTGTGATAACACAATTGTCTCCCCAAGAGCAATGGTTTGGTCATGGTGCCATATTATCCAAAGTCCCTAGGGGGAAGACTCCCTCTCTCCTGGTTGATGGTTAGTCACAACACCAAGATTTGCCTTGTTATTTCCCTTTGCCTGGGGTTACCAGGATGAACAATTCTTTTTTTAGATACGATTTTTCATTTAGTCAAATGTTTGCTCTGACCAGAGTCCTTTCATTTTTAGGTAGCTTTGTCCATCTCTGCTCTGATTCAGCATGCCCCGATCATACAATTAAATCTTTTGTGCACACGCAATCCTGTTTCCTTCTTTGGAAGTTTTGAGGGACCCCTTTTATTTTAATCCCATCAAGAAAAACAAATTAGCAGAGAAAGGAAGATATTTTCCCAGTTAGATAAGTTTAAGCAGAGATAAGATATCCCATAGAAATACTGTGTTTGCTACCATAAGGACACAACCAGAAGCTGTCTTCTCTTTCCCCAGATTGCAGCCAAAATTGCTGCTGTTGTTCACTCAGTCACGTCTGACTCTTTGCAACCCCTTGGACTACAGCAAGTCAGGCTTCCCTGTCCTTCGTCATCTCCCAGAGCTTGCTCAGATTCATGTCTATTGAGCCGGTGATACCATCCAACCGTCTTGTCTTTTGTCATTCCCTTCTCCTCCTGCTTTAATCTTTCCCAGCATCAGGGTCTTTTCTAATGTGGCAGCTCTTTGCATCAGGTGGCCAAAGCATTGGAGCTTCACCTTCAGCATCAGTCCTTCCAGTGACTATTCAGGGTTGATTTTCTTTTGGAGTGACTGGCTGGTCTCCTTGCAGTCCAAGGGACTCTCAAGAGTTTTCTCCAACACCACAGTTTAAAAGCATCAATTCTTTGACACTCAGCCTTCTTTATCGTCCAACTTTCACATCCATACATGACTACTGGAAAAACCATAGATTTGACTAGATGGATTTCTGTTAACAAAACTTTTGTTAGCAAAGTAATGTCTCTGCTTTTTAATACACTAGGTTTGTCATAGATTTTCTTCCAAGGAGCAAGTGTTTTTTAATTTCATGGCTATAGTCACCATCTGCAGTGATTTTGGAGCCCAAGAAATGGTCTCTCTTAAACATGAATTTGATCACAGTTAACCCCTTCAGTGAATGCCCAAAGCTCTTGTCCTTAAATTTAAGCTCTGAAATCTTGCAAAGCCTTCCATGATCTACACATTGCTTGTTTCTCTAGCCACCTCACTCTTCATACCTCCATAATCATGCTTCAGCCATCTCTGGATTTTGTTCACTTCCTTGAACGTGCGGCTCTCTTACATTCTTTCTGCCTAGTACGCGTCACCCTCTTTTTCCCTGTTAGCTCTTCCCCTTTGATTCTTAACTTCACTGTCACTTCCTCCGTAAGATCTACCCTTATTTCCCCATCCAGTTTAGACATGTTAGCTATAAGTTCTCAGGGTGCCCTGGATTTCCATGATCGTAATTCATATTATGTTTTAAAAAACAGCTCAGTGATTCACCTTTGCTTTTAAGATAAAGAGCAAATTTGGATTAATCCTTAATCAATTAGTTAGCCCTACATTTGAGATCTTATTTCTCTATCCCCTGGCCCACCATTCCTCAAAAATCTTTTATTTCATCTATTCTTAGTTACTTCTCAGCCTTTTATAACTGCCCCCATCACCAGGCCCATCTACCATAAAATATCTTTGCCTTTTATATTGGATTCATTTTATGATGAGAATGAAATATATATTCTTTGTAAGTTACCATAGACAAAATAGAGAGGTATGATAGTTCCAAGATGGATTTAGCTCAAAAATGTTAAGACATTTCATTCTTTACTCTTTCTGAATTTAATTTCTCGAGACAGCTTCTCTCACTGTTGATCAAAGATTGCAACTACCTCTGACTGTGTCATTCCTGAATTAAAGAAGGGGGAGAGAACTCTTCTGTAAGCATGAAGTCCCAGCCAAGCACATTTCCTAGGCTTAATTGGGAGGAAGCTAGCATACCAGTGTGTCTGCTTTAGACATAGCCCAAATTTTCCAGTACAGTTAGGATTTCAAAGTTATTTAATATTTTCCAACATTAGCATTGTGTTATGTTTTCTTAAATGAGAATTCATTTTTAAAACATTGTGCTTGGTGTATTGGTACATGACCCACATTGGTACAATAAGAGTCAAACCTAAGATTTTTATTAGTTCTATAGGGAAAGAAGTGGAATTTGCCCTGGAGTTGCTAATTTTTTTACTCAGACACAAGGCTGGAGCTGCTGGTGACCATCTTTGTTGCTAGTGGGAGAAAATCTGCCTGAGAATAAAGTCACACAGGACAAAGCAAACCAAAACACAGAGGCAGATTTTCATGAATTCAGCCTGAGCACGTGAAATTCAGCCATGACTGAATCCATCATGTGAAAGGGTCAGAGGTAGAGCTGCAGGGTCCCCAAGACTGAGGACCCCTAAGACTCTTTCAGGTGTCTGCAAGTTTCAAAGTATTTTCACAAAAATAAGATGCTATCTGTCCTTTTCAGTCTAATTCCCTTAAGAGTGTGTAGTGGGGATAAATTATATTTGATAATGCAGTGGATTGAATGCAGAGAGAGAGATGAGGACGCAGCTGTCTTCCATTAAGTGAGGCATTGAAGAGATTTATAAAAACATGAAATGATATGACTTATCTATTTGAGGGGAGTAAAGTGAAAGTGGAGAGTGCAAAAGTTGGCTTAAAGCTCAACATTCAGAAAACGAAGATCATGGCATCTGGTCCCATCACTTCATGGCAAATAGATGGGGAAACAGCGGAAACAGTGTCAGACTTTATTTTGGGGGGCTCCAAAATCACTGCAGATGGTGATTGCAGCCATGAAATTAAAAGACACTTACTCCTTGGAAGAAAAGTTATGACCAACCTACATAGCTTATTCAAAAGCAGAGACATTACTTTGCAGACTAAGGTCCATCTAGTCAAGGCTATGGTTTTTCCTGTGGTCATGTATGGATGTGAGAGTTGGACTGTGAAGAAGGCTTAGTGCCGAAGAATTGATGCTTTTGAACTGTGGTGTTGGAGAAGACTCTTGAGAGTCCCTTGGAATGCAAGGAGGTCCAACCAATCCATTCTGAAGGAGATCAGCCCTGGGATTTCTTTGGAAGGAATGATGCTGAAGCTGAAACTCCAGTACTTTGGCCACCTCATGCAAAGAGTTGACTCATTGGAAAAGACTCTGCTGCTGGGAGGGATTGGAGGCAGGAGGAGAAGGGGATGACAGAGGATGAGATGGCTGGATGGCATCACTGACTCGATGGATGTGAATCTGAGTGAACTCCGGGAGCTGGTGATGGACAGGGAGGCTTGGCGTGCTGCGATTCATGGGGTCGCAAACAGTCAGACATGACTGAGCGACTGAACTGAACTGATAGTTATTTTTCAATATTCATATTTTTCAATAAAAATATGCTATTTTATAAATATTAATGGGTTTATAATTACCACTTAAAATGAATATAGTAATACATAATTTTTAATAAAGATGACTCTACACATGGACATCACCAGATTGTGAATACTGAAATCAGATTAATTATAGTCTTTTCAGTCAAAGATGGAGAAGCTCTATACAGTCAGCAAAAACAAGACTGGGAGCTGACTGCGGCTCGGATCATGAACTCCTTATTGCAAAATTCAGACTTAAATTGAAGAAAGTAGGGAGAACCCCTAGACCATTGAGGTATGACCTATATCAAATCCCTTATACAGTGGAAGTGACAGTGACAAATAGATTTGAGGGATTAGATCTGATAAACAGAGTGCCTGAAGAACTGTGGATGGAGGTTCATGGCATTGTACAGGAGGCAGTGATCGAAACCATCTTCAAGAAATGCAAAGGCAAAATGGCTGTCTGAGGAGGCCTTACAAATAGCTGAGAAGAGAAGTGAAAGGCAAAGAAGAAAAGGAAAGATACACCCATCTGAATGAAGAGTTCTAAAGAATAGCAAGGAGAGAGAATAAAGGCTTCCTAAGTGAACAATGCAAAGAAATAGAGGAAAACAATAGAATGGGAAAGACTAGAGATCTCTTCGAGAAAATTAGAGATACCAAGGGAACATTTCATGCAAAGATGTGCTCAATAAAGGACAGAAATTGTATGGACCTAACAGAAGCAGAAGATATTAGGAAGAGGTGGCAAGAATACACAGAAGAACTATACAAAAAAAGATCTTAATGACCAAGATAACCATGATGGTGTGATCACTCACCTCACCTAGAGCCAAACATCTTGGAGTGTAAAATCAAGTGGGGCTTAGGAAGCACCACTATGAACAAAGTTAGTGGAGGTGATAGAATTTCAGCTGAGCTATTTCAAATCCTAAAAGATGATACTGTTAAAGTACTGTACTCAATATGCCAGCAAATATGGAAAGCTCAGCAGTGGCCACAGGAATGGAAAAGATCAGTTTTCATTCCAGTCCCAAAGAAGGGCAATGCCAAAGAATGTTCAAACTGCCACACAATTGCACTCATTTCACATGCTAACAAAGTAATGCTCAAAATTCTCCAAGCCAGGCTTCAACAGTATATGAACTGAGAACTTACAGATGTTAAAGCCAGATTTAGAAAAGGCAGAGGAACCGGAGATCAAATTGCCAACATCCATCGGAACTAGAAAAAGCAAGAGAATTCCAGAAAACCATCTGCTTCATTGACTATGCTAAAGCCTTTGACTATGTGGATCATAACAAACTGTGGAAAATTCTTAAAGAGATGGGAATACCAGACCACTTTACCTGCCTCCTGAGAAACCTGTTTGTAGGTCAAGAAGCGACAGTTAGAACCAGACATGGAACCAAGGAACTGGTTCAAGATTGGGAAAGGAGTACGCCAAGGCTATATATTGTCACCCTGCTTATTTAATTTCTGTGCAGAGTACATCATGTGAAATGCCTGGCTGGATGACTCACAAACTGGAATCCAGATTGCCGGGACAAATATCAATAACCTCAGATATGCAGATGACACCACCCTTATGGCAGAAAGCGAAGAGGAACTAAAGAGCCTCTTTATGAAGGTGAAAGAGGAGAGTGAACAAGTCGGATTCAAACTCAAACTTTCAAAAAACTAAGATCATGGCATCCAGTCCCATTACTTCAAGGCCAGTAGATGGGGAAACAGTGACAAATTTTATTTTCTTGGGCTCCAAAATCACTGCAGATGGTGACTGCAGCCATGAAATTAAAAAACACTTGCTCCTTGGAAGAAAAGCTATGACAAACCTAGATAGTGTATTAAAAAGCAGAGATATTACTTTGCTAACAAAAGTTTTGCTAACAAAAATCAGTCTAGTCAAATCTATGGTGTTTCCAGTAGTCATGTATGGATCTGAGAGTTGGACCATAAAGAAGGCTGAACACTGAATAATTGATGCTTTTGAACTGTGGTGTTGGAGAAGACTCTTGAGAGTCCCTTGGACTGCAAGGAGATCATACCAGTCAATCCTAAAGGAACTCAACCCTGAATATTAATTAGAAGGACTGATACTGTGTTTCATTTCATACACATATAATATTGCTTTGAGAAGTTGTGGGATGCTCTACTGGCCAGTAGTAACCTTTATGTTTTATGGGCAGGAAAAAAAAATCTCTTCTTTCTCCTACTGTAATTCAAAAATGAGGAGAAGACTTGGAATAAACGAAAGAAGCCAGGGAATGTTAGCCTGTGTTGCAATGTAAACCACATACAGGAAAGAGGCCCTTCTGTCTCCTAGCACACTAATCTGTGAAATCTGTTCTTATAGGAGCCCTGGGGGCTGTTCCAGACTATTGGGATTATCAGCTGTGATTTCAGGGCAGCAGCACAAATCAATTTTAGGTTAAAGGGCAAAGAGTTATTTTGTCTTTCTCATCCATCAAGACAAGTTTTTAAAGCCTGCACTCTCACAATCACCTTCTCCTAATGGGGTTTGTCACTTGATTTTTGGTTTTCATCACCGTTGCAGTCAGTTTAAAACTTCTTATGTCAGGAAGCTGCTTTGAAAATATCTGAAGATTCAGCTGAATGCTGATTTAGGGCAGGACTGATCAACCTGCAAACAAACCAATTTTGTAAAAGGTTGATAACAAACACTGCTTCTTTTTTTTTTTTTTTCTCTTGAATTGCAAACATTCAAGGATGCATAGCTTATTTATTTCAGAAACACTTAAGCAGAATGTCATAATGAGAGTAACTATGGGGACAAGGAAGGCCTTTGAGGAGGTGACGTTTGTACTGATCTTTGCTGTAGGAGGATGAGGTAAAAACAAGTTACTGGCAAGGCACAGAGTAAATACAGGAATCTCTAAGGTGCAAAATGATGGATCCATTGGAGGATTAGTAGGCTTTCACATCACGCAGTGGTTATCACATTCACCTTCTATCTGATGATTAGAAGAGAGGCCAGTGAGGCTGCAGCAGAGTGGGTAAACCCCAAAAGAAAAGGAAGCAGGCAGGGGCCAGATCATGCAAGTCATTGCATAACAGCGACTCACTGAAGGATTTCAAACAAAGGAGAAGGGGAGACAAAATATATAGAAATGTAAAAACTGAGGATATGTTTTCCCCCTTGGCTTTCCACCCCAGGAAAATTAGAGCATAAATGGTACCTGTGTGCACACTGAGCTGTTCTTTACATCCAGAGGCCATTCCTCCATCTGCCGTGCAACCTTCAAAGAACCCCTCAGATACCACAGCTCCTCAATGAAGCTGCAAAGCTGGGCTGTGTGGTGCTATGGAAAGCGCATGAACATGGGCATTTAGGAAATTCGATTTTGTGTCCTGGCTCAGTCACTTTTCCAGGCCTTGCATAAGATTGTTAACCTTTCCAAGACCCTTGTTTCCTCTTAGCTGACAATAACATCTATGCTGAAGAGTTGCTGTGAGGATCAAATGAGATGACATTTGTAAAGGGTATGCTGCACAATGGGTGCTCCATAAATGCTAGTTTTCTTCTGCCTTGAAGGGCAAGATGGTGGTGGTTAAGAGCATGGACTGTGAATCAGAATGATTTGGGTTTGAATCTTGCCCTGCTATATGCTTCCTGACTAATCCCAGGCATCATTTCACCTTTTCACAGGTATAAATACTTATTTGTATGGGAGTTAATAAAATTGTAGTACCAAAATCATCAGACTGCTGTGAGGATTAAATGAGATAATCTGTTAAAAGCACTTGACTCAGTGCCCGACAAATAACAGACACTCAAAAAATACTGGATAAACAAGAGCAGTACTCAGAACGGGTGCTTTGTGACACATGTGTAGTGGGATGTATGAAATACTTTCTAAATGCATGTGTGTTAATGGATATTGGTGAATTCAGGTGTGCAGCACGGGCACCTGGGTAAGACCAGGGAGGACGGGAATGGGGAAGTGCATACATGTTCGTGGTGACCTTGGCACTCAGGAAATAGATGCTACATATGCTTCAGAAATTGAGGAGACAAACTGACTTCTTCACAATTTTGGTACATGAACACAAACTGAATCTCCTAAGTTATAAACAACAACACATGTCTTAAAAAATACAACTGAATTCCAATGAGTCATATTTCTTTCCTGAAGATATTTGGAGAGGTCCAGAGTTCAAACATGATGGCTCCCCCAGAATGCATATGCTTCATCTCTGCTCGTGTGGCAGCAAGCTTGCCAGCTCCACTCAGGGAGGAGGTGGGCCTCCAGGGTGGCTGTCCTCGAGTAAGTCACATGGTACAAGCACTCTAAACCACCCTCATAATCAAGAAGGGCAGCTGGCCCATAGTCCGTAAGCAAGATCTGGGGGGAAATGCCGAGAAAGAAGGCTTCCCCATCAATATTGATTACTGATGACATGATAACTTTTTCCTTGCTACAAGCTCATACTCCAGAGGTAAGTCCCTGAGTCCTAGAATATTCCAGAGTGACACAGGCTCAGCCCCCAGTACAGTGGCCTTCACACTGGACACTCCTCTCAATGTCCTGGAGTTATATATGGTTGCAGAAAGGTCAAAAAACCTAAGGAAGAGCATTGATAAAGAGCCACAGTCCTGCAAATCAGAGCTTTCTCAGCACAATAGCTTTGCACAGCTCTGTTCACAGCCCAGTCTACGGAGGCTGTGCAGTGCACAGGGGTACATGGTGGTTTTGGTAGGATTAGCATTTCCAAACTGAAATGTCCTGATTCCAGAATACATAGATGAGTAGCGAACCCTTATTATGTGCCAGATACTTTCTCACAGATGATCTTATTTTATTAAATTCAGTCAAAAATCTCAGGAGTCATTCCCAAGTGCGCCCTTTCCCTCTCCTTAACCCCACCTCCATAGCAGGTCCTCAGCTTGATGCACAGAGTAAAATGCGCATCAGATCGCTGCTTAGCCATTCCTCTGCCACCACCTGGGGCCACACCCTCCTCGTCCCTCACCCCGGAGGGTCTCAACAGCCTCTAACTCTGTACTCTTCTCTCTACTCTCTGTGTTCTAACTCTTCTCTCCTATCCTACCCAGCAGCCAGTGTGCTCTTTGGGACTGTTCTAGAACACAGGGGCTTCCCTTCACGTCACTCGCCTACTTAAAACACTGCAGGAACTGTCTATCACACTGCAAATAAGATGCAACCTGCCTACAACGACCTACGAGGTTCTGCATGACGGGCCTCCCTGCCTATTTCTCTGACGGCATCGCCTCATTCTCTCTCAGCTCACTCACTCTGCTCAGGCCATGCTGGCCATTTCTGCCCCTGGATGTCTTCAAATCTTTTGCCTCCTTGGGATGTTTGCACTTGCTGTGTGCTCTTTTTCTGGAGTGCTCTTCTCCCAAATGCTTTCTTCTTTTCCCTATCATTTTTTTTTTTTAAACCAGATCTTCAGAGATGCCTTCCCTGACTACTGTACTTGAAATATCTTTCCCAGTGTAACCCAATCATTCACTGCCCTCCTAACCTTCTGTCTTTCACTTCAAAGGGCTGAAGGTTGGTGTTCCCCTGTAGCTTCACTTATTGTTTACCTCCCCTGCTAGAATGTAATCTTCACGTGGACAGGGGCTTTTTCTTGTTCATGGCTTCTCCTTCTACAGCTAAAACAGCCCTCTGCACACAGTAGGAATTCAATAAATGCATGTTAAAAAAAATGTTCAATGAATTTAATCCTTAGAGGACACTTCTTCAAAGTGTGGCCCCAGACCATTAGCATCAGCCTCTACTAGGAAATTGTTAGTACTGCAAATTCTCAGTTTCTAACCCGGACCTACTACATCAGAAACACTGGCCGTTGGGCCCACCTAACAATGCTTTAAGACGCTCAGTAGGAATTCTTCAGCATACTCAAGTTTGAGAACCACTACCTTAAAACAAATGCATAAAATAATATTAAGCCTACTGTACAGATTTTTCAAAGGTAAATTTTAGAGAGGTAACATAGTTCAGACAACTTCAGGAAGAATTAACATTATCAAATGTCACATTGTAAGTATTTAGTAAATAGTATTAATAATAGTATTTACCGTAGTATTGTTACCTACTGTGTAGCAGGTGCTATATTTAATCTTCACCATTATTCTATTCAGTGGGTATTAATGCTTCCATTGTTAAGTTTATTAAAGCTCAGACAGTTAAGTAATTTACCAAAGATCACCCAATAAGAAAGAGGCAGAAAGATCTGCTTGCTTGCTTCTTTCTTTTTTTTTTTTTTTTTTTCCAGAGAGATCTAAGGACAGATCACTAATGTGGTAACAGATATGCAAGGAAAACACATTTGGTATTTTCTAAAATAAATGTCAATTTTCCACAATTGACAGTGATGAATGGTGGGTCTTGATATCCATGGACCCCTCCAAAAGGGAAGCAGACATCCTTTCAGTCTGGCAGCTTCAACGCAGAGACACTCACCCACCTGATCCTAATGATCCCCATCTTCCACCTCAGAAACAGGGGCTGGGGTCACTTGGATATAGATTGGCAAAAGCCCGGCTTGGGCACCAGGAAGCATGAATGATTGTGGGCTCAGCAAATCGCGTGGGCCTCACTGCCTTCATGGGAGAGAGCTGACATTTGATGGTGATAGAGATGATGAAGATGGAAATATATAAATATATATGCTGCTGGAGTCGAGTCACAGCTGTTCTTGGAACTGCATGTCCTGAACACAAAACACCAAACAGCAAAATCCTGAAACTGTGTTATGGCAATCTGGTCATATAACCAGGAATATTGGTGGGGAGATTACTGGCTTTTCCAATTCCTCCTTATTGTTTTCTCTGTTTGGGGTTTTCATATCAACATCAATCTGTTCCCTTATTTTTGTTTTTTTTTCTAATATGGAGGCAAATGTCTATGGGATGGATATTAAATCTCTAATGAAGGTAAGACCAGTGCTGTACTAAGCTCCACTTAAAACTGGTATCTTTACATATATGCATTTGCACATGCCTGGAGGATTTTCCAAGGATCCAAGACTTTTGCTTGTAGGCTGTTGCTATTGGCCCAGACTCTAAGGGCAAAATGGCATGTGACAAGTGGACTTATAGAAAATAAAGCCGCTGTGCTAGAAGATGTCAGAGGAAAGGGACACTGAATCACACATATCCGTAGACCTATACTCAACATCTAGCACACACTAGACAAAGAATTGGGCTTCCCAGCTGGCACTAGTGGTAAAGAACACTCCTGCCAATGCAGGAGACACAAGAGTTTGATCCCTGGGTTGGGAAGATCCCCTGGAGGAGGAAATGGCAGCCCACTCCAGTATTCTTGCCTGGAGAATCCCATGGACAGAGGTGCCTGGAGGTCTAGAGTCCATTGGGTCGCAACGAGTTGGACACAACTGAGTGAGCACAGCACAGATGACTAACAAATCTGTATGGAAAAAGAATTTGGATAATGGATCCACAAGAAGAACTCAAGGAATATTCTTTGGCTGGGTAAAACAAGAAAGAACCGAAGGACTCTCCTCTATCATAGTGATTAGGAAAGCATTACCAAGAGCCTCAGTGAATGTCAAATGAAGATTTGGATAAATGCTTGGCCCGTAGTAGGCAGACAAAGAATGACGTCAGGCAAGCAGTCACCTTTCCTGCCACACAAATGAGATCTGCCGAGTGTAATGGGAAGACACTGGGCTTCTTCCTGAGAACAGGGTCTTTATGCTTGGAATAGTTCTTTTTTTTTTTTTTTAAGTGTCTATTCCATCATGTTACCAGAAACTTGGACTGTTGTTTGAGTCACAATTGTTTTATATCATTTCTCACCACTTCTTGGAGGCACACAGACACTTATTTGCACAAGCTCACACATTAAGAAGAGGGTAGAGTCTGGGCTTCTGACATGTCCACACTCATCAGAGCCATCAGAAAAGTCATTTCCTCCCAGATGTCTAAAGAGCGGCTTTGTTTACATACTTAGATCCACTGGGTCAGCTCACGAGGCAGAGTTCTGACACATCTGGTGCTTTTGGAACCTGTGACATCAGGGATTTTTCTGGATATCTTCCTCCACTGCCTGGATACCAAGCCCAAATCACCAACTCTGCTGGGCTCTCAAAAAGAACTACTGTGGAAAAACTGCCCTGGAAAATAAAATTTCATCTGGTGTTTCCAGCCACATCAAGATTATATTTTCAGTTTGATACCCCTTCCCACTGTGGAAGGAGGCACTCTCCATTAAGTATCTTAAATCTAATTCCGGGGCCATGTTAACTGAGCTTTTTGTGCTTGTTTTTTCATCTGTGAAAGGGGTTACTATTGATACCTATACTGTAGGATTTTTGAGGCTAAAATCATAATAATAAAAGCATTTGAAACAGTCCATTGGAAGTCAAGCTTGGGAAATCCCACAGGGATTGTAGCCCCCAAACGCCCCCATCTTGCAAAGTGGCTTTGGTAGTAGGGAAGAAAAAGTAATTCGGGGATGACAGGGTAGGGGATGGTTTCTGCATCTCTGTGCTGTTTCCATCTGTTCAGGACATTTACTCACCTAATAGTCTGGGGCTCCCTGTCAGATTTCAGATAGTAAAAGCTTTCAGTTGTCGATTAAAAAGGAAAAAAAAAAAAAGGTTGAAAACTTGAAAACCAGAGATCTAGCATAACCTTCCATTTTACAAATGAGAAGGAGGACTCAGACAGCAGTGTTTGCTCTGCTGTCCAACTCAGCCCCCTCCCCTCCCCTGTCAAACTTGATTGCCCTTATCCTATGGTATCCACCCACACCTGGTTGGACAGACAGAAATAGAGGCATAAGCCCATTCTTCTGTTATAGGTTAAGCCTGATTGGGCACTTCCCTGGCGGTCCAGTGGTTAAACTTTGCCTTCCAATGCAGGGGGGGTACAGATTTGATCCTTGATAAGGGAGTTAAGATCCCACATTCCTTGGGGTCAACAAACCAAAACATAAAACAGAAATAATACAGTAAGAAATTCAATAAAGACTTGAAAAATAGTTCACATCAAAGAAAATCGTAAAGAAAAAATCTGAAGCCTGATCCAATCGGTTGTTCAAGGCTATATAGTTAGAAAGTTGTTTAGACTAAAATGTGGGGGGTTTAATTCATTGTTCGGCACAGTTTGTGGAACAACTGCTACCTTTCAGTCACCTTCAGTGCTATTTCTATTGGACCCCCTAGGACCCTCAGCCCAGGAGAGGACTGTAACCATGGGCATGAGAATTCTCATAATGCTGCAAGATTCTTTTCCATGGTTTTGCTCCCTCTCATCCATCCTTAGAAGCAAAAAGGACTCTAAAAAGCCGTAAAGCCTTTCATTAAAAAGTCCCTCATAACCTGTGTTATGAGAAGACCAGAATCTGCCTTCAGCTGGTAACTTTGATTTCTTGACGTGGCTTTTTTTTTATTTATAGAATGAATATGAAGGTGCCCATCTCATGAGGCTGCCAGGAGGGTAAGTGAGAAAATGTATGCACAGCCCCAGATCCGCAGTCAGGCTTCACAGAAGAGATTGAGCCAGTTGGATCTCCCTTCTCCTGCAGTAGTGAATATATACCCTTCTCTTTTCCCGGATTCCTTTAAGGACTTGCCTAGACAGTTTGGGTATACTAAGTTCTTGTTTCTGAACTTTTTTCCTCCGTCTGAAATGTAAATCTCTTTGGGAGTCCCAGCACCTCAAGATACAATCCTGAAGTTGGCATGGTGGTGGTGAGTGTTTTTTATCATCTTTTTGGCAGACAAAAATGAACCCTGAAGTAAGCAGAGCAGGTGACATGACTCCCGTTCTTCAGATCATAAACCCAAGTGTCAGGGAAATGAAGTGACTTGCCCAGGATCATGTAGCTCATGGTGTCCAAGCTGGAATACAAATCCAGATTTATCTGACTCACATTCACGGCTCCATCTGGCAGCCTCTGGTCACCTCTGGTGAAAACCTTCCTCTAACCTCTCCCAGAAAGATGAGTTATATTTTTATAGAAAGGTCTTTTTCTCTTTTTTAAAATTGAAGTATAGTTGACAAATACTATATGCTATTCTTTACATGTGGGATCTAAAAAATAATACAAGTGAGTCTATATTCAAAATAAAAATAGACTCACAAACATCAAAAACAAGATTATCAAAAGGGGAGGGGGAGGCATAAATTAGGAGACAGGATGAGACGGTTGGATGGCATCACCTATTCAATGGACATGAGTTTGAGCAAAGTCTGGGAGATGGTGAAGGACAGGGAAGCCCGACGTGCTGCATTCCATGGGGTCTCAAAGAGTCAGACACGATTTAGCGGCTGAACAATGAACAACAGTGGGATTAACAGATCCAAACTACTATACATAAAATAGATATGCAACAAGGATTTACTGTATAGCACAGGGAATTATATTCAATATCTTATAATAAGCTAAAGAAAACAATCTTCTCCATCCCAACAGTAAAAATACTGGTGGGGAAGGTCATTCCACCCCTTGGCAGTTGCCTCCAAGGAAGGCCTGGAAATGTGTGGGAGGCAGAGAGAGGGGGTTGGAGTGCCGCTGGGCCCCCCAACCCCGTGAGAGTTGAGGAGGTGGGAGACACGGGACAAGTCAAGCGTAAAGGAGGATCGAGAGTTTCCAGGCACTCCCCTGTATAAACACAGCCCTGACAGAGGAAACGTTGCCTGCAAGGACACGCTTGACGTTCTCTTGAGTTTTCAAGGGGAAGGGCTGAGTCACCACGGAAACACCACCCCTTATCCCTCCTCCAGGTCACAGGCAGGGAGGTGGGACTCTAAAATAATGCTTCACATTCCTGAGCTACTCACACATTCAGAGGAGGGTCGTCCCTCCTGCCCTCTGATTTGCCCACCCACATGTTTGAGGTCACAGACTACTGTTTTAATTTCATCCCACCTGGAGTCATACACCTTGATCTTTAACTTACAGGGAACTATTTTTATTTTGCAGACTCATGTAACATTTCATCTGCAATTAATAGAGGACCCAACTTAAAGTGGCTTAAATGTAAAAAAAAAAAAAAGTGTTAAGTAAAGAGAGAGGGAGGCATGTGGTCACAGGGTTGGTTAACTAAGGGGCTCAAAGTCACTAGCTTCCCTCTATCTTTCTCATCTGTCATTTTTAGAGGGTAAGCTTTATCTTTAAAGTCATAGGATGATGGTCACAAGAGGAGTACCACAGTCCCAGGCTTTACATTCATTTTTATTTTTAAACAGCAAAAATATTTTGTATTGAGATATAGCCAATTCCAAGCTTTCGTTCTTAAACAGATGCACCCAAAAGCAGGTTTTGCTTTCATTTTTTTAAATCAGAGAAAAAAGACTTTTCACAAGTCCTCTGATAGACACTTTTGCCTCCTTTCCTTTCTGGTCAAATTGCATCTTGCCTTTTGGTCAAAGGAGTCAACAGGAATGGGATTACTACCACCCACTTAGGCTAATAATAAAGACTCATTCCCTGAAGCTCAGCAAGACAACTCTGTCCAGGAGGAATACCCCCAAACTAAATCAGGCAAGTTTGGCCTTGGAGTATAAAATGAAACAGGGCAAAGGCTAATAGAGTTTTGCCAAGAGAACACACTGGTCATAGCAAACACCCTCCTCCAACAACACAAGAGATGACTCTACACATGGACATCTCCAGATGGTCAATACTGAAATCAGATTGATTGTATTCTTTGCAGCTGAAGATAGAGATGTTGAGTTTGAGCAAGCTCCAGGAGTTGGTGATGGACTGGGAAGCCTGGCGTGCTGCAGTCCATGGGGTCACAAAGAGTCAGACATGACAGAGTGACTGAACTGAACTGACACAGCTTAAACAAGACGTGGAACTGACTGTGGCTCAGATCATGAGACCTTATTGCAAAATTCAGATGTAAATTGAAGAAAGTAGGGAAAACTAGGCCATTTAACTAGGTATGACCGAAATCAAACCCCTTATGATTATACCGTGGAGGTGATGAATAGATTCAAGGGGTTAGATCTGGTAGACAGAGTGCCTGAAGAACTATGGACAGAGGTTCATAATATTGTACAGGAGCAGTGACCAAAACCATCCCTAAGAAAAAGAAATACAAGGCAAAGTGGTTGTCTAAAGAGGGTTTGCACATAGTTGAGGAAACAAGAGAAGTAATAAGCAAGGGAGAATGAGAAAGATATATCCAACTGAGTGCAGAGTTCCAGAGAAGAGCAAGGAGAGATAAGAAGGCTTTCTTCAATGAATAGTGCAAAGAAGTAGAGGAAAACAATAGAATGAGAAAGACTAGATATCTCTTCAAGAAAATTGGAGACATCAAGGGAACATTTCATGCAAGGATGGGCACGGTAGAGGACAGAAATGGCAAGGACCTAACAGAAGAAGAAGCGATTAAGAAGACGTGGTAAGAATACACACAGCTATACAAAAAAGGTCTTAATGACCAGATAACCATGATGGTGTGGTCATTCACCTAGAGCCAGACATCCTGCAGTGTGAAGACAAATGGGCCTTAGGAAGCATTACTACGAACAAAGCTATGGAGATGATGGAATTCCGGCTGAGCCACTTCAGATCCTGAAAGATGCTGCTAAAGTGATGCATCAGTATGTGGCACATTTGGAAAATTCAGCAGGGGCCACAAGATTGGAAAAGGTCAGTTTTCATTCAAATTCCAAAGAAAGACAGTGCCAAAGAATGTTCAAACTATTGCACATTTGCACTCATTTCACATGCTAGCAAGATAATATTCAAAATCCTTCAATCTGGACTTCAGCTGTACATGAACAGAGAACTTCCAGATGTATAAGATGGATTTAGAAAAGGCAGAGGAACCAGAGATCAAATTGCCAACATCCATTGGATCATAGGGAAAGCAAGGGAATTCCAGAAATACATCTACTTCTGCTTCTTTGACAACGTGAAAACCTTTCATTGTGTGGATCACGATAAACTATGGAAAATTCTTAAAGACATGGAATACCAGACCACTTTGCCAGTCTCCCGAGAAAGCTGTATGCAGGACAAGAAGCAACAGAACCATACATGGAACAACTGACTGGTTCAAAATTGGGAAAGGAATATGTCAAGGTTGTATATTGTCACCCTGTTTATTTAACTTCTATGCAGAGTACATCATGTGAAATGCCAGGCTGGATGAAGCACAAGCTGGAATAAAGATTGCTGGGAGAAATATCAATAACCCCCGATATGCAGATGGCAGAAAGTGAAGAGGAACTAAGGAGTCTCTTGAGAGCCAGCTTAATACTCAACATTCAAAAAACTAAGATCATGGCATATAGATGGGGAAAACTGGAAACAGTGGCAGAGTTTATTTTTTTAGGCTCTAAAATCACTGCAGATGGTGACTGCACCATGAAATTAAAAGACCCTTGCTCCTTGGAAGCAAAATTATGACAAACTTAGACAGCATATTGCAAAGTAGACACATCACTTGGCCGAAAAATGTCCATAGGGTCAAAGCTATGATTTTTCCGACTTCCCTGGTGACTCAGACAGTAAAAGCATCTGCCTACAATGAGGGAGACCCGTGTTTGATCCCTAGGTCAAGAAGATCCCCTGAAGAAGGAAATGGCAACCCACTCCAGTACACTTGCCTAGAAAATCCCATGGACGGAAAAGCCTGGTAGGCTACAGTCCATGGGGTCACAAAGAGTCGGACATGACTGAGCGACTTCACTTTCTTTCTTTCCCTGCTTGGTTTTTCTAGTAGTCATGCGCAGATGTGAGAGTTGGACCACAAAGAAGGCTTAGCGCCAAAGAATTGATGCTTTTGAACTGTGGTGTTGGAGAAGACTCTTGAGAGTCCCTTGGAGTGCAAGGAGATCCAACCAGTCAGTCCTAAAGGAAATAAATCCTGAATATTCCTTGGAAGGACTGATGCTGAAGCTCCAATACTTTGGCCATCTGATGCAAAGGGCCAACTCATTGAAAAAGACTGTGATGCTAGGAAAAATTGAAGGCAGGAGGAGAAGGGGTGAGAGAGGATAAGAAGGTTGGATGGTATCATGGATTCAATGGATATGAGTTTGAGCAAACTCTGGGAGATAGTGAAGGACAGGGAAGTCTGGCATGCAGCAGTCTATGGAATTGCAGAGTTGGACACAAATTAGTGACAGAATAACAACAATAACAAATCAGACCTGGAGACAAGGAATGGGAAGGGAGAAATGGCTGCTGGAGAGGTGACCAGGAAGGTCTTCTACAAGACCTGGGTACAAGACTGCTGTGCAGCTTAAATGAGATACGTGAAAATCACTGTGCATGCTTTCTGGAAGAGAATAAGCTCGCTGTCACTTTCTCCGCTCTTATTTTTATCCCATCCTCTGCTTACTATTCTCCAAGTTGGCTCACAGCTTTAATCCATATTCTCTGTGTTTAGAATGTCCCCTTCCTGGTGAAGAACTACTGTCTCACTCTGTTCTGGCTGTTATGATAGAGTACCATAGGCTGGGTGGTTTATAACAACAGAAATTTATTCCTCACTTTTACAGCCTGGAAATTCAGATTGAGGTGCCAGGAGATGTGGTTTCCAATGAGGGACTGCTTCCTGGTTCAGACAACTGTCTTCTTGCTGTGTCTCTGCTTGATAAAATAAAGAAGAAATCTCTCTGGGGCTCTTTTATAAGGGCACTAACCCCATCCTTGAGGGCTCCACCCTTGACTTCATCACCTCCCAAAGGCCTCACCTAGAAATACTATCACTTTTTGGATTAGATTTCAATGTGAATTTTGAGGGTGAACTATTCAGTCTATAGCAGCTACCAATACATCCTGGCACATCTCAGATGTGGATTACAATGAAGTCTTCCTTGAATTCTCAATCCTCCAAGGTGTATGTGTGTTTTGTTTTTTATTTGTAGTTTTGTTACCTTTTGCTTTGCATTTGTGTACTTTCTGAAATCTCCCCTAGAAGGTGAGCTTCCTGATGCTTAGACAAGGTCTCATTAATCTCTAAATCCTCTGAATAATCTCTCAGTTGGCACACCACATAATAGGTACTCAGGAAATATCTGTGCAGTTGAATTGAATGCATTTTGTTCAAAGCTGCTGTCCTGGCTTCATATTTCTTGAACTCTAACTCCAATATTGCCCAGAGCTTCTGGTGCGTTTTTCCTTGTTTTTAATTGTGGCACTAGTGGTAATGAATCTGCCTGTCAATGCAGGAAACATGAGGCAAAAGAGATGTGGATTTCATCCCTGCATCGCGAAGATCCTCTGGAGGAGGGTGTGGCAACCCACTCCAGTACTCTTGTCTAGAGAATCCCATGGACAGAGGAGCCTGGCAGACTACAGTTCATGGGGTTACAAAGAGTTGGACATGACTGGAGCAACTTAGCATACATCATATAAAATTAAAATTAATTATCACAACCAGTTTTAGGAATACCATTTAGTGGTACTAAATATAGTCACATTCATTTCCAGAAATGTTTTATCTTTCCAAACTGAAACCCATTTCACAACTCCCCATTTCACCCTACCCCCTTCTATTTTCTGACAATCACCATTCTATTTCATGTCTGTATGAATTTATTCTAGATCCCTTATATATGTGGAATCATTTGATATTTATCTTTTTATGTCTGATTTATTTCATTTTTGAGTAATAGCTTCAAGGTTTAGCCATGTTGTAACATGTGTCAGAATTTCACTCCTTTTTAAGACTAATATTAAATATATATATGTATACACATACACACACACATCTTGTTTATCCATTCATCTGTTGATGGACATTTGGTTTGCTTCCACCTTTTGGTTATTATGAATAGTGCTGCTATGAATGTTGGTATACAAGTATCTGCTCAAGTCCCTGCTTTGAATTCTTTTGGGTATAGACTCAGAAGGAGAATTTCTGGATCATATAATAAATCTATGTTTATTTTTTTGAGTAACTAAACTGTTTTAAACAATGGTCAAACCACTGGCACATTCTCTTGACTTGTACCAGTGCCATAGCTCCCGGTTTGGGAGGATAATCATCTCTAGCCTCAAAAAGGAAATGGATGCAAACTAGTACAGCCACTATGGAGAACAGTGTGGTGATTCCTTAAAAAACTGGAAATTGAACTGTCTTATAACCTAGAAATCCTACTGCTGGGCATACACACCGAGGAAACCAGAATTGAAAGAGACACGTGTACCCCAATGTTCATCGCAGCACTGTTTATAATAGCCAGGACATGGAAACAACCTAGATGTCCATCAGCAGACGAATGGATAAAGTTGTGGTACATATACAGAATGGAGTATTACTCAGCCATTAGAAAGAATACATTTGAATCCGTTCTAATGAGGCGGATGAAACTGGAGCCGATTATACAGAGTGAAGTAAGCCAGAAAGAAAAACACCAATACAGTATACTAACACATATATATGTAATTTAGAAAGATGGTAATGATAACCCTGTATGCAAGACAGCAAAAGAGCCACAGATGTATAGAACAGACTTTTGGACTCTGTGGGAGAGGGAGAGGGTGGGATGATTTGGGAGAATGGCATTGAAACATGCATACTATCATGTAAGAAATGAATCACCAATCTAGGTTCAATACAGGATACAGGATGCTTGGGGCTGGTGCACTGAGATGACCCAGAGAGATGATATGGGGAGAGAGGTGGGAGGGGGGTTCAGGATTGGGAACTCATGTACATCCATGGTGGATTCATGTCAATGTATGGCAAAACCAATACAGTATTGTAAAGTAAAATAAAATAAAAAATAATAAAAAAGGAAATGGATGAATCTGATTTGTAATCACAGATTGCCAGAAAAATTTGATTGGTCCCGGTGGGTCAGGTGCTCATCTTGGATGAAACTGGGATTGAGAGGCTCTGGGAAACTTACGTAAAAAAAGCACGTAGATAACTGTGGTCCTTGGAAAAAATGGGTTCGTGTGGTTTCTGAAGATCACCAACAAGTGTTTATAACAAAAGTGTTTAACACTCAGTTTGGCTTCTTGTAGTCATATTCCATTTTATTATTTATTTAGTTTTAAAAATTATTATTGGAGTATAGTTGATTTACAATGTTGTGTTAGTTTCTGCTGTACAGCAAAGTGAATCAGTTATACATATATATGTATCCACTCTTTTTTAGATTCTTTTCCCATATACTACTACTACTACTACTACTACTAAGTCGCTTCAGTCGTGTCCGACTCTGTGGGACACCATAGACGGCAGCCCACCAGACTCCACCATCCCTGGCATTCTCCAGGCAAGAATATTGGAGTGGGTTGCCATTTCCTTCTCCAATGCATGAAAGTGAAAAGTCAAAGTGAAGTCGCTTAGTCGTATCTGACTCTTAGCAACCTCATGGACTACAGCCCACCAGGCTCCTCTGTCCATGGGATTTTCCAGGCAAGAGTACTGGAGTGGGGTGCCATTGCAGTCCTCATCAAAGTGAAATAGTAAAGATTCTGTCTGCAATGCAGGAGACCAGGGGGTCAATCCCTGGATTGGGATGATCCCCTGGAGTAGGAAATGACAACCCACTCCAGTATGCTTACCTGGAGAGTAGATGGAAGAGGAGCCTGGTGGGCTACAGTCCATGGAGTCACAAAGAATCAGACATGACTGAGCAACGAACGCACAGAGTACTGAGTAGAGTTCCCTGTGTCATACAGTAGGTCCTCATTAGTTATCCATTTTATTTACGGTAGTGTGTACATGTTAACCTCAATCTCCCAATCCCCATCCCCACTTTTTTTCTCCGGTTTAACCATAAGTCTGTTTTCTGTGACTCTATTTCTGTTTTGTAAAAACAAATTTACAAAATTTACAAAGTTTGTAAAAAATAAGTTCATTTTTTATCATTTTTAAAGATTTCACATATAAACAATATCATATGACATTTGGTTTTCTCTGGTTTATTTCACTTAGTGTGACAATCTAAGTTCATCCTTGTTGCTGCAAAAGGCTTTATTTTGTTCTTTTTTATGGCTGAGTAATAATCCATTGCATATACGTACCACATCCTCTTTATTCATTCCTCTGTAAATGGACATGTAGTCACATATTAAATGTATGATTTCTTCTTGGCTATCCAAGGTGGGGGTCTCCAATTCTCTAATCAGAAGTTCTGCCAAGAAATTAGATGAAAGGAAACCTTAGACCAAGTGTCCCCTCTCATGATTCTTCTCAGTCAAAATATTTCAAACAGGGACTCTCCTGGCAGTCCAGCGGTTAAGTCTCCATGCTTCTCCTCCAAGGCATGCAAGTTCAATCCCTGGTCGGGGAACTAAGATCCCACATGCTGCACTGTGCAGCCAAAAAAAGTGGGAAAGAAAAAATTTCATACTTTCCAGATGCCATTCTCCTTTGACAAGTGATCAGAGTCCATGCTGAGCAGGAAGACTGGCCCTTGGCAATGTTACAGACTGATGACTGATGACTTGTCATTATAACAACTTTGTAAATGTGTTTTGCCAGTGCTGAAGAGGAAAAAAAAAAAAAAACAACCCACAAAAAGAGAAGAAGAAGGAAAGGTCTTTAACATTTTGGCCACTGAAGTCTTGTCATCCATCAGAACCTGGAACTCTGCCACCCACCCACTTGGCCACCGCTGGACCAGAAATGATGAACATAAGTCACTGTGGTTTTTCTAGTTTTTCAAAAATAGAAGAGAAGAGATTTGGCTAGAATGTGGCACGTCTGGGTTTCCAAATACATCTGCTTATACAGGGAAATGAAGGACCCAGGGCATGCTATTGTAGATATCATTGCAGGGGCCCCCTAGATCTCAAGGTCTCAAGGTTATTGGTTTCCATAGAGAAGAGAAGATAATTTAGCTCAGCCTCATCACCTTTTCTGGTTATCAGCATAGTGGATTCTTAATCTTTAAAAACAAAATTTATAGAAATGAATGGCTTAGAAAATAATAATTCTCCAAAATCTTACTCCACAGATACAAGAAAAGGCATTCTTTTTTTTCATATGATTGCTTTTGCCTTAATGGATTAATATAATAACACTGCAATTCTATTTTTCATAACAATATAACAGACATCTTTCCCTGTTAGTACCTGAAATTCTCATTTTTTATTGGCTGTACAATTTTCCATTGTAGAGATGTATCATAATTTAATGTACTTACTCACTCCCCTATTTACAGCTATTCAGAGAATGAGGAAAATATTTAATATTCATATTTTTCCTCTCTCTCCTTGCTTCCCACACCTATAATATTTCATTGGGCAAAGGTGACTTTCAGATCAAAAGTCGGCTTCTGTCTGCTCTACTGGCTGGGTGATTGCTTTAAAATTAGCATCTCTTTTGGTTATTCATTGTGAAGCTCAATTACGTGGTTATTTATTCTCAACTTAAAGACATCACTCTTCATTTCTAAATTAAATGATAAGGAATGCTCACAACCCTACAGAAATCTCAGAGGGGTCTCAGAGCTATAGGTCTAGGGAGAATCTGGCAACAGGGTCAGAGAGCTCTTTTGCAGTTTCTTCTGTTTTTCAAGTTTTCCACCTCATTTCCTTGGGAATTGGGGATGTGCATGGCGTGTGTATGCAGGCACACAGCGTGTATATGAAGTGAAGCCTCTCAGTCATGTCCAACTCTTTGAGATCACATGGACTGTAGCCTACAAGGCTTCTCTGTCCATGGGATTTTCCAGGCAAGAATACTGGAGTGGGTTGCCATTTCCTTCTCCACGGGATCTTCCCAAGCCAAGGATTAAACCCAGGTCTCCTGCATTACAGGAAGATGCTTCACTGTCTGAGCCACCAGGTTAATTCCTAATTTGTGTGTATTTGGTATACCATATATATGTCTGGGTACATATTGGGCTTCCCTGGTGGCTCAGATGAAGTTTGCCTGCAATGCTGGAGGCCTAGGTTCAATCCCTGGGTCAGGAAGATCCCCTGGAGAAGGAGACGGCAACCCACTCTGGTATTTTTGCCTGGAAAATTCCATGGATGGAGAAGCCTGGAGGGCTATAGTTCATGGGGTCACAAAGAGTTGGACATGACTGAGCCACTAATTTATGTCTGGGCAAAAAGGCCTCAGTAAGGATAGACTCCCCAGAGCAAAGCCCAGGGAGGCAGCCAGGCTGAATTTGGGGGTTACCAGGCAATAGGTACAGTGACCCTAGTAAATTAGAGCAAATCTCAGGACAAAGCTTGGATGCCATTTCTATGGTTTTCATAAATTTGGAAAATTGATACCTTTCTTACTGTGATGATGCCTGGGGCATCTCTGATCAATCAAGTATTTCTGAGCCCCTTTGTGATGAATATTGTGACTCCTGAGTAACATACTGTTGAACAAACCAGGATCTTGGAGAAATCTTTGGCAGTCTTTTATTATTCAGACCTTGCTTGAACCA
This sequence comes from Ovis canadensis, assembly GCF_042477335.2. Taxonomy (NCBI): domain Eukaryota; kingdom Metazoa; phylum Chordata; class Mammalia; order Artiodactyla; family Bovidae; genus Ovis; species Ovis canadensis. Next base: position 65,513,976 of record NC_091259.1, read on the forward strand.
CAAATGTTGAAAAAGAGCTTTGGTTTAAGATAGATGCTGGTTGCTGGGGGGTGAGGTGAAGTTGGAAGGTGTGATTGGAGAGGGGTGGGTAAGGATTAAGGATGAACTCAAGGCATCTTGCTATTGCTTTCAAAATACTGTTGTCTGTAGTTACAGAAATGTTAGTCTGTGTTACTTAAGAAGGGCAGCTTTAGAGAAGTGTCTATTCTTCAAGCGCTAATTTAAGCACAGCGTGGTTTCCCAAGTATAAATACAGATTTAGTGTGTACTCTACCCTACTCAATATACAATCATGAAGCTGCAAAGCCACCTTGTCCTCAGTGCAGGCAAGAGCCGTCATCCTTAAAGTTCTGATTTTCTTGAGACAGGGATTGTTTTCTAAAGACCAAAGAGAATATTATAACTATGTGATAATAACTGTGGTTCTTTAAATAAACTGTCCTATTAGTGCATAAAGCCCCCTCAGTCCATGATTTTCTGTATTCATCTCTAGAAAGCCCTGGGGGGTAGGCTTTGATTATCATCCCCTTTTTCACAGATAGAGAAAGTGAAGTCAGGAACAGAAAGCAGGAGCCAGGTATATGGTAATGAGAAACAGGGACTCTAGAGCCAGACAAAACTGGGTTTAAATTCAAGCTTCACCCTTTATAGTGATGTGCACTTGGGTAAGTTATTTTCTCTGTCCTTTATAATGAGAGGACAGTAATTTTTACTGTGTAGGGGTTGTTATGAGATGAAGTAAAATAAAGCATATTAAGCATTCAGTAAGTGCCTGGCAAAATCTCCTGGAGGAGAAAATGGCAACCCACTCCAGCATTCTGATCTGAAAAATACCATGGACAGAGGAGCCTGGTGGGCTATAGTCCATAGGGTTGGTTGCAAAGAGTCAGACAGGACTGAAGCAACTTAGCATGCACACGTAGTGCTTTGCGCCTAAGAAGCCCTTGGCAATTGTAGAAACTCTTTATAACATTTGCAAGGACACAAAGATGGTAAGTCACAAAACAGGACAAGTGGGGAACTTCCCTGGTGTTCTAGTTGCTAAGACTCTGTGCTTCCAATGCTGGGGGCTTAGTTTCCATCCCTGGTCTGGGAATTAGATCCCACATACCACAGCTAAGACCTGGCACAGCCAAATGAATAAATACTAAAAAAAAGATTTAAAAAACAGGACTAGTGTTTGAGTTTAGTGTCTTTTTTACTACATCATATAGCAGGTTCAAAGGATCTCTTGGGGAACTGAATTCTCTCCTGCTAGAACAATCTAGAATCACTCTGTGGTGGAAGTTGCACATTTAAAATGGACTGATCCTGCCAAAGTGGGGCTATTTTTGGAAAGAAAGAATGCAAATTGAGTGAACGCATTCTGAGCCCCTACTGTGTGGCAGGCAGGCTTACTTTGCCATCTCATTTTATCAGCAGACACTTATTCATTACAAGGCCCAGGAACAGGATAATTAGGAAGTAGACCCAGGGTCAAGCAGCTGGTAGGAGGCAGAGGGAACAAGACCCAGAGCTGTCCAATACCAAAGCCATCTTCCCATTGCTCTAATCTGGGGCCACCAAAGAGGCCCTTTCACTTTTTTAGGGGAGGCAGATTTGGGGCTGAGAAGGCGTGGGCTGTATTTGGTTTGCCTGCCTGCTCAAGACTCCTTCTTCAGTCTGATTCCCTGGACTATTTTGGGGTTGCCATATCATTTCAGTCCCCCCTCGGAGAACCCTGAAGAATGTGCAAAAGCAAAAAAGAAACCCAAGAAATCTATTACTGGCACTCGCCCTCAATTTGCTATTATGACGTCCATCCTGCAAAGCAGTGTTTATAGCCTTATAAGGTTCCCAGCATCGATTTAACTGTGTTATCTCCCAGTAGATGATACAGAATGCGATCTCAGTAGCAGACGGCAGAGAGAAGTGGGAAGCGTTTCTTGGCTGGGGAATGAGAGAGAAATGAAAAAGGGCCTACTATGCTGAGTCACTAAGGCAAAGCCGCTTACTATGGACCACATTCAGGCCTGAGCCAAGACGCAGGAGCGAGTCACATACTGGTTGGTGGGGCTGAGATGTTCCTCTTTGGGAACGCATCTTCTGAGAAGCTGCAGCCAGAAAAAAGGGGGAAAAACGCCAACATCCTGAACATTTTAAGTTCATCAGTTATATTTTTACACAGTTAAATCAAGCACAAAAACAGAAAAAAGAAAGTCATGTTTCCACCAGCTTTCTTCCAGCCTCCCCCAACATAGCCGGGTGGCTTAGCTCTCCTCCCCTCGTCATCACAATAATCCAGCAAGCATTCCTGAGTGCTGTTCACAGGCCAGGCATGGGCTCAGAGCAGCAAGCCTTATCTCACTGAATCCTTGCAAAAATTTCATAGGGTAGGTATGTTTATCATTCTCATTTCTGAAATGAGGAAACATGCTTGGAGGTGTTGAGTTACTTGGTCACGTTCTGGAGCTGGGAAGTTTCAGAGCCAAAGTCAGACCTGAGAGATGGGAGCAAAAGAAAGAAGGAAAGGAAGGAAAGAAGAAAGGAGGAAAAAGAAAGGAAGGAAGGAAGGAAGAGAAAAAAAAATACGAGAAAGTCCTTGTAGATTCCTGGATTCACTCTGGAAGATTCAGAGGGTTTGTGTTGGATCTTGGAAAATTATATTTGAGTTCCCATGCCTACCCCCACCACCTCCCTTTCCCAGGTGATTCTAATGAAGACCCAAGTTGGAAGCCATGATTTCACCTATTCTTTCCAAAGCCGCAGCTTAAGATGATAGTGACTTGCCCATGGAAGTGTAGCAAGTTGGTGGTACCCAAGACTCTGATTCCTGATCTGCTCTCCATATTACCATGTCCATCAATTGATTAATGAAGCAGTGATATACACGGTCAAGTCATTAATCCTGTGAATGAGACTGGATATGCTTCCAAGAGAGGGGGACAGTGAGATCTAGGATATAAACAAGGACTTCTTTCATTAGGGGAAGGTTCTTAGAAGATGATAGAACTATAGGCATCAGTGTTCAGTAAGCATGCCCGGCCCTTAGTCTTCAATAAGTAGGATTTGGAGAGTTAGGAAATCATGGGTCAAATCTGAGAGATTTTTCAGAAAAAGGGAGAAGAAAAGGAGCATGGACTTGGGAATGGGGATGCTCTGTCAAGACATGAGAATGTGAGGAGCCCACCAGTCTGAGGAGTTATAGATGAGGAAGTCCCAGGAGATGAGAATCACAGGAAGATGGAAGTCAGATTAAGAAAACTATGATCTGGGACTTCCCTGGTGGTCCAGTACCTAGGACTCTGCACTCCCAATGCAGGGGGTCCCTGGTTTGATCCCTGGTCATGGAACTAGATCCCACATGCTGCAACGAAGACCTGGTTCAGCCAAATAAAAATAAATAAACAAATATTTAAAAAGCAGAGTATTATTTAAGTACACCATCTGTAATGAACATTTGCCATTTGTTTGAGGTCTAGAATCTGAAACTCCTTTCCATATTTTGGGGGATTGCCTCTATAAGTGCACAGAAGTGAAAGAGGCTAGATTTTTGCTCTCTTCATCTCTGGAAGCTGTTGCATAGAACATGGGGGCGATGAGATACTGTAACCAGATTTACATCTAATCAGCTGGCTCATTTTGAATTTACTTGGGTGATTGAAGTATGGCATCAAGGGTCCAGTGATGGCAGCAGCTGTAGGGCAGAGGCTGTGTCCAGTGGCTAAGCAGACTGTCTCTGAGATGCGCCCATAGCTATGAGCGTGGCCACTCAGCCTCTCTACCTCTAGCCCCTTGCTCAAACCAGGCTCCCCAGACTTTCAGCTGAGCCTAGAAGTCACTCAAAACCCAACCAACAAATTTCATTGCTTTCACTTAGCTAGTCAGTTTTAATCCTTTACGATCAAAATTCTTGACCCATGGCCTCCCACACTGAAGCTGACTGCATCCCTGCTGGAATTTCTCAACAGCTTTTTGTTTGACCTGTTCCAACCTTTTCTCTAACCACAATCCACGGAAGAGGATGATTTTAAATGTTTCATCTTATTTAATATGCATTTGTGAGGTCTATCACTCCCTTTTTTAAAGACATGGAAACCTGGGCTAGTAGAAATCAGTAGGAACACCTGGGTTCATCTCCACACTCTGATACTCAGCTCTGTGACTTGGGGAGAATCTTTTTATTTTTCTTCATGTGCTTATCTTTGAAAAGAAGGCAGTAACTACCTATCTTCTAGATGTAATAAAATGTATCTTAATTTGTTATCATCCCTCAAAAATTCTCTTGCATTTTAATTCATTTTAAAAGCTGTATTTCAAAGGGATAAAAAAATTAGAGCCTAACATTCCCCATCAATCCTAAATGACATCCAAGCCAAAGTGCAAAAATGGGATAATTTTGAACAAAATTGGTTTTCAACTACATTTTGATTGCAGTCTGTCAATGATTGTTTTGTGTCCCTGATGGAATATTTTGTCTGAGTTATGGCTGTTTTATAGGAACACTGGGTTGAAGACATCTTTCCTGATGAAGATGAGCCAGTATTGTCTCCAATGGATTGATTTTTTTCCCCCTAAAATATATCTGGGAATGAAAATAAAACTTTCTCTTAATTGAAGACTCATGATACCTGAACCGCAGGAAACAATAAATCCATTGTTTAGGACACATGTCAGTGGTATTGGCTCTAAAAGCTCCCCATAGATGAGTACCAAGGGCGGAGAAGGAGTGTTGTTCTCTACCCTTGAAGCTGGGTGTGAGGAAATACTTTATTGGGCATGGAGGCCTTTTCTGGAGAAAGGATTCAGCCATATGGCTCGCTGGTCCTATGGTGCCTCTTTTCATTGAAACTGGTGACTTGGATGATAAAGAGCAGGCCTGCAATGTGGGAGACCTGTGTTCAATCCCTGGGTTGGGAAGATCCCCTGGAGGAGGGGATGGCAACCCACTCCCATATTCTTGCCTGGAGGATCCCCACTAACAGAGGAGCCTGGTGGGCTACTGTCCATGGGGTCGCAAAGAATCAGACATGACTGAGTGACTAAGAACAAGGGGACTGATATTAAACTCTCCTGAGAAAGAGGGGTAAATATGTTCTTTCCCGTCTTTCCTCTATGTCCACAGCTGGAAACAACCAGATTTTCTGAGGTTAACAGTTTATGGGAAGTTCTTTTCGGCTATACCCCCACCCCTCTTCCTTTCCCATGCGCTTGGTATTGCAGATCCCTGTGAGGACCTTGCTATGAACCTCAAACTCAGTTTTTATCTGTGTCCATACTGGTCCTTACTTCCTTCTTCCTCCCCCCAACTCTCCAACTACCTCCTACCATGACATCTCAGAGGAAAAGATATCATTCTTCTCATCTAGGGTTGGCCTCTGCACATGGCATTGACCTTGTCTTTTCCTACACAATCTTCATCCTCTTTCTTCCTCCCTTTCCTAAATATTTAACATACCCCTTTACTTTGGCTTTATCCCCCTAAATAAGTGCACTGCAAGATTCTCCTTAAAAAATCCAACCCTCCACCCCTGCCCCGACCGTGTCTTCTCCTCTTCATGTTATCCCTGTCTTTGTCATTACAGCTAAGCTACTAGAAAGAGTCGTCTCCATTCCCCGCTTCATTCCCTCACTTCATTTAGCTTCTTGTATCTTTCCCTCTGGCTCCTACTCCCATCTGCCTCTGAAATGCCTCTTGTCCAGTTTATAAATCACCAGGGCAGTGGACCCTTCAGTTCTTTTTGACCCAAGATGGAAACATTTGACTGTGATGGATCTCTCTCTGCTCTTTGAAGCTTCCTTACTTTTTCATTTCCTTGACACTCCCCCTCGTTTTCCTCCAAATTATATGGCATTTCCTTTTCAATATCCTTCACTGTCCTCTTTCCTTCTCCTAACCCTTTAAATATTGGTGCTGCCCAAATGTGACAAATGACAGCTACTCAGCAGTCATTGCCCCTACATTTCGTTTAACTCTTAGGCAGAGATTTACTGATTTTTAGGGAAGGTAGGCTCCCACCTCGGAGAAGGCAATGGCATCCCACTCCAGTACTCTTGCCTGGAAAATCCCATGGATGGAGGAGCCTGGTAGGCTGCAGTCCATGGGGTTGCTAAGAGTCAGGCATGACTGAGCGACTTCACTTTTTCACTTTTCACTTTCATGCGTTGGAGAAAGAAATGGCAACCCACTCCAGTGTTCTTGCCTGGAGAATCCCAGGGACGGGGGACCCTGGTGGGCTGCCGTCTCTGGGGTCCCACAGAGTCGGACACAACTGAAGCGACTTAGCAGCAGCAGCAGCAGGCTCCCACCTCAGATCTGGAGCATACATTATGGTTACTTGAATATGAAAATTTTAATCTCAGTCAATGGTGCATAGGGACAAAACTGCTGGAGGACTTCTAAGAACTGTTTTTCCATATGAAAGACAGAATTTCATGAAGTGAAATCTTTTGTCCCTCCTTCATATTTCTGCCTTGAATGTAGTTAAGTGAAGTCTTGGAATTTAGGCTTTGGAAGCCACCTTGAGCCCATGAGGTCACAAGTGTGAATATGGAAAGTCAATATGTAGAAAATGGCAGGGCAGAGAAAAGAAACAGCCTGGGTCCTTGATAACATTACTAAACTCAGACTAATATCAGGACTGCCCACCTCCATGATTCTTAATATGTAAAATTATTAGTAAGTTAAGCCACTGTTATTTGGATTTTTGGCTATTTGCACTCTAATACTGCAATCCTGGAACTGCAGAGCTTTGGTTTGTTTGGTTCTCTTTTCTCTGTATATTTTCTCTTTTAGAAAAACAGTCTTATGACATCCTTGACTTTAACTATTCCCTGTACCCTTGTGTCTTTCTGTCTTAGCATATTTTGGCTGCTGTAACAAAAATACCATAAACTGGGTGGCTTAAACAGCAGACATTTCTTTCTCATAGTTCGAGAAGCTAGGAAGGCCAAGACCAAGGCACCCGCATATTTACTGTCTAATGAGGATTTGCATTCTGTTTTAAAGATGGTTACCTTCTCACTGTGTTCTCACATGGCAGGAAAGAAGAGACAGAAAGCAAGCTCTCTGTGACTCTCCTAGTGGCATTAATCCCATTCATGAGGGCTCTACCCTCATAACCTCATCTAATCCTAATCACCTCCCAAAGATCTCCTAATACCGTCATCAATACCACTAAAAGCCAGGGTTTTGACATGAATTCTGGGGGAACGCAAACATTCAGTCCATAACACTCCCAAATGTGCACTCGCAGCCAGCTTCTGTATAAAGTAGTGTATTGAGCATTTACTATGTATCTCGGTGCTTTACATATTTTTGTTAGTCTTCATGGGAATCCTATGAGCACTATTTATTTATCACCATTTTAAAAATGAGGAAAGCAAACCGAAGAGTTAACAAACTTGTCCCAAATTCACAAAACTATTACAAATCAAAGCTATGATTTGAACTCCATTATTCTGATTCTAGAACCTGAGTTCTTAACCATTATATTCTGCTTCCCTCTGCCAGACAACTCAAAAAGGGCCTCTTTTTTTTATATAGAGGTTTAATCTGCTTCTTGAGCTTCCCTGATAGCTCAGTTGGTAGAGAATCCGCCTGCAATACAGGAGACCCTGGTTCAATTCCTGGGTTGGGAAGATCCACTGGAGAAGGGATAGGCTACCCACATCAGTATTCTTGGGCTTCCCTTGTGGCTCAGCTGATAAAGAATCTGCCTGCAATGCAGGAGACCTGGGTTCAATCCCTAGGTTGGAAAGATCCCCTGCAGAAGAGAAAGGCTACCCACTCCAGTATTTTTGCCTAAAGAATTCCAAAGACTGTATAGTTCATGGGGTCAAAAAGAGTTGGACACGACTGAGTGACTTTCAGTCTGCTTCCTATTTACTTCCCTTGGTTGGTCCTCATCTGCTAATTCATTATCTTTGCTCTGTCTTTTTCCTCTCACATCCTCAGATATTGGAAGAATCTCCCTTGTCCTTTTTTCACTTCTGAGGGGTAAAGAGTCCCCGTGACTAGAACAATTTCTCATGTAATAGGATTTTGTACCTCTTACCAACTTGGCCACGAGGCCATCATTCTTTAATCTAGACACATTCTTGTTTGATTGCGTCCCTCTTAAAAAGGGATAGTCCTCACTGGACCTTATTATATACATATGCAGGGACTAATAGGATGACCTCATTCCAGAAATTTCAGATAACAACATTTAATAATTATTGACCATTTACCATGTGCCAAAGTATTTCATGTGCCCCGAAGCAAGTCAAATTTCCTGCCGAAGCAGGCTGAAGACAGAGAAAGGGAGTGTGCACCCCTAAGGAGCTAAGGGTGTAGGCCATGCAGCAGCTGTCTGTGTCTTGAAAATTCCTTCCCACTTCAAGCTTTAAACATGGCAGCAGATTTTTCTTTCTACTCAATAGCAGATCCCTCTTTGGCTTACTATAAAAATAGGTTGTAAACGATTTGCCATTGAGTAAAAGAGAAACACTGGGAACACGCCTTGTATTTATGCCATGGCCTCCCATACTCCCAAGCATACTGCCAAATACTCCTAGGAATTTGCCAGCCTAATCTGAGAAGTGTAACCATACATTATCTTTATTACTTACAACAACCAGTCAAGGGAAGCATATTTTGGGACAGCTAAAGAAACAGTGGCTCCACTATAACTTGCCCAAGTTCTCCAAGACAGTAAGCTGAATCTGGCTTTGAACCTAGACCTGCCTAAGTCCTTTGCATATACTCTGGGCTACCTTTGGATAGTAGGTATGAAGGCACATCTGAGTGATGGCGTATGTGAATCTCCTGTATAGCAGATGAAGGCTCTACTCCAGAACACTTTTAAGCCACCGCGATTCACAAACACAAGCAATCTTCTTTCATCAACTCAGACCAAGTTGATGTGCAGCCCTGCTGGCTATTGTACCCACTGGAGCCTGTTCCTCAGGACCTGTTGCAAGGACTCTGGTTGGTGAGAAATTTAATTTTTTGACCCAAATCCTGGCCTTGATGTTTTTCTCTGCTACCTTTTATTCCTGCCACGTGTTCTAGCTAGTCTAGGTCATTTTGAATCCTCGTTTGGTGAGCAAACATGCCTCCATATCTGGATGATAGAAACTGCTATCTCAGTTTCTCCGGAGAGTTTTCTAGAGGCCATCTTAGACTATGGAGCTAGTAAGTATTATTCTAGTTGAAAGTGAAAGTGTTAGTCGCTCAGTCATATCTGATTCTTTGTGACCCCTTGGACTGTAGCCCACTAGGCTCCTCTGTCCATAGAATTCTCCAACAAGTAGCCATTCTCCTTTCCAGGGCCTCTTCCCAACCCAGAGACTGAACTGATGTCTCCCGCACTGTAGGCATATTCTTTACCATCTGAGCTACCAGGGAAGTCCATTATTCTTACTGAAGCACCATTAAAAACAAATCTGTCTGTTTCAAAATTCAAAACTGCTTATTTCTAAGGAGGCTTTGAAATTCACTGCTTATTTTTCTCAAGATTGTGGATGAAGAAGTGTTCTTCTTGGTGGTTCTGAGAATGGATCAGAATAAAACTGGGATGTAAGATATTCAAAAGCAGAGACATTACTTTGCCGACTAAGGTCCGTCTAGTCAAGGCTATGGTTTTTCCTGTGATCATGTATGGATGTGAGAGTTGGACTGTGAAGAAGGCTGAGCGCCAAAGAATTGATGCTTTTGAACTTTGGTGTTGGGGAAGACTCTTGAGAGTCCCTTGGACTGCAAGGAGATCCAACCAGTCCATTCTGAAGGAGATTAACCCTGGGATTTCTTTGGAAGGAATGATGCTGAAGCTGAGGCTCCAGTACTTTGGCCACCTCATGCGAAGAGTTGACTCATTGGAAAAGACTCTGATGCTGGGAGGGATTGAGGGCAGGAGGAGAAGGGGACGACCGAGGATGAGATGGCTGGATGGCATTATGGACTCGATGGACGTGAGTCTGGGTGAACTCCAGGAGATGGTGATAGACAGGGAGGCCTGGCGTGCTGCGATTCATGGTGTCGCAAAGAGTCGGACACGACTGAGCAACTGAACTGAACTGAACTGAACTGAACTGAACTGAAGATGCTAGGCAATGGGTGCTACCAGGGAAGTCCATTATTCTTACTGAAGCACCATTAAAAGCAAAAAAAGATTCCAAGCCCTGAAAGCTTGTCTGTACCTTCCCTGAAGCTCTGCAAAGAGAGACTCTCTTATGACAAAGGTGTGAGGAGGTGGCCCTTCTGTGTTCCTAGGAACCTCAGTGACCCTTCTCCTCTTGAACATCTTTCCTGGGCTGCTGCTGCTGTCTTCTTCACTTCCCTCTCACTGGTCCTTGCTTTATTACCAGCACAGTGCCTGGGTCCCTGCCTCTGTCTGGGGACTTCAGCTCCCATTCAACCATCAAAACCCAGAGCATGACGGATGTAGAACATGCCAGCTAGACACATTTATCTTAGATGCAGCTTCACTAGAGTTCACACTTACCTTTAAACAAATGGGAAAAGGGAGACCCAGAGACAAAAAAGTCATAGTCCAGAGAGAGGAGCAAATGACAGGACTGAAACTAGATGACAGGTTCTCTGCTGGTGCCTAAACCAGCTAAATCAGCAAAACTGGGCTGTACTCTCCAGACCAGAGCAGGATTCCTGCTCCCTGCACTGACCCAGAAGCACTGAAGGGGTCCATTAGCAGAGTGGGGAGAGGATAGGTTGGATAAATACTTCTCTCCTTAGGGAGCATATATAGAAACCATGACACGGATGCCTCCACTTCTTGGGCTATGCAGTTTCCATAGCCCTGGGCACAGCCATGGCAGCTACCCTTGACAACCGAGGAAGCTGGGAACTGACTGGACCCTGCTGTTGGTAGTTAGCTGTCTGTTCTTGTAGATCAGATGACAGAACAAGTCCAGGGCAATGCTAGAGGCCTGAGCTTTCCACACTCCCAATGCCAGCTGCACAGAGCCTAGGTGGGCCCCTCACCACCCTGCCCCCCTTGGCAGTGCACTAGCTGCGTGGGCTTCGAGCAGTCACTGGCCTTGACCTCTGGCACTGTGCATCTTGGTTTCTGTTAGATATCTAATGGTCCTAAAGGGATCACTACCAGGAAGGGTCTCAGAGTAAGGAAACAGGATCAGGTAGTGGTTTAGCATTCATCCTCCGAGGTCAAAACTCCTGGGTTCAAATACTACTTCACTCATCGCTACAGAACCCTGGGAAAGTTATCGACCCTTTTCTAATCTTCAGTGCTCTCATTTATAAAATGAAGATATTAACTGAGCCACTTGGGGTTCCGGTGAGGACCAAATAAAATAATAGATATAAATCAGGTCATACCCAGCTAACGCTCAGTAAATGTTGGCCATTGGTAATTAACAAATCGTCTCCCAAGTAGTGTAATCAGAAAATGGGAAATATGTTCAGGCCCATGTGATTTTGAATATTGTGTAATAGAAAAGCAATGGACTAGAAAGTGGTTCTGCTGTTACCTAGATGTCTCACCTTGAGAAAATCTTTCTATTCTCAGGCCTCAGTTGTCCCATCTGTAAAATGGGGGCACATCAGGGTCCTTCTGTGACTATATTTTATGCCTTTAGTTTTTAGTAAACCAGCAAGCCACTGGGAATGAGATTTGGAGAATTAGTTAGATACACACAGTGCTCAGTGCTAAGAGCTTCCTAATCTCTTAGCTTCTTTCTTGAGCAAACCACACAGGTTGTGGGGGCTGGGAAGGGTTTATATTTGAGGTATGAGAGACATAAGAGTATTCTAATTCAAGAGCCCACATTTGGGGGGAAAAGTGTGTTTGTATGTATTTAAATGGGAAGTCTAACAGAGAGATGAGAAATGGAAATGGCTTTATTCTTTGATCAGAAGATTAAGTATCACATTGTTATAATTAATTCACAGGTAACGTAAGCTCCAGAGGTGAGCTTTCAGGAAATGGATCAGCATAGGTGCTATTTTTACTGTCTTCTTTCTTTCCTCGCTGGCCAGAGCCTCAGGTGAGCCTTGCTCAAGGACAGGTGGGGCATTTTCTTGAGGTGTTGAATGTGGTGTGGCTTAATAGTCTGTTTGCTACATGAAAATGGAGGTGGAAGGGCCAAAACAAAGCCAAGACTGATGAGATGGAAAGTGACCTCAGAAAAACTGAATTCCTTATTGCCAAATCAGACTCAGGAAGTCTAGGCTCTGAATTGTCATTTGGGTTTATGTTGGGCTTCCTTTCTATTAGGAAAGGTTGTTTCCTTTCTCTGTCATCTGAAGTAGGGCAGGCATCTCCACATTAAGTGAGAGAGCCATCAAATGCCCATCTGGCCAATGAGACGGAGGGACTAGGATCGACTAGGCGCCAGTAAAGCACTACACACAATCTTCCTAGATTTTTAAAATTTTTCTCATTAATCATCCTATGAGATAGGTACTATAGGCAGCGTCTCACAGTTAAGGAAACTAAGGTTCAGAGAGATGAAGGACCTTGCCAAAGTTTAAGCAGCTAAGAAGTGACAAAGCTAGTAATTAGACTGAGACTCATCTGATTCTAGACTCTTTCTAGAAAACCACACTTCCATGTCAGCATCATCTTCTCAGCCAAGAGTCGGGAATAGCTTCAACTTTTAGTCAATTCCCTACCACTCCTCGTTCGTCATTTGTTTTCCAGCTTCATTGTCTCCTTAGTGGTCTATATTGGAAGGTCCTTCTAAAAAAGACTAAAAATGTTGAATCAGAATATATTGAGTATGCATCACGTGACACATACTGTGTGTCTTAGCTAGGTCTTAACAGACTAAACTCAAGTTTCTGACAATTCAAGAAAAAGAAAGAGTATGAATCAGTAAACATTATATAAAGCATGCAAAAACATGCCCATGATAGAGTATTATATTTTATAATACTATACATATGTATCTCACGACTCCTTCTCGATCTCTTTCTCTGATAGCCTGAATACTATCTCAGAATTCTTCTCAAATTCTCCTTAGAAAGTGATCACCAATTAAACTGGAAACTCTTGTCATCTCTGTGTTACAGGGAAACTATTCATTTTGGCTTGAGGAAGCACTGAACTTGTCTTAAAAGAGGCTGTATTGGAGAACAGGCTTTAGAGAGTAGGAAATACTCATCCTAGGGGAACAAGATGAGCAAATTCATGGAGACCAGGAGGGTGGAAGAAATGGGAATGATGAGTAATCTGGCAGGTGTGTGTGTCTGTGTGTGTGTATGTTGGTAGGGGATGGGAATTAGACTGGAAAAAGCCTGGAAAGTTAGGTTGGATTAGACCGTAGAGAGACTTGAGAAATCACACTAAGGTATCTATCTGTACTTTCTTTAATGAGCCATAAGGCGTCAAGTTCAGGTGTAGTTTTGAACAACACTTTTGGCAGTAGGATATGGAAGAGATGAGAGGGATGGGAGGAGACTAGACTGGCTAGCCAAGGAAGAATCACTGTGGAGGGAACATCTGACCCGAAATCTGACTCACCTGAGGGAACCAGCCATATGCAAAGCTGGGGAAGGAGAGACCTTAAGGTGGGGTCTGCTTCCAGCGCTTCTGGTGCAGAAAGGAGCCAGTGTGGCTGGAACCTCAGACAGTGAAAGAGAGGTGACGCCAGTGAATCAGGGTGGGTAAGAGAGCTCGAGTTTTAAGCAGGAAGGTGCCTTTATAGCTTTACATTTTGAAAAGATCCCTTTGTAATGTGAGGATAGTTTAGAAAGCACTCGGGAAGCTATGTTAACAGTCCAGGCTCGAGTTGATGGTGGCTTAACCCAACACAGTGGCCAAAGGGATGAAGAGAAGCCTACAGGTTCCGGTTATATGTTGGAAGTAGAAGGGATTGGAGTTGATTCAAGATTAAAGATGGTGAATAGGGAGGAAAAGGGAAGAATCAAGAATGATTTAAAAGTTCTGGGGTTGAGAAACTGGATGGAAAGAAAGGCAAAGCATAAAGCATGGGAGGATATAATTAGTATGTCTATATTTTGCTTTTTCCTGGCAGGGTTTAACACTTGGTACAGTGGGAGACCACTGTGTCAGCATCCTTACCTTACGATTGGACTCTCTGGTTTACTCAGAGCTCAATAGTTACTGCATCAAAAGGGCACAGGAGGACAAGCTAAGGATTAAAGAATGACTTTATCCTCTACTCATATGATGCTAGGCGAGGTACCTGCTTTTAGTTTTTCTGAAGAGCTATTTGGCAAACTGTATCAAGAGTCATAAAAATATTCACACCCCATTGGCTAACGTAACAGTTATGAACATATGTTAACGTCAACATTACTTATAACAAATGGAAACATCCTAAATGTCTGACAATAGATGATTGCTAAAAAAGTTGATACATTCACATAATGTTCTATTAGATAACTGTTACAAAAATAAGATTTTTAGAGGAATAATGAATGACTTGAGAAAATATAAAAGCAAAGTATAAAATCATAAAATGAGCATTCTGTAAACAAGCATATAGTTGGTAAAAGGGAGAAAATACATCATCATCATCATAGCAGCTGGTATTAAAATTTCTCTGTGTTAAACATTTGCAAACTTTCGGAAATTGTGCTTTAATAAATTGCTTGCATGGGTATAAGAACCCTCCAGGGTATATTCAAGTAATAAAGGATAATCCCCAAACTTTCCTGCATTCTGAAGAAATGCATCCTATTGAGCCATAGATGTTTCACCTTGATTACCTAACAGTGTTGCTTTGCAAAAGTGAGAGAGGGCAGTTAGGAAGTCAGGGTATTGTGTGGGAAAGGGGGAAGGAGAAAGAGAAAGATCTGAGTTGGGGGTGGGGCAGCATGGTAGGGCGCTCTGGCAAGATGCATTGTAAGTGGTATCGTTAGCTTGTCTGCTGTAGGCTTTTTGTTGTACATCTGCTTTTCCTTGTCCCTTAAGGTATCTTCAGTAAATTAACAATTTTTCACTAATTAGAGTGGACATCTGTTGTTTATATCTATCCAGAATCTATTTCATCTTCTGCTAACAACACCTTGGTTTTCCTTTGGGGAACCACCCTTCCCTCCCACCCAGTCTGTGTGGTGTGGATGTTATTGACTCACTCACCCACTCCCCAAATCGAGGGGTGGGGACAGCACCCCCCATCCTTTCTTCCCCATGCAATAGATTCAGGCTTGGACTGGGATCCTGTGGCATGGAACTGGGGATTTCTCCTCTGGACTATTAGGAGAGTGGAATGCTCTCTCTCTCTCTCTCTCAGTTTTGGAAGGGAAAGTGTGAGTTTCCAGCCATAACTGTGAGGATACCAACCTCAAGCTTTTGTTGTCCCTCTTGCCATCACCAGGGGAGAGCCTGTCCATGCATAGAGCTAAACTAGAGGAAGACAGAGCTGAGAGACAGACTGAAGCTGGGTACTGCTCTTCAGATGCCTGAGTTATCACTGGACTTGTTGTATGCGTGTGCGTGTATGTGTTTCTTAAAAATACCTACGAAATGTTTCAGATTTACCAACATGTATAGAATTTGTAAAATAAGAGCCCAGATACTTTATATAAAACAGGACCACTATAAAGAAAGCATTCTTTTAACTCCTTGATCACAGCCATCTCTCACCCTCTTGAACTTGGGGTTGCTTTCTTCCAATCCCTCTTTTTCTCTTTTTAGATATACATGTATTCTTGAGCTATTTTGTTTGTATCCCTAAACAATCATATAAAGAAATGGTATCATAGTATATGCATTCTTTTTCAACTTGCTTTGTATCATTCAACTTATGTGTAGAAATTGTCTGTGTTCCAATGTACAGTTTCAGTTCACTCATTTTCTCTGCTGCATGTTATTTTATTGGATGGTTACACCATGGTTTATTCATCCCTTCCTCTTCGAAAGGACATTATGTGGCTACCCTGAAATTTTTTATGATCCAATAAATTCATTTTTCTGCCTAAGCCAGTCTGAGCTGAGTTTTCTGTTACTGGAAAGGGTTCTCACAAATGGATATAAAGCTTTTGTGTAACCTGTTGCTAGCTCGGTAAGAGGAAGAGGGAATAGCTGATGCCAGGGTTACAATTATGAATCTTGAAAAAAAAAAAAACCTACAACGAAATACACTGAAAGCTTTGTGGTGAAACTTTGGACAATCTTCTAAAATTAGTTTTAAACCTTTCTCGGTTTTCAACACAAATATGTATTCTTATTATAATCAGGAAAAAAAAAACCCTATTACAAATAAAGATTAGGAGATAAGCATTGCAAAAGCACTTCTCCAGGGTAAAAATGACACAAATTCATTAGTAGAGTACAAAGAAGAGAGGATTTACAACATGAACTCCATAGCAAACAACATGAAAACTCTATTTGGATATTGCTCCAAATCTTTTTTTCTCTGTGCCACTCAACAGGATGACAGTCCTTTTTTATCAGAAAGTTCCGGACCTCAGCATTGTGTTCTGTTAGCTTATAGGGTTTTTCTTTTCTCTTTGCCTGGTTGTGTGCTTCATTGAGGGGCTTTCCTGGTGGTGCTAGTGGTAAAGAACCCACTTGTCAATGCAGGAAACTTAAGAGATGCCAATTCAATCCCTGGGTTTGGAAGATGTTTCATTGGAATCAGTAGAGGAGGTGACAAGTTGGGAGTGGCAAAGTGGTGCTTCTTGTTTCTCTGTCTCCTTCGGTGTCTCAGAGCTTCCCGCTCAGAAATGAATAGCTTCTGAGCCCCCAGCTGGAACCCAGCCCTGTGAGTCACCCCACTTAATAGCCCCAAGGCAAGGAAAAAATAACAGTGGAATACTATCAGTCTTTATATAGGATGCCTTGGAAGATGGTGCTAGAATTGAAGAAGCAGTGAGAAATTGTTCCCCAAATTAGGGCTAAGGCAGTTCAGATTTAGAATCTGCTAGCAAGAAAGGACCTTAAAAGTCATCTAATCCAACTCCCCTCACTCTACAAATGTGAGCAGTGACTCAAAGAGAAACAAGATGATTTGCCCAAGATCACACCCCTGGTTCACGGCAAGGCTTGGATCTGACTATGTGTCTAGATCTTTTGCTCCATTAGCTTAGCTGAAGAATAGCAGTGAGGCTATTGCTTTCATTATTAGCTATGCTAAATCCACTAGAATTCACATTAAATGATTCCAGGTCATCTTCCCTTTTTTGTAGCAGGATGCCCTTGTAGGCAGCATGCACATAGAAATGTCTCTGTCTGTAACAAGAACGACAGGTGCCGACCTGGACCTGCAGCATCATTGGAAGGGCAGAAGGTAGATGGTAAGAACACCAACTGTGATGTTTAGGACAAGAGTAGGTGAGATTCCCTGGACTGATATGCAGCAGCTCTAACATAAAATTCCTTAAAACAAGAATACAGTTATGCACATGAAAATAAAGTAGATTCTAGAAATTTCAAGTTGAGGGAGCTTTTTTCGTCTGACAGGGGGCAAAGAATTAGGCAGACATCAGGGAGTTAGTGAGAAACACTGCCAACTGACAATGGAAGACATTTATAAGCTGAGTTCCAGGACCAGCACATACTTAGCTCATCTCCTAAACTGCTGCCTCTTTGGGCCAGGGGCATTGACACTCTAAGTGATCACTTGGGGTCTGAAAATTGCTCCATCATTTGGGCTTCTAAGACTCCATTAGGGCAACGATGTGTTATCATTAAGGTAGAAAGGTATATTTTTGTTAAAAGTTTAAAGTTTTTAAAGGCAAAAATGTGTTTGGAATTTCCCCCAAGATAACCAGACTAACAAATTAACTAGACATTCTATCCTTTTCCTTATCCTTTGAGGTCATTTTTTATGCTCCTCTACATGAAATGGTAGATGTCAAAATCATGTAAACAGTTGAAAAAAGGGGCAGTTTTAGATGTTATTGCCAATAGATTTAGCAAAATGGATCTGTATAGATAGAAATTCTCTAATGAGCAAATGCACTCACCATCCTACACCATTTTCTCAGAAGCATAAATGTTCATTTATCCATTTAGGCAAAATTTTAAATGAGTCACCGAGAACATAAACTGGAGAGAGAGAATGGATAGGACTCTAAAGAAGAAGCAGGAACAAATATTTAAACTATGAAATGGAGGTGATTTCTTCAGAAGCACATTCAAAAGGAATAGGAGGACGTTCCAACAGGAAGCAGGTAACAGGACGCTTAATGGGTCCAGGGAGGCAATAGATCAGGGGTGATGCTGCCGTGAAGGACACAGTCAGGACAAAAAAAAAAAAGAATGGATGATTTAGGACATACTTGACTCTCAGCAGTGTTTTGGTTGAAGTGATACCAAAAGGCTAATCTACACTTTAAACAAAAAAAAAAAAGATGTTTGCTGCTTGTCATAAATAGCTCTAAACTTAGCATCTGTTCAACAAACATTTATTGAGGACTTGCCAAGTTCTAGGGTCTCAGAGAGATGGCAAAATCACTTTTAGTGCCAATTCTTGAGCCATTAGAAGTAGCTGCCTGGGACATTTTGCTAAAGAGGATTTTAAGGCCAGGAATAGGCTCAGGTGGAAAGAATGTCTTGATCAACTAGTGATGCCTGCCACAGGTCTAAAAGTAAGGAGTGGCAGCACGATCACCGAAACGTAATGCTGCTGTTCTAATTACCACTGAGTAACCAAAGACACAGTGATCATTCGGTTAGGAAACCTTTCTGGTTTGCCTGTTACTGGTAATAAGATGATTTGGACATAGTCCTTATTCACTGTATTAATTTAAAAAAAGGAAGGAGAGCGTTCTTGAGACCAGCAACATGTATAAGACAGAGATACATGTAAAAAGCCTGGTATACTGGAGACTGATAAGTAAATTAGTAACTCTGGAGTATATGATGAACAGGGGAAAATAGAGGAAATGAAACTGCAGAGATAATTTGGGCCCAGATTATGAAGAACCTTGCAATGCTCCTTATTTAGACTTTTTTTATAAGCAATGAGGATTCTTTGAAAGTGTTTGACCAGTTCTGCTTTTGAAAATTTGTGTTAGCAACGTGTAAAGTAAGCTGAAGCTAGAAGAGAAACCCCCATTAGACAAAAGCAAGTCAGAGAAAATAATATATCCTTTATACAAAGGACACATAAATCAGTGTGTCCTCATATAAAAAAAATCTGATGTAGCCACATGTCAAAAGAATAGGC
Organism: Ovis canadensis; assembly: GCF_042477335.2. NCBI lineage: Eukaryota > Metazoa > Chordata > Mammalia > Artiodactyla > Bovidae > Ovis > Ovis canadensis. The sequence goes on from NC_091259.1 coordinate 65,533,059, forward strand.
TTATGAATAATGATAAGAATTAAATGTGTTAAGTATTTACTGTATGTTCAGTTCAGTTCAGTCGCTCAGTCGTGTCCGACTCTTTGAGACCCCATGGACTGCAGCATGCCAGGCTTCCAACTTCCAGTCCATCAGCAACTCCTGGAGCTTACTCAAACTCATGTCCATCGAGTTGGTGATGCCATCCAACTGTGTCATTCTCTGTTATCCCCTTCTCTTCCTGCCTTCCAGGCCAGAATACTGGAGTGGGTAGCTATTCCCTTTTCCAGGGGATCTTCCTAACCCAGGGATCTTACCCAGGTTTCCTGCATTGCGGGTGGATTCTTTACCAGCTCAGCCACCAAGGATACAGCCACCTGCTGTATGTTAGAAATTGTGCAAAATGCATTTCATGGGTGAATTCATGTTAAGAACATTTACTGAGTAGTAACTATGTATTTGGCCTTGTTCTAAATGCTGAACAAAATGGGGAAAATCTCAGCTTTCATGGAATATATATCCCAGAAAAAAATAGGAAAAAAAAAGGATGCTTGAATTATTAGGGAACAACACATGCTTTGAAGAAATAGGAAGCATATAGTGGGGTACTACTTTAGAGGCATCAGTTCAGCTCAGTTCAGTCGCTCAGTCGTGTCTGACTCTTTGTGACCCCATGAATCACAGCACGCCAGGCCTCCCTGTCCATCACCATCTCCCGGAGTTCACTCAGACTCACATCCATTGAGTTTGTGATACCTCTGATAGAGGGCATCAGAGAAGACAAATTTCTTCCATAAGATGGACCTGAGAAAAACCATGTAGACATTCAACAGAAGAATTATTCAAGGCAGAAGAAAGGGTAAGGGGATGGCTCTGAAACAGAAGTATGCTTGGGGTCTTGGAGAATTAGAAGGCCCATGAGGCTGGACTAGGAGTGAGAGGGAGTAGGAATTAAGATTTGAGACATGGCAGGGCACCAGGTCTTATGGAGCCCTGTAGACCATGATAAGGACATGATAAGGCTTTCCTGGCGGCTCAGACTGTAAAGACTCTGCCTGCAATGCAGGAGACTTGGGTTCAGTTCCTGGGTTGGAAAGATCCCTTGGAGAAGGGAATGGATACCCACTCCAATATTCTTGCCTGGAGAATTCCATGGACAGAGGAGCCTGCTGGGTTAGTTCATAGGGTCTCAAAGAGTTGGACATGACTGAGCGACTAACTCTTTCACTTTCACCTCTTCCCCTACTTCCACACCCAATCAGTCTCAAAACTGCATTGATTCTGCCTCCTAAATGTTTTTCAAAACCAGCTATCACTTTCCATCATACTCCAGTACCATTTTTAAGACACTGTCACTGCTCATGTGATGTATTCTAAGAGTCTATTAACTGCTCTCTTGCCTACCTCTGACCATCCTGCATGCAATAGTCAATGATCAATCTAAAATACAAAGTTGAGCAGGTCATTGACCTTCCAAACCTTCTAGGGTTTCTGCTTGCTGCAATCTTTAAAATATTTTCAAAACTTCTCTCTCTTATCCCAATACATGCATTTTATCATCTCACATGCTGTTAGGGACTGAATGTTTTCATCCCCCATGTTTCGTGAGTTGAAACCTAATACCCAATGTGGTGGTATTTGGAGGTAGGGTCTTTGGATGGTGAGCAGGTCATGAGGGCAGAGCCCTCATTAGTGGAATTAGTGTCCTTATTAAAGAGGCCACAGAAAGCTCTCTAGAACCTTCCTCCACATGAGAACACAGCAAAAAGATAGTTGTCATGAACCAGGAAGTAGAGTGTCCCCAGACACTGAATTTGCCAGCACCTTAGTCTTGAACTTCTGTTGTTTATTAAGGCACCCAATCTATGGCACTTTGATATAGCAGCCTGAACTAAGACCAGGATAAAATGAGATAATGCTATGTTTCAGTCACACCAGCTTTCTCCTGCTTTCTCGACTATCTCAGTGTTTTCACAGATGCTGTCCCATCAGCCTGGAGAGCTCCACTCCATCCTCTATGCATCTGAGTATCCCTTACTCATCTTTGAGGACTCAGCTGAAACCATCACTCCCTCCGAGAGACTTCTGTGTTTACACATCAGACCAGGTTCCTCTAGAACCTCTTTCACTGCACCTGCGCCTTCCTTTCTGTACCACAGATGAAATCAAATAATCACGGGAACAATTACATGCTGATAACTAGCTTTCCCACTAGACTGTAAACTGAGCAGAGACAGACTTTGTTTGAATTGTGCTTCCTTGTATCTCCAACTTTTAGCAGAGGGTCTCATATATATATAGGAGGGCTTTACTGATGAGTAAGTAGTAAGGAATCTGCCTGTAATACAGGAGGCCCAGGAGACCCAGGTCCGATCTTGGGTCGGAAAGATCCCCTGGAGGAGGGCATGACAACCCACTCCAGTATTCTTGCCTGGAGAATCCCATGGATGGAGGGGTCTGGGGGCCACAGTTCATAGGGTCACAAAGAGTGGGACATGACTGAAGAGTCTGAGCACACACACACTGATATATAGAAGGGACTCCTATAAGGTAGTTATTCTCAACCAATGAAGCCCAACGCACCCTTCTTATAATAAATACTTTGTAGAACACATTTTCCCACCCTGAAATGAATTCACAGGTAACATAATCTGTACTCATAGTTACAAAATAAAATTCAATTGTAATGTTGTAAGCATGAGACAAGGGATAATTGAAAGAAAAGTAAATAATAATAAAATGTTATATACTTCAGTACATACTTGCTTGAGCCCAAGCACTCCAGAAGACATTAGGCAGGAGTCGGATACTTATGTGTGTGCATGCTAAGTCACTTCAGTTGTGTCTGACTCTTTGCAACGCTATGGACTGTAGCCCACCAGGCTCCTCTGTTCATGAGATTCTCCAGGCAAAGATACTGGAGTGGGCTGCTATGCCCTTTTCTAGGATCCTTCCAACCTAGGGATTGAACTTGTGTCCCTTGTGTTTCCTGCATTGGCAGGCAGGTTCTTTACCAATAGCACCACCTGGGAAGTCCCCAGATGCTTATGTAAAATCTCCAGGAACGTGAACACACATAAGTGGATACAGGTGTTGGTCTCAAATGCTGTGATTGCCGTCAGCTTTTTTAAAATGGTGAACCACTCTTAGCGGAAATACTTTTAAAAATTACAATTTACTCTTGATTTACAGGGAAATTGATTCCTAAAAAATTCAGTGTGTTTTAGCGGTGGTCCAGTGGCTAGGATTTTGTGCTCCCATTGCAGCTACCAGGGACCTGAGTTTGATCCCTGGTCAGGAAATGAGATGCCACAAGCCACAACTAAAAACACTCCACATACCACAACTAAGACCCAGCCCAGCCAAAATTAAATAAATAAATAAATATTTTAAAACATTTAGTGTACTTTAAAGAGTTTATGACTGCAGTCATGAAATTAAAAGCCGCTTGCTCCTTGGAAGAAAAACTATGACCAACCTAGATGACATATTAAAAAGCAGAGACATTAATTTACGAACAAAGGTCCATCTAGTCAAAGCTATGGATTTTCCAGTAGTCATGTATGCATGTTAGAGTTGGACTATAAAGAAAGGCTGAGTGCCGAAGAATTGATGCTTTTGAACTGTGGTGTTGGAGAAGACTCTTGAGAGTCCCTTGGACTGCACGGAGATCCAACCAGTCCATCCTAAAGGAAATTGGTCCTGAATATTCATTGGAAGGACTGATGCTAAAGCTGAAACTCCAATACTTTGGCCACCTGATGCGAAGAACTGACTCATTGGAAAAGACCTTGATGCTGGGAAAGACTGAAGGCAGGAGGAGAAAGGGACGACAGAGGATAAGGTGGTTGGATGGCATCACCGACTTGATGGACATGAGTTTGAGTAAGCTCTGGGAGTTGGTGATGGACAGGGAAGCCTGGCGTGCTGCAGTCCATGGGGTCACAAAGAGACACGACTGAGTGACTGAACTGAACTGAAAAAGTTTACAAATAAAAAGTTTGTGTACATGCCAAATGTAGTGAGATTTTTAGGCTCAGATGTATGTATCTAGTTGTGTATGTACATGTATACACACACAGAGATTTGTCACCTATATGAATAATGGAAGGGACATTAGAAAGTCACATGGGACATGAAGGGTTTTTCATTGGTCAGGTCAGTCCCACACATTTCAGTGTGTCTAGCATCTTTGATCCTCATCTAATAAACACCAGTATTGCACTCTCTGTACAACCAGAATGATCCCCACGATTCCCTAAAACATTACCCTGGGGCCTGGACTGCTTTGAATAAAAACTATTTGTATAAACCATGATTTCTATATCACCCCAAAGTTTAGATCTTTTACAAAATTTTGCATATAGTAAGAGCATTGGGCTGCATCCCACAGGTCTATAAGATTTATAGGGTCTAGGCATCCCACTTGCCTAGTTTTAAGACCAAAGAAAAAGTCTGGAGTTAGCAGTAGAGATGTCAACAGTCTAATGGAAGGGGAGCCTTTTGCTCACCTGTCTGCAGCAAAAGGTCTTGGAGTGACAGCCCACTGTGTGCCTCACACGGTAATGGGGGGCAGTCTTCACTCCAAAAGGGGAAGGGTGATTACCAATTATGGGGGAATTAATATCTGGTGGGCTTTTTAGTTACCAGGAAACCAGTTGAGAGACCCACCCCTCACCCACCCCTTTGATAGGAAGATCACCAGCTGGGACCTGAGACAAGTATGTAGGAATGTTAGTCATGTGAGTAGGGTGTAAGCAAAGCAGGCTGGTCAGGTAGTGTACAGAGAGCAAGAGAGCAGCCATCCCAAGTGGTCTGACCATACACGGAGTTTGAAACAATGTCATGAATTAATGGGGTCTGCTCTCTGCACAGTAGCTCAGTCAAGGCAGACTCTTTTTGACCCTATGGACTATCGCCCACCAGGCTCCTCTGTCCATGGAATTTTCCAGGTAAGAATACTGGAGCGGTTTGCCATTTCCTACTCCAGGGGATCTTCCTGACCCAGGGATCAAACCCATGTCTATTGCGCCTCTTACATTGGCAGGCGGATTCTTTACCTGCACCACCTGGGAAGCCTGAATTAATAGGATATGGAAAGGGAGAGTTTTGCCAAGGCAGTTGATTTCCATGGTGCTGGCACAATGAATAATCTTTGCTAAGCCTGATTAGGTTAGGGCAGCTGTCGCCTTTTCCAGGAGTAACATAGGTAGATACGTTTGTTTTCTCATGTTCTGCAAGCCCCCCCTAGCCGCTTGGACTACACTTAAGCTGTAGGGTCCAAAGGGAAATATAGCATAGTCCCCATAAGGCAGTCACCCCAGGAAGGCACAAAGTATTGAGAAAGAAAGGGGATGTTTTCAGCTGTCTGGCAGTTAGCAGAGCTCATAAAAAAATGACTTTCCCTTAGAAACCATTTTGCAGTATTGTGCTTTTATTAAAAAAAAAAATCTCAGTTTTTCTCCTGAGAGAATCATTCTGCTGGAGTAACAAGCAGAAACAACGCAGGGTGGGTGACATCCAAGAAAATGATGCTGGAGCCATAATGTACGTATCCTACACAATAAACACTGTCATTTCATGTAAACTGGCGAGAGTTGGGTAAGAAACTTGCTATTATGGAAATTGCTCTAACACTTCTCAGTGCTACAGATGTAGTCTCAAAAAAAGTAAAAAAAGGCACAACCGTATTGAGATGGAAACAGATTGCCGGATTCAGCGGGAAGGTTGACAGGCAGCGAACGTTTCTGTTAAGAAAACATACCCACTAAACTCTTTTCACCTCTGGGTTTGATACTGTTTCCCCACTGGGGGGTGCTGCTAAGGGATACTGTGCTTGAGCCATAGGGTGACTGTCATAGCAGCTGGAGTTAAAAATCCAGTGACTGAAGTCAAGACCCACATTCACCCATTCGACCCACAAATATTAACTAAGCACCTACTATGTACCAGCTACTATGATCCAGGCATTTTACCTGCTGACTATAACAAGAAACAGGAAGACAGAGTGAGCTCTGCCTACAGGCATTTCCACAGTACACAGAGATGTTAGTCATCCTGTCCTGTCCTATTGGTGGTCCTGTGGACTCTAGTCCACCAGGCTCCTCCGTCCATGGGGTTTCCAGGCAAGAATACTGGAGTGGGTTACCATTTTCTTCTCCAGGGCATCTTCTCAACCCAGGGATTGAACCTGGGTCTCCTGCATTGCAGTCATGACACAAAATAAGTACATAAATCGGTCAATGTCTATGTCAATATCTACAGTGGTAAGTACTAAGAAAAGAATAAGGCAAAGTGATGTACAATGAGTAGGGAGGAGGAGCAATTTGTCCAGGGTGGTCAGAGAAGGTGTCCACTGAATTGTCAGGGATCATTTCTAAGGTGGTGACCTAGGAACAATAGTATTTACTTAACCAGCATCCTCATCTCAAAATGTTCAGACCCAATGAGGGTGATTTTTTTTAATGCTGTATATTTTGATTTCTAATAGAATTGGAGAGGATACAGGAGATCCCTCTGTTTCTTCCTTAAATCAACTGGAGCATCCTAGACTCCTAGGACATAACATGATGTAGTGGGAAAAACTGAAGACTGCAAAGTCAAAACCCTGGGTACTAGTTCTGGTATCCCCTAAAAATGGGCTGCGGGAGCAAACCCTCCATCCTGCTGGGTTTGCTCATCTGTGAAATGAAATCAGGCTGTAAATTCCATGAGGGAAGGCAGAATGGTGGCGTTGTTCCTGGCTGTGTCTCCAGCTCCCTGAATGCAGTGCCTGGGAGAGGGTTCACTAAAAGCTAATACTATTGCATTTATTATTAGCTGATAGGCAAGGTTTCTTCCCATCCCAATGGTATAGTGCTTTAGCTTGATTTCTTTATAACAACAGTGACAACAGCAAATCAATTTCTGACTTTGCTGCAACTGGAGCTGCTCCACAGAGTCTGGTCATTTCTTTCTGAGTCTCATTTCCCCTCATCCATAAAGCGAAGAACTTTATCTCAGCAATTTATCCTGGCTCTAGAATCATGGATTTTTAATTAAATTTTACAAATAAAATTGTATTTCGAATACACTAGGGGGACCCCGTGGTGAATTTTAAAATAATCATGTAGTGGAATTCTTTCCCAAGCAAAATGCATCATTTGTGGATACTATTCCTCCAGGTTGGGTCTTATTGCGGGAGCATGGGCTCTCTTAGTGGGCCATCTACCAGAGTTTTAAAACCTAGCTCTCCATAGCTTCCATGGACTTGCCAGGGTCACTTCTGGGCTGGAGCATAAAATTCCAGGCTCTAAAGGAAAGGTGTGAACACGGGAACTTCACATTCTCCTGGAAGCTACACTCTGTCCTGAGAATAGACATTTTCTTTCTCTCTTTTTTCTTGTTCCCTTTTTCCCTCCCTCTTTTCTTCTCTCTGTCTCTCCATTTCTCTCTCTTTCTCTCTTCCTTTCTTCTTTCTTTCCTCCCTTTCTTTTGGAAATCTTGGATCCATTACTAGTAAATCATTTTCATGCAGGTAAGACCCAGAAAGTACACACACTTTTCCAGGAGTGGAACAAGGGACAGATAGCAGTAATTAAAAAAGATCTCTTTCTCAAAAAAAAAAAAAAAGATCATGTGAGAGAAGAATAGGAAATGAAATAATAAAGGAGGAAAAGTCAATGTTTACTGAAGGCAAACCATGTTCTAGGTACAACCGTATGAGGCAGTGGTTACTATTATGCCCACTTCATGGATGAGAGAACCGTGGCAGCTCAAATTAAAACCCATGCAGGGAATTTCCTGGTGGTCCAGTGGTTAGGACTAAAATCATGCCAGCTGTGTGGTGTGGCCAAAACAAAACCAGGGAGATGGGCTGCTTCACACAGGGTTAAAGGAGATCAAATGAGGGGGAAAAGAAAAGGAGGGATGGAAGCAAAGATGGGAAGGGTTTAATCTGGAGATGGATTGTTGGGTCCATGGTATGAATTAGAAGAAGATTAAACCAGAAGTCAGGAGACCTGAGCCCCAGTCCTACTTCTCTACTGACACATTCGTCAGATGGAGACGTCAGACTCACCTGGAGGGAGATGTGGAGATTAAAGTGAGGTCATGTATGTGAGGGAGCAGTACAGCAGCTCCGGATTCAGTAAGAGCCTTCCACTCCCCCAAAAAATATTTGTCTGTTTTTTTGTTTTTTGTTTTTGTCCCTTTCTGCCCTACCGCATGCTCTATCCCAAACCTTCTCCAACTGGGACTATAGAACCACAAGGAAGGCCTCCATTCATTCAAGTCAGAGATTTCAAAATGGTGTCCCACAGATTGGATCTGGTCTACAGATGTGTTCTGTCTGGCCAATAGGATTTTTTTTTCTTTAAGTTTGAGTTAGTTGCCAGCACCTAACATTGGCAGGGGAAGGGGCTTCACAGAAAACTTTAGAGTTTTGACTTTTCTTCAAAAATCAGAAGATTGGACCACACTGGGCCTCCTCCTATCCATTCATCCTTGGCTGGTTTTGGGCATGAGGGGTCTCCATTTAACTAGTTTCCTTCACTCCTCATTGCCTTATACTTGTTGGCATTTCAGGTCTGGCCTCTGTAGACATTTAAACTCGAGATCCTCTGCTCTGAGTTACTACTGTCCTTTTCCTTAGGTTTCTTTGAAAATGGAAATACGTTTGGGAGGGGAATCACATAAGTAAAAGGCTGATAGAATAGATTCAACATTGAAGTTGAAAACAGCAATTTTTCTCCAGGGATAGGGTGGGAGGTCTAAAATTGGGAAGGGAAGGGATGGACCTGAAATATAGTAGATACTCAGAAAATTGTTGAATAGATGAAAGCAGAATGGTGTTTTATGAGCGGGGCCTAAAGTCAAGCTTTTTCTTGAAGCACAGGCTCCAGCCACCACCAAGATGTACTCTTCGGGCATCAGCACAGACTTACATGATGAGCCCAACCTAGTCCATCCCTGGGCCCCTTAACTTTGAGGGGATCACATTTCCTAAATTTAAAATGGGGACAAAATCCAACCAAAGATTAATTTGTCATTTTAATTCAAACTAGTTTTAAAGTATTTGTTACATAGCAAGGACTTGGCTAGGTTTTGAGAATATAGGATAAAGTCAGAAATGTTTCTTGTCCTCAAGAAACTCAGTCCTTCAGGGAATTAAAAAAAAAAAGGAATTAGAAATTAGTGTAAGATAGGCACTATGATGAGAAATGCAGGGTGGTGTTATAAGAACACTAGGGAAGAAAGCCTACTGTATCTCCATATATGGTCCTTTTATGAGAATAAGAAAAAAGACCCCCTCTTCCAGGCAGATGCAATCCAACTCAGGGCACGTGGCTTAAACACAGCTTGGTCTTGAAAATATCAAATGTTTTGACCTGGTTCCTTTGACCACAAATGAGGCAATGCTATCATGTGGGTGGCTTATCAATTAGGTTATGTTCCGCTGCAAGGAATAGAAAGCCAATTAAATGTGGCTTAAAGCACAGGACATTTACTGTTTATTCAGGAGGATGTGTGAAAGTAGGTGAATCCCAGATTGACGCAGCAGTTGCATGGTCTCTGGGTCTCTGGGTCTGTGTCTCAGCTCTTGTTTAGGGCTTCTCTCCAAGGTCAAAAGATGACTGTTGCAGGCCCAGGTATCCTCACACAATCATTTTCAAAGTCAGGATATGGGGTGGCAAGAGCAGAAGAAGATCGTTCTCCTTGCAATGCTTTCTGCTCTGATAAGAGAGGTAAAGTCTTTTCATGATGTATCCTGAGCAGATTTTCCTGTATCGTTCATATGCCAGAGTTAGGTTACCTGATCACTCCAGCTGACAGAAAGGCCAGGGAAGCAAGAAGCTGCCTTTCTCAGTCTTTACAGTGGGAAGAGAAGGCAGGTTGGGAATGTTGGCTGGAGGCAGGCGGGCAGTGGGGCAGCTTACAGTGTCAGCTACCTTAACTCAGGTTTGAAGAGAAAAGACTTCCTAAAAGTGCTGCTTGAGCTGACTCCTGAAGGATGACTTCACTCCAGAAAAGTAGTGAGGGAGGGGCTGGAAGGCAGCCCCTTCTTCAGAGACTGAAGAAGTCAATGAAAGAACAGTGTGAGGGAACATGGCAGCAAATTCTGCAGGGTCTGGTAGCATTTTTTTTTTTTTAAACTTTCTGGCTGCACCATGTGGCATGCAGGATTTTAGGTCCTGACCAGGGATCCAACCTGTGCCCCCTGCACTGGAAGCATGGAGTCTAAACCACCACCAGGGAAGTGCCAGGTAGCATCTTTAGAGAAATAGGAAAGGCACAATGTATGAACAGGCAGAAGAAATAAAACTTATCTTGACAATTAAAGGACTTGTAAGTTGGACGGAAGAGGACATTTTTAAATTGTAGTCTAAAATAAAAATATTGGGAGTTTTGAAACTTCGGTAAGATATACGAGATTTTTTAAATGGGTACAATCCTGCATCATTCCAAGGATCTGGGCATTTAATACACGGTATTTCAATTGTGAGCTTATAGGTAAAGGAGGATGAGCACTTACAGGGAAAGGCTCTTTGAAAGTGATCTGTTCTTTGTTGAAAAAAGAAAACTCAATAGACTTCATGATGATGGTGATGTTGACCACAATGGCAGCTAATGCTTATGGAGCACTTTTTATACATAGACACTGTCCTAAGTGGTTCACACATATTAACCCATTAGACCTTAACAACTCTGTGCTGCTGCTGCTAAGTTGCTTCAGTCGTGTCCAACTCTGTGCGACTCCACAGATGGCAGCCCACCAGGCTCCACCACCCCTGGGATTCTCCAGGCAAGAACACTGGAGTGGGTTGCCATTTCCTTCTCCAATGCATGAAAGTGAAAAGTGAAAGTGAAGTTGCTCAGTCCTGTCTGACTCTTAGCAACCCCATGGACTGCAGCCTACCAGGCTCCTCCATCCATGGGATTTTCCAGGCAAGAGTACTGGAGTGGGTTGCCATTATCTTCTCTGAACAACTCTATGAGGCAAATGCTATTAAGCTCCCATTCAACAGATGAACCAAACAGAGCCCAATGGAGTAAGTACTTTGACCAAATCATTGTGAAATGGCTCAGGCAAGAGACAGCAAAACATGTTGAAGATGAAAAAGTTTCTTTTTCGTCCCTGTCAGTGGGCCACACTGTCTGTATATAACGTGTTTGACCCAGCAGAGATTAACCTTAATCTTGGGCTCTATTGCTAATATTCCATCTAGTCACTAAGAGAGAAGAGTGAGATAGAGACTGTGCCTGCTGTGGATTGCCTTGCCTGAGAGAACAGCCTGAAAGCAAGGGGCCTGGTCAAGAGAAATCAATATGTCAATGTGGACATTTTATTAAAACCCAGCCTTGGCTTCTTGCCCAATAAAGTATATTGCTTAGAGCCTCATCAGAGCTATTGCTGCCACCTGTGTGCTGTGGTAGACAATAGACTCAAGCCCATTTGGATCATTGATTTCAGCTTTTAAACCTTTTTTTTCTTCCTTCCAAGAATAATGTTTTAAATACATGGTATATGCCATGAGGCCTTGGGGATGGCCAGACAAATAAAATGCAGTCCTTGCCCTTGAGGGATCAGGCAGTGATCTTTATCTTTCTACTTTCTTTCCAATCTGTTGGTTACCTTTTTGCGTGGTTCTTGGAGAAGTTGGAAGGAGATCTTATATTCTCAGATTTGGCCCAGATGCATGGAAGCAGCCTGTATGAGGGAAAGAGTGTGGGACTGGAAATCAGGAAACCAACTCTCTGATCAGGCTGTGTCCCTCATAAGTCCTTTGGACTAATGACTGTACATTAGGCTGGCAATGTGGGGAGAGCACTGGATTTGCAGATATGGTTTCTGTTATATTATCAGTTGGCTGGTTGTTGGCCTCTGCCTCTAGCCAGCATGAAGGAAGGCCAAGCATGGCTTGGTCTCCAGGGGAAGTTATACTCACAGTACCCAGTTAATCCATATTTCTATCACTACCAAACTCCTAGAGTTCCCAGAAGTTGTAGAATAGACTAGAGAATTTGAGAAGTCTGGAATCACATCCAGGTTGGGTCATATGGCTCTATGACATGCTAGCTGTGGCATCTCAGGCTTGTGATTTAGCAAAGAACCTAAATAACCGTGGCTTTAAGAAATTAAATGTATTTATCTTTTATGTAAAGATAGACCACCCAGCTCTGACACAGTAAGTCCATACTCATCAGTGACATTGATTCTATCTTGTTGCTCTACCATCTTCAATAGAGGATTTCCATCTCATGGCTCAAAGAGCCTGGTCTAGCTCCAGCCATCACATCTGACATCCCAAACAATGAAGGAGAGAAACTTGTCTACGGTCATTTAAGAACATCTTTCAACAGCTGAACACACCAATTCTGTTTATATTCCATTGGTTAGAGTTTAGTCATGTACATACATACCTGTAAGGGGTGGGGAGAGCTGGGAAATGTAGTCTTAATTCTGGGCAACCACTTGCCCAGCTCATATGTGGGGGTTTTTTTCACTAAGAGAGAAGAGGAAGACAGATACTGGGCAACAGTGAGCAATCTTAGCCAAAATTAGTAATTAACCTCTTTGATCCTTCATTTTTAAAAAATGAATAAATGGGGCTAATATGATCTGCTTCATTAGTATCTGTGAGGGTTAAGGGGTAGAAATTTGTGAAAGTACCTAGCACATAACAGATGCCCAATCAATGGGAATGAGTATAATTATTCAGGGAAAATGCCTGGCATAGGGTAGGTGTCAGTTCTCCCTTTCGCTCCCTTCCTCCTGGTTTCATTCCCACTCAGTGATGTGTTTGAAAATAAGCTAAGAGTAGCCAGAGTCTGGACCAGTGCAGTCTGATCCATGTAATCTTACTGCTTGTACCTCTTCCCCCTCGCGTATTGCATCTGAGACAGGTCTGAGGCTAAACATAGTTAGGACCTGAAAACAAAAAGTGAACCCTGGGCAAATTGCCTTTCAATTAAGTCCATCTTGTAGCAATTTTCAGAGTAATTGCTATCAGGAATCTGTATTGGGGAAAGTAAAGGTCAATGAGGGTTCCTTCAATGATTAGAAACTCTTCATTCTAGGGATGAGTTTGGGTAAATAAAGCTAAGCTCTTAAAACAATCAGGGTGACCTCATCATTTCTGGGAGCAAAGCTCAAGCAGGGACTCCCTGGGTGGGCCTCAGGGTGGGCTCTCATTGCCAACATTCAGGCTAGACCCTCCCAAGTTCTCCAGAGCAGACAGCTGATGGGGATGAGTGCATCCCGCTCAGTAGAATTTCATCTCAGTATCACCAATGTCTCTCCATGGTGGTTGGATGAGTGATTACCATCTGGGGCAAGTGCTAGACAGCAACCAGTGGAGGTCATTTGAGGGAAATCACACTTGGGACCTCAGAAAACCAAACTTTCTTCCAAAAGCTTTCTTCCAATCTACTCTGGAAAGAGTTAGCTATGGGAAGTTACAAGATATGGAGTCCCGGGTCCAAGATTCTCAAGCAGGGATATTCTCAACTGTTCACTTTGTACCTTTGTGGAAATTAATTTTATTTTTAAATTAACACATTCACTTACTCTTCCAATGATAACTCATTAAATACCTACTATGTGTTAAATGCTGGAAAGATTAGAGCCAGCCTTAAAAAGAAAATAACTTGAAAGCAATAAAAAAGCAAGAGGCATAATGAGGGAGGTCAGGATGGAAAAGGTGTGAGATAAAAATAGGAAATGGAGTACAGTTCCATTCAATGTGCTACCAATTATATACATGGCCACCAATTTTTTTCTAAGTGACATATTTTTCTATTTCAAACCTCTGAAAGTGAAAGTCGCTCAGTTGTGTCCAACTGTTTGTGACCCCATGGACTGTAGCCCGGCAGGTTCCTCTGTCCATAGAATTCTGCAGGCAAGAACACTGAAGTGGGTTGCTATTTCCCCGACCCAGGGATCGAACTCTGCCTGTATTTCTTTACTGTCTGAGCCACCGGGGAAGCTCATCTCAAACCTATAGTAATATATATTTATCACAGCAAATGTGGAAGCTAAAGAAAAGTGGAGGAAAGAAAAGAAGAGTCTCATATAACCTCACAGGAGTGATAAATGCTCTAAGTTTTTAGTTTATAGTCCTCACAAAGAGTTGGACTTTGCAACTGAACCACAGCAAGAACAACAAGAACAGCATCAGCTTCTACCCCACTCCTTTCCTTTCCAGACTCCTTTGCAGCAAATGGGGAATCAAGCAAAGTATAATTTCAGGTAAAGTTTCAAAGGTAGCTTCAGTTCAGTTCCCTAGGAAAATTCTGGATTATGCTTCATTTTAAAATTCTGCATTATGTACGGGAGCTGGGCTCCAACAGCCTGAGGGTAGTACACCTCGGAAGTCACTGAGTGAGCTTCCACACCAAAGTCAGGAGCAAGAACAAAGAGAAATGGGAAAAAGAACTTGAGGAAACCCAGCAAGGCACTGACTACTTGCTCAGCTGGAACACTCAAAATGTTTTCCTGCTTTTTAGAACTGTTACCTGTTTTAAGATTGTTACAGGTCTGCAGTGGATAAGTAAGATATTGAAAGAATGCATTTAGAAAAATTTATAGCCATCTGACAGAGTAATTTTGTCTTTTGAATCTAATAATATTTTTAAATTGGCTTTTAAATTTTATTTTTCTAGCAACTCACTTTATTTGCACTTTACAAAAGAATTGGTCTGATGTATAAGAAAAAAAATAACCTGGTTCTTTGTTATATGTGTACCATTGGGTTGTGGTATACATAAAAAATGTAACTATTGCTAAAATGGGAACACACTCACATAAAAATATTTGTTAACTTTTTGTTATGGACCAGAAATCTTTTGGAGGAAGTTGCGAATTCAGTTGTGAATCTTTTTTGATCTTACATTTTAGTAAGTATTCTAGGGTAAGGGTCTAGTCATTGCTTAGCCGAGTCCTTTGCTCAGGATCTTATAAAACTGCAATCAAGGTGTTGGCTGAGCTGTGTTCTCATTTGGAGGCTCAACTGAGGATTAATTCATCTTTAAACTCACACTGGTTGTTGTTGGTAGAATAAATTTCCTTGCTGTTCTAGAACTGAGGGTACTAGTTTCTTTTTGGATATTGATTGGAGGTCAACTCATAGAAGGTGCTCTCTGTTCCTTGACACTGGGCCTCCTAACATAGATGTTCATGTCTTCAAAGACTGCAAGGGTGTAAGTCTCCAGAGTGAGTCTGACAGCAAGATGGCATCTTATAAAATGTAGCATAATCCCAGGAATGACATCTCATCAGTCTGTCATATTCTACGTAGTTGAAACCTGTTATAGGTCCTGCCCACATTCAAGAAGGGGGATTGCACAGAGACACGAACATCGGAGGGTGGGCATCATGAAGGCCACCTTTAGAGTCTGTCCATCACAGTGGTCAAAGAAGTCCTCATATAACATCAAAGAAGGCTCAAATACGGGAATATTTGAACAATGCTCTGAATGAAGCAAGAGGGCAAACCATACAGACATCTGATGGAAGACTGAGCTAGGCAGAGAGAGTGGGAAAATTCAGAGGTCATCAGCCAAACTTGAGGTTGAGATTAAAAGCAAGTGTAGGGGCTTTCCTGGCGGTGGTAAAGAATCCACCTGCCAATGCAGGAGACACAGGTTTGATATCTGGTCTGGGAAGATCCCACATGCCAAGGAGAAACTAAGCCTGTGTGCCATAACTATGGAGTCGGTGCTCTAGACCCCAGAAGTCGCAACTACCGAGCCCACAAATCATAACTAGTGAAGCTGAGAGCACTAGAGCCCATGCTCTGCAACAAGAGAGGTCAAAGTGCACGCACCACAACTAAAAGCGCCTCCTGCACACGCAGCTAGAGGAAAGCCCAAGCATAGCAACCACGCAAAGCTCAGTACAGCCGAGATAAATGAATGAATACAATTATTCTATAAAAACTATATATAAAGTGTAAGTAAGTGGCCATACCTAGTGATGCGAGAATATGGGTCAGAAATTGGGATCCTTGAAGCGGCCTGAGTTCTTCAGCTGGGGAAGCAGGAAAGCCTCTGTGTCAAATACTTGGGTGTGGTCTCTCTCCATCAGTGACTGGCTGCATAATCAAGTCCCTGTGTAAAAGTCGCTCAGTTGTGTCTGACTCTTCATGACCCCGTGGACTGTAGCCTCCTAGGTTCCCTGTCCCTGGAATTCTCCAGGCCAGAATACTGGAGTGGGTAGCAGTTCCCTTCTCCAGGGAATCTTCCCAACCCAGGGATCGAACCCAGGTCTTCCACAACGTGGGTGGATTCTTTACCATCTGAGCCACCAGGGAAGCCCAACCAAGTCCCTGGAGGATTTTATTTATCTCATTTTCTCTTTTGTCAGAGGAGGCTAGTAATACCCATTGTTAGGACTCGAAAGTTGATTCCTAAGGAGCCAGCAAAGAGAAGCAGCAGAAAGTAGTGTGAAATAGCACTTTGCAAATGAGAGTTGTTTTCCAGAAGATACGGGCATTCCAAGACTCCCTGGGATTAGAAGAACCAAATACTGTACGGAACACAATAGTTCCTAGGGCAGAGGGAGGGAAGAGAGAGAGAAGGCAGAGTGGTATGGCAGGGATCAGGAGTCAAACAGCAATTAAGGGAACAAAGGTCAGCTGGATGATAATTACAGGCAGTTAGGGAGGGAATTAGAGCTGGTGAGGTGCTAATTACATGGGCCTTTTAGACAAGGGCGGGGCTTCCCTGAGAAGAAGAAAATGAAGGCTGATTACCTGCTAAAAATAAAGCCTGCCCCTCTGAGCCTGGGCTCCAGCTCTGGCAGGAGCCCAGGCAGCAGTGAAGCTGAGCACTGTCTCTGAGTGTCGCTGGGGCTTCTAGTGTGGGCGGGGCCTGCCTCCAGTTCTGATCCTAGGCCTGGGGGCTCTCTCCTTGAGGAGCAGGGATGGGGGTTGGCAATAGAATCATCTGGGTATCCATCAATCAGCGGGATCACTCTAGAGCTTGGCCCTGACCTGTAGAAAGGTGCCAACCAAGAGGGCCAGAGGGGAGAATTCAGTCCAGGCTTTGTTCCTCATGATAGTGCCCTGGAGTGGGGCTGCAGCTGAGGGAAGAAGGGGTGCATTTCTTGATTTGCATCAAGTCCTTATATGGATGATCTCAGTGCTGTAGCCAATGCAAAAAGATTGGGGCAGGTTTCCCAGAGGCTTGTCCTGTGGCTTTTATTTCCCTTATCACCTCATGGGATCACTGTTCCCCACTAAGGGCATGCTGGAGCAGTGAGAAGAGGTGGGAGAGGGAGCAGAGAGAAAGCACATGCTCAGAGTGGATTCTTCCAGCTTAGGAAGGCTCCTCTGCATCCTGCTGTGCTTGTCCCCAACCCACAGTGGGATACATATATAGTGTGCTCCTTAGAAGAAAAGCTATAACAAACCTAGGTAGCATATTAAAAAGCAGAGACATCACTTTGATGACAAAGGTCTGTATAGTCAAAGCTATGGTTTTTCCAGTAGTCATGTATGGATATGAGTGTCAAACCATAAAGAAGACTGAGTGCTGAAGAATTAATGCTTTCCAATTGTGGTGCTGGAGAAGACTCTTGAGAGTCCCTTGGACTACAAAGAGATCAAACCAAGCAATCCTAAAGGAAATCAACCTGGAACTTTCATTGGAAGGACTGATGCAGAAGCTGATGCTCTAATACTTTGGCTGCCTGATGCAAAGAGCCGACTCATTGGAAAAGACCCTGATGCTGGGAAAGATTGAAGGCAAAAGGAGAAGCGGGCAGCAGAGGATGAGATGGTTAGATAGCATCACCAGTTAGCTTGTCTTTACCTTTTCCAGCTGGGGCACATCTGCAGCTGGAAGCCAGGATAGGATGTCAGCGAGGCTTACAGAGAGTGAAAACACAATCTCACATTTTGGGAAGGAAAGAGAGTAGATGTTTTTTCATTGAGATATAATTTGCATACAGTCAAATGCCCGTCTCATGTTTACAACACAAGCCTATATATAAAGTCATATGTGCTCCTGCTGAAATATTTGAAACAAGTCTGGGTGTGAATATAGTTTGTATTGAAATTTGGAACAGATGCGTCTAGAGACAACGTTTAGTATGAAAAGAAATCTCAGTCAACCTCAGAGCATTTATAGGGCTGAGAGGGAAGAGAACTTACACATATTGAAGAGCTGTTTTAGGCTAGACCTTTTCCATGTGATTTTTGATATAAGACCTGCCACAACACTGTGAGTTCCTTGTTAAGAACCGCATTTCACGGATAAGGAAATTGATCCTCAGTTTATGTAATTTTCCAAAGTCACAGAATAGTTTCTGCTTTTGAATTGAACCCAGAACCGTCTTGCTTCAAATTACTATACTCTTTCCTTCCTACGTTAATTACAATTTATTTAAATTCATCAGGTCCCTTATCTTAGAGACACCCAATCCAGTAGTTTTTTTTTTTTTTCCCCACAACATATTAAGACAAAACTGTACTGGGTGCTAGGGAAGAAGACAGATCAAAGCTACGTGCCATATTTTAATTGCTGTCAGCAGTCTGGAATGAGTCCAAATAGAATGAAGCAGAAAGGCAAGTCATGTATGATTTGTCTCATCATTTTGGAGCTAGGGAGGAAGTATTTATAGAAAAAATGTCATGAAGATATATAGTAGAAACTAGTGCCTGTTGGCCTAGACGTAGAAGATGAGAGAAGATGCGAGAAAGAGAGAGAGAGAATTGCTTCTCCGTGCTGGCCCTACAAGTTGGCAGAGTAGCTATGGTGCAGGTGTGTGGAACCAACATTTCCTCCCCTCTCTCCACCCTGACCCTGGCCCTGGTTCTTCTGGACTGTCATCAGCCTGTCCAGTACACCTAGCAAAGGTCACACTGAAGAAGTCATTAATTAGCAATATCAGATCAGGGCCCTATAAGAACAGATCACAGAAGAGGGGGGAGGCCAAGGAGATGGGAGGGTCAGGGAAGGGAGAGGGAGGTGGTCAAGACTTCACTTTTCCAGTACACATGCTACTGCCCTGTAGGAGTCCATGCTAACAATAGGATTTCTGTCGTCTGAGGCCTGAACTTCCAGTTTGATTTTCTAGGAAATGCATCGTCTCTTCTGTAGCCTCCCAGTTTTGATGGTATACAGGAACATAACCTACTTACACACACCAGCACATCCTTAATTACACGTTTATTTCTTTTCATAATTAAAAAAAATTGACTGTGCTGCGTCTTTGTTGGGCCAGAGGGCTATTTCTCTAGTTGCAGTGAGCAGAGTATACCCTTTGTTGCAGCGCAGGGGCTTCTGTTTGTGGCAGCTTCTCTTGTTGTGGAGCCCGGGCCCTGGGGCACAAGGGCTTCAGTAATCATAGCACGTGGGCTCAGTAGTTGCAGCACATGGACTTGGTGGTCCTGGCATGTGGATCTTCCTAGGCAAGCATCAAACTCACGACTCTTGCATTGGTGGGTGGATTCTTTACTACTGAGCTACCGAGGAAGCCCCATAAGTTTATTTCTGTTAGAAGTTTTACAAAGGCACTTTTTGTTGGATTCTCTCATTTGTATCTATTTTGGGGAGGCCAGGCCTTCATCAACTGGCAGCCTTTTTGACTTGGCCTCATTTAAATCTGTGCTTTCTGGATGGCATCCTTAGGAAAAAACTGAAGGAGAAGTCAAGACAGACTGGGGCTTTAACCAGTTCTTTGGGGAGTGCCCACACCCTGAGGATCTGGAAGTCCCAGGGAGAGGGAGTGTGGGTGGGCAGACAAGACCCCAGTGAGAGCCAGCTCTCAGATATATGGCTCGGCGTGCTGAAGACTTCCCTCTCTTTTACGCATTCATTCTCTCATTAACAAATATTCCTTCTCCGTATTCATCTGCGTTAGGGATACAATAGTGAATAAACTGGTCTCTATCCACTCAGACCTTGGTCTCATGAAGAGTACAGACAGATAAATTATAGGAAAAGTACAAAGAAGGGTCACCCAATCCAGTCTGTTGACTCTACTTTCTCAGCTCCTCACTTCCACGCCCCCAGAGCAGACCAGGAATGGTGTCAGAAGACCTGGGTGAAATGCATGCTGGTTCCTTCTCCGCCTTACCCAGAAAACTGCTCAGACCTCATTGATGAGCTAAGAAGGTACTGCCTAGCAGTCAAGCCCCAGAGAAATGCAACTGTTTTCAAAGCTCATGTGACTGAAAAATAAATAGTATACTTGCTATTTAGGAAATAAGGGAGTGTTGTGGGCTGAACAGTGGTTGCCCTCACAAAGATATGTCCAAATTCTAAGACCTGGAACCTGTGAGGATGATGTCATTTGAAAAAGGCAACTTTGAAATTGCATTTTATGGCTCAAAAAGGAATTATAAAAAGAAAGTTATAAGTTATTATTAAAAACTCTAGACTGTAAGAGCAACTTCCACTGGCTGTTAAAAATTAAAGTATATATTTATAACTATTTAATATGTAATGTCAACTACTAAATAGAAAAAAAATATTAAGCAGAGAACATTCAACCCTAGAGCAGACACTTTAACACTGCATCCCCAGATAGTATTTAAGTATCAATAAACTAGTTCTCAAGGTGAGAAAAAAGAAAAAAAAGAGAAAAGCAACTTGACAGATATAATTAATCAAAGGATCTTCAGATGAGATCATCTTGGCTGTAGGGTGGAACCTATATCCAATGACTGGTGTCCTTATAAGAGAAAAGAGAGGGGGAGTTGAGACAGACATGCAAGGGACATACATACAACGGCAGAGACTGGAGTAATACAACATACAAGCCAAGGGATGCCTAGGGTTGCCTGCAGAAGCTAGGAAAGAGACATGGGATGGATTCTCCCTCAGAGCCTTGGAAAGGAATCAGCGCCCTGACACCTTGATTTCAGACTCCTGAACTTCAGAACTCTGAGAGAATGCATTTCTATTGTTGTAAGCCATCAAATGTTTGATAATGTTTTACTGCTACCCCTGGAAACTAATCAGAGGGTTAATGAGATTTTGCTACAATCTCACTCCCTGAGTAGACAGGAGGCCAGGAATCAGGATGAAGGGGTCCTAATCCCTAGAGAGAATGATGGAATTTTGATATGGCCTCTTCTGCAGGCTTGAAAGGGGCAATTCTATGTGGCTGAACTTGTACCTCGTGATGATATCCCTCCTAGGTTTTAGCTATTGGATAATATTTGGACCATAGACCCAAGGAGCCAATAAGCAGACTACCCACATACACAGACCAAAGTCAGAGACAAACGTGCCCCCAAAAGCTTTTGAAATATTTTGTTTTTGATATTTCAAAATAGAATTAAAATAGCCATAATGCCAAAAATCAGAACTTTTTTGGAATTACTTGTATTTATCATATTTGCATGCAGGTCTCACAAATGGGGTTATTTTCTGTTCTTCCTGCAAGAAAATCAACAAGAAAATCTTGCTTGCAGCACAAACATAAGCTTCTAGGTATGTAAATGGAATAATCCAAATATATACTCACTGTATCTAATCTATTAATTTAATTACATTTAAATATTGTGAATCACATATAAAATACTACATCAGTTTAGAAGTATATTTCTTTTTCTTATTTATAACAAAGCAAACTTACTCAAAAAATATCTTTGAAGTCAATATTTTTATCACTGGAGACACTTTTGAGCCACAGAATCACTTAAGACTTACAAAAGTTCATTTGCAGAAAACATCATTTATATTTCTGTATGAGTTGTGGAAAATAGAATACTTATTGAATCCTTATATGATATGGTCACTGAATATTTTATCTCAAGCACAAAAGAAGCCATTTCTTAAACACCATCACTGCGTTTTTCATATGTATGTATTTGCAATTTCCACAACATTAACATTTACTCTGTTGCAAGCTAAAACAACCCTCCAAGAACTTATTTACAACCACATCTAACATTTGAATTATGGTTTCTATCACTTTAAATTTTTAAAAATGCTACTTGATAAGCACATTGACAAGGGCCTTTGAGGAGAATGATATGCTAATCTGAAGAGATGATTCTGAAAGTACAGATCTTTGACTTGCCAAAGAGTAGAATAGATTGGGCAGTATCCTGAAATCAATGAGTTATGTTGCTGCTCTTTCACTCATCTGAAGGACAAGACCTGGACCAGATGAGTAACACGAGGCCCTCTCGTTGCTCTAAGAATGGCCCCTAGCAGGAAGTTGGCAGCTCGCCCAGCCTGAGCAGATAAAGAAGGGGCTGGCGCAGCCGTGCGGAGGTGGATAGACAGATGGCATCTACTTATACTTATTAAGGTTACGACTCATGGCCAGAAAGCTCCAGCTAGATTAGGGATGATTACAATTTCCTCAGTGAGTTTGCATTTGTCAACATCCCTGAAAAAGTCATGGCCCTGGTTATAGAGAAAGGGAGCCCTCAAGAGTACAATCAAAAGGAACACGGAGAAAGCTGCAAGTGTCTTAATCCTGAGGAAAGGATGCTCTGGGTCCCTTGCTAGCACAGATCATAATTTGTTGGCCCACATCCATTCTCTATATTGATCAAAGGCTTGACATGCTGTGGGGCCTGCAACATGATACAAATCCACCTAAATAATCACCAAGATCTCTAAATCCCTTCCAAATGTCACAGACCACTGTCCAAATTCCATGTATGTGGGTGGAAAATGATGGCTCTTAATGACCTCATTGGAAAGACCAAGGCTGATAGAGGAGAAGACAATGGGTTATGCTCCCAATTTTATTTCTTAATGGAATGTCTGCCTTCTTAATATCAGGAGTTGAGAACTCTTTCATGTTAAAACAAAACAAAAAACCTGAACACCTACTATGTGCCATATACTTCTTGTAATGAAAATGGAGCAATGAAAAAGATAGATAAGGTCTCTACCCTCATTGATAAGACAGTAAGCACAGGACACTCTGGCAGTATATTGGATGGCATCTAGCCTGTCCTTTGGGGTGGTGACCAAGGACTGCTTCCTGGAAGAAATGAGCTAGAGAAAAAGAAGTTGTGAGGGTAAAGGGCTGGCAGACAGATAATTAAAACCCAGAAAGAACCGAGAGAGAAGTTCAAGTTTGAAGAACTACAAGTATTTCACCAAGGTGAAACCAGATCCTACAAGAGAAGGGGTGACATGACATATTTGGATCAAGTCAAGAAGGATTTTATGTTGTTTAGACACTTAGGTTTTATTTTGAGGGCAATAGCATGTTTAAATAGAAAGGTGAGTCTCTCGTAATTCAGAGTTCTTGTCTTCAATGTCAGAGAAGAAATCAGATACTTTTAAGATTTGTAGACTCTTTCTTCTTTCATTATATGAATTAGGAATCATTTACAGTAGAGTGAGGGTTAAAGTGACAGATTAGACAATGAAGCAGTAAATATGCAATGATATTCCTGCCAATGGTATTTTGTTCTGTGGGCTACCCCTTTCCTCTGCTGTGTCTTCCAGAAGTGAGCATTGCCCTTCCTTTCTGATGTCTGTGTCAATGTTGAGAATTCCCCAAAGCACTGAGATCTTGAAAAATGCAGTGTCGACAACCGGGAGAGGAGGTGGGAGCTTCCCAGAGATACTGAATTTTCTCTCAAAGTAAAACACCTTTAACTACCTATTTTCATGCATTCATTGGAGAATCAACAGAAAACAAACTTCTAGGGGAAGCTATATTGGCAGTTACACTATTTTTACCTTAAATCTCGTATGGAGTAATCCACTAAGCACTTTTACTATCTCATTGAATCTTCTCCAAAACTGATGTCAGGATTATTTTCCCACTTGACATGAGGAGACTGTCTCAGTGTAGTTTGCCTAGAGTCATAGAGCTCATTCTTTGTAGGGGCTGGGTTGGAAGCCATGTGTCCTGATCCAGAGTTTGCTTGTAATCTCTGGCAATGCTGAAAACTTTTGATTTGAAGAAAAGTCCAAGAACAGGGCAGGCAGTTCTTTAGTCTGAAGAAGAGAAAACACAAGAAACAATCATTCATTCATTCAATAAATTATTTGAGTGTCCACCATGAGCTATATTCTCTGACTAGTGATGAAGAAAACAGAGAGGAGCTCTTACGAAGACAGCACATACAATTAAGGGAGAAGTTGGGTGTCAACACAAAAACTCCGTGTTTAATGCTTGCCCAGGGTCTCTGCTTCTGAGACGTGATCCGTTACCCTTTTCATAATGGAGCGTAACATTTCCTGAAGTGCTGGCTTTGTACATCCATTGAACCCAGAGTGGGCACCTGGCCTCGCGCTGGCTGAGTGACTCCTGTCTTCAGCGGTTGGTTTGAGCCTGGCTGTGATCATGCGCAGAGCTGTGGAAGCCTCTGGCAAGGATATTTGTGTTCTTTTCTCAGGGATCTTGGTCTGTACAGGAGTATACTACCAGAAGAGACAGTGACATTTGTTGCCATCCCATGGGGAAAAATCAGTCTGCTTGCAAAGAGGGGAAAGGAACAAAGAATAAGGTAGAAAAGTTAGGAGACAGAGAGAAAGAGCACTAAAAGCTCGCTGGATCTAGAGATGCCTTTTCAATTAGGTGGGACAATAGATCCTCTTTCACAGGTTAAGTCAGTACTGGATTTCTGTCCCAACTGGTACCTAAAGAATTACATAATTGCAAACTGTGACAAGTACTACTAAGAATGGAAGGAAGATGAGGCTCTGAAAGAGCTTAACCTTGGGGATGTCCTTCACATGAGGTTGTTAAGTAGAACAGAATGCATTTTATTTGGCTACATCAGATGTCGGTACCAATGGTTAGAAGTTGCAGTAGGTTGGCTATGCTGCTGCTGCTGCTGCTAAGTCGCTTCAGTTGTGTCTGACTCTGTGCAACCCCATAGATGTCAGCCCACCAGGCTCCCCCGCCCCTGGGATTCTCCAGGCAAGAACACTGGAGTGGGTTGCCATTTCCTTCTCCAAAAGAAAAACTTTCTAGCAATAAGAAAACCATAATTTTCCTGACCCTGGAGGATCCCATAAGGGAGTATGGGCAACTCTCAAGGGTGTTTTACAGGGAAATTTCAGTTACTAAATGAGGGGTAATTGTTATTTAGTTGCTAAGTCATGTCTGATTCTCTGCAAACCCATGAACAGCAGCAGTACAGGCTTCCCTGTTATTCATTATCTCCCAGAGTCTGCTCATACTCATGTCCATTGAGTCAATGATACCATCCAACCATCTCATCCTCTGTCATCCCCTTCTCCTCCTACCTACAATCTTTCCCAGGATCAGGGTCTTTTCAAATGAGTAAGTTCTTCCCATCAGATGGCCAAAGTATTGGAGTTTCAGATTCAGCATCAGTCCTTCTAATGAATATTCAGAACTGATTTCCTTTAGGATGGACTGGTTGGATATCCTTGAAGTCCAAGAGACTCTCAAGGGTCTTCTCCAACATTGCAGTTAGAAAGCACCAATCCTTAAGCACTCAGCTTTCTTTATGGTCCAACTCACATCCATCCATACACTGGAAAAACCATAGCTTAGACTAGATGGGCCTTTGTCAGCAAAGTAATGTCTCTGCTTTTTAATATGCTGTCTAGGTTTGTCATAGCTTTCCTTCTAAGGAGCAAGTGTCTTATAATTTCATGGCAGTAGTCACCATCTACAGTGATATTGGAGCCCAAGAAAATAAAGTCTCTCACTGTGTCCCCTTTTCCCCCCACCTGTTTGCCGTGAATTGCTGGCACCAGATGCCATGATTTTAGGGAATTACTTCTCAGTTCAGTTCAGTCGCTTAGTCGTGTCCGACTCTTTGCGACCCCATGAATCGCAGCACGCCAGGCCTCCCTGTCCATCACCAACTCCCAGAGTTCACTCAGACTCGCGTCCGCATCGGTGATGACATCCAGCCATCTCATTCTCTGTCGTCCCCTTCTCCTCCTTCCCTCAATCCCTCCCAGCATCAGAGTCTTTTCCAATGAGTCAACTCTTTGCATGAGTTGGCCAAAGTACTGGAGTTTCAGCTTTAGCATCATTCCTTCCAAAGAACACCCAGGACTGATCTCTTTTAGAATGGACTGGTTGGATCTCCTTGCAGTCCAAGGGACTCTCAAGAGTCTTCTCCAACCCCACAGTTCAAAAGCATCAATTCTTCGGTGCTCAGCTTTCTTCACAGTCCAACTCTCGTGTCCATACAAGATGACTTCTCAGGTGGACTCCAATTCTACAAAAGTCTGAATCTCAACCTCAAGTAAAAGTTCTTGTGACACCTCAGGCTGGGATCTGAAGGAAAGCTTCTATCATGGTTGGGAGACTCATTCTCAGAAAAATGTCAGATGAATGAGCTCTAGTGCTTTTAGAAGAGTTAGACTAGTAACCTGCTTTACATGGTGGCACTTTAACAAATACAAAAAAAGAAAAAATAGTACTGTTTGAAGAGCATATAATTCATCTTAAGGAGGGATCTGTCTCTGGGAAAATATCTTGACAAGCTTTTGGACGGGGGCTGTAAAGTGCTAGGATCATAAGGGATAACAGGAGGCCTTGTAGAATGAGATGTTTAGGGTTTTCTGTGGGGACAATAAGAAAAATTTGTGTTTGGTTTGGTTTGGGTTCTGTTTTCTCAAAGGTCGAGAGGGGGCAGGAAGATTGGAGCTTCACAAAGAAGAGAGGAGATGGAAAAATGGGTCATGGGAATATCCCTGGTCATTGGCATTTTGAGACTAGAAGATGCCTGGTGGTCCCTACGAAGAGCCTGTGTTGTTTCTCCATCTCCCTCAGATCCCTGACTCTTGAGTTTAGTCTACCACCCTCAGGAATGCCTCCAGGAAGGGTGTGAGAGTGTCTACATCTGGGTGGACATCGGGAAGAGAGCCAGGGTTGCCACTAGGGCCATGTTATATAAACGGAGACACTGGGCCTGGACACAGGAACCCAGGGGTGACAGTGATACATAAGTCTGCAGCTATCTGCAGAAATCCAGGGAAGGCCTTGGAATCCTACAGGGAAACAGGATGGGAAGATTTGGACCAATTTTATCTGCATCAGGGACAAGGATTCAACATGATTGCTCTAGATTATGCCAGTCTTGAGCCTTCAAAATGAGTGGCATTGGTCCAAGTGCTCTTTGTATTAACTTCTGCAGTCCTCACATACCCATTGAGGTAGGTGCTGTCTTGCTTTATAGATAAGCAACCAAGGCATGGGCTTCTGTGGTGGCTCAGTGGTAAAGAATCTGCCTGCCAAACAGGAGATGTAGGAGATGCGGGTTTGATCCCTGGGTCAGGAAGATCCCCTAGAGGAGGAAATGGCAACCCAGTCTAATATTCTTGCCTGGAGAATAAATACCATGGACAGAGGAGCCGGATGGGCTACAGTGCATATAACTGCAGAGAGTCGGTTATGACCAAGCAGCTAAACAATAACAACAACATATCTTATTCTAGACTGAGTGTGCGAATTGTTGCACTTCCAGCAGAGCATGAATTATATCATGGCTGGAGGTATACGTACATCTAAGGACAGGGAAGCCTGGCATGCTGCACTTTACAGGGTTGCAAAGGTTCAGATACTACTTCGCAACTGAACAACAGCTACCCATCCCAACTATGAGATCCTTGCAAACAAATCCTTTGTAGCTTCTCTGGTACCTAGTGGTTGATATAGACAGGGCTAAAGGAACACTTGTTTGGGGGCCATTCCTCTATAGGCAAAGGAGAAATGACTCAGCCTCAAGCCACTAACAAGTTACAAGCTCCTAGACAAAGGCCTGCCTCAGTTCTGGGAACTGTGATAATGAGGCTGCAGAGGGCCTCTGGGCTGAGGCAGCTGCTAAGGACACAGGCCCTGCCCAGCTCCAACCTCATGTGGACTCTGACTGGAAACAGGGATGTGGCAGCTCATTAGGGAGGAATGGTTTTAAAAAATAGTCTCATCATCTCTAATCAGGCAGTGGGCTGGGGGTCAGATCCTTCTTACCAGGATGTGGGCCGGGAGGGCCAGGCTGGGGCAGACATGATAGGATGCAGAGGGGCAGCTGCAGTCAGCTGTCGGGAGTGACCCGTCACCCGTGCCCACCTCCGAGGGCACTGTGTTTGAAGGTCTTAATTAGGTTCCTCTGGGGTGCAGCTGGGTCCTTGGGGAGCACTGCCAACCAGTCCCCCCAGCCTGACAGGAAAGAGTAGACGTGCTCGGGCCTGGGCCTCAGTAGGGGAAGGTGAGGCTGGCCTGGCACGAAGGAGCAGCAGAGAAAGGCCATCTCACTCACACAAGCCCGGCCCTGCCAGCAGCTCTGGGCCTGTGCTTCCGGGACTTCTGATGGGAATGCTGAGAATGGATGAGGGGAAGGCCCAGGCTTCCTCCCCACACAGACACTGCTTATTGGAAGGATGTTGGCGCAAACCGCACTGCTGGCTGTCCCCCGCTTCCCCTCAGCTCAATTAAGGCAGTAATCGGTATTTCTTAATTGCTGCTCCATCTCCTGCCCCTCCTCCTCTCCTGGTCCACTGCAGTGTAGCAACGGGAGACCAGTCTGTCCTCTGGGGCTGGCCTGGGGACAGAAGGGAAGTGGCTTGAGGAGGCTGAAAGGCCTCAAGGCCTGGTAGGGAAAAGCCTCGTAGAAACAGTTCTGTAGTTGGAACCTGCCCTCCAGGGCTCAGATCCAAATCTAAGGCCTCCCTCCAGCACCCAGGGTGACACTCCATTCAGCATTTGGGTTTATTTCTGCCTGGCCTTGCTTTTCCATTGCTGCTATTGCTGCTGCTAAGTCACTTCAGTCGTGTCCGACTCTGTGCGACCCCAGAGACAGCAGCCCACCAAGCTCCCCTGTCCCTTCTTCCTCTAAATTTGATTCTGCTTTCATAGGTCTGTTATTATAGGTAACATTGTCTGTGGTATACTTACTCAGATCTTTGTGGAATGAGCTAAATTATAAATATAAAAGGGCTTCCCTGGTGGCTCAAAAAAAACTTAATTCCAGTTATTTGTGTGACAACAGAAACGATAAGTGGGTAATGTGATGGTGAGGAACTGGAGAGGGTGTGTAGTGGAGCTGTAAGAAAGGGATTTTTGATGCCATGAAACCCAACTTAGACATCTCTGAGGAGACACCCAGATTCCTGACTATAGGATTAAGTCCTGAAGAAGAAGTGAAGTGAATTGAAGCCGCTCAGTTGTGTCCGACTCTTTGGGACCCTATGGATTGTAGCCTACAAGGCTCCTCTGTCCATGGAATTTTCCAGGCAAGAGTACTGAAGTGGGTTGCCATTTCCTTCTCCAGGGTATCTTCCCAAGCCAGGGATTCAACTGGGGTCTCCCACATTTCAGGCAGATGCTTTACTGTCTGAGCCACCAGGTTAATTCCTATTGAAGAGTGAAGGGAGCCTGGGGCACTGTGAGAACTCTCAGATGAAAACTTTTCTAACTGGCTGTGCTTCTTGATCCTCCTTCCTTTCCTCTCTCTTTTTGCTTCCCTCCTTCTTTCTTGCCTGCCTTCCCTCTTTCTGTTACTTCCTTACACATGTAATTGAGCATTCAAGTTCAAGGTTCTGTATCAGATGGTAACACAAAGAAAAATCACATGTGTATCCTTATTGGAAACATGGAGCTATATTCTAATGTACCTGAAGGGAAGTCAGTTATGTTCACATAGAAACATCATGTCTGTGTAAAGACGTGACTTTGAACAGACATAGAAGAGCCAGGGTCTCTTCCCATATCACCCACTATGTTCACTGCCCAGGAAAGATATTCAGGTATTCATTACACCTTTAAGGCTGCCCCTCTTGGATAGGTTGACATTATTGGATCCTGGGACTCTTTGTCTCAAGGCAAATACCTATTTGAAGCCCTTGAGGCCAAAGATCTGTTTAACTCACCTCTGGAATGGGCCTGAAAAAGTGCCCAGTTGAGGCAGACACTCTTAATTGGTGATTAAGTTGGCAGTGCGAGTTTGTCTGTGAGAGGCTGACAGAGTGTGGGGTTGTTATGAAATCAAAGTCCAGACCAAAATAATGGACTTCAGACCGAATAATGCTTTTTCCCAACCCCACTTTGAAATCTGTCTCTATTAGGCATAATGTCTTCATCTTCTTAAGCTAATTCATTAACTCTTTCCAAGTCCACATCCTGGAAACTCTGCCTGGTTGCCAGGCCCTCAAAGAATTGCTCAGGCAGCCTGGAAGTGATCAGAGGCTCTGCATGGTGTCAGTAATGAGGCCAGCAGTACAAACAAGGCTAGGGAGTAGAAGGATTCTGAGATTCCTTCAACCACTGGACCATAAGAACTATGATATGAACTGCAAGCATGAGCCACTATATGAGTTAAAATTGCAGAGTAGTGGACTTATTTTAAAAAGAAAAAGGATTTTTAAAAGTAAAATGAAACAGGTAAAATTAAATTTAATAATAGATTTTATTTAGTTCATTAAATATAAATATCCCTTCAACATGTAATTAATGGAAAAATGGAAATCTTTTATCTTTTTTGGTACTGGATCTTAAGAATTTGGCGCAGGTTTTTCCTTTACAGATTAATGACATTTCAGGTGCTTAATAGCCACAAGTAGTGGCTAGACTCAGTTCAGTTCAGTTCAGTCGCTCAGTCGTGTCCAACTCTTTGTGACCCCGTGAACTGCAGCTCGCCAGACCTCCCTGTCCATCACCAACTCCCGGAGCTTACCCAAACTCATGTCCATTGAGTCGGTGATGCCATCCAACCATCTCATCCTCTGTCATCCCCTTCTCCTCCTGCCCCTAATCCCTCCCAACATCAGGGTCTTTTCAAATGAGTTAGCTCTTCTCATCAGGTGGCCAAAATATTGGAGTTTCAGCTTCAACATCTGTCCCTTCAATGAACACCCAGGACTGATTTCCTTAGGATGGACTGGTTGGATCTCCTTGTAGTCCAAGGGACTCTCAAGAGTCTTCTCCAACACCACAGTTCAAAAGCATCAATTCTTTGGTGCTCAGCTTTCTTTATAGTTCAACTCTCACATCCATACATGACCACTGGAAAAAACCATAGCCTTGACTAGATGGACATTTGTTGGCAAAGTAATGTCTCTGCTTTTTAATATGCTGTCTAGGTTGGTCATAACTTCCCTTCCAAGGAGTAAGCGTCTTTTAATTTCATGGCTGCAATCACCATCTGCTGTGATTTTAGAGCCCAGAAAAATAAAGTCTGACACTGTTTCCTCTATTTCCCCATCTATTTCCCATGAAGTGATGGGACCATATGCCATGATCTTAATTTTCTGAATGTTGAGCTTTAAGCCAAATTTTTCACTTTCCTCTTTCACTTTCATCAAGAGTCTTTTTAGTTCCTCTTCACTTTCTGCCATAAGGGTGGTGTCATCTGCATATCTGAGGTGATTAATATTTCTCCTGGCAATCTTGATTCCAGCTTGTGCTTCTTCCAGCCCAGCGTTTCTCATGATGTACTCTGCATGGAAGTTAAATAAGCAAGGTCACAATATACAGCCTTGACGTACTCCTTTTCCTATGTGGAACCAGTCTGTTGTTCCATGTCCAGTTCTAACTGTTGCTTCCAGACCTGCATATAGGTTTCTCAAGAGGCAGGTCAGGTGGTCTGGTATTCCCATCTCTTTCAGAATTTTCCACAGTTTATTGTGACCCATACAGTCAAAGGCTTTGGCATAGTCAATAAAGCAGAAGTAGATGTTTTTCTGGAACTGTCTTGCTTTTTCGATGATCCAGCAAGTGCTGGCAATTTGATCTCTGGTTCTTCTGCCTTTTCTGAAACCAGCTTGAACATCAGGGAGTTCACAGTTAACGTATTGCTGAATCCTGGCTTGGAGAATTTTGAGCATTACTTTACTAGCCTAGCACAGCACAGATGTGTACAGTTGGGAGAATCAGTGCATCAGAGTACACTGGCTAGAAATATCAACTTTAATTTTTATCTTCATCCTATACGTATACCGCATATACACGTCACTTTTCTTTCCCAAATACAGTTTATCCATGTAACAAATCAGGAGGTATGTATATCGTCCTCATTTCATAGATGAGAGAACAGAAACTCAGAGAAATGAATTAATTTGCCTTACAAATTACTATGACAGGTAACAAGACATGGTGCTGGAACTTGACTCTTCCATGTCTGTTTGATTCTAAATCCTACCAAGTTAGTGTTTCCGGAGGTCCCATAAACTCCACAAGACAGGTTTGGGATCAAGGATGTTTGAGGAATGTTCTTGGGGCTTTACAACATGAATTAGCATGTGAAAGGTGCTGTGAAGTCCTCGGATTAATGGAACCTGCTTACTTTTGTTTAATACAAAATTTCCCAGACATGGAACATAAGATTGTTTTTCATGCAACATCTATTAAAATTCTAAAGAACCAGTGTTTCAAGTAACGTGCTTTGGGGAATGCACTGTGCTAATATAATTGTGCTTATTGAAACAAGGTTCCCAGCTATGTAAGAGGTCACTTCGCAAGTAATGACAGGATTTTTGAATGTCATCCTCAGGCATTCAAAGGAGGCACTGCCTGTGACTTGAGTTCAGCAATAATTGTGTTCCTAGCTGTTCCTTCTACTTCAGATTAAAATTACGGAGTGTGACCCATCAGGTTCGTCTTAGGCAGCCAGAATCCAAGTAATACGAGAGCTCAATCAACCAACTCACTCCCCACTTCACACAGTAGATGATTTATACTCATCATATCAATTGGGACCCTTTAAGATCTTAGACGGAGAAGGCAATGGCAACCCACTCCAGTACTCTTGCCTGGAGAATCCCTTGGACAGAGGAGCCTGGTAGGCTGCAGTCCATGGGGTCTCTAGGAGTCGGACACGACTGAGCGACTTCACTTTCACTTTCCACTTTCATACATTGGAGAAGGAAATGGCAACCCAAGATCTTAGAGAGCTTCCCTGATGGCTCAGATGGTAAAGAATCTGCCTGCAATGCAGGAGACCTGGGTTCGATAGCTGGGTGTGGAAGATCCCCTGGAGAAGGGAATGACTACCTACCCAGTATTCTAGCCTGGAGAATCCCATGGACAGAGGAGCCTGGTGGGCTACAGTCCATAGTAGTCGCACAGAGTTGGACATGACTGAAAGCTGCTGAGCACACATGCACAAAAGTCACATTTCCATTGCTTTGGAAAAATCACTAATTTGTAAATAGGAAATCTGGCACTTAAGTGCACTACACATGGTTTGAAGACTTCACAACAACTCTGTGGAGGTAGGAGCTAGTATCATCATCATCGCCTTTTTAAGCTGAGGAAACACAGGCACAGAGAGGTTAAGTAACCTCCCAGAGGTTGCCCAGCTAGAAAGCAAAACTCCAAAGCAGAACTGTGCTTTCAGGGTGTCTGGCACCTCACTATATGTTTAACCATGTAATCCTGAATTGATGAATTCTCCTGAATAACCCATTTTAGAACCCACCTGGGCAAATGGGATAGTTAAGCATGTGTGCATATGTGCAGAGAGATGGAGAAAGAAAGAGATACAATAAAGCAGGCAAATTAAAATATATTAGAGACAGTGCTCTTGCCTGGAAAATCCCATGGGCAGAGGAGCCTGGTAGAGTCTTCACTTTCGCTTTTCACCTTCATGCACTGGAGAAGGAAATGGCAACCCACTCCAGTGTGCTTGCCTGGAGAATCCCAGGAACGGGGGAGCCTGGTGGGCTGCCGTCTATGGGGTCGCACAGAGTCAGACATGACTGAAGCGACTTAGCAGCAGCAGCAGAGACAGGAGAGAAGTTCTGATGGATCCTTGCAGTCACATTGTACTTTATAAAGAGCTTTTATATACATGATCTCATTTGATCCTCATGATAGTTTATTTGCATTAGATCCTAGTGCTGCTAACAAAGTGGCTGAGTGAGAGGGGAGCTCTGGGCATCTGAGGTCAGTTCACACCCCTTTCTACCAGTGCTCGAGGAAATTAGCCACACGTACCCTCCAGTCTCCTCTCATTGCCTGAAATCTTCTAGACACATTTTATAAACAACGACTTTGCATCCACACTCCTAGGATCGACCACAGCCCCTCCTTCAAATGCTGAGTCCAGACACCACCCAGGCTTCAATCCACATTTCTAAGGCCCAAATGAGACTGACCAACACAGGATGGCGAGGAGCCAGCATTCTTATTTCCTGAGGTTGGATGGCTGGGAGGCCTCCGGGTGCCTGGGCCCATTTCCCGGCACACAGCTGCTGTGGCCGAGCCTGTATAAATGTTTCAGCATTAGACTGGGAAGCCGCGTGAGGCACCGTGCAGAGGATGGAAACACTCTCCTGGTGTCAGTGTCAGGAAGGGGGAGGCGAACCAAGGCCTGCAGGGAAGCCCGGTTGGATACCTGTCTGGCGGGCGCCCTGGAAACTCCAAACCCCTCCGGGTTCTCAGCTGCCCTCAGAGACCCTGAAAGACTGGCTGGGGATCAGGTAGGAAATTCATGCTGGGGGTAGACTGGTATGGCAGAAGGGGGTTGTTAGTATTCCTCAACTCAGCCTAGTCCCTCTGCTGGAGGGTCACATAGGGAAAGTTGTTCCTTTGAGGGAACCTGGGCGTCATCCTGGCAAACTTTGGGCCTCTCTTTGTTTCTCCTGCTGGTTCCTTCCAGATGTAAGAAGAAGGGGCCTGTTTTATATTTCTGTTGAACAAATTAGTTACACCTTTTGGGTTTCCTCACACAGTCCAGCACATTAAAACATGCCTTAGAGCTCTGGAGAATGTCCCAATGGTCTCAGACCCTCTGGAAAAACACTCATGTGGACAGCTGCAGGAGGTGGGACCAAGCACTTGCCTTTGAAGCCCCTCAGTTAGAGAAAACTTGCTAAAATGGTCCCCCACATGGGATATGGGGTAGGGAAGGAATCTATGGTGAACTTAGTTGTGTGATCAAAATAGATTCTTTTATTAGATGTTGCTGTTGTGATGATGTTAATAGCTACCACTTATTGAATATTACTTGTGAAGCACTTAACGCATTCATTCATTCAATAAAGACGGCTTCTCATTATCTTATTTAATTCTCACAATAATCCTTTATGAGCTATGTATTATAGTCTCAAGATGATAGAACTAAAGAATAGAGCACTTATGAAACATGTCCAGTTTCCCTCAGCTGATTTTGATAGTGGAGGTGGGACTTGATGTACAGACTTTTTCTTTCTGATTCCAAAGCTCATATTCTTAACCGTTCATTCATCCATTCACTCATTATTGAGTGCCCGCTATGGCCAATACTTTGGGCACCTGATGTGAAGAGTCACTCATTGGAAAAGACCCTGATGATGGGAAAGATTGAGGGCAAGAGGAGAAGAGGGTGACAGAGAATGAGATGGTTGGATGGCATCACTGACTCAATGGGCATGAGTTTGAGCAGACTCCAGGAGACAGTGAAGGACAGGGAAGCCTGGCATGCTGTCATCCATGGGGTTGCAAAGAGTCTCACACAACTTAGCAACTGAACAACAACAACACTATGAGCTAGGTATTCTTCTAGGGATGTAATAGGGATGTTAATTCAGTTCAGTTCAGTTGCTCAGTCGTGTCCGACTCTTTGCGACCCCATGAATCGCAGCACGCCAGGCCTCCCTGTCTATCACCAACTCCCGGAGTTCACTCAGATTCACGTCCATCTAGTCAGTGATGCCATCAAGCCATCTCATCCTCTGTCATCCCCTTCTCCTCCTGCCCCCAGTCCCTCCCAGCATCAAAGTCTTTTCCAATGAGTCAACTCTTCGCATGAGGTGGCCAAAGTACTGGAGTTTCAGCTTTAGCATCATTCCTTCCAAAGAAACCCCAGGGCTGATCTCCTTCAGAATGGATTGGTTGGATCTCCTTGCAGTCCAAGGGACTCTCAAGAGTCTTCTCCAACACCACAGTTCAAGGGATGTAGGAGTGAACAAAACAGCCTAGCTTTCATTTTAACAGACAGACAAACACAAACCACAGGAAACTAGTGCAATTGTAATATGTTAGATGTTGATTTGTAGGAGGAAATGATGCAAATGTTGCATGCTAAGTTTAGGAAAAAAATTTAAGCAAGGTAAGGAATATAGGGAATATTGGAGTAGAGAGAGGAGAATTTATTCTTTTATATGGGGTGGTAGGGAATATGATCTACATAAGGAGACACCTTAACAAAGGTCTAATTTACAGAAGGGAGTCATTTGGGTGAGGAGAGTTCTAGTTGGTGGAACCTGGGCAAGAGGCCTTGTGGTGAGAATATGCTTTGCTCTGGAGGAAGAGCAAAGAAACTGGTATGACTAGAGTGAGACAAAATAGAAGGAAATCAGGTCAGAGAAAAAGTGGGGGCATAGATTGGATAGTTGAAGTCAAGGAAAGTTTTGAGCAGAGGAATGACTGGAGCTGACATCTTCTGAAGCCTGCTATGTGCGGGTTAATGTCCGTACATATGAGCAGTTCTGTCTGTGGAGGGGTCCCCAGGAGACATACACCCCCATACCAGCAGATACACCTAGCACCCAGATCTTGGCTTCTAAAGGCTATTTTCCCAATAAAAGACACCAGAACTCCTTACAGAGGTTGTTATTTCAAGGATTAGGGCAGGAAAAATGCAAGATGGGATGTTTTCTGGTGCCAGAAATGAAGGAAGTATCTGAAGAAAATTAAGTGCTTGTTGAAAGGGGACAGGTCTCAACTTGAAGGCCAACTCTAAGGCAATTTGAACAGCAAAATAAATAATGATAGAATTTGATTTAATCCATAGGATAAAATAAAAATAATATAAACACATAATTGAACAAATTAATAAATGGGGGAGAAGGGATAGAAATAGTCAAACTAAGAAGAGTTAGACATGACTGAGCGACTTCACTTTCACTTTTCACTTTCCTGCACTGGAGAAGGAAATGGCAACCCACTCCAGTGTTCTTGCCTGGAGAATCCCAGGCATGGAAGAGCCTGGTGGGCTGCCGTCTATGGGGTCACACAGAGTCGGACATGACTGAAGCGACTTAGCAGCAGCAGCAGCAGCAGCAGCAGTGAGAAGTGTAGACAGAGAAGGCAATGGCACCCCACTCCAGTACTCTTGCCTGGAAAATCCCACGGACGGGGGAGCCTGGTGGGCTGCGGTCCATGGGGTAGCTAAGAGTCGGACATGACTGAGGGACTTCATTTTCACTTTTCACTTTCATGCATTGGAGAAGGAAATGGCAACCCATTCCAGTGTTCTTGCCTGGAGAACCTCAGGGGGGGCCTGGTGGGCTCACATGGAGTCGGACACGACTGAAGTGATTTAGCAGCAGCAGCAGCAGCAGCAAGAAGTGTAGAATGAATGAAGGAAATACAAAATCGACATGAGAAGACCAAAATGATAGTTTTTGCAGGCAAGTTCCACCAATGATGCTAAAATTGGAGGGTGAAAATTTGAACAGAATAGAATATTAGCGCAGTTTTAAAGTACCTCCTCCAAATTATCAACCAATTACAAAGGAAACCAAAGTAACTTTGTAGTGGAGAAACCCAGCATGGTGCACTTTGAAATTAAGCAGTTAAGGCTAGCATCACTAACAAGGTGTTGATATTATGGAGCCCCAGGATGTTGCATGGAGACCATACCATCACTTCTGCAATGTGCTTGCTACAAATGCATAATCCCAGCTTTGTCATGAGAACACACCAGATAAACTCAAGTCGATAGATGTTCTACAAAATGAAGGAAAAATACACATTCAAAGATGACTGAAGTCAGGGAAGAAACAGAAATTGTCACCAATAGGAGGAGACTGAGAAACAACAACGTTAAGCAATGTGGATCCAGGACCACAGCCGGAAAGAGGAAAAAAAAAAAAATTAAAAATGGGGGAAAATGATGAAATTTGAATACAAACTGTTCCTAAGAGTTAACTGCAGTTAATAGTTTACTGTACTTAATAAAAAATGGTGAAATTTTAATGCAAACTGTAGTTAATAGTGTTAATGTCCTAGTTTTGTTATTGTATTAATATGTAAGTCATTAACATTACAGGATGTTAGGGAAAAGATAAACATGAATATCCTGGACTATGTTTGGAATTTTTGTGAAAGTCAGTATTTCAAAATAAAAAATTTTTTAAAACTATAGAAGTTCACCAGACCTATTGTGCTGATCATTTTACACCATGTACACATATAGAATCATTATGGTGTAGGCCTAAAACTAATATATGTTGTATGTCAATTATATCTCAATTTAATAAACTAATTAAAAAATTTAAACCAGATGTTGCTGGATTGAGACTATACTGTATGGGGACAAGGACACAAGTCAAAAAACTAGTTAGAGGGCTTCAGTGGAAATCATCCTGGTGAGAATAGTGGTGGCTTGGACTTGGATATAATAGGGAAGAAGGTGAGGAGTGGCTGGAGTTTGGACATTTTTGACAGCAGAGCTGACAACATTTGCTGGTAGAGTGATTTTAGGAGGAGGAAAAAAGAACTCAGGATGACTTTAAGGTATTTGATGCAAGCAACTGAACTTCCAACAGCATACATTTTTAGAAGTAATTAAATACTCTAATCACCCCATTTTAAGAGTAACAAATAATTAACATTTTCCAAGTATTTATACTGGGCTTTTCCCATGTAGTATCTCGTTTCATCCTCACCTATGTCATTTTCCCTATTTAGTTTATAAGAAAATGGAGACCCAGAGAGGCTACATAGCTTTCCCACCATCACCCAGCTGTTAAGTAGTGGAACCAGGCTTCGGCATGTCGAGTGTGATTTTGGTGCCCACGTGCCACACTGTCACAGCTCTCTACTGCCTAATTTTATAGTTGAGGAAATGGAAATTTAGTAGATGGCAGAATCCGCCAGGATTCATGCAGTTCGAATGTGACAAAGCCAGAATTTGACCCCAGCTCTGCTTTCAAAGCTCAGGTTCTTCAGCCTCAGGCTCTGCTGTTGGATTCTGTACGTCTGAGTATTGAGAGATGGAGCTCTCTGGCACAGCCTGCAAAAGGCTGGCTGGGGGTTGTTTGTGGCCACTAAGGATAAATCTGCCATTGGGGGTACCATCTCCAGGCCCGGGATTCAGGCGACTTCCTTGCCTCTGATTCTCACACCGACCAGGACTGTTCCATGCCCTGAGCAATGATGGGGAGATGTCGTTACAGGCCAGGGCAGCACTGCAGTTCCATATGCTGGAACCACATGTGCCCGAGATGCCTGCTATGCCCATCAGCCTCTTTGGTCAGCTGCCAGTTGGAAAGGACAGATAAATCATGCACTCATTTTAATGGGCCAAAAGGTCCCTGCTTTCCCTTTCTACTTGTTCAACAGACTGCCCTTTCCAGCCCTGCCCCTAAAGCACGGGGAATTATTCTCTGTCCCTGAAAAACAGCAATGAAATCTCTTAAGAAGAAAATATGCTCAAATAATCAGTCCTGAGTGTCTTGAGTAATAAATTAACCCTAGGTACTAAGAGAAGGTGTTAGTGATTTTTTTCTATTCCTTTATGTATTTTTCTTTTTTCCCCATTTTTACAATGACCATGCACGTTTAGATATTGATAGTTTGATAATTATTCAAAAGAAAAATCTAACTATGGACTCTGACTTAAGGCTCCTTACATTTATATACTAGGCCTACTGCTGCTGCTGCTAAGTTGCTTCAGTCGTGTCTGACTCTGTGAGACCCCATAGATGGCAGCGTACCCGGCCCCACCACCCCTGGGGTTCTCCAGGCAATAACACCGCAGTGGGTTGCCATTTCCTTCTCCAATGCATGAAAGTGAAAAGTGAAAGTGAAGTTGCTCAGTCGTCTCTGACTCTTTGCAACCCCATGGACTGTAGCCTACCAGGCTCCTCTGCCCATGGGATTTTCCAGGCAAGAGTACTGGAGTGGGGTGCCATTGCCTCCTCCGAGGCCCACTACTTATTAGCTATGGAATTGTGAGCAAGTTAACTAGTTAAAGGCTTTCCCTGGTGGCTCAATGGCAAAGAATCTGCCTTCAATGCAGGTGACTGCCTGCAATGCAGGAAATGCAGGTTGGATCCCTGGGTCAGGAAGATCCCCTGGAGGAGGAAATGGCAACCCAGTCCAGTATTCTTGCCTGGGAAATCCTATGGACAGAGGAGCCTTGTGGACTACAGTCCACAGGGCCCCAAAAGTCCAACATGACTTAGTGACTAAACCACCACCATAACTGGTTAAGTCATAGATTTCCTGTCTGCGAAAAGGGATTAATATGAGGTCCTACTTTATGGAATTTTTACTAGGATTAAATGAGATAATATATGCAAATAATTTAGTAATGACTTCTAGCTATATTGTTTTTATGATTATTAACTTTTCAATTCTACTGGGTTTTCTTTCCTCCATGCTATCCTATGTCCCCCATCCCCATCTGAGTGCTAAACTCATCTTGTTGGCCAACAGAAGGATCCTGGGAATATGTGGAGCCCCTTCATGGATGGTCTGAGTGAGTGTTGACTGGAGGGGGATTTTTCTGGAAAAAGTAGCCATTTTGTTATTATGAATCTTAGCAAGGCAGTCAAACAAAGGCTGATGTTTTTCGTTATTCCCATTCTCCAGGGAGCACATCCGCACTGTCTCCAGTAAATTGGACTTTCAAAGGTAAATGTAAATTCCAGTGTTAATTTATTTAAAGTAAATTATTCAGAGAGTCATATGTCAGCAAACCTCATTTTGTGGCACTATATTAATGTCTTCCTTAAATACAGCTCGCCCTTTCTAAAAGCTGTTTTATGGGTCCAGGAAATCTGTCTATTACAAAGAAGTGCTTATTGTAAAGGATGTTTTAGTCTTCGGGTTCAATTAGGGAGAGAGCCAGGGTCAATGGGAGCCCAATGTGTGAAGCAGCCTTAATAGCTGAGATGTAGGAGGGAAGTGGGAAACTCGCTAAGGCACCTGGGTTTTCACCCGGCAGTAAGGGATGTGAAGAAAGAGAAATGAAGGGCTTGGTTCAAATTCCACCAGCCTTCAGGGAGCCCAGTGATAGCATTTGACCAATCCATTGTAGTAGAAAGAAGGTAGGTTCAGTATGGGAGTTTCTGGGTCCTAGAGTCTTCTCAGGTACAATCTCTCCAGGTCTTGATTTCCTTCTCCTTACCTTGGGGAGAGGAATATCTCCCCTGGAGCTGCTTGTTATCAAGATCACATAACAGAGCTGTGAAACAGTTTGAAAGATTCAAAGAGTCATAGAAATACAAAGCATTATATGTGTGGTAATGATTTACAACTTTTATTATCATCAGATCTCAGTTGCACAGGATTGAAATACCATTACTCTTCAATTCTTGACATATTATCATCCCCATTTTCTTTATTCACTTTGATCCTGGTTCTTCACCCTTATTCCCTGCCATCCTGCACCCCATAAAACCACTCTTATATGTTTAATATGTTCTTTAGAAAATACACACGCATTCACTCACACACTTATGGGTGTTTTCTGAGTGTGTGGATTTGTGGCAGAAAGTGAAGAGAAACTAAAAAGCCTCCTGATGAAAGTGAAAGAGGAGAGTGAAAAAGTTGGCTTAAAGCTCAACATTCAGAAAACTAAGATCATGGCATCTGGTCCCATCACCTCATGGGAAATAGATGGGGAAATAGAGGAAACAGTGTCAGACTTTATTTTGGGCGGCTCCAAAATCACTGCAGATGGTGACTGCAGC
The DNA here is from genome assembly GCF_042477335.2 of Ovis canadensis. Classification (NCBI taxonomy): domain Eukaryota; kingdom Metazoa; phylum Chordata; class Mammalia; order Artiodactyla; family Bovidae; genus Ovis; species Ovis canadensis. The sequence continues at coordinate 65,574,561 of NC_091259.1, forward strand.
CATGAAATTAAAAGACCCTTACTCCTTGGAAGAAAAGTTGTGACCAAACTAGACAGCATATTGAAAAGCAGAGACATGACTTTGCCAACAAAGATCGGTCTAGTCAAGGCTATGGTTTTTCCAGTGGTCATGTATGGATGTGAGAGTTGAACTGTGAAGAAGGCTGAGAGCTGAAGAATTGATGCTTTTGAACTGTGGTGTTGGAAAAGACTCTTGAGAATCCCTGGACTGCAAGGAGATCCAACCAGTCCATCCTAAAGGAGATCAGTCCTGGGTGTTCATTGGAAGGAATGATGCTAAAGCTGAAACTCCAATACTTTGGCCACCTCATGTGAAGAGTTGACTCATTGGAAAAGACCCTGATGCTGGGAGGGATTAGGGGCAGGAGGAGAAGGGGACGACAGAGGATGAGATGGCTGGATAGCATCACTGACTTGATGGACATGAGTTTGAGTGAACTCAAGGAGTTGGTGATGGACAGGGAGGCCTGGCGTGCTGTGATTCATGGGGTCGCAGAGAGTCGGACACAACTCAGTGACTGAACTGTGCTGAACAGATGGCATTGTTCAGTAGATCTCATTTTGTTTTATCACACAACTCTATGTATTTAAGAATTGTCTGTGCTGCAACTTATGAATCTAGTTATTCCCTTAGAGTTGCTATGGAGTACTTCAGTATAAGCTTTTCCCACCTTCAACAATGAACTCTCCCAGTGAAGTGTGAGGTCACACTGCCTCTGATTCCTAGCCACTGCAAAAAACAGCAATGACTGCTCTTGTGTACCGCTCTTCACATTTGAGAATGTATTTGGAATAGATGCCCAGGAGAACTGGGCAAAGGACAAGAACAGGCAATTTCCAGGAGAGAAATCCCAAAGGAATAGCAAGCATTTGAAGTTTTGCTTGACTGTATTAGTAATCAGAAAAATCGGAATCAAAAAAATGGGCTATCACTTTACACATTTTAAACTGACAATAGTTGGAAAACTGGATAGTGCCAAGTGTGAGTGGAGATGAGGGACACAGGCCCTAATTCATGGCTGGTGGGAAGGGGTGGGAAGTGGTGCCTGGCACTGCCAGGTTTGGGAGAACCATCATGCAGTGCATGGTTTCTGATAGGTATTATTCTTATTATTGCATTTAAATCATTATTAAACACATGCTTTTCTCAGTAAAAAATAATTATTCAATATCTACTAACCTAGCTCTACCTAGCTCTATCTGGTGCTAGATCTCAGACATGGTCCTTATTCTCATGAAAATTAAGATACAGCCGGAAATGCTTGGTCATCTCTGTACCACCGGGACCTAGCAGGTTGTCTGGCTCACTCTAGCTCAGTAAGGGTCTCCTAAAAATTGAACAAGGAGCAGCAGATACTAACCCCACCCACTGCTTTCCAATCTTACCATAAGTGGACCAACTCTCAGCCTCTAAGATGGTCCTCCAGGGAAGGCTAGTTCTTTTTGTTGTGCAGCCTGCTCTTGGCCTCCAGGACAAGCCTTAAACTCGTCTCCCAACCCCCACCTTGCCTCCTGCCAAAGTTCTTTGTAATTAACATTAATTATTTTCCAAGCACTTGGCTAAATCCCCTTACCACCTAATGCACAGTGATGTAGGTACTATGGATGCTGCTGTTCAGTAGCTCAGTCATGTCCAACTCTTTGCAACCCCATGGACTGCAGCATGCCAGGCTTCCCTGTCCTTCACCATCTCCCAGAGCTTGCTCAAACTCATGTCCATTGAGTTGGTGATGTCATCCAACCATCTCATCCTCTGCGGCCCCCTTTTCCTCCTGCCTTCAATCTTTCCTAACATCAGGGTCTTTTCTAATGTCAGCTCTTTAATTCAGGTGGCCAAAGTATTGGAGCTTCAGCTTCAGCATCAGTCCTTCCAATAAATATTCAAGGTTGATTTCCTTTAGGATGGATTGGTTGGATCTCCTTGCAGTCCAAGGGACTCTCAAGAGTCTTCTCCAATCCAACAATTCAAAAGCATCTATTCTTCGGCGTTCAGCCTTCTTTATGGTTCAACTCTCACATATATACTATTATTATCTAATATTGAAGTCACTCAGTTGTGTCTGACTCTTTTCGACCCCATGGACTGTATGTAGCCTACCAGGCTCTTCCGTCCATGGGATTTTCCAGGCAAGAATACTGGAGTGGGTTGACATTAGTAGGTACTATTATTGTCCTCATTTTATAGATGATGAAACTGAAGCTCAAGGCATGATAGGACTTGCCTGAGATCACACAGCTTTTGAGGTGCAAGCTAAGCTTCACCAGAGATCATTTTTGCTCCATGGTCTGAGTGCTCTCTATGACATCAGCAAGGTAGGGTATAAGGTTGGTTTGGGCTGCTGTAACAAAACACCAAAGGAAAGATATAAGCATATGAATGTAGAGTTCCAAAAAATAGCAAGGAAAGATGAGAAAGCCTTCCTCAGCGATCAATGCAAAGAAATAGAGGAAAACAACAGAATGGGAAAGGCTAGAGATCTCGTCAAGAAAATTAGAGATACCATTTCATGCAAAGATGGGCTTGATAAAGGGAAGAAATGGTATGGACCTAACAGAAGCAGAAGATATTAAGAAGAGGTGGCAAGAATACACAGAAGAACTGTACAAAAAAGATCTTCACCGCCCAGATAATCACGATGGTGTGATCACTCACCTAGAGCCAGACATCCTGGAATGTGAAGTCAAGTGGGCCTTAGGAAGCATCACTATGAACAAAGCTAGTGGAGGTGATGGAATTCCAGTTGAGATATTTCAAATCCTGAAAGATGATGCTGTGAAAGTGCTGTACTCAATATGCCAGCAAAGTTGGACAACTCAGCAGTGGCCACAGGACTGGAAAAGGTCTGTTTTCATTCCAATCCCAAAGAAAGGCAATACCAAAGCATGCTTAAACTACCACACAATTGCACTCATCTCACATGCTAGTAAAGTAATGCTCAAAATTCTCCAAGCCAGGCTTTAGCAGTACGTGAACCCTGAACTTCCAGATGTTCAACCTGGTTTTAGAAAAGGCAGAGGAACCAGAGATCAAATGGCCAATATCTGCTGGATCATGGAAAAAGCAAGAGAGTTCCAGAAAAACATCTATCTCTGCTTTATTGACTGTGCCAAAACCTCTGACTGTGTGGATCAAAATAAACTGTGGAAAATTCTGAAAGAAATGGGCATACCAGACCACCTGGCCTGCCTCTTGAGAAACCTGTATGCAGGTCAGGAAGCAATAGTTAGAACTGGACATGGAACAAAACTGGTTCCAAATAGGAAAAGGAGTACGTCAAGGCTGTGTATTGTCACCCTGCTTACTTAACTTCTATGCAGAGTACATCATGAGAAACGCTGGACAGGAAGAAGCACAAGCTGGAATCAAGATTGCTGGGAGACATTTCAATAACCTCAGATATGCAGATGATACCACCCTTATGGCAGAAAGTGAAGAGGAACTAAAAAGCCTCTTGATGACAGTGAAAGAGGAGACTGAAAAAGTTGGCTTAAAGCTCAACATTCAGAAAACTAAGATCATGGCATCTGGTCCCCTCATTTCATAGGAAGTAGATGGGGAAACATTGGAAACAGTGTCAGACTTTATTTTTTGGCACTCCAAAATCACTGCAGATGGTGACTGCAGCCATGAAATTAAAAGAGGCTTACTCCTTGAAAGGAAAGTTATGACCAACCTAGATAGCATATTGAAAAGAAGAGACATTACTTTGCCAACAAAGATCCATCTAGTCAAGGCTATGATTTTTCCAGTAGTCATGTATGGATGTGAGAGTTGGACTGTGAAGAAGGCTGAGCGCCGAAGAATTGATGCTTTTGAACTGTGGTGTTGGAGAAGACTCTTGAGAGTCCCTTGGACTGCAAGGAGATCCAACCAATCCATTCTGAAGGAGATAAGCCCTGGGATTCCTTTGGAAGGAATGATGCTAAAGCTGAAGCTCCAGTACTTTGGCCACCTCATGTGAAGAGTTGACTCATTGGAAAAGACTCTGATGCTGGGAGGAACGGGGGGCAGGAGGAGAAGGGGACGACAGAGGATGAGATGGCTGGATGGCATCACCGACTCGATGGATGTGAGTCTTAGTGAACTCCGAGCCTTGATGATGGACAGGGAGGCCTGGTGTGCTGCAATTCATGGGGTCGCAAAGAGTCGGACATGACTGAGTGACTGAACTGAACTGAACAAAACACCAACAACTAGGAAGCTTATAAACCACAGGAATCCATTTCTCATGTTTTGGGGGCTGGAAGTCCAAGATCAGAGTGCCAGTGGGTCAGGTGAGGGCCCTCTGGGGACCACAGACTTCTCATGTGTCCTCACATACTGGAAGGAGTGAGGGAGCTCTCTGAGTTCTCTTATAAGGGCTTTAGCCTAATCTCTTCTCCCAAATCAATCTATCACCTCCCCAAAATCTCACCTCCTAATACAATTCCATTGGGCATTAAGACTTCGGTGTATGAATCTGGGGGGACGCAAATGTTCAGATCATAGTACAGAGCATTTACCTCTGTGGTAGTGCCTAGTGCCTTAACATATGTACATTATGTTCTTGGCAAATACCTGCTGAACACAAAGGGCATTTTTATAACAGTCTGTTAAGGCATCAGTTTTCACCCCATGGTCTGAATAGTGAATCACCCACACCAGCTGCCCACCCTCACCCTCCAACAGCACAGCTTTGAGCAGCAGAAGTGCTCATTAGAATGGAACCCCAAAGCTTTGCCTTAGCACCCCCACCCTCAAGGAACCTCTGCCAGTCGGCTTCCAAATGGCTCTGTTCAGGGTTGAAAAGATTTATAGCATCCTCTAGCTGCTGCTGATGTTTCCCTATTGATCCTGCTTCCGGGAGCTCTGCTCAGGGGACAGGGAGTGACCGAAATGCTAAATTTTTACCAGGCTCACTCCAAAATCAGCCAGACAGCCCAGGCCTCCTCTGGGACCTGGAGCTAAAGGCGGAGGAGAGCCACTGAGTCACACACACTTCCTCCCGAGCCACAGTGGGCAAGACGTCCCCCTCCCTCAGCCAGAGCTTCGGCAGTCAGTTCCCAGGGTTCATTTAAGGTCTTTGCTTATAGGTTTCAGTTTTCCCTTTCTCTGAAGACATTTGCTCCTCCATGACACCTCCATATCCCGACACTCTGTCCCCTTCATCCTTCTGACCTGGACCACCCTAAGACATGCTTGTCTTTACCCTCTCTGAGGGCAGAAACTGTACAGCCGCAGTGCTGAGAACACAGTCTGCTGGGGAAATGTTGAATGAAAGAAAGGCACACACCCTGGTCAATTTTCACAGCAGGAACTGAGAATATGAGAAGCCAGTACTACCAGGGATGAATTATAGATGCCAGATTTCAGTTCTAAGATTCTGGAAGGCAGGAGCATCATTTGTTTCATGTTTAGATGAAAGAGATCTTATCTATGGGACAAAATCTGGGTTGGGGTGGCAAAGTATCTGTCCACATATCACCCCTTCTTAGTGTCACATCCATGATAGACATCATTAATTGTTTAAGGTGTCCTGTTGCGCTGAATAAGTAGGCAGGTTTCCCCAATCATGAGATATGAAACCCCTGTGCCATCCCTCAGCTGGGAACTGCACCATACTGTGCTTCGCACCATAAATGATATGAAGCTGTGGTTTCTCACAGTCTGATTGCAGAGAGAATGCTTTCACATTCAGGAAGAGTGTGTATGTGCACGCTCAGTCCATCAGTCACGTTGTCTGACTCTTTGCTGCCTTATGGACTATAGCTCTCCAGGCTCTTCTGTCCATGACTTTCTCCAGGCAAGAAAACTGGAGTGGGTTGCAATTTCCTTCTCCAGGAGCTCTTCCTGCCCCAGGGGTTGAGTCACCTCCCCTTGCATTTGCAGGTAGATCCTTTATCATTGAGCTACCTGTGAAGCCCTTATGAAAAAAGTAAATAACACTATGATGTTCTATAATAATTTATTCATTCATTCAACAAAAATTTATGGAACACCTATTATATGCCAAACAAACTGCTGGGGATATATGAAGATGAGTAAGGTGCCAGTCCCTGCTTTCAAGGAGTTCGTAGTCTAGTGGAGGACATGGAAACACTGTATTAAATATACAGTTTGGTAAGTTGTTTGATGCAGAGAACATGTGGTGCTATGGGAACTCACAGGAATGGCCTTGGGAAGTCTAAGAAGAAACCAGCTTTTTGATGCTACTGTAAAAAATTACTACCATTATTTGGCTTAAGACGATAGAAATTTATTCTTCAATAGTTCCGGTGGCCAAAAATCCAAAATGGGGGACTTATTCTCTCCAGAGTCGCTAGGAGATACTCTGTTCCATGCCTCTTCCAGCTTGCATCTTCCACTGTCTCCCTCTTTCAAGGATACATGTGATTGCATCTCAAGATTCTTAATTTAATTGAATTTGTAGTCTTCCTTTCATTACATAAAGTAACAGCCATAAATTCTTTATGACTAACTAAAGAATTAGTTAGGGTGTGGGATTTAGTATGTAGGAGCATTTTTCGGCCTCCAGCAGGTGTACCTGGCACTTGAATGATGCCTGGCACATTGTAGACACTTGATAAATGTTCCTTGAATGAGTGAAGTTGCATCTGATCTGTGAACACAAAAGTGAGTATGTCAAGAATGATACAGTCTCACGCAGAGTACGGGAGATGAGAATCTACAGAAGCTGGGGAAGGAAGCAGGAAAAAAGTTGGAGAAACTGATGCAGTTGGAGACCAAAGCGGAACAGATAGGAGACAGGGGATGAGGCTTGGAACACTGGTGAGCAAAAGCAAAATACTGAGAAAGAAAGTCAAGCCAGTTGAGGATTAACTGCTGTAAAATAGAAAGTTCACCAGCAGCCCCTTTTAGGCATGTCTTTGGCCCCTTTGCTGGGCTGGGACAATGATGAAGAGAGGGGTTATGATGCTGAGAGGCTGATGGGCTCCCAGTTTCCTGGCACATATTCTGGAGCAGACGCTGGTGGTCACTCTAATTCTGTTTTGTACAGTAAGATCTGATTTTACCCATTTCTGAACATACACGAAGAAACCCATCAAGTTTGCCTTATTTGAAGGAAGGTCCTTGTTCCAGCCCAAAGGAAGAGAGAACACTTGTGATTTGTTAAAATCACCAGTGTCTTTGCCCCTCAGCTTCCACTGTGGCTATGCTCAATGAGGCACCAACATGATGTCAGTTTCTATTTGTACCCACTCAACAGAAAGGGAGTTGTACCAGAAATGGCAAATTTCTGATGTTCTTTCAAAATGTATAGCTCTACTGGCCTTCTCAAATGGTTTCCATTTATGCATTGATTTCAAAAATGAGAATTAATAACAAATCATGTCTAGAGTATCGTGCCAGGTACTGAGGTTATAGATGTGATGGAAGCAAGACAGACAAGATTCTGTTAGGACTGACACAGAGCTCTCAGGAAAGAAGCAGTTCCAATAATGAGGAAGTGTGGGTCTTACGGGTTTTCCTGGTAGCTCAGCTGGTAAAGAATCTGCCTGCAATGCAGGAGACCAGGTTCAATTCCCGGGTAGGGAAGATCCCCTGGAGAAGGGATAGGCTACTCACTTCAGTATTCTTGGGCTTCCCTGGTGGCTCATTTGATAAAGAATCTGCCTGCAATGCGGGAGACCTGGGTTTGATCCCTGGGTTGGGAAGACCACCTGGAAGAGGGCATGACAACCCACTCCAGTATTCTTGCCTGGAGAATCCTTATGGACAGAGGAACCTGGTGGGCTGCAGTCCATGGGGTCACAAAGAGTTGGACACAACTGAGTGACTAAGCACAGCACCGCACAGTGGGCCTTATGGAGAAAGAAGTACTCTTCTATCAGAGCGGGAGTCACTCACTCAGGTGGAGAAGAGACTTCCCTGGACTTTCAGAGGAAGAGAGACTGATACTGAGATCGGAACGATACGTAGGAAGACTTGGTTTAGTAAAAAGAAAATGCTGAGAGGTCAGAGACAGCACGGCAACTAGACCGAGTGCACCAAGCTCTCAGAACTGAAAGAAATCTAATATGACTGGACCGGGGAGCTGGGACTTCCACTGTGGCAGCCATTATTTTTCAAGCATGCTCACTGGTATATCACTCAATGTATTTCTTGGCCTTTAATCTCTTTTAAAATTTCAGTTCCCTGTTTTTGATGGTTGCCTGCCCCATTACAATATCCACTTTTCCAGATGGTCACCCCCCTTTGCCATATGTCCAGCATACCTTTAGCTTTTTTATTTTTCCAGCATCCCTGACTCTGCTTTCCTTTCTTGGTATAAATGACACTCTCCTGTCTGGTGGCTGCCCCCCAACCTGCCTTTTCTGGGACTCAGATTTCACACCCACAGATCCCAATCTTCAAAGGGAGATTGACTCAGTGTAATAAACACTCCAGCTTTGCAAAATGAAGTAGAATTTTTGATCCCTCCCTGGTTGCCCCTCAGAATGAAATGAATCCTTTGAAGTTTGGCACACCTAGAAATGACAGAACCAGAAGAGTTACAAGGTTAAGACCAAGATGGTGCCACATGTATGTTATTTTGTTACAGGACAGATTTGAAGAAAATTTCCCGAAACCTAGATGAAATTAAGGTTGTCAAAATCAGCATCAGAAACTAGGTTATAATTTAAGCTGAAAGATCTTCCCTCACTCTCCTGGCTCCTATGCACCAGGGTAGCAATCCCATACCATACACCTTCTCCCTGTAAGAACTTTCCAGAATGTATTCCAGATGCCATACAAGTCAATATTCAGATTCATTTTGCACGGTCCACACACACACACTATCTGCCTTCTAGAATTACACCTAGACATGTGCCAGCCTTGCCACTGGGGGCTAGGCACCAGGGGTAAGCAACAGCATCATCTGAGCACCAACTCACCAACCTGAAACCATGATGAGAGCCACTCCACAAAGGGAAGGGAATCCAAGAATGCCAAGTTTGCTTTGTAATCAGGTCCATGAGGCAGGGATGGTTATGGGTTGCCCTAGGCCCTGGAAGCAAGCCCCCAAATAATTCAGTCCACCCTATTTTCTCTCTAAATCAGTGATATGTACAGAAGATCAGCTGAAGTATGTGCTCATTAAATATCCTCCAGACCAAGACCACAACCAGCCTCCAACAGGAAGTGTTACTACCCTGCGTTTAGTTCTAGCATTTTGAGTTGCCAGTAGGTGGCAGAAATTCAAAAAAATTTTACAATTCTGCTTTCTTTGAAAGCAAGGTCCAAGTGTGTCGAACCCAGTCTTCAACAGTCTTGCCACATCTGCATGAAATTAGAAGCCATGAAAGAAATGTTTGGGAAGGTGATGGACAACCAATGTGGATTTACCATATTTTTAAGTAATTTGGACAATTTCTGTGGAGGGTGTGAAAAAAGACTGTGGTACAAAGCACTTGATCCATTGTGTTATTTTTATGACCCGTCATAAGGAATTGTTCCATAATGTGTGGATTTTATTCTGTAGCCCACTCTGGTCTTGTGTCTTTTTAATGTCTGTCCACACTCACCACCCATGAATTTTGAAATGTTATAGCTCAGACTTTTCTGAAGAGGATGAAGTTGGCAGCTTCTAATGAACAATCACTCTCTTTTTAATCTACAATGAATAGTCTGATAGAAGTTTTTTTTAATCCCTAAAATAGCTAAAAAGAAAAAGATATGCATTTTCAGTACGCATTCAGTAGGCAGAATTATGTGGAAATAAGGGTCAGAAATGTGAAGGAATAAAATTTTAAGTCATGGAGCAGAAAAAAATCTTACATCAGTATTTCAAATTAAGATCTGCAAAATACGATTTATAGGCTTTCCAATGGGACCATTTGAAAGTAACAGGAAACACACAGCATATGAAATATGATGAAAAGTTTTCTTTCTTGAAGAGCATAGAAGAAAAACCAAGCTCCAAAATGGTTTCTTTTTTGAAAGACAAATCAAGCAACAGCTAGAAGCCTCTTAGAGGTTTTGGAAATTTAAAGTTTGACATTTCATCAGTAACTGAAATTTTTTGGGAAAGACTGCCATGAAAATACAGAGAACCAGTGACTTTCTGGTGATACCAAGGAGTCAACTCACCATTGCCAAAAAATCCATATTTTTCCATACTTTTGGTCAGCTTTTTCCCTCCCTCCTGATACAGAGAGGCAAGACCCAACCTAATTCCATTTTGAGTAGATATTAAGTTTCCCTCCATCAGCTATGCTGTGATCCTTTCCAAGCCAGCTTCTTCACTTGGTGGTTCTGCCAATAGGTGATCTGCCAATAAATACACCTGTTTGTTACTGTGGTTGTCCTTTAGGTTTGGAAGCAAAGTGCTGGGTAGGTGGGGACCCATCCCCGATTGCCCTGTGTTGCTATTATATCTTAGTCCAGTGGTTTTCGAAATGTGGTCCCCTGACTGCCACCAGCAGAATCACCTGAGAAGCTGTTAGAAATACAAAGTGTCGGAACTTCTCTTTACACCAGTGGAACCAGAAACTCTAAAGGTGGAAACTGGTAACTGGAAACCTTCCAGGTGCTTCTGATTCACATGTAAATTTGAATCTTCAACAGAGTTGAGGCTCACTGAATTCCGGTTGTAGGGGCTTCTCCTGGAGGGCTATAAAGGTATTCCCCAGAGTACAAAGGGTGGGGACAAGGAAGACAGAACTCAGAAACTCTTTGGACATTCTCAGTCTAAGAAAGTGATTTCCATTGTTTTGGGAGTGGAGTTATTTTTCCACAAGCTGATTTTACTTTCCGATTTTACTTTACTTTTTTCTCTTAGTGTAGCCTAAGAGAATGGTTTCAGACTCTATCACTTTCTAGCTATGTAACTGTGAGCAAATTCCTTAATTTATCTGTGCCTCAATATCTACATTTGTAAAGTAAAGGTAATATCAATTCTCCTTTTTCAGATTATAAGGATGAGACAATGAGACAATACATGGAAAGCATGAAAAATAATGCCTGACATTTGACATCCACATAATAAAGGTTAGGTATTAGTATTTTTATGGTCCTTCAGAATCAAACTCATTTGTCACCCTAAGCCAAAGTCTTTCTGTCTCCAGCATCCTGAGTTGTTTGGTCCTTTTGCTGTGCTGGAACTATATTTTGTCCTTAGCATTTCCACATTAGCTTTGGTCATGTATCACCCACCTTAATGGAAGAGTAGCAGCTTTCCAACTGAAAATCAAGGTGTTAATACTTGAAGAAAGGAAAAAGATTTTAGATAGGAAAAATGACAAGCATTTATAATAGGCATTATACTCAGTACTTGCAAGTCCTTGCTTATTCTATAAAACCAAGTTAAACTAACAAATAGGCATTGAACCCAATACACATAGTTACATGTAGACATACAGTTAACATCACAAGTCACTATCCAGTGGTTATCTACATACACATTGCTCAAAAGTGACCCATGTGGCATGCTTTATTTTTTGCATAACAGGTGTCAGAAAGATAAATATGAAGGACTTTCAAATTGGTAAAACAAAATTAGTGAATTTAGTTCAATCATCCAAGTTGTCTTTGCCTTTTTTCGTGTTTGATCTATTTTACAATTCTGTACATTGCAGAAAACTAATAAGGATGCATGTTATTGTTATCCACAGAAATGCAAATAATTGTGTGTGGTGGGATGCTGGGATAGGTAGATTCTAACATAACCTCCCAGTCACCCAGGTCCTAGAATAATCTCCTCCCGTTGAGCATGGGCAGAACATGTGAATGAGATATCATAACTGTGATTATTTTATATTATACAGCAAAGTGCAAATTATTCAAGTGAACCTAATGTAATCACTTGAGTCCTAATTTCATGGGCCCTTTAAAGTAGAGAGTTCTCTCCAGCTGGTAGCAGAAGGGGATGTCAAAGAGATTCAAAGCACTGAAAGGATTTGACATGAAGTTGCTGCCTTTGAAGAGGAAGAGGGCAGAGCGTGAGAACCAGAGAAGGATTTCTTCAGTTCAGTTCAGTTGTTCAGTTGTGTTCAACTCTTTGCAACCCCATGAATCGCGGCACGCCAGGCCTCCCTGTCCATTACCAACTCCCGGAGATCACTCAGACTCACGTCCATCAACTCAGCGATGCCATCCAGCCATCTTATCCTCTGTCGTCCCCTTCTCCTCCTGCCCCCAATCCCTCCCAGCATCAGAGTCTTTTCCAATGAGCCAACTCTTCACATGAGGTGGCCAAAGTACTGGAGTTTCAGCTTTAGCATCATTCCTTCCGAAGAAATCCCAGGGCTGATCTCCTTCAGAATGGACTGGTTGGATCTCCTTGCAGTCCAAGGGACTCTCAGGAGTCTTCTCCAACACCACAGTTCAAAAGCATCAATTCTTCGGCACTCAGCCTTCTTCACAGTCCAACTCTCACATCCATACATGACCACAGGAAAAACCATAGCCTTGACTAGACGGACCTTAGTCGGCAAAGTAATGTCTCTGCTTTTCAATATGCTATCTAGGTTGGTCATAACTTTCCTTTCAAGGAGTAAGTGTCTTTTAATTTCATGGCTGCAATCACCATCTGCAGTGATTTTGGAGCCCCCCAAAATAAAGTCTGACACTGTTTCCACTGTTTCCCCATCTATTTCCCATGAAGTGATGGGACCGGATGCCATGATCTTCGTTTTCTGAATGTTGAGCTTTAAGCCAACATTTTTACTCTCCACTTTCACTTTCATCAAGAGGCTTTTTAGTTCCTCTTCACTTTCTGCCATAAGGGTGGTGTCATCTGCATGTTTCTAGTTGACAGCAATCCCTGTCAAGAGCCAGCAAGGAAATGGGGTCTTCAGTAGCCACATGGAAATGAATTCAGCCTGCGGTCTAAACAAGCCTGAAAGCAGATTCTTCCATACAGCCTTCAATTAAGAGTCTGACTCAGCTGACAACTTGATCTTGGCTTTGTAAGATTCTGAGCAGAGAACTCAATTGAGCCCACTCAGACTTCTCATCTACAGAACTGAGTGAGATGGTAAGTGTGTGTTATTTTCAACTGTGAAATTTATGATGTTTGTTACACAGCAGTCCAAAACTATTTTGAACGAAACTGATTATTGCCCTGTGAATAGATCATTGTGCTTGTCTTTGTAAATTTATTTCAGGATTCCTTTTCCTTATATATGATTCTGATTTTTGAATCCACCCTTTGTACTAGTTGTACTATTTTACTGGTTCCCTCCTAAGGTGATGAGTTAAATAAAAATCTTTGACAAATGCTCATTTTATATATATATAGTACAGTCATGATTTGGTCGTAAAAAATATCAATTTTTTTTTTAATCTTTTTGACTTGAAAATCAATCTTTAACATTGGAATGAACAACTGTTTTCTTGTTCGTTTGTTTTCTGAGTACCTGCTATTATTCAGTCTATGTTTTTTTTCTTTCTAAACTCTTTCAATGCGGTAAGTCATACCACATGGTTTAACAGTTGAATTCTGCCCCCACCTGCCAGCATCTCTTCTGGAGCCCTTAGTCCTGGTACTCGGTTGGGACTGGTTACCTTCAAATCTTTCTACAGAGTTGTCATCCTGGAACCTCCACTGATCGCCATTCTGCAAAAGTCCTTTGCCTCTCTCTTTCGTATCCCGTTTCTTGGGATTTCTTCCTTTGACCATGCCTTCATTTTATGGGATAGCTTCCTTAGGTAGTTTCCTGGCAAAAGACATATGGGAGGTAAACTTTTAAAAATCTTTCCTGTTTACATAAATTTTTCTTCTTCTCTTACTTGACTAGGAATATAATTCTGAATTGAAAATCATTTTCCCTTGGAATTTTGAAGACTTTATCCATTTGTATTTTAGCTTTTAATGCAACTCTAGTGGTATCTCATGCTATTCTGAATCCAACTCTTTGTATGTGGCTTGTTGTTGTTTTGTCCCCTGCCAGCGGCTTCTCTATTTCACATCGGCTGTAGGAACCAGAAACTGGGAACCATCTTTGACAACTCCCTCCCCCTCCCTATTGCATTCAATCCCATTCAACTCCAGTCACTTCCACCTTGCGTTTCCATCTTCTCGACTATGGCTCCATGGCCACCGACCATCACTGCTTTCCTGGGGGACTGTAATAGTCTACCAACTGATCTCTCTATGTCTGTTCTTTCTCCAACTCATCCATTCTCCAAACAGTAGTTTCAGTGATCAAGTTCTAAGGGCAACTCTAATCACATTCGTTTTCTGGTGAGAACTCCTCAACAGTTCAGAATGCACCTAGAACAAAATTCAATATCCTTAAGAGACCTGTGAGGCCCTAATAACCTGACCACTGCCTGTGTCTCTAGAGCCTATACAATTCTCTGCTTTCCCTTTGTGCTCCAGTCACACTGATTTGGTTTATGTGTTAAAAGTGTCCAACTTTTTCCACTTCAGGGCCTTTTCCTGGAATTTTTCCTTCTTCCCTTCACCTGGTTCCTACTTGTTGCTCATATTTAGCATAAAGTCCTCTTTCAGAAAGCCTGCTTTTTTGGTCACCATAGTGTAGGTGGGCTTATACTGATAGCTCATAGTACAAGTGGGCTTCTACACGATAACTCAGTTGGTAAAGAATCTGCCTGCAATACAGGAGACCTGCAATTCGATTCCTGGACTGGGAAGATCCCCTGGAGAAGGGAAAGGCTGCCCATTCCAGTATTCTGGCCTGGAGAATTCCATGGACAGTATAGAGTCAGACACGACTGAGCAACTTTCACTTTCATAGTATAAATGACAGCTTGCTTTCATTTCTTTTCCTTTATAATAACTACATGGCAGAAAGTGAAGAAGAACTAAAGAGCCTCTTGATGAAAGTGAAAGAGGAGAGTGAAAAAGTAGGCTTAAAACTCAACATTCAGAAAACTAAGATCATGACATCTGGTCCTATCATTTCATGGCAAATAGATGGGGAAACAGTGGAAACAGTATCGGACTTTATTTTTGGGGGCTCCAAAATCATTGCAGATGGTGACTGCAGTCATGAAATTAAAAGACGCTTCCTCCTTGGAAGGAAAGTTATGACCAACTTAGAGAGTATACTAAAAAGCAGAGACATTACTTTGCCAACAAAGGTCTGTCTAGTCAAGGCTATGGTTTTTCCAGTAGTCATCTATGGATGTGAGAGTTGGACTCTAAAAAGAGCTGAGCACCAAAGAATTGATGCTTTTAAGTTGTGTTGGAGAATACTCTTGAGAGTCCCTTGGATTGCAAGGAGATCCAACCAGTCCATCTTAAAGGAAATCAGTCCTGAATATTCACTGGAAGGACTGATGCTGAGGCTGAAACTCCAATACTTTGGCCACCTGATGCGAAGAACTGACTCATCTGAAAAGACCCTGATGCTAGAAAAGATTGAGGTGGGATAAGAAGGGGACAACAGAGGATGAGATAGTTGGATGGCATCACTGACTCAATGAACATGAGTTTGGGTAAACTCCAGGAGTTGGCGATGGACAAGGAGGCCTTGTGTACTACAGTCCATGGGGTCACAAAGAGTCGGACATGACTGAGCAACTGAACTGAACTGAACTGAACTGAACTGAATAATAACTACCAAAACTACACATTTACTAGAATTTGTGTAATCTGTTTCTATTTTTCTTGTCCAGTAAATAGTAGCTTCCATAAAGGCAAGAACTATGTCTGTTTGCTTTTTCTATTTCCTAGCATGGAGAGTCAGCTATTATATGCTGCTGCTGCTGCTGCTGCTGCTTCTAAGTCACTTCAGTTGTGTCTGATTCTGTGAGACCCCAGAGATGGCAGCCCACCAGGTTCCTCTATCCCTGGGATTCTCCAGGCAAGAACACTGGAGTGGGTTGCCATTTCCTTCTCCAATGCGTGAGCCATTTCCTTCTCCAATGTGTGAAAGTGAAGTTGCTCAGTCATGTCCAACTCTTCACAACCCCATGGACTGCAGCCTACCAGGCTCCTCCATCCATGGGATTTTCCAGGCAAGAGTACTGGAGTGGGTTGCCATTGAATGGTTATCTATTTGGAATTTTAGGAAACTGACTCCAGTCCTGGCCCTTCCATTAATTGTGCAAATATCGGCAAGTTACTTAACATTTCCTGGGCTTGATTTACTGTATAATGAGGATAACAATACCTATTTCACAAGGCTGTTGTGAAAAATTAAGGACAGAATTCATGGGAACAGCTTTGCACAGTTCCCGACACGTATTAAGTATGTAGTAACTTTAGGTGAAAATAAAAATGATGATGAGAGGCTGTAATTTCAGATCCAAGAGTGAGAAAAACAGAATGAAAAGTCAAAGAAAAGGTTCCAATTGTTCCTACGTGCTTCAGTCCACTTATGCTGCTGTAACAAAAATATGGACACTCGGTGACTTAGTTTACATTTCTTTCTCATAGTTCTGAAGGCTGGGAAAATCAAAATCATGGCTCTGGTTTTCTAGCTCTCAGATGGCTGTCTTCTCATTGTGTTCTTATATGTTGGGAGGGCTGAGAAAGTTCTCTGGGGTCTTTGTTATGTGGGCGCTAATCCCATTAATGAAGACTCCACAGTCATCATCTCTCAAAGGCTTCACCTTCTAATAGCAACACACTGAAGTTAGGGTTTCACTGTATGGATTTGGTGGGTTGTACACAAACATTCAGTTCATAACACCGTAAAGCTACATAAACTATTCCCATCTATTGCAATTAATTATTATTGTAATTAATTTCTTCCCTTCTTTCTTAGTAACAGAATATTCTTTCTGTTCCTTCCAGAGAGCATCCTCTCTAGACAACCATATGCCTTGGTCAAGTCAGCCATGGGAACCCCCCTTGCCTTGGTGGTGACTGATTTTGGAGTGAGTGTATAGAGACAGCTTTTCCTAGCACTGGGGTCTGAGTCAGGACATAATGTCACATGGAGTGCAAAGCATCCCAACCAGGACCAAGTGGCTAGCTCTTCATCAGAGCCTGTATGGCTGAGGGCCATGGACCTCTGACCTCCCTTCCAACTTTGAGATAACAGAATGACATTCAGTCATTTATTAGACAAAAATTACTTGAGGCAGGGGGATGAGGAGGAGGGAGTTTGAAAATACTTTTGCCAGTAAACAGAACTCCCCATTTGGGTGTTTGTAAGTGGGTGGGGTGATGTAAACTTGCCACTCCCAGCTCCAAGACTGGGCCACAGTGGCCCCAGTGAATAGACTCTTGTTTCTGCAACATTATTCTTCCACTCCCTTGCCACATGGAAAACATCATGTTTTTTTCCTCTGGAGATAGGCGGTCGATTCATTTTCCAAGTCTATCAAAAGAACATTCATTGTTTTGGCTCTCTTTGGTCCTGTTTTGGATGATTTTTATTACTTACCCCAGACTTCAGAGGTCTTAGAAGATACTAAAATGGAAGGAGGCTTCCCAGTTCCAACAGAAAGGCACCAACCTAAGGACTGGTCAACCCATGAGGTCAGAGGGAACTGGCATCAGAGGGGGCCTGAAGATTTTGTTAACCAGCAGGAATGCCTCAAACAGTGTTCCCCTCTGTATCTAGGCCTGGGGAATATTGAGAAGTTTAGTGAGATTGTATTCTAAATGCAATGCAGAGAATCTAGTCAAGCCAAGTTCTAAAGTTAACACCTAAGGCAAAATTGCATGCTGTCAAAGTGGTCTTGAAAGAGCCTTTAAATAATTGGTATAGAATAGGGCACATGGTTTTCTGTACATAACCCCACATATATATGTCTGTATGTCTAGGTATATATATACAACCTTGCATATATATATATGTATATGTTTATAAATATATAATGTATTTGGTCATCTGTAGTAATTCATGATAAGAAGACAGTAATATATAAAAAAAAATATAAATCTTGGTTGGAATAATACTCAGTAAGGCAAGATGCTCACACCACGAAAGGCCAGAGGATCTGAGAATATGAAGGAAAAAGCCATTTCATATCCCCCATCCTTTCTTAAATGATGCCCTTTCTTAACTGTATTATAATCTCTCCACTGGAGGGTTGTGGTTTAAAGTTGCTTTACTTTTCAAAACATAGAAACCTAGGAGAATGGCCAGAGAGCTGATTCAAAGTCACATTAATGATTAATGGTGGCAGCAAACCTCCACACTGTCACTGGGGATGGGGTGGGGGTTGGGGCGAGGGGTGGAGGACTGGCATATCCTTCCAACACCAGGAGGTTGAGTGTGTTTGTGCCAGAAGTTCACACACCTGCCCAGGTGTCCCACTGCTAGGAAGTCATGATGCTTTTACAGGATACCACGGACAAATCGATATGTGAATCTTAAAATGATCACATCAATAATCTGCTGCCAAATCAGATCTAAAATGCACTGGTAAATGCCTGAGGCTTAAGAAAAAGTCATTGCTTAAATGCCTTTTTTTTTTTTTTTCTTATTCTGCCTGTTTCACAGAGCTATTTTTTTAAAAAAAGATCTTTGCAAATGTTCTCTGTGGATGGGAAAGAATGATAATTTTATTTTGTTTTTAAGAGGCACAGAGATCTCAGTCCACAGGCCCTAGTTTATGGAATTGTCAAAGTGAGTGGTGAATGACTGTGAATGAAGGTGTTGCATACGGCCCTAGAAAACCTGGAGATTTCCTGGGTTTGTGGGGAGAAGGTGGCTGAGATTCTACGATAGTGAGAAGCCCTGGATGTTTGTGGATCAGGGTATGAGCGCTGGAATTCTTGGAGGGGGCACTGTAGGTAGAGCAAGGGAGATTAAATTTAAAGGAAAGTCTAGTCCTACTAAGAAATTTGCCTCAGATGGGCCCAGTTAAGGTGAAGAATGGGACGAAGTCCTCTAATTTCTGGGAACTAACTAACAATCAGTGGAATGTATCAAAAAGTTCTAGGTAAGGTGACTACACCCTTCCTTCTTATTCCACTGAAATTCTGATAAGATTGAGACAGAGAGGAAACTTTGAGTCTATCAGTTCAGTTCAGTTCAGTCGCTCAGTCATGTCCGACTCTTTGAGACCCCATGAATCACAGCACGCCAGGCCTCCCTGTCCATCACCAGCTCCCGGAGTTCACTTAAACTCATGTCCATTGAGTCAGTGATGCCATCCAGCCATCTCATCCTCTGTCGTCCCCTTCTCCTCCTGCCCCCAATCCCTCCCAGCATCAGGGTCTTTTCCAATGAGTCAGCTCTTAGCATGAGGTGGCCAAAGTACTGGAGTTTCAGCTTCAGCATCATTCCTTCCAAAGAACACCCAGGACTGATCTCCTTTAGGATGGACTGGTTGGATCTCCTTGCAGTCCAAGGGACTCTCTATAGTCTTTCATAAAACATTCAAATACAACAACAGATCAGTTGTATGCAATTTAGTACTGTTTTGCCATTTTTGCACGTATGTTTCTCTTTGTCTGTTTCTTGTTTAATTGGAGTGGAATGGCTTTATAGTATAATATGGGATGAACTGAGAGAGTGGCACTGACATACATATGCTGTGGTGGTGGTGGTTTAGTTGCTAAGTCGTGATTGACTCTTGCAACCCCATGGACTGTAGCCTGACAGGTTCTTCTGTCCAGGGGATTTCCCAGGCAAGAACACTGGAGTGGGTTGCCATTTCCTTCTCCAGGGGATCTTCCTACCATGTGTAAAACAGATAGCTAGTGGGAAGCTGCTGTATAGCACAGGGAACTCAGTGCTCTGTGATGACCTAGACGGGTGGGATGGGGATTGGAGGAGGGGAGCTCAAGCAAAAGGGAATATATAAGTACATAAAACTGATTTATTTTCTTGTACAGAACAACAAAAATTTTGTGGTACAAAATTTATTTATTTTGTTGTACAGAAGAAACTAACACAACATTGTATTATTGAATGTTTATTAATTCCTCTTAAGCTCCGTCCAAACTTTTCCCTCACCAAGCACTGAATGGGCTGCTGTAGGAAACCCCCAGCTGGTCTTGCCACCCATTCACTCTTGCCTGCTGCAAGTCCATTCGTCAGCAGACCGTGCGATCTTCTCCAGACATATATATATCACTTTCTGTCCAGTAGAAACATAATACAAGCCACACCTGTTAAGTTTAAATGCCCTAGTAGTCACACTAATAAAAAGTAAAAAGAAATGTGTCAAGTTAATTTTAGTGATATATACAAATTGTATTATTTTGATATTCAAAATATTGCTATGGCAATATGGAATAAATGTAAAAATTATTAATGAGATATTTTACATCCTGTATCTTGTATTTGTCTTAAAATCCAATATGTATTGACACTTACATCTTGGTTCAGAATGGCCACATGACAAATGCTCAATAGCCACACGCACCTAGAGGCTACGTAATGGACAGCACAGACCTGGCAGATGATGTCACTTCCTAGATTCTCACTGCTGCCTTGGTCCTGTCTAGAGGGTATATTTCACATATGTAAGTTTTAGGAAGGCAGGGATTTGAGCTATGTCTCTAGCACCTAGAATAGTGCTTAGTATATAGTAACGACACCATAAATAATTGCTGGAAGAGTTAAATATTGAATGGCTGTGTATTTTATCTATGAATGAAAGGGTATGGAAAATAGTCTGGAAGGATATATACCAAGATGACAACACGGTTACTTGGGGAAAGGACAGGCTGGAGAGAATGACCGCAAGGAAATTAACCTGCATGTGTTGTTACCGTTTCCTGCATGCATGCATGCTCAGTCACTCAGCTATGTCCGACTCTTTGTGCCCCTATGGACTGTATTCTGTCCTGCATCCTGGATCCTCCAGGCAAGGATACTGGAGTGAGTTGCTATTTTCCTCTCCAGGAAATCCTCCTGACCTAGGGATCTAACCTGTGTCTCCTGAATAGGCAGCCGGATTCTTTACCACTGTGCCGCCAGGGAAGCCCTTTCATTTTGTATATATGTTTTCATTTTTATGTGTATTGGGGCATTACTTGTGGAGGAGGGCTGGGCATCCCACTCCAGTATTCTTGCCTGGAGAATCCCATGGACTGAGGAGCCTGGAGGGGTACAGTCCATGGGGTCGCAAAGAGTCAGATATGACTGACTCGACTAAGCACAAATGCACGGGTATTACTTCTGTAATAAAAATAAATAAATATCACTTCGAAGATAAGAAAGAAGATAATGCTATTTATAATCAGAAAAACTGGAGATAAAAATCAAGAAGTATTAACAAAGAAAAGAACTAGATTATAATGTTGGCTTCCTATGGCTCTTGAGAGTCCCCTGGACTGCAAGGAGATCCAACCAGTCCATCATAAAGGAAATCAGTCCTGAATATTCATTGGAAGGACTGATGATGAAGCTGAAACTCCAATACTTTGGCCACCTGATACGAAGAACTGACTCATTTGAAAAGACCTTGATGCTGGGAAAGATTGAAGGCGGGAGGAGAAGGGTACGACAGAGGCTGAGATGGTTGGATGGCAACACCGACTCAATGGACATGAGTTTTAGTAAACTCTGGGAGTTGCTGATGGACAGGGAGGCCTGGCATGCTGCAGTCCATGGGGTTGCAAAGAGTCAGACACGACTGAGAAACTGAACTGAACTGAACTGACTGCTGTTGTTAACAACTCACCACAAACTTAGTGGCTTAAGATAAGAACATTTAATTTCTGAAGATCAGAAGTCCAAAATTTGTCTCACTGGGCTGAAATCGGGGTAGCAACAAGGCTATGGTAGTTCTCAAGGCTCTACGTGAAAATGCATTTCCTCGCCTTTCCAGCTTCCAGAGATCACCCACATGCCTTGACTCCTGGCTCCTTTTCATCTTGAAAGCCAGCAGCCACATGACTCCGACCTCTGCTTCTATCATCGTGTCTCCTTATTTGTTTACGAGGACCCCTGTGGTTACCTTGGGCCCACTCAAGTAATCCAAGAAAACTGCCACTTCTCAAAACCTTGAGCTGAAAGTCACTTGTCCAAAGTCTCTTTGGTCATGTCAGGTAACGTGTTCTCAGGTCCTGGAGATTAGGATGGGGACAGCTTTGGAGCCAATATTCTGCCTATCACAGTCACCCCATCAAACTCAGCTGCCTGCCTATCTGGGATATGGAATTAGTTATGCTCTGGAACTCCCCCATCTGTGGGCTCTGAGGTCACCGAAATAAAGCCTGGCTGCTACTGCTGCATGTAGGTCCCTGGCTCTCTCTCTAAACTGATATTCATAGAAATCAGGAGAGGCTGACCTTGGAATTCCTACTGTTTTTATCTGTCATTTCCCCTTTGGGTGAAAGTTGGCCTGTTTCCTGAACTCATGTGCCCAGCTTCTGAGCTGGTCCCAGACAACTACCACCTCCTGGTATTCGTGTCCAGGATAACATTCTCCCTTGACTGTGGGCTGGGTGTTCTGATTGGCTTCTAATGAATAGTCTGTGGCAGACACAATGGATATTACTCCCAGGTTTGGTTGCAAAAGACTGCGTCTTCTGCCTTGAGTGGCCTCTCACATTCTTTTTCTGGCTCCAAGGAAACAGAAACCAGCTGCTAAGTTGTGAGCTGCCCTCTGAAGACATCCTGTGGCCAGGAACTGGTATCTGTGGCCCACAGCTGGGGAGGACCCGAGGCCTGCCATGAGTGAGCTTGGAAGCGAGTCCTCTCCCAGTGCAGGCCGGAGGGGCCTGCAGCCTTGGCTGACACAGCGATGGGGGCCGCATGAGACCTGGAGCCAGGGACGCTGTCTTAGTCCCTTCAGGCTGCTGTAATCAAGCACTGTAGACAGAGTGATTTATAAACAACATGCATTTCACATAATTCTGGAGACTAGAAGTCTGAAGTCAGGCTGCCATCGTGGACCGGGGTCTGATAAGAGCCCTCCTTCAGGCGGCAGAGCTTGGTCTTCTCCTTGTCCTATCATGGGAAGGAGCAGAGTGTGGGAAGCCCACTCATGACTCTTATAAGGGCACTTTATTCCATTCCTCTAATCCTACTTTCATCTAACCCTGATTACCTCTTAAAGGCCTTACCTTCTAATTTGTGTTGATAGGATTTCAACAAAAATTTGGGGAACATTTAGTCCATAATATACTGAATGCATAATAATAGAACATTCCATAACAGACACTCAGCTAAGCTGTGCCTGGCTTCCTGACCCATGGGAATGATGAGATAATAAATGTGTGGTTTTTAATTCCTTAGGTTTGGGGGTAATTTGTTACACAGTGATAGATAATCAATACAGACCCCTCCTTCCCTCATTTCTTCCATTTTTTTTTTTCCTCCGTGCATCCCTCCCTTCCTTCCCTCTTTCCTTCTCTCTCTCTCTCTCTCTCTCATTCTTGTCTGGCCTCATCTAGTTCCCTAAGATGACTTATTTTGAAGAAGGCCAAATAATAAATATTTAAGGTGGTGCAAGACACATACAGTATCAGTCTTATATTCTTTCTCTATATATGGTTTGCTAACCCCAGGAACCCATGTGTTCCGGGTCAGAAGCAGTCTGTCTCCTCCAGCAACTCTTCGGCTCAAGCCTTGCCACAGCTCTCCAGGTCTCTAGGAATAAAAGCCCGAGTCCTGATGATGCTCTGCAGAGTTCTGCACATTTACTGTGTACATCCCCCTACCACCCCGTTCTGGTCACACTGGCCCTCTTGATGTTCCTCACATAAGCACCCGGCTCCTGCCTCAGGACACATGGGCTCCTATTCTCTTGCCTGCAATGCTTCCCCCAAGGATCCACATGGCTTCCTCCTTCACCTTCTGCCATCTTGACCATCCTATTTGAAAGTGCCCCCTACTCCTTCCCCCAAATTCTTACCTCTTCTCCGCTTTTTCTTTTCCTATCTTACAGACTAGATGCATTTACTTATTTGTTTATTATGTCTTCCTCATTAGAATTTATGTTCCATGAGACCAGTATTTTTTTTTTTTTTGGTCTGTTTTTCTCAACTGCTGTATTTACAAAAATGCATGAAACTTAACAGACACTCAGTAAATATGTGTTGAATGAATATTTTAGAAAGAGCACTGGTCTGGATTTGAGGAGCCCTGGTTCTCATTTTGGGCTTTCCTGGTGGCTCAGCAGTAAATAATCCACCTGCTAATGTAGGAGATGTGGGTTCAATCACTGGGCCAGGAAAATCCCCTGGAGAAGCAAATGGCAACCCACTCCAGTATTCTTGCCTGGGAAACTTCATGGACAGAGGAGCCTTGTGGGCTGCAGTCTATGAGGTCACATGGAGTGGGACACTTAAGGACTAAACTAAGGTTCTCATTTAGCTATGCCAAGACTACCAAAGTGGCTTAAGGCAGGTATACAGTATCAAGCAAAAATTATAATAAGTAGGTGCTATCATTGAACACTGATTTCATATCATGTACTATGCTAAGTGGTTTATAAACATTACCTTATTTAAACCTCAAAGCAAGTGCTATTATTAGCTCTCTTTTATGGATGAGGTTTACTGAAGCTGAATTTCATCATCTTTGAAATGAAAAGGTTTTGGCCAAATAATCCCTAAGGTCTCTTTCCCCCTCAAAAGAATGTCTTTTTATTTGAAAATTTATCTATGTCTTTCTATTTGAAAAGATGCATTTATTTATCCATGACTCAGAGGAAGAAAGTAGTCTCAAAGCTCCATCATAAATTTGAACCCCAGCACAACTCTCAGATAAACAATCTTTTGCTTCTTTTTATTCTGAAATGCTCACTTCAGTTTTCTGGATCTTGGGTAAGTTACCTGGAAAGGAATTATCACCATGCTACACACCTTCCATTTGCAAATAACTTCCAACATGAATACCGAAAGGATGAAGTTCAAAATCTTGCATTTTGAAAGAAAATCCAGGGCCGTTTATTTTTAGGGCACTAGCAAAAAGTTCAATGTTCATTATTGGTTTTCTATTAGTAATGGAATTCAGGGTTGTTGTCACTGAATGTTCTTTGCCTCTAGCCTAATAGTCTTTCTTTAACAACTTGTCCTAAGAAAATTGGATTAAGGCAAAGTTTTGTGAGACTCTGAGGCCAGGGCGGCGGCCGGGAGGAGCAACCCCACGTCCAAGGAGTGGTTGCTGCGCCGGTGCCGGAGGGCCTAGAGGAACTATCCCACATTGAAGGTCAGGAAGGGCGGCGGTGAGGAGATACCCTTCATCCAAGGTAAGGAGCAGTGGCTATGCTTTGCTGGAGCAGGTGTGAAGAGATACCCCATGCCCAAGGTAAGAGAAACCCAAGTAAGATGGTAGGTGTTGCAAGAGGGCATCAGAGGGCAGACACACTGAAACCATACTCACAAAAACTAGTCAATCTAATGACACTAGGGCCACAGCCTTATCTAACTCTATAAAACTATGCCATGCCCATGGGGCAACCCAAGACGGGCAGGTCATGGTGGAGAGGTCTGACAGAATGTGGTCCACTGGATAAGGGAATAGCAAACCACTTCAGTATTCTTGCCTTGAGAACCCCAGGAACAGTATGAAAAGGCAAAATGATAGGATACTGAAAGAGGAACTCCCTAGGTCAGTAGGTGCCCAATATGCTACTGGAGATCAGTGGAGAAATAACTCCAGAAAGAATGAAGGGATGAAACCAAAGCAAAAACAATACCCAGCTGTGGTTGTGACTGGTGACAGAAGCAAGGTCCGATGCTGTAAAGAGCAATATTGCATAGGAACCTGGAATGTCAGGTCCATGAATCAAGGCAAATTAGTTCAGTTCAATTCAGTTCAGTTCAGTCTCTCAGTCGTGTCCGACTCTTTGCAACCCCATGAATCGTGGCACTCCAGGCCTCCCTGTCCATCACCAACTCCCAGAGTTCACTCAGACTCACGTCCATCGAGCCCGTGATGCCATCCAGCCATCTCATCCTCTGTCGTCCCCTTCTCCTCCTGCCCCCAGTCTCTCCCAGCATCAGAGTCTTTTCCAATGAGTCAACTCTTCGCATGAGGTGGCCAAAGTACTGGAGCTTCAGCTTTAGCATCATTCCTTCCAAAGAAATCCCAGGGTTGATCTCCTTAAGAATGGACTGGTTGGATCTCCTTGCAGTCCAAGGGACTCTCAAGAGTCTTCTCCAACACCACAGTTCAAAAGCATCAATTCTCGGTGCTCAGCCTTCTTCACAGTCCAAATCTCACATCCATACATGACCACATGAAAAACCATAGCCTTGACTAGACAGACCTTAGTCGGTAAAGTAATATCTCTGCTTTTGAAGAGATAGGTTGGTCATAACTTTTCTTCCAAGGCAAATTGGAAGTGGTCAAACAAGAGATGGCAAGGGTGAACGTCAACATTCTAGGAATCAGCAAACTAAAATGGACTGGAATGGGTGGATTTAACTCAGATGACCATTATATCTACTACTGCAGGCAGAAATCCCTCAGAAGAAATGGAGTAGCCATCATGGTCAACAAAAGAGTCTGAAATGCAGTACTCGAATGCAATCTCAAAAACGACAGAATGATCTCTGTTCATTTCCAAAGCAAACCATTCAATATCACGGTAATCCAAGTCTATGCCCCAACCAGTAACACTGAAGAAGCTGAAGTTGAACAGTTCTGTGAAGACCTACAAGACCTTTTAGAGCTAACACCCAAAAAAGACATCCTTTTCATTATAGGGGACTGGAATGCAAAAGTAGGAAGTCAAGAAACACCTGGAGTAACAGGCAAATTTGGCCTTGGAATGCAGAATGAAGCAGGGCAAAGACTAATAGAGTTTTGCCAAGAAAATGCACTGGTTATAGCAAACACCCTCTTCCAATAACACAAGAGAAGACTCTACACATGGACATCACCAGATGGTCAACACTGAAATCAGATTGATTATATTCTTTGCAGCCAAAGATGGAGAAGCTCTATACAGTCAACAGAAACAAGACCAGGTGCTGACTGTGGCTCAGATCATGAACTCCTTATTGCCAAATTCAGACTCAAACTGAAGAAAGTAGGGAAAACCACTAGACCATTCAGGTATGACCTAAATCAAATCCCTTATGATTATAACAGTGGAAGTGAGAAATAGATTTAAGGGTCTAGATCTGGTAGATTGAGTGCCTGATGAACTATGGAATGAGGTTCGTGACATTGTACAGGAGACAGGGATCAAGACCGTCCCCATGGAAAAGAAATGCAAAAAAGCAAAATGGCTGTCTGAGGAGGCCTTACAAATAGCTGTGAAAAGAAGAGAGGCAAAAAGGAAAGGAGAAAAGGAAAGATATAAGCATATGAATGCAGAGTTCCAAAGAATAGCAAGAAGAGATAAGAAAGCCTTCTTCAGTGATCAAAAAAAAAAAAAAAGAAATAGAGGAAAAGAACAGAATGGGAAAGACTAGAGATCTCTTCAAGAAAATTAGAGATACCAAGGGAACATTTCATGCAAAGATGAGCTTGATAAAGGACAGAAATGGTCTGGACCTAACAGAAGCAGAAGATATTAAGAAGAGATGGCAAGAATACACAGAAGAACTGTACAAAAAGATCTTCATGACCCAGATAATCATGATGGTGTGATCACTCATCTAGAGCCAGACATCCTGAAATGTGAAGTCAAGTGGGCCTTAGAAAGCATCACTATGAACAAAGCTAGTGGAGGTGATGGAATTCCAGTTGAGATATTTCAAATTCTGAAAGATGATGCTGTGAAAGTGCTGCACTCAATATGCCAGCAAATGTGGAAAACTCAGCAGTGGCCACAGGACTGGAAAAGGTCTGTTTTCATTCCAATCCCAAAGAAAGGTAATGCCAAAGAATGCCTAAACTACCACACAATTGCACTCATCTCACACACTAGTAAAGTAATGCTCAAAATTCTCCAAGCCAGGCTTTAGCAATATGTGAACCGTGAACTTCCTGATGTTCAAGCTGCTTTTAGTAAAGGCTGAGGAACCAGAGATCAAATTGCCAACCTCCGCTGGATCATGGAAAAAGCAAGAGAGTTCCTGAAAAACATCTATTTCTGCTTTATTGACTATGCCAAAGCCTTTGACTCTGTGGATCACAATAAACTGTGGAAAATTCTGAAAGAGATGGGCATACCAGACCACCTGACCTGCCTCTTGAGAAATCTGTATGCAGGTCAGGAAGCAACAGTTAGTACTGGACATGGAACAACAGACTGGTTCCAAATAGGAAAAGGAGTACGTTAAGGCTGTATATTGTCAGCCTGCTTATTTAACTTCTATGCAGAGTACATCATGAGACACGCTGGGCTGGAGGAAGCACAAGCTGGAATCAAGATTGCTGCGAGAATATATAAATAACCTCAGATATGCAGGTGAAACCACCCTTATGGCAGAAAGTGAAGAGGAACTAAAAAGCCTCTTGATGAAAGTGAAAGAGGAGAGTGAAAAAGTTGGCTTAAAGCTCAACATTCTGAAAATGAAGATCACGGCATCCGGTCCCATCACTTCTTGGGAAATAGATGGGGAAACGGTAGAAACAGTGTCAGACTTTATTTTGGGGGCTCCAGAATCACTGCAGATGGTGACTGAAGCCATGAAATTAAAAGATGTTTACTCTTTGGAAGAAAAGTCATGACTGACCTAGATAATATATTCAAAAGCAGAGACATTACTTTGCCGACTAAGGTCCGTCTAGTCAAGGCTATGGTTTTTCCTGTGGTCATGTATGGATGTGAGAGTTGGACTATGAAGAAAGCTGAGCGCTGAAGAATTAATGCTTTTGAACTGTGGTGTTGGAGAAGACTCTTGAGAGTCCCTTGGACTGCAAGGAGATCCAACCAGTCCATTCTTAAGGAGATCAACACTGGGATTTCTTTGGAAGTAATGATGCTAAAGCTGAAGCTCCAGTACTTTGGCCACCTCATGCGAAGAGTTGACTCATTGGAAAAGACCCTGATGCTGGAGGGATTGGGGGCAGGAGGAGAAGGGGACGACAGAGGATGAGATGGCTGGATGGCATCACGGACTCAATGGACATGATTCTGAGCAAACTCCAGGAGTTGGTGATGGACAGGGAGGCCTGGCCTGCTGCGATTCATAGGGTCACAGAGAGTTGGACACGACTGAGTGACTGAATTGGACTGAACTGTACTTACACCTGGAATCACACACTTGAAGGCTGAAAAGGACCAGATAACTTGAGGCAAACCTCTCATTTTGTGGAACAGAAGGAAGGCTCAGAGAAGGTAAGCTGCTTACCCAAACATGCACAGCTAACAAGTGGCAGAGTTGGACATTTGAACAATTGACCCAATACCAAAGCACATTCCTTTTCCACTTAATCACGTTTCTTACTGTGACCTTGAAAGGCCAGTTCTTTTGTGAGATTTTATTTGCAGCAGTTTTTTTTATTCCCTTACCACAACAAATGTGGCAGAAGACACTCATGAATGCAATATGTTTTCATGGTGTATTCAGAGTTTGATGGAAATCAGACGGTATTTTGCATGAATGTAAACAAATAGTACCACAGGGCACTCGCAAGCCTTACCATAATTTATAATTGGTGCAATTATGCAAAATAATATAAGCAAGAGATTAAATGAGTTATTAGTACTTCTCAGAGTTTGAAATATAATAATGAAAATGAGACTGAGAATAATAGCTTTGACTAAATGCTGATTATGTGCCAGGTGTTGTGCTAAATGTTTTAAGCCCAAATCCAGATGTAACAAAGAACAGTGGTTGCCTAGATTCCAATCCTGGCTCTGCCATTTGCTAGGTGTTGTACTTGAGCAAGTTCTTTAAACCATTATTTTATTCATCATTTCGGTGTCTCCACAGAAGCTGGCTGGGCTTCTCTGGTGGCTCAAAGGTTAAAGCATCTGCCTGGAATGCTGGAGACCCGGGTTCGATCCCTGGGTCGGGAAGATCCCCTGGAGAAGGAAATGGCAACCCACTCCAGTACTCTTGCCTGGAGAATCCCATGGAGGGAGGACCCTGGTAGGCTATAGTCCATGGGGTCGCAAAGAGTCGGACACGACTGAGCGACTTCACTCACTCACTCACTCACAGAGGAGGGCTACTATAACACCTGCTCCACAAGATTATTTTAGAGATTAAGCATGCAGAACAGTCATTGAGGTTTTACCACTTGCTAGGCTCTGTTCTGAGCCCTCAATAAGTGTTAGCTCTTATTACATCACTTCATCCTTAGTGTGAGACCATAGATGCTTGATCTGTTCCCTGCAACTGATACAATTGTGCATGAAGATGTAACAGAAGTGCTTGGAATATAATAGAAACTCAATCAATACTTCTTTAATGAATAAGTCCATGAGTCGTGTGCCCTTTTTACTCTTCATTTTGCAGTTGAAGAAACTGAGCCTTAGTTCTTTTTAAAGGGTCACATGGCTAGGTTTTATGATATGATGATGTATTAAAATGTGTGACGGGCAAACATATAGAACAGACTGTGGTTGCCAAGGGGGCAGGGGAATGGAGGAGTGATGGATTGAGAGTCTGGGATTAGCAGATGCAAATTATTATATATAGAATGGATGAACAACAAGGTCTTACTGTATAGCACGGGAAAATATATTCAGTATCCCGTAATGAATCATAGTGGAAAAGAATACAAAAAAATGCTTTGCTGTACACCAGAAACTAATACAACATTTTAAATCAACTATACTTCAGTAAAACAAATGTTTAAAAATGTGTGGTAAGGAATCATGTAAAAATACAATTACAAGAGCATGAGAGAAGAAGGAGTACCCTAAATCTGTTTTAATTAGTTTTAATAATCTGATTGTTCTCCAGTATGACTACTCATGATTTGAAGGCATAAGTTACTAGAGCCACACCTGATTCTGAGGCTAGTGTACTGGGATAAACCCGTGGGCAATGCAGAGCCACGGGCATTAGGTGTGGGGTGATATGTGCAAAGGCATTGAAGGAAGATGAGTGAAGCCTAAGTATGCATGAAGATTCGGGAGCCAGGGCTGGATGCAGGCAGGGTAGTACAGCAATAAGGTAGGTTGAAAAAATATAAAAACCACCTTAGGTTTTTGTAAATCATTAAATTATTCTGACAGCCCCCCTCCCCCACCCCACCTCTTCCCACACTTAGGATCTCATTCACCAGGACACAATGAGCAGGAGGAAACCTAACCCAGCCTGGCCAATTCCAAGTGGCCTCCAAGTACCCCCAGCTCCAGCAAGAAAGGCTAGATGGTGAATCTGCCTGACCCCAGGGATACTGATAGGGTCCTTTTAAGGGGAAGAGAAAAATTTGATCTGAGATTTTACCTGCGGCTGTCAGAGGGGACTATGTGCACTCATGAATAATCCAGAGGGAATTCAGAACCCCAGAGTGTCCGCTGCAGGCTTGGCTGACAGTGGAGTCAGGCTGGCGGTTATGACCGTGCAGTCAGTTCATCCCACAGCACCCATTTCTACTCCTCCTCTGCAGTTCAGCTCCACCATGTCAAACCCACCGGGGAAGAGGTGGGATGCAGGCAGTTTGGGGAGAGAGGAAGAGCTGAGGTGGAACATGCTGGACACAAGATCCTGCCTGGCCTGGGGGACTAGTCATGTCAGCCTTAGTCTCCCTGGGGGAAGTAAAAAGTGTGGCCTTCGTGCACACCTGGCACTTTCACCAGTGAGAACCAGATGCAAGTCCGGAAGGCAGGGCATGAAGATAGACAGGGGCCGCAGGAGGCAAGAGTGCTGCTGTCTTGCGATGATGTTGGCAAACAGTCAGGACTCCCTGACCATTATTGGCCACTATTTCCAATTGTTCCTGAGATGCTGTGACTGCATTTGGAAATGTGCATAGAGAATGAATGGGAAAGGGGAAAGATCCCTGAATCAGCGGGGGATGAGCCTGAAGGAGACGAGGATATGCTGCAGAAAGGGCAGGCTCTAGGGTCCAAGAGACTTGGGTTCAAATTTCATCTCAGCCAGAGTCTCGCTGTGGGACTTTGCACAGATTTTATCACCTATCTGGGCCTCGGTTGCATCATCTGTAAAATAAGGATAACTGTGGTGCTAATAAAATGCAACAGCTCATGTTTTGGGGCACTGAACTATGCCAGAATTATATTACAGCATAATGTATAAGTTCTATGTACAGATTCAAACTATGCGGGTTTGAGTCCTACTTTTGTAGTTAATTAAGTAAACCTGGAAAATTAACTTGTCTGAGTTCTCATTTTCTCGTCTGTTTGATGGAGATGGTAGCAGTTTCTGTCTTCCATAGAAGAGAGCCAATAAATATTTGTTGAATGAATGAGGTTGGTTGAGAGGGTTCCATATTGATAGCATGTATAGAAACTTCAGCTTGATGCTTGGCACATAATCATTCAAAAAATACTGGTATTATGACCAATGAACAGGAGTGAGTGGTGGTTCAGTGGTAATCTGCCTGCCAATGCAGAAGGTGTGTTTGATCCCTGGGTTGGGAAGATCTCCTGGAGAAGAAAATGGCAACCCACTCCAGTATTCTTGCTTGGGAAATCCCATGGACAGAGGGGCCTGGCGGGCTGCAGTTCATGGGGTTGCAAAAGAGACAGACATGACTTAGCAACTTACCAACAACAGGAGAAAACAAAACAGAGCATTTAACAGTCCCATGGTTGTTGCTTACTTGGGGTTAGTCTCTCCCGCCTTCGTTCTTTTCCAGCTCTATGAATGACTCTTCAAAATTCTCTCTCACCTAGCCTTGACCTCCATCCAGACATCTCTACAGCTCCAAGTTGGTCAAGGATTTGTAAGTTAAAGTAAAATCAATCTGTCCAATAGATCTGAGAGAAAGGGCACTGAAGCTGGCACAGAGCCCTGGGTGGTGGTGGATTCTTTCCAGAATCTGCAGCTTCCTCCCTGTGATGCCGTCCTGCTTAGAACACCCGAGCATCTTGCTGTAGCAGTGATCATGGGGAACCCCACCACGTTTGTGGTGATCTTTGTCTCCTATAAGGAGATGAGGAGCAGACTCCTGAGTGAACTGCTGAAGTGAGTGCCTGAGAAGCTGACCCATCCCATTCAAAGCCGAAACTTTATCCGAGACAATCCATGGATTTCCACCATTACACTCATTAAGCCAAATTACTGGAAATCCTTTCCCCTCCTTTCTGCCTGATTAGATCTGATCTACCCATCAAAGTCCCCTGTCAGTGAGACCCTATTCACCAATTTCCTCACAGTCAGGTGCAGCAGGTTAATCAGAACACAGGAGTCCTCTTATGCTCGGGGCATAGCCACTTCATGTGAAATCAGCGACCTGAACTCGCATGTGCACTGAACTTCCTAGAATTCGGGCTGCCTGGGGGAAGGGTGTTTGCTTATTTTGTTTCTTCTCTAACTCTGGCTCCTTTAGAAGGGGGCCTGGCAGGCAGCAGGCGCTGAGCACACACCTGCAGAGTGAGGGAGTGAGTCACATGATCCTCATGGCAACTCTGTGACTTTGTAGGGCAAGTGTTGCTCTCATCCTCCACATCCACGAAAGAGAGTCTCCGCTGCATAAATACCCTGGGTCAGAGAGCTGCTGGACCGCAGAGCTGAGACACCAACCTTGATCTCAGCCTCTGAGTCATCCTCTCTCCCATAAACCGTCTTTCACTCCATGTTAATCTCCCCGACTATGTATGGAGTTCCTCGGAAACCCTGTACAAGCGACTCCTCGTGGTAGTTCCTCCACTGTGACATTCTTCATGGTGGCTTCCTGACTTGATTTGAGAGTTTTGCTTATTTTCAGGCTCCAGGCCTACTGTGACTTCAGATAGCTGCTTGTCTATAAGGTGAGGTGAAGTCGCTCAGTCGTGTCCGACTCTTTGCGGCCCCGTGGACTGTAGCCTACCAGGCTCCTCCGTCCATGGGATTCTCCAGGCAAGAATACTGGTGTGGGTTGCCATTTCCTTCTCCAGGGGATCTTCCCGACCCAGGGATCGAACCCAGGTCTCCCACATTGGAGGCAGACATTTTAACCTCTGAGCCACCAGGGAAGCCCTACTTGTCTATGGTTTGCCGATATTGAAAAGTGCAGAACTTTGCTTCTATCCTCCAGGTCCAACATGTTCTCCTACTACTGTCTGACTGCGCTAGGGTCACCAACCCTCTGCTCAGTGTGATGGTGTTATAAAAGCCTTTGACGTTCAGCCCACTTGACAACATATATTTGTATGTATTTGAAGTGCATTGGCACCCCACTCTGGTACTCTTGCCTGGAGAATCCCATGAACGGAGGAGCCTTGTGGGCTGCAGTCCACGGGGTCGCTATGAGTCAGACACGACTGAGCGACTTCGCTTTTCACTTTCACACATTGGAGAAAGAAATGGCAACACACTCCAGTATTTTTGCCTGGAGAATCCCATGGACAGAGGAGCCTGGTGGGCTGTAGTCCACGGAGTCGCTACGAGTCAGACACGACTGAGCGACTTCACTTTCACTTTTCACTTTCATGCATTGGAAAAGGAAATGGCAACCCACTCCAGTGTTCTTGCCTGGAGAATCCCAGGGACGGGGGAGCCTGGTGGGCTGCCGTCTCTGGGGTCGCACAGAGTCGGACACGACTGAAGTGACTTAGCAGCAGCAGCAGAAGTGCATAAGCTTTAACAGTCATGGGCCAAACCTGGGGTAGGAGACAATTTTCTTCTCTCTGTATTTGTGAACTGAAAACAAGCAACCTTTTTACAAACATTATTACCTTTCTAATTAGCATAAACAAAGATAGCTTCAATAAATGTTGTTGGTTTTTTTTTTTTTTAAGATTTTTTGTCATCAGCTTACTGGAAGTGTCCCAAAAGACATCTAGGCTACACAACCTTAGTCTCCAATTGTCCCATCTTGTTCACTTGTACCTTGGTCCATTCTATCCATTGCTTGCTTTGTTCACACAGTGCTTCCTTTGAATTGCCAAGCTCTAGTTATGTCCTTCCAGCTTCTTTATTTCAGTTCTTCCTCTTTTTGCTCATACTTCCCTGAGAGCCTATGGCTTCCTTTCTGGTGGATGAACCGATGGTCTGTGAAGGTGAACTTCATCTTATAGGGAAGGTGCCAAAGGAAAGATGGTTGGAATATAAAGTTTCCTTCTCTGACTCTACACAATCAGGTACTAGGTTATATATCCAACTGCTTTCTCATTGGTTCCTGATATTTGCCTTAGTTTTCCAGCTATATTTTGAGTGACTCACAGGCAGGTATCTTAAATACAGTTCTTCTTATCCCACCTAGAAGGAGCTAAATATGTTTTCTATGCTCTGGATTCCAGATGTTTTTACGTTCTGATGCCTTTGCCCAATGTACACAGAATTCCCTTCCTCCACCCAATCTGATAAGGCCTTCTATTTCTTTTAAGACTCACTTTGATGGCTTCTTTTCCAGAATAAGGGGCTTCCCACGTGGCTCAGTGGTAAAGAATCTGCCTGCCAATGCAGGAGACTCAGGAGATACTGGTTCAATCCCTGGGTCTGGAAGATGCCCTGGATTAGAAAATGGCAACCTACTCCAATATTCTTGCCTGGAAAATCCCATGGAACAGAAGAGACTGGTGAGCCGCAGTCCATGGAATCACAGTCAGACACAACTGAGCATGCATGCATTCTGGAATAACCTTCCATAGTTCCCAAGGCAGAGCTAGTCATCCTCTCCTCTATAATTTCCCACATAACTTTGTTTGATACTTGTCGCCTTATTTGTATGATGCTTTCTCTCTGACTTTCTCAAGTTGAGACGTGGGTCTCATTTTTGTGTGTGTGGGTCCATAGCAGCACCTTTTATAATATCCAACTGAGTTGGCACTCAATAAATAAATGTTGAATACGTGTGGGAGCAGAAGACAGAAATGTCCTCCAGGTAGTTACCGCGATGGATTTGAATGCAGAGTGTTGGGGAACAAGGAAAGAAAGAAAGGCACTGGGGGTGGGGGAGGGGTATTTTACTGGAAGTCAAAGGGATTAGCTCTTGCATCACGCAGTGCAGCTGACCGCTCCCAGAAGGGAAACATCCAAATGTAAGATGCAGAACATTAAATATTGAAAGCAAAAGTTAAATATTAAATTTTAATATGAAACATTAATGCCAATGAACAGAGCCAGCCAGAGGGGGACAAAATTAGGACCAAGCTGTAGCCAAAACGGAAAGAGTCACGGCTCAGGCTGAAAGCTGAGCATGGCCTGGGCTTTCCCAGCAGGGCCCACTGGTACCGGTCACACCCATCACATTTCCCGGGAGAAGCAGAGGGGGAGGGGAGGAAGCCTTTTATAAGCCACAGCCATAAAACCCAAGTGTTTCCTACAAAACAAAACACAGTAAAGTG
Source organism: Ovis canadensis (assembly GCF_042477335.2). Lineage (NCBI taxonomy): Eukaryota > Metazoa > Chordata > Mammalia > Artiodactyla > Bovidae > Ovis > Ovis canadensis. The sequence goes on from NC_091259.1 coordinate 65,610,645, forward strand.
TTTCAGAACCGCCAAGGCTTCAGAACTCCTGGTACACTGGAACAAAAATAGAGGCAGCAAAGAGGAAAATGTGAGGTTGCTAAACCCTTGGGGCAGGAATCCTATCTTTTCTTGCACTGTGAGGAACTGGGCTTGTGTGCAGCCAAGTTGGGCAGAAAGAAATAACAAGAGTCATAAGAAAAGCAAAAATAATGGGCTTGCTCGGGTGTTTTGCCCAGATGAGAAACAACCCTGTGAGCAGAAAATTGAAGCTAGCACTCAAAATTTTAACTTATTAGGACCCGAAGCTTATCCCATCAGGGGATGTAGGAGTAGGTCTGTCTGCCATGACTGTTCAGGGTCAAGGGCCTACCTGCCTTAAAGGGACTCAAGTTAAACCTGAAAAGTCTCATAAATGGTAAGTTTCCCACCAGAAAACCAATGGAGTCAGTTGGTAGAACTCAGTAATTAGGTAAGGTGTTAGGGTAAATGTCAAAAGGATCTAGATAACTTACCCTAACACTTATATCCAAATTTGCTTGGTACCTTTAGTTTATGCAAAGCTCTTATGCTTAATGTGAAGTCTGGGACAGCAAGGCCAGATTGGATTCTTCTGGGGCAGCCTCTGTGAGGCCCTGGGAATGGAAATCCACAACCGTGAAAAGGAAATAACTTCACGGCATTGGCTTCAAGGTCAGGATGACACAGAAGACTATTTGTCTTGCTTTAGACTTCAGAGTTGAGGGGAGAAGTAGAGAATTCCAAGAGCAAGGCATCCTGCCCCCACAATCACCATCACATTCCCAGCAAAGATCTCACATAACCAGTCCCTGGGCTATAAGAAATTTCAGAGGTCACTGAATGCAGAGCCCCTACCCCCAGCCATTCTTTTTCCTAAGTTGGAAAAGACATGAGAGTTTGTAGGACGTCAAGGACAGAGGAAGTGCTCCAACAAGTCTCCCATTCTTCAGAACCTTACAGCTTCCTGTGGAAATACGGATGTGATAATAAAGGAATGGGGGTAATTTAGCTGGAAGGATAATCTTCACAAGAAATTAGCAAGCGTAAGGGGGAAAATAAGCATGGATTGGTGGTTTAATTTTAACCATATGGAAGATTAACTGATCGGTGCTATCGAGTGACCGTATCAAGTGAAAGTCAATCAGGAGACAGCTTGTGGGGAAATTAGGTTTTCTTAAAGGAAACAAGGTATGAAAATGGGAGCTGGAGCCAAGAAACACAGAATCCCTATCATGTGATGTTTTCTTTCCTCCAGGTCTCTTTCTTTCTCATGCTATAGTTTGGTTATTTTCTCTCCTTTCAAATCTATTTGAACAAGTACTTCTGCCTAGCCTTTGTAACCATAGAAGGCTGAAGGAGGTTAGTCCTGGAAGATAGCGTAGCCTGCTGAGTCTCAGAAGAGAATGGGGAGTTTTAATGTGAGTAAATTGTGCTCTTCTTGGTATAGATAGCCTCACTTATGTCTACACTCTGGGTGAATATAATCAGATTCTCTGGTGAAAATGTTGTCTCTCATGAAAATTTCTATAGTGAATGTTTTATGGGAAGAAAAAAAAAGGGAGAAGTTATACTTTGTATGCTATCAACAACACTGAATTATTCTTAATGCCTCACCAAATGCAGAGAAAAGATGAATGACCCAGACAGTCAGGAGTAGAGCCCAGCTTTCATACTGAGTCACTGGGTGACTCTGAGGTGAGTTGTTTAACAGTGTGGGCTTTAGCTTCCAAGCCTGAAATACGATAGGATTAGACCAATAAGTGATTCTCAGACTATCACCCAGGGATCCCTAATGGTTCACAGGGGGTTGATGTAGGTCCGCCGTAAAAGGCAAAGGGATTGGAACAACATGAGCTTCTTCAATCAAAGAAGGTCCATTTCAGTTAAGTTACTCATATACTGACTTTTCCATAACAGTTTATATTCTAAAATGGATTCATGAGTTCAAAAAGTAAAAACTCATTGGGCTAGAATAGCTGATCACTCAGTAGTGTTGCCCTTTTCTATCTCCTTTTACATGCATATACAATGCCCCCTTCTGAGCATGACGGAATGATTGGTGAGTTTCCTCTTTTGACGTGTGAGGAAACTGCAAACTAGAGCAGAAGCAGCTTGCCCAAGACCTCATGACAAGCTGGTAACTCCCCAGATTTAGCCTTTCTGTTATCCCGGATCTACTGCTTCCTCTGCTAGACCAGTGATGGTGTACTATACCTCAGACTGGCCACTTAAGCAAAAGAAATTTATTTCCTCACAGTTCTGGAAGCCAGAAGTTCAAGCTCAAGATGCCAGAAAGATTGATTTCATCCCAAGGCTTTCTCCGTATGTCTTTACATCAGCTTCCAACTGTGCAGGTCTATGTATAATCTCTCTTCTAATAAGGACACTTATTAGATTAGCGCTCACCCATTCAGCCTTTAAGCCTGAGCTACCTCTTGAAAGACTCTACCTCCAAGAGTCCAACTTATTTCATGCTGAGGTACTGGGGGTTGGGATGTCAGCTTATGAATCTGGAAGGCAAATAATTCAGCCCATAACACTCGATGATTATAAGAATCACTCCAAGAGTTCTTTTTTAAAAAGTTGTTTCAATCCCTTTTGAAAGAGTAACATATGCACTCAATCAAAAAATGCAGGCAATTTAGAACGGTATAAAAAATGACCTCAGTTCTTCATTTTCCCTCCCCTAAACCAAATGCGGTTACTTTTTCTCATGTATCTTTCCAGAAATAATTGATGTATATCCAAACCTATAAGTGTAGGTGTGTGTCCTTAGTGTATAGGTGTGTCTCCCCAGTATATGCTTCCCAGGTGGCTCAGTGGTAAAAAATCCGCCTGCCAAGCAGGAGACACAAGTTTGATTCCTGGGTTGGGAAGATCCCTTGGAGAAGGAAATGGCAACCAGCTCTAGTATTCTTGCCTGAGAAATCCCATAGAAAGAGGAGCCTGGTGAGCTACAGTCCATAGGATCTCAAAGAGTCGGACCTGGCTTAGTAACTACACCACCACCACTGCCCTAGGATATAGCAAGGAGATTTAAAACAAACCGAAACTCTGATCTGGCCCATCCCAGGCTAATTAAATGAGAATCTTGAAACCAGTACTAGAGTAGATTTGGCAAACTGCTTTAGACCCTTGTTACTCAGAGAGTGGTCCAAAATCCTGCAGTATCACTATCAGTATCAGTAGAGAGTGATGGTGAAACAGGGCGAAGTAACCCAGAAAGAAAAACACCAATACAGTATACTAATGCATATATATGGAATTTAGAAAGACAGTAATGATAACCCTATATGCGAGACAGCAAAAGAGACAGAGATGTATAGAACAGCCTTTTGGACTCTGTGGGAGAGGGCGAGGGTGGGATGATTTAGGAGAATGGCATTGAAACATGTATATTAACATATGTGAAATGGATCACCAGTCCAGGTTCGATGCATGGGACAGGGTGCTCAGGGCTGGTGCACTGGGATGACCCAGAGAAATGGGATGGGGAGGGAGGGGGGAGGGGGGTTCAGGATGGGGAACAAAAAGAAAAGAGAGAGTGACAGTGAACAGGTTCAGCTAGAACAGAGGAGGATGGGCTGATGCCTTCAGAAGCAGGAGACAGACTCCCCTCGTGGAGGCCAACCTCGAGAGCTGCTTCACCATCCCTGCAAATGCTCAGTGCCCACTGTGGTGCCAGTTACCAAAAAGCCTACTTCAGATGATGCCAGTTCTGCCATCAGACCATCTTTTGCTAGGGAACGAATGTGCCCACTGAGAGCTGGGGCATGGCTCTCGTAAACCACAGCAAGCACACTGCAAAATCGGCAGCCTGACAGTCCCTCTGGGCTGGTGCAATAAATTTCTGAGGCCATCATCCATGGCAAATAACCCAGCTTGGCTGCCCAGAGGGCCTGGGAGGGAGGTGTCAGCCAGTCAATTAGCCACGTTAACAACATTCCTTCCTCCAGGGTGGATATTCCTCTTTTCAGCACCACTAACTCAAATGTCGAACAAGTTGTAACTGCCATCGAGGGCAGGCCCTCATTACAGTATTTGCTTTCTGTTAAGAAAGAGAAAACACCTGCCTATTTTGGTCTTCTCTTTGGACATCCTGGGCTTGGGATGGGGCCAGGTGAGCTGCTGGTTAGCCACTTGTCTACTCCCACCCAGCTCCGTTTACTCCTAGTGCTGCTAAAGGGAACCACTCCTGAGGCTCCTCAGAGCTGGTGCCAACCCTGTGCTGGGGTGGGGGTGGCGGGATTATCGCATGAAGAGCCACCCTTCTGGGGGCTTAGACGTCAGCTGCGACTAGACGTCAGTCCCAGTCAAATTACAGCATGTTTCAACATCCTGAAACCCACCTTGGAAAGAGTTAATGAAGTCTTGGATTCAACCCAGTCCTTGAATGAACTGAGATGCTCTTCACAATCCTGTAACGACAGGTGTTTGCCTCAAAGAGACAATTATGGGAGCCACCAGCTTTGGAAATTCCCTTTGGCAATAGCAACTGAATCGTGGGAACTGACCACCTGGGGGAATGTTAAATGCAAGAGCCTCTGTGACTTGCGCAAGACCACTTGGCATGGAGACCGCTAGGATCACAAATTCACTGGCACTAAGTTCCTGGAAGGCAGGCATCATAATTTATGAACTGAACATGGTATCTGGGGGTTCTTCGGAGGGGAGGCATGTGGGAAAGACTCAGTGCAAAGCAGTGATGATGGTGTCTTTGAGAGGTCCGCTCCCAACCCTGGAGCCACTAGGGCATGGCTGGTTACAACTAAGATCTCAAGGCAAGTGGACATCTCAGTCAGGGAGAGGGCAAGTTCCCAGAGTGGTTCTCATTTTCCTCCTCTACTCGAAGTGAGGCTGAGGGAGGTGGTAGGGGGTGGACATTTGATCTCTACTTAAGGGGACTGTGAAGTGAAGTGTTAGTCACTCAGTTGTGTTCGACTCTTTGCGACCCCATGGGCTGTAGCCAGCCAGGCTCCTCTGTCCATGGAATTCTCCAGGGAAGAATATTGGAGTGGGTTGCCATTCCTTTCTCCAGGGGTTCTTTCTGACCCAGGGATCGAACCCAAGTCTCCTGCGTTGCAGGTAGATTCTTTACCATCTGCACCACCAGGGAAACCCCTAGGGGAACTGTGTAGACCTAAGCAAATGTTGATGCTCAGGGGTTAAGAGGGCAGGTTAAAAAGGAAGCCAGAAGTAGGAGGAAATAGCAAGTGAGCAAAAGGTGACTGTTTTGAGTGGGTTTGAATGGTGGAGGCTGATTTCTAAGAGAGAAAAACAGGGGTGGAAACAGAATGGAAAGATAAACAGTCAAAAGCTGGGCAGAACATAAACAGAAGGTGGAGTGAAACAGACTAGAAACAGACCCTGGGGTCTCCTAACTGGTTTTTCTTGGCTGCCAGCTGACTAGGGTGTGAGTGTATTTCTTGGGTTATGGGAGCAAACACAGTCTTAGGCACAAAATGCTGAAGCCTCCCTCCCTCTGCCATTAGCATAGTTAAGCTGCGCACCTGCGGTTATGCAGGTCCCTCTCAGCAGCTCTGGTCATTATGAACCAATAGTGTGTTAATTGCATCCATGGGTATGCAGACAATGGTTTGCCAAACCCTGGTCTAAACCACTCCCTTTACTTCTTGGCGATCAGCTGGGTACTCATTAATTGCGACCTCCATTAAGAGCTTATCTCACAGTTCCTCTCTTTGACAATCAATTAAATTAACAGCTATCACTAATACAGGGCCTACTAATATATTCCTATTGTTCAGTCGCTAAGTCATGTCCGACTTTGTGCGGCCCCATGAACTACAGCACGCCAGGCTTCCCTGTCCTTCACTATCTCTCAGAGCTGAGTCACATTCCTGTCCATTAAGTCAGTGATGCCATCTAACAATCTCATCCTCTGCCGCCCCTTTCTCCTCCTGCCCTCAATCTTTCCCAGCGTCAGTCTTTTCCCATGAGTCAGCTCTTCCTATCAGGTGGCCAAAGTATTGGAGCTTCAGTTTCAGCATCAGTCCTTCCAGTGAATATGTTCCTGACACTGTTCTAAGTATCACAGAAATATTTACTCACTTTATCATCACAACAACACTATGAGGTATGTACTAATATTACTCTCATTTTACAGAGAAGAAACCACTGAGGTACAGAGAGATTAAGGAGCTTTCCCAAGGTTATGTTTAGTGAGCAGCGAATGGACAGAAGCCACAACAGTCTATCTCCAGAACTGCGTTTTCAGCCTCTAAATTGAGTTGCATCTGGAGCTCACTCTTGTACTCTGTTAGAGCTAAATTCATGATATTTTCCTCTGGATTGGCCTGGGGGGGGGGGGGGTTGGCAAAAATTGTCTACACATGATGCTTTATGAAAATCTTTCATATGCTGGGAGGAAGTATTTGAGCTAAGCTGAGACCATCTCTGCCAGGGCGCCTGTGGAGATCATGGATTGCTCAGGAAGTATTTTATCCAAAAAGCTCAAAGCAGAGGTCTCTAGCAGATCCATAACCAAATGAGGACTATGTGGCAAATGCTTTCAGGAAGCATAATATAACCTTAATATAGCTGAGGGCCCATACGATCCAGCCTATACCTAGAGTCATATACAAAGAGATACAGTCCAAAGTAGGAAATAATTATATATGCATTTTTAATTTTTAGTTGTTTCTCTCCAAAAAAATTAAATGGGATCTGCTTAACTCACACAGAGTTTTAAAAATCCCTTTGTCTCTCTTCCCTAATTTATTTATGTCTCAAAAATGTTCTGGTTCCTCTCTTTCCCAGTTTACGTTTTTCATTCTTTCCTGCAAATCTCTCCTTCCAGAAGTGGCATTTAGAGATCGCTTTCCATGACTATTGAGGGACTTGGCAGTTCTGGGTCCTCCTTTCTTGGCTTGCACCCCACGGAAGACACAAACTCATGCAGGAAGTCTATTTCGTTTCCCGTTTTGACTATTTCTCAATGAGGCACTCTCTTGGAGGATGTCTGGAAAACAAATTTCTTACTTGTTACATTAATAAATACCATTTTTGAGGCCCTCCAGCGTAGGTCCCTAGGCTAAGTCCTTCAAGTTTGTTATTCCTGCTGTATCAGTTTTCACAGGTGAAAACTTTTAGGTTCACAGAGATGAGATAACCATGCCTAATGTCATACAGCTACTAACCAGCAGAGTCAGCCCTTGTGTTTCTTAAAGAGTGGTCTGCAGAACAAAGTGATCAGAATTAATGAGGTTGCTTGATAAAAATGCAGATTCTTAGCCCCATCCTAGACCAAGTTATTATGGGGAGTGGTCCTGAGGAATCTTAATGAAGATTACAATGTAAGAACCTGTTATATACTTTCTTGCCTTATTGACTGTTGCTTTGCCCTCCCCAAAACCTCCCCTCCAGTCAGCTCTCTGTCAGATCCAGGACCTGCCAGGCATCAAACTAGATCTTTCCTGCCAATGAAGCGCAGGACTTTTACTCTCCTCCCCTTTCCTCATAGAACAAGGACTGGCAGCGCACACTTGCTTCCTGCTGGGCCTTTTGATTGGTATTTTCCATTTGCAAAACACCCACTCTCCTTCCTAACCTCCCTGAGGTCTGTGAGTAGGGTGTCCAGTCGACTCAAAATCAGAAAACAAACAAGGCTCCTCTGTAGAACGATCCAGGGAAGGAGGGTCTCCAGCTGTCCAGGGTTGCTGAATGGAGGAATCCAGGCCCTGATCCAGCTCTCTGGAGCAGATGACAAATGGCCTGGAAGGAAGGCTGGCTGGCATTCTAGACAGGGCTTGGCCGAGAGTGAGCAATCCTGGTTCTAGTCCTTGCTCTTGTCATTGATTTCCCGCGATTTACTGGCTTCTCTGAGCTCTGTCTGCGTGATCAATGGTTAAACAACAGCTCCAAGGATCCTGTTCCCTTCCAAGAGCCTGTGCTTCTAGAAAATCAGGGTCCCAGGCCATCTGGGAGGTCTCCCAGAGAAACTGTGGTTGGGACCCTGGGACACATTTGGCTATTTTGGCCAGTTTCATTTTCTTCTCTGATGTCAAACTGCATCATGATTAACCCTTCTGTCTAAGCAAGGCTGAGGCTTGACATAGTCAGTGATGAAGAGTTAACTTAGACATTCACAAAACAGAATTTACTGAGTACCTCCTACTTGCCAGGTACCATACTAGCTACTTAAAATAAAGCAGAGGTGACATTTGTGCAGTATTTATGATATGCTTAGCACTGTTTCCCATGCATTGCTTCATTTAATCTTTACAACAATCCTCTGAATAGGTAATTATTATCCCATATTCTAGGTAAAGAAGCTAATGCTCAGAGAAGGCGGGCTAGGGTTTGAATCCAGGCAGTCTGACCTCAGAACGCTTGCTCTTTGGCATCACACTACACAGTCCACACCTGTCCTCCAAGGTATCAGCTGCCAGTAGTTTTCTGGGCCCCACCCTGCTCCTTACTGTGTGCTCTACCAGATTCATCCGCCACCAGCTCCACAGCAACCAGATCAGCTCAGGACCAGCCCCACTTCTGAGGCTCCCTCTGCTCAGGTTACACCAAATGCAAACTTGACATTCCAGACCCACCACCCCCTGGACCTGAGTACCCACCTCAGCCTGGCCCTTAATCTTCTCATACCCCTAACAGAGAGTGATTCTATGGGGCGTGACATGCCTTATGCAATCTGGGTCTCATAGCAGTCCTTTGACTGTTCTCATTTTATAGAAGTAGAAATAAAGGTTAGACTTTCCCAATATCAGGCAGCTGGTGAACAGTTGAAATTTGAACACAAGTCATGTTCCTATTTCATACCCTATACCAGCACTTTCCTAACTTCATTTTTTTTCTTTTTGCATGATTTTGTTTTTGCCATACCCTCATACATTGAACTTATAGTTTGACATTTTTCTTTCAAACAACCCCCTTTGTTTTTTCCACTTTAATACATCTTGCCCCATCGTAAACCAAAAAGCTAAAATAATCATAGGTTTGATGTACTGGTTACTTTTTCTAGCAGACGTTCAAATAAATGTTCCTTACATTTATCTACGTGCACCTGGTGCTCTTAACTTTCCTCACCGTTCTCTACAGATGTGATTCTAATGACAGGGATGATGACAAGCAGCCTGGGGTGTTGGAAAGACCCCAGACCCGACTGCACAGCCACAAAGCCATCTGACTCTAGGGGAGGAGACACCCAGCCTCCACTGTAGAAGGTCGCTGGACAAAAGTGATCTCTAGAGTCTCTTTGAACTCTGCCACCTTAAGCCTTTCCTCAGAGCACACAGTGACAACTAGGGGGGCTAGAAAATGCCCCCCATTTTCCAAGGCTGCTTGGGGATCTGGTGCGTCACACATGCCCCGCACCCTGCAGGAGGCCTGGGCACAGGGCGGGTGCAGAGGAAGTATGAGCCTCTCTTCCTGGGGGGCTGCTGCATGAGCCTTTCATCCTTCCTACCTCTCCATCCTAACCACCCCCGACCCCTCACCCGCCAGGAACAGGGAGGGAAAAGAAACCAGAGAGGACAGACTGGGGCAGCTGGATCGGGGAGGGAGGGCTGTAAAATAATCAGAGGGCAGCCGGCCGGTATCGCTTTGCGATGATTGCTCTGTCGAAGTGAGAGACGGAGTCGCCATTCTGAAACATTAGCATGCTGACACACGCGGCCCCCTGGCAGAGCAAGGCTCTCTGGTTACAAGAGGGCATGACCTCTGCCCTGGCTCCTCAAAGCTGGGCGACTGAGAGGACCCTGCATCCACTAGATCTAGGGGCTCGCCTATGTGGGAAGTCACTGTTGTCCTGGAGGGAGTCTAAACCCCATGGTTACCTATGACCTGTGACCCTGGAGAGACTTCTGGGGGACCTCCCTGCTGGGGGACCGCCAGTGCTCCTGTCAGATGCTGGGTGGGTGGTCTGTCCGTGTGGAGGCAGCTGAAAGCCTTGTTTTGGACTTCCTCTTCTCTTCCTGGGGTTTGAAGCCAAACTGCCTACAGTTCCACCTCCAAGAGCCTGTGTGACTTTGTAAAGTTAGTCTTCTCTGAGCCTCAGTTTTCCTTGTCTGTAAATGAGGATAAAGATATCAGGCTGTCAAGTTAATACAGCAAGTTCTATTATAAGACAAATCAAATATTATGTGTAAGGGCCACAGGGGAAAATCTCTAAGACGAAGGGAGAGCAAACAACTGTCAGGATAGTAGGGGCCAAGAGGCAGTGTCTCGTTTCCTTCTCTGCTGAGATAGCTCAGGCTCAGGGCTGATGCCTGTAGCTTTTGAGGAGACTATAGAATGAACTTCTCAGAATGACTTTCTTTAACAAGGGCTGTGTTTGCAGACAGGAGGCCTTGCCCTCTTGGATGTGTATGACGAGTCAAATGCTGATAAACACAGGTTAGGAACTTGTCTGCGATCACTTAAGCAGGCCTGTGACCTATGCGTGGAGTTTCAGAGCTCAGGGAAGAGTATGGGTAAGTTGCCCCCTATCATCTTTTTAATACCATTAGTGCATTGATGTTCACATCCCCTATCTAAGGACTGGCTTTCACAAAACTTCTTTACTGTAAAGTCCCCGTGATGGTCCTCAAAGGTCCTCATGATGTTTACATTCTTGTGTGGTCTCCTACACTGAACCAGAGATAATCTATAAATAGTTGCATGGCTTCCACCCGAGTCTCTTAGAATACTTGCTCTCAAGGAAGTTAACCACCGTATTGTGAGAACACCCAGGAAGTCCTGGAGAGACCCGTACAGCTAGGAACTAAAATTTTTTGCCAACAGCGAGTACTAAGTTGCCAGCTCTGTGAGTAAGCCATTTTGGAAGTGAATCTTCTAGCCCAGGGGTCTTCTACCTCCAGGATCTAATGCCAGGTGATCTGAGGTAGAGCTGATGTAATAATAATATAAATTAAGTGCATAATAAATGTAATGCCCTTGAATCATCCTGAAACCATACCCCCCAACCCCTCACCCTTGGCTCCCAGATCTGTATCAGAATCTCTTTGGAAACTTGTGAAAATACATATTCCTGTGTCCTGCCTGGGAAATTTGGGTTCAAAAGGTCTGGTGCCCACAGATCTATATTATACTTACTTCTATACGTTCCCTGGAGTTTTTTTATAAGCAGAGATTTTAGACCTAGTCCGATATCCTCATTTTATAGAATGGGGCAGAGCTGCCATGGGAAATGGTCCATCAAACCACATAGCAAGGCAGGGACAGAGGAAAAGACTAGAACTCAAGAGTCCTGGCATTATACTTGAGGCTCTTGCCCTAAAATCACAGATTCATCAGTGGTGCTCAGATGTCAAAACAGGAGGGCAGCCTGGGAGAATTCATCTCAGGTGTGGAGACACAGCGCTGCCCGTTTCCCTGAGGAAGTACCTGTGTGGCTGGGCTAATCACACCCGCCTCCACACAAAGGCCAAGTAATAGCATTGTAATGAGCCTGCTGTGCTTTTAAAGTTGCCCTGAACCCAGCATTTGAGTGAAGGCTGCTGGGTTCAGGCTGGACTACCATCCGCCAGCCCCAGTGAAACACCGCTAGAACAATCAGGACCGCTGTGACCATCTTACATATGTGTGCACGTGGGCCGGTGTGTGTCCGAAACACTGGGTGAGTGAAAAGGTCTACCCGTGGGCTGCCATACTTGGTGTCTGCCTATAAACTACGTGAACACACACGTCTGTTTGTGTGTTTCTTGCGACCTTCACATCCTGTTCAGCAAACACGCATGACTTGCAGACGCAGGAAATGTCTTTGATGTCATGCATGCTTCTTGTCCATTCTTGGTGCCACGCATGGTGATTTACAAAGCCAGCCTCCTATATCTGATCCAAGCGAGACCTGCCGCGGAGCCATCAACCCGGTGGCTTTGTAAATATTTTCAGGGCTCCAGTCACAATAGCCACGGAGAGCTCTGTGAGATCAAAGACCTCCCCTCTGCTGTGGTATTTGTAAGAGGAAGGGATGCAGCCAGGTAGGTGTGAGGGTGTTTGTAGAAACATTATTTGAGAAGGGTGTGTGGTGGGGGGCAGAGGATCACCTACCAAGATGAGTGCCTTCACCCCCCCTTCACCCATCCTCCCCCGCCCCGTCATAATCGCTCTCACCCACCCAGCTAAAGACTTCGACTCCTTTCTCTGTGGGCCAGGCCGATTTCCAGCTGAAACAGGGAGGAGCAATTTTAAGGAGCTCCGTAGAGTGCTTGGCAACTTGGCTACTTGTCAGTCTTGGATTTTAACATCGTAGTTCTAACAACTAATTGCTGGTGATTGCAGCAACTGCTCCTCTCTCTTCCTGAGGCTTTTGATATATATGCTTCTATGAGAGTTTTGTTTTTTTTTTTAATCATGCTGTATTATAGAAATTTGTTAATGTGCCTGACTTTCCCTCCCCCTTGTCCTGTAGCTCTTTAGGGGCAGTAACTCTAGTTTCTCTACTGCTGTCTTCTCAGCCCTTAGTCCAGCTTCTGGAACTCAGTTGATGGGAAGTCAGCAGTGGATAGGTGCTGAGTTAGGGCCTTGCTCCTATAAACTATCCTTTCCTCAAACCCTAGAGCCCTAAAACCAAGATCCTGTTCTTACAGCCTCACTTACACCCTTGAAGAAGTGATTTATCTGCAACCCCAGGTTTTCCTTCTGGGCACTAAGTAATGTCCCCCGTGGCTCCCACAAGTTCCTGCAGAAGCTGAACCCCTGCCCTCACCTCCCAGCCTATACCTAACAGCAAACACAGGGAGCCTAAATTGAGTGCCACCTAGGATTTCCACATGCAAAGGGCCTGGGGCACTCAGACAGCTGCCTGGCTGAGGTCAGGTGTCTCAATGTCAGATTGCAACTTCCTAGTACTTCAGGAGCCTGTCCTGTAGAGGATCATTATAACGACAGTGAAAGTCGCTCAGTCATGTCTGACTCTTTGCCACTCCATGGACTATACAGTCCATGGAATTCTCCAGGCCAGAATACTGGAGTGGGTAGCCGTTCCCTTCTCCAGGGGATCTTCCCAACCAAAAATCAAACCCAGGTCTTCTGCATTGAGGGCAGATTCTTTACTAGCTGAACCACAAGGGAAGCCCATCATAATGATAAATGAATGATAAGGCTGTTGTGTGTCTAGAATGTCTAGTGCCAAGCATTTGATGTACTTAATTCTTATCCAGAAGCTTCTTTCATTCTCCACTTTTACAGGTGAAGAAACTGAGGCTCAGAAGGCTTAAATAAGTGCTTGACATGACACAGCCTCTGAAGTCAAGACCGAAGGGTCAAGGGGAAATAGGTTACGGGTTTGGTCACTAATTTGCTGATTCACCCAGCACAACACACTGTTGGAGACATCTGTAGAATAAGGAACATGATAAATATCTCTTTGAGCTTCCCTAGTGGCTCAGCAGTAAATAATCCACCTGCAATGCAGGTGACATGGGTTTGATCCGTAGGTCAGGACCATCCTCTGGAGGAGAAAATGGCAACCCACTCCAGTGTTCTTGCCTGGAGAGTCCCACAGACAGAGAAGCCTGGTGGGCTATGGTCCATGGGGTCACAGAGTCGGACGTGACTTAGTGACTAAAACAACAGCTTCCTCTTTGGGTTATGATGATCCAATGAGCTGTGTCTAGGTCAGAGTTGGACACTTGGTATGTACTCACTCAATAAGAGTTTGTTCCCAACTCTCCTCTTGCCTCTGTCTTGAGTTCAGGGACCTGACAAAGAGGCAGCACACTGATGTAATTTCTGATCAGAACTGTCAGAGTTATACTTTCCTCTTGTCACCGTTCTTTCGTCGACTCTAATGGGACATAATGAGAAAGCTGGCATTCGCCAGTCTTTCAAAAACCTCCCTCATGACAGTAAATGTACATCCCCCTCCCCTCACTGTTACATCATTGTGAACGTGACAAGAGAGAGCCTTATAGAGAAGCAATTATCCCGAGCAAGTGAATTCCACATAATTCAAAGGCAAAGATTACAATGAGAACAGAGACGTACATTATTAGGAAATTAAAGTGGAAATCAAACAAGGATTAGGAACCCTGAGTCTCAAATATTTAATTGTCATCATTGCTTAATTAAAATGGGTTTTTAAGCACTCCATCCCCTCCCTTGCCCATGAGTGCTGGGAGGGTTCTATTTCTGGGAAGACAATCGCAGCACTTACACTTATTATAACGTGAAGGCTGACCCTTGGCAAACCTCTTCCCTGAAAGAAAAGTTGTGCTGCCTCTTCATTCATGCTTTCATTTACCAACTACAAAGTGAGTGTCTTCTGCTACACATTATTTCTTAGGCAGCATTGGGGCCCACACCCTGGAGGTAAGTGGGCAGGGGAGGCCTTCAGAGCTTAGCTGAACTGACTGGTGTTACCCAAAAGACTGTTCGTAGTTTGCCAAACCAAGAGGGAGGCCAGGGCCTGTCACCTGTATGTGGAGCTGGGTCATGACCAGGAGGGAGGTCAGACCGGAAGGAATACGGAGAACAGGAATGAGATGAGTCACACAACTGAGCAAGTCGAAAGAATGGACCAGGTAATGGATAGTTGGATTTAGTCTGTAGATGCAGAAGTTCCCTAAGAAACCCATTGCTCATTTAGTGTCTGTCTTGCTAGACTGAATGCCTTTTGAGGATAAGAAATGTGTCCATCTGAGGCCTGGCGTGCTGCGATACATGGGGTCGCAAAGAGTCAGACACGACTGAGCGACTGAACTGAACTGATCTGCTGTAGCCCCAGCTCCTAGCGCAGGCTTCCCAGGTAGTGCTAGTGCTACAAGAAAACACCTGCCAAAGCGGGAGATGCAGGAGACGAGGGCTGGATCCCTGGGACGGGAAGATCCCCTGGAGGAGGGCGCGGCAACCCCCTCCAGCATTCTTGCCTGGAGAATCCCATGGACAGAGGAGCCTGGTGGGCTACAGTCAGACATGATTGTAAAGAGTTGCAAAGAGTCAGGCATGACTGAAGTGACTTAGCACACACACATTCATGCAATGTCTAGCACACAGTAGGGGCTTTAAAAAATGTGTTGTTTAGTTGAATGAAATTAAAATGACTTTCACTTGATGTAGACCTTGATGTACTTTTTAAGAACAGAGACTTTGGAGAAGTCAAACTAAGATAGACACCTACTAGGCCTGGCCTATAGTAGCTGCTCATTAAGAATGCATTGAGTGAATGAATCGGTGAATGAATGAATGTCAAGGACTGTTCTACACACTGGAATAGAAAAATGATTAATGCATGGCTCTTGCCCTTGAATAGCTTCTAGATGAATGAGGGACACAGATTTGTGACCAGTTAATGAGAACACAACCTAATCTGAGATGAGTCATACCATTTATCAAGCACCGGAGCTGGCATTTCATTTTCATTAATCTAGAGACTGATGCCAGGATCATTTTTGTGGGTCTAGAGACTTTATCTCCTCAACTTGAGTGTAAACTTTTTGAGATCAGAGACCTGCTACAGTAGAAGACAGTCACTTCATATTTGCTGGATGAAGGCATGAATGAACAGGCAATGCAACTTTCCTTCTGTGTAAAATGTTTGCCTGAGGTTGTTCTCAGATTGTGACAAGTGCTGTGATTGTCTCCTAGATTAAGCTTTATGCACTACATCCAAGTATGCCTCTTTTCTTAACAAGTGCTATTTCCTCTGATGTTCCAGATATCTCTAAAAATTGGGTTGAAGTGCTCTTTATAAATACCTGCAAACTTTATGCCAGATACTAAGGGGAGAAGGACAGAAGCATATGATTTGGTCTCTGCTCTCAAAGGCTCATGCTCTAGTTGAGGTGATAAAGCCTAGATCCACCAAAAATATCACATCAGCAGCATGCCAGGAG
Source organism: Ovis canadensis (assembly GCF_042477335.2). Lineage (NCBI taxonomy): Eukaryota > Metazoa > Chordata > Mammalia > Artiodactyla > Bovidae > Ovis > Ovis canadensis. Next base: position 65,626,451 of record NC_091259.1, read on the forward strand.
AGAAGATGAGATGTCAGGTTTCATTTTTGATAAAGGGTAATCAGTCTACCCCCACCCTCCCCACCCCCCACCCCCCCACCACCACAAGCTTTTGCCTGCTTCACTATTTCAGTTCTTTTGTAACACTGCCCTGGTAAATGAGTTGGTTAGGCTAGGAACATTGATTTATTGGAATGGGCCTATGTTTCCATCACTCTGGGTTAAAAATAAAAAGTGTTGGTGCCTAGGACTGTCATAAAGAACCCCAGGGTAGAATAGATGACAAGCCACAAGAGATGAGTAGGTAACTGACTGAGATGTCAGAGGTGGGTCAGGGAACAATTCACCTTGAAAAGTAATGTTTGAACTGTGCTTGGGAGGAGGGATAGAATTCTCTCTGGGGAAAAGTGCAAGCACAGAGGGGGAAAGTGAGGAACCTCAGGATGACTTGACATGTGTATCTTATTGTAGTTCATCCTCCTAAGAGTCTAATGAGGTGAGTCCCGCCAATATCTCCATTCTGCATTTGAGGAAACTGAATTCAGTGGGATTGAGTTCCCTGCCCACAGACATACTGCACCAAAGTGGTCAAATCAGGCTCAGACACTGGCTGTGTGACTTTGAAACCCTCTCTCCTACCCTACAGAGTTCTATACAGGAGGCTGGGTTTGATAGAATTGGAAAGTAAACTTGAATTCACTGAAATCAATAAGCTAGGGCATTTATAAAAATAGAATTGGCTCTCTTTTCTAATTTTCTAGCCCTTTCATTTGCTTTCATTTGACTGAGTTGTGTAGTTATTTTTGCCTTCACTTTGAAAGTGAAATCTCTGCAGGTTGGGGAGGCGCTTATATGACTGACAACCCCAGTTGCATTCAAAGTGCAGGTTAGCTATGCCCAATGTCTGGCTTCTGAAAGAAAACAGTCTTCTTTGAGGAGCGATTAAGAGAATGTGGTCAAAAAATGGGAGAACTCGTAGAAAGGGACCCTAAGAAAATACATATGATAAATATTACTTTGATTTTCAACATTTATATCAACAGGACACATGTTTCAGAGTTCCTGCAAAAATTGGAAGTGGGTGGTCTTCGACATTTTCCTAAGAGTTCAAGTGATAAATAAAAAAAATGCTCCAAGTGCCCCCAAAGAATGGCTTAAGGAGAAATAGAAACAAAACTCAAAAGAAGGAACCATGATACTTTTCAGAGTAGATACAAAGATGCTTAATAATTTACTTCATTGCAGGATCCAATATAACACTTGAAAGCTTCAATAAATAAGCATAATGGGTTCCCTTTAAAAAATGTATTGGTTGGCAATTTATTTACTCATGTATATGCACCTTATGGTATGTGACATGTTGCCTTTCCTCTCTTCAAGGAAAATTGCTCTATAGGAGGCAGGAGGCTTTAATTAGTGCTGGCAGCTATGGCCAGAGACTCTTTCCTTTCCATAGTTAATTTCTCTCATCCTGCATAGCCTTCTAGGTCTATCTTTCATCTATCTTTTCTTTTTTCTCTCTTCTCTGTTTCTTCCTCTCATTTCTTTTTTGATCTTTCCCTTTTTTCTGTTTATCTCTTTTCTTTCCTTCCTCTTTCTCTGTTTTAGGTTTTCTTCTTTCCTTTCTTTCTCCTTCCTTCCACCTCTCCCTCCCTCTTTTCCCTTCTTCCTTCTTTTTCTTCCTTCTTACTCATTCATTCACACCTCAACAAATGTCAACAAATCTGGCCCCAAGAGATCCCAAATGCATGAGAGGACTCATATATGAAACTAGGCTATGGTATTACTGGTATCATAAATGATGCTTGTAGGAAATTTGAAGCACATAAGTGATATGTAAGTGACAATTAATATAAACTTTCTATAAAGCAATTTGAAAGCAAAGCTTCCAAAGTGGGCATACACACTGACCCAGTAATTCTACTTTGGGGAATCTATCTTAAATGATAGAGGAAAAAATAAATCTCTGAATATGGAAGAAGCTTTATGCAAAAGATATTTATCATAACAATATTTATTACAATAAACAAAAATAATTCAAATATGCTTTTCAAAAGCTCTAAGTTGTTTAAAAAATAATGTGCATTTACTCAATAAGGTCAGTTCTCTAAGATAGGGATTAAAGGAGGATTCTAGAAAGGCTTCCTGTAAGAGTTGACAAGTAAGCAAAATTTTGGGTCAATAAACAAATAATTGCTCCAGAAACAGCATTAACAATCTTAAGTAACTGCCAAGGGGTCTGTACTATGTAAGTGTTTTAACATGCTTGTCTTTTACTGTTTATCAGACACCTACTATGTGGCATTTTGCTTGATTTTCAATTTCTACTTGGGCATATCTAATGTTAAAGTCTCCCAGGAATTCTGAGAGGTTAGTATGAGAATCATTATTTTAAATATCAGGAAGATGAAGCTCAGAGAAAAGAAACCACTTGCCCAAGTTCAAACAAAAAAGTCGTGATGGTGGGATTTAAGCCTAGGTCTCCTTATTCAAAGTCTGGTGCTTGTTCCAGTCTCTCGGCTGACATGATGAGATTTCTACATTGCCACATAATGGAGTATGCAAAACTCAGAAGCATCAGATAATCTGGAAGTGGAGAGGATACTTTTTCCTAGGCTTTTGCGTTTGTTTGTTTCCCATTTGGGTAAAGGCTCCACACCATTCTTACAAAGTCAGTAGTGCTCCTCTTTGGCAAGCTCAAATGAAGACAGTAGTTATGAAATGTAGCTATTAAGAAGTTATTAAGACAGTAGCTTCCTGTTGTGAAATCACAGCAATGTCTGCTCACTGTGGTTAGTCCAAAGGGCTGGTCAGGGCTGCAAGGCACGGTAACCTTCACTGAACTGGATATATTGGCAGTTTGCACCAAAGGTAGTCTCAGCTGCACTGAGGAAGGTCATGTTTAAAACACCATCTCTCCCTGTTAATGCCACTTGGCCTAATCAGATGCTGTCACCGAAGAGAAATGACTACAGTGATAGATCTCTTGGCAGTTTCCAAAGCATGTCTATGTACATTTGGATTCTCACAATAATCGTATAAAGTAAGACCAGGCAAGCTTCAGTACCTTTGCTTGAGAGATGAGGAAATTGAACTCTGGTGAATTCAAATGCTATGGCAGTGCTGTAAATGGGTGCTTTCATTGTGCAAAGTAATATGAGCACATGTTAACAGCAACTTAGGGCTTCACCAGTGGCTCAGTGGGTAAAGAATCCTTCTGCAATGCAGGAAACTCAGGACATGCGTGTTTGATCCCTCAGTTGGGAAAATCTTCTGGAGGAGGGCATGGCAACCCATTCCAGTATTCTTGCCTGGAAAATCCCATGGACAGAGGAGCCTGGTGGGTCACAAAGAGGTCCATAAGGTCGCAAAGAGTTGTACATGACTGAAGTGACTCAGCACGCATGCACACAAACAGCAACTTAAAACTACACCTGTTCTTCCACCCCAGGAATTCCACTTTGGAGAAACTGTCCTACGGAAAGAATACAAAAATAAACAAATAGCTATGCACTCAGAGACAATGATAACAATGTTATCTGAAATAACAATAACTAGAAACCACCACCATGTCAACACCTTTAGGAAGAAAGAGCATGAGAGAAGAATCCCCATGAAAGAGATTTGATGATGTTGTTGTCGTTCAGTCACTAGGTCCTGTCTGATTCTCTTGCTATCCCATGAACTGTATAGCCTACCAGGCTCCTCTGTCTGTGGGATTTCCCCAGCAAGAATACTGGAGAGGATTCCCTTCTCCAGGGAATCTTCCCAACCCAGGGATCAAACCTGAGTCTCCCACAATTGCAGGCAGGTTCTTTACCACTGAGCCACCAGGGAAGTCCCACGAATGAGATTAGTGCTCAGTAAAAAGAGACCCCAGAGAGCTCTCCAGAGCTCTTCCTGCCATGTGAGGACACAATGAGAAGTCAGCAGTCTGCAACCTGAAAGAACCTGATGATGCTGGTACCTCGATCTTGGACTTCCAGCCTCCAGAACTGAGAGAAATAGTATAGATTTCTGTGGTTTATAAGCCACCCAGTTTATGGTATATTTGTTACAACAGATTGAACTAAGGCAATATCTCTATAAGACAATGAATATTATTACAGCTGAAGCTGCGGCATAGTAGCTTAACTTGGTCTCAGTTTGTAAATGGCAGAGCTGGGCTGCAAACCCAGGCCTCCTGGTTTCTGAGCCCACACTCTCCCACACTGCCCAGCTAGTCTCTCTCTGACATCTGAGAACCACAAAGTACGTGCTTAACTAGGTTTCCAGTTTTTTACCCAGATCATCTCATTTCATTCTCCCACTAGCACTATGAGGAATATACTACAATTATTCCAATTTTTACAGATAAAGAAGCTGGTGTCTGAGGAAATTAAGTTCTTTGCTCAAGATCCCACAACCCTGATACAGGCAGGCCAACTTCTGGGTCCTTGCATTTGACAGCTACAATAAACTGCCCGCTTCTTTTTAGTATTCTTTAGCATCTCTTCCTAAACGCTCTTACAATGAAGGTGCTTTTCATTATGATTTCAATTAAATGTTCACTGGCTGCCTTTTTTTGTAACTAGAGTTTTACTGGAACACAGCCAAGCCTATTCATTTACATATTACCTATGGCTGCTTTGCTACAAAGGCAGAGTTGAGTGAGAAACAGACTTTAGATCCACAAATGCTAAAATGTTCATTACCTGGCCGTTGATAGAATAAGTTTGCTGACCCTTGATTTTAATCCTCAGTGAGCATGTAAAGGTAACAAGGGAATCCTGGTTTCCCAACCATCAGTAGGAAGGAAGTGAGGAAACATGTGCATTTGCACATTTGTACAGTTGTGCTGTATGTACATTTGTAGGTGTGACACAGTCATGCTCCAAATCTGCAGCTCTCTCTTCTCTCTGATTAGGTCAGACTAGCAAAATCTAGAACAAACGGTGTACATTTGTAGGTGTGACACAGTCATGCTCCAAATCTGCAGCTCTCTCTTCTCTCTAACTAGGTCAGACTAGCAAAATCTAGAACAAACGGTGTGACTAGCACTCTGGTTTCTTCTCTAAACCATTCCACGAAGGCCTGAACAATCATAAAAGGGGCAATGACTGCCCCTGGGGTCTTTTGTAAATTGCCAACATTAAAACCACTTTGAATGACTCAGCTATGTCCACAGGATTAAAAAAAATTGAGCAGACAAGTGAGAACTGAGAGTTTCAAAGAACATTCCAGTCATTTCAGAAGTTTCCAGAAACAGGAACTCAGTAAATAGGAAGACATGCCCTTTAGAACCAGAAGAGTCTTTCTGTGGCAGTGGGCCTCGGGGGCATTCCAGCTTGGGATGGGGTGGGGTAATATTTGGCAGCCCCTGAAATTGAAACAAAGTGTCCAGGAGGCAAAAGAATGGACAAAACAGCCTCAGGACAGTGAAGCAAAACTACAGGCAACGGAAAAGCTGGTGACAATCAGGGTTTATGCCCAATCAGTCTCTTCGTCCTTGGGCTAGGGCTGTTCTTATAAACACAGAAAGAAGTTTGGGCAGATCTAAAGAAGTAAGAAGAAAAACACCTTCTGAATGCTTCTGTATGTTGTACATACTAAGCTACATTGCTCTCTTATGACATTGTTGGTGCTGTCCTCAATTTAGAGATGAGGAAACTGAGGCTCAGAAAGACCAAAGAACTTGCTTAAGATTATACATCTAATAATAATAATGCTGCTCACTTAATGCTACATGGTATGGTGGTTTGAGGATGGATTCCAGACCCAAGAGCTCTAGGGTTTGTATCTCAACTCTGCCTCTTACCTTGAATATATCACTTGACTGTGGTTCATTTTCTTCATCTGCTAAGTAGGGATAGCATTTGCACTTACCTTGAGCAGTCATAAGGAGTTAATAAGTTAGTTGATTTGTACAGTGCTTAGAACACTTTTTGACACATAGTATAAGTGTTTAAATTAAAACTACTTGCCAGGCAGTGTCCTAAGTACTTCTTATACATGATTCATAGATTCCTAACAACAGCCCTATAGAATAAGTTCTCCCTCATATTATAAGTGAAAAATCTAAGACCCCAGGCAAACAAGCGATTTTTTTCAAATGGAAAAGCCAAGAGGCAAATGTAAACAGCCGAATTCCAGAGCTGACACTTTTAATCATGTTGCTACGCTGCTTTAACCTGGTGAGCAGTAGAGATCTATCATTTCCCGCGCTCATGGCCTCAATGTTTTCTCACTTGGCACCTTCCTTGGTGCTGCAGCTCTGTTTGAGCATGTGCTCCGTCACGGGAGACCCAAATGATCTCAAGCCTCAGACTCTGGCTCACTTACCAGGTCACTTTCTATTTCCTGTCTGGGTTTGCCTTGTGCCTGGATCTGAATTCACGGGCTCTCTCTTTATCAACTCTCGGTGGCTATTAGTGGAGAGACACTTTGTTCAGGATAGTTTCCTGCTGGGCATTTTTCAATGCCTTCAATGTACTCTAAAAAGAGTATTGTCCAGTATGGGAATCTGGCCGAAAGACTATACAGTAAAGTAGAGAAGACATGCAGCTGGATTCTTAGGATGAGGCTCAAGATCTGAGTATCAGTTTGCTCAGGCTGCCGTAACTACATACCATAGACTGGCTGAACTAAACCACAGAAATCCACTCCTCACCCATCTGGAGGCTGGAAGTCCAAGACCAAGGTGCTGGCAGGGTTGGTCTCTTCTGTGGCTTCTCTGCTTGCATATGGCCATCTTCTCCCTGTGTTTCACATGGTTTGTCTGTGTGTCTGTGTCCTAATCTTCTCTTCTTATGATGACACGAGTCATACCGGATTAGGGCTCATCCATGTGACCTCATTTTACCTTGTGTGTGTGGGCTTAGTCATGTCTGACTCTTTGTGGCCCCATGGACTGTAGCTAGCCAGGCTCCTCTGTCCATGGAATGTTTTAGGCAAAAATACTGGAATGGTTGTCACTTCCTACCCCAGAGGATCTTCCCAATCCAGAAATCCCACTGATGTCTTCTGCGCATCTCCTGCTTTGGCAGGTGGATTCTTTATCACTAGATCCACCTGGGCCCTTTTTATCTTAGCTACCTCTTTAAAGAAGCCCTATCTTGGAATACAGTCACATTCCAAGGTATTAGATATTAGGACTTCAACATTTGAACTTTGGAGAGACAGAATTCAGTTCATGACAGCCAAGCTCCACCACATTTTAGCTGCATGGCTTTGGGCAAGACACAGAATTGCCCCAGTCTTTAATTTTCCTCCCTCTGTAAAATGAAACAAGAGAAAAACCTACCTCATCAGAAGATTGTTGTATAAGGCAACTGTAACAACATTGGGGCCTGCAAATTTATTTTGCCTCCCAAGCCTATAAAAAACATAGAGATAATGGTAGTATATGCAGAATACATGTCTGATTTTAAACATTGTACTTTAATAGGGACATTGGCAAATTGGAGTTGCAATTTAAGAGGAACCAGAATCATGAAGGATCTGGAATAGAGGACAGAGAAAGAACCATTAAGTAAACCAAGACATTTAGTTAAAAAAAAAAAAAAGATGAGATGGGGAAGGAGAATGCAGACAGTCATCTTAAAATACTTGTACAGTGTTATGTTGAAAGGGGAATGGAATTTGTCTGTTTGGTTCTGGAGAGGAGATTCAATGACAAAGTGTATAGGGACTAATATCTGAGCCCAATAACGAGGACAGTTTCTAACAGAGCATTCAAAGCTGAGGCACTGTTTCCTTTCTCAGAAGATATAAGACCCAGGTGCTTTGCTGAGCATCTGCTCTGTCAAACATGATGTTACACAGTTTCACATAGAGTGGAGAAGAGAGAATCAATCCTACACTGGTTAGGAGGTTGGAATAGCCAGTCTCTGAAGTTTCTTCAGTTTTGAGGATCTGTCTCCCATAAAGTATATTGCCTATGTGAAAGGAAAACTTATGCAAGCATATTTTAGTTAATGGAGTTATCTTAGAAGGAAGCAGAGATGCTCATGAAACTTCCTGCAAAAAGTATAAATTTCTTATAAGGAACTGGGACTGGAAACTAAAATGTTTTCAAAGATAGAAGCAATTTCTCTCCCTTCCTTACTGATCATGACTCTCAAATGCTGCCTTTAGCCCCAGATTCCAGCTCATATTTCAGGTCCAGCATACTCAGCTGATTGGCTAGAATTTCTGACTTTTAAGTCCAAAGGAACTCAGCTCCAGTAGAACCATGCTTGCTTCAGTGATCTATGGCAAAGGCAGGATGGCATGGAGGGAGTCCATGGGTCAGGGAGCTCTCGTGGCCCACCTTGTAAGAATGAGTCAAAGCTTTCAGAACACAGGGCTGGTACCTGCCCTAAATCATGGTTATGTGAGGATTTCTCAAATTCCTGGATAGAGACTTTTGACTTCCTCTTCTCTCAGAGATTCTGTTTCCATAGGTATTGGGTAGGGTTTGGAAGTCTATATTTTTGAATTGTTCTCCTCAATGATGCTAACATGAAATTGTGTATTATATTATATTATTATATTGTGATTCTGTCCTTCATGCTGCTAAGTTCATTTCCCATTTTCTCCTTACATGTGGAGAAAAGGGAGCCCTCCTACACTATTGGTGGGAATGTACATGGGTGTAGCCACCATGGAGAACAGTATGAAAATTCCTTTAAAAACTAAAAATAGTTACCACACGATCCAACAATACCACTCCTGGGCATATATCCGGAAAAGACAAAAACTCTAATTCAAAAGATACATGCATCTCATTATTCATAGCAGCATCGTTTACAATAGCCAAGACATAGAAGTAAACTAAATGTCCACTGACAGATGAATGGATACAAAGGATGTGGGTGTATGTGTGTAATACACACACACACACAACAGAATATTACTCAGTAATAAAAAAGACTGAAATAAAGCCATTTGCAGCAACATGGATAGACCTAGAGATGATCATACTAAGTGAAGTCAGACATAAAAAGACAAATATCATATGATATCACTAATATGTGGAAACTAAAAAATTAATACAAATGAGCTTATTTACAAAAGAGAAATAGACTCACAGACCTAGAAAATAAGCTTATGGTTACCAAAGGGGAAGAGCAGGGGAGGGATAAATTGGGAATTTGGGATTAACATATATACTTTTGTATATAAAATAGATAAACAACAAGGGCCCACTGTATAGCACAGGGGACTGTAGTCAATATTGTCTAATAACTTATAATGGAAAGAATCGGAAAAAGAATATATATATATGCATATATATGTGCGTATAACTGAATCCTTTTGTTGTACACCCAAAACATTGCAAATCATCAACCAGCTATATACTTCAATAAGAAAACACACACCTTTGCTGCACAGAAATGTGCTTATGCCTTTCACATAACATCTGTTATATTTTCCTTACTCTGTCTTATAACCCTAACTTAGCCATATGTTCCTGAAGGGCACAGATTATTTATTCCAGATCTTGCCAATCCCAGAGCATTTACCACAGTGCCAACATGGCTCTAATTTCCCATAGAAACAATACGGTTCTGAGAACCCACAATAAGCTACATTAATAAGATGTTTCTTACCTCCCCAACCAAGGCAGGGAAACCTACTCCAGAAATGCCTAATTGTTCTGTGATTCGACATAGCTGGGTAGTCAGGCTGGGATGAGGGTGATTAATTACAAGCGGCGTGCTGTGCTGCCCCAGAGGCTGGTAGCCTATGTTACACAGTCAATTAGCTCCAGACACAGTCTTCTAGGTTGTTATTTATTACCGGGTATGTCTGAGCAGTGAATCCCGTGAGGCAGAGAACAAGTGAGGGGATCTGTCACCGTGGGCCTCCAGGCAGAAAAACCAGAGAGTGTGGTGGGGGGACTGGGAACCCCTGAACAGAGGCCATGCCCTGCAAGTCAGGCAGCTGGAGAGGTTCCAGATCCTCCCATCCACAGCTCTCAATACACAAGACGAAGAAGAGCTAAACAAATTCAGTTCAACTGGAGTGTGCCAGACACCAAGGAGGCCCTGGGGTAGAGAACACAAAAAAACTAAGATTTGTGCATGAGAAGACTATGAGATGGTGGGTGAGGAAGAGGCCTAAGCTTGAGAAAAGAGAGATGACCCTGAACTCTTGAAAGAGCTCTCCCTGGCCTTAGGAGACGGGTTGTAGATGAGAAATCAAAAGACAGCTCATGAGTGCTGTGGATCATTGTTATTGGAAGGCTGAAGAACATCACTTCTGACAAAGGTGATCTGGAAGGAAGTGGAATGCCAGCCAGACTTGGAGAATAAAAGGAAGAGCATTGTAGGAAAGAGGGGGCAAAAGAAAGGTTAAGCCTTGTAGACACCTCCTCTCATAGTACTTGGTGTTGTTGAAAGACAGGGTTACATAGTGGAAACACCCTGGATACTGGGGCCAGATTCAACCTGACTTTGAAAATCCTGGGTTCTGTCACTTACCTTGAGCTAATTTCTTACCCATCTGGGGCTGTTTCCTAACCTGTGAAAAGGGAAAAAGATATTTATCTCAATGTGTGGTTATGAAGACAGACTGAGATAATCATGTATGTGGAACACCTGGTTGATTCTCAAAAAGTGATAATTCATGTTATTATTACTGCAGTTCAAAACAGACCCAAAAAGCCGGCTTACCCATTCCACTGTTGAGAATGAGGGAAGAGATGTAAGTTATCCAAGATTACAAACTGGTAAACAGCAGAGCTGAAATTTAAACTCATAATCTGGAGAAGGCAATGGCACCCCACTCCAGTACTCTTGCCTGGAAAATCCCATGGATGAAGGAGCCTTGTAGGCTGCAGTCCATGGAGTCGCTAGGAGTTGGACATGACTAAGTGACTTCACTTTCACTTTTCACTTTCATGCATTGGAGAAGGAAATGGCAACCCACTCCAGTATGCTTGCCTGGAGAATCCCAGGGACGGGGGAGCCTGGTAGGCTGCCGTCTATGGGGTCGCACAGAATCAGACACGACTGAAGCAACTTAGCAGCAGCAGCAATCTGATTCCAAAGTGCATGCCTTCCCCAGTACATCTTAAAGAGAATGGGAAACACAGGGAATATTTAAGGGAAAATGAGTACAAAATCTTGCATAGAAGTGAAAGTTCTTAGAAAGAGGTGTGCTTGTGCATGCTAAAAAGTTAGTATATTCACCACTGGCTTCAATCGCTTTGAACTCCCTGCCCACCTCTGCCCTCATCTCCTGTACCTCTTCCTGCCACTTCCTCTGGCCTTGCTTCCTCTGGCTTCTGTTTCTTCCTGCCATCCTCATGCCTGAGGATCCAGGGCAGCTTGGTAATATCTTGGAGAGCTTTTCCCCTTCCTAATAAACTGAGCAGAGCTCCTGGTAGAATTTTCCAGATCTCAGAGACTAGAGACACAAGCTCTGTAATGTCACACTTAACCATTTTCTCCACAAAAGGACCCCACACCAACAGAGAAATGGGGAGAATAGAGTTAAGAACCAGTTTCTGAGAGGGCTGGGGACCAACAGCTGTTTTTTTTTTTTTTTTGGTCCTGGAGTCCAGTGACAATGTCCATTTCCTCCAACTGGACTCTCTCACTGTGATAAATTATCTTGTGGTGTCTGCTCACGACCATTTGCAATTTTGCTCCAAATAAGCTTCATCCATCCACACTTCCATATGATATCTGTGTCCACTGGTGTTTGACACTTGGAACTGGGAGTCAATTTCTCTCTAAGAGGCTCCTCAACTTCCAAGTAGCGTCATGGTGTAGATAAGTAGCATCATGGTATAGATCACGTGGTTACATAGGTACACCTTCTGCTGCTGCTGCTGCTAAGTTGCTTCAGTCAAGTCCAACTCTGTACAACCCCACAGATGGCAGCCCACCAGGCTCCCCTGTCCCTGGGATTCTCCAGGCAAGAACACTGGAGTGGGGTGCCATTTCCTTCTCCAATGCATGAAAGTGAAAAGTCAAACTGAAGTCTCTCAGTCGTGCCTGACTCTTTGCGCCCCCATGGACTGCAGCCTACCAAGCCCCTCAGTCTATGGGATTTTCCAGGCAAGAGTACTGGAGTGGGGTGCCATTGCCTTCTCCGGGTACACCTTCTAGTCACCTCTGAAAATCAGTTCCAGTGTAGCTGTTTCCCTGTTGCAGTATTATTATTATTGTTACTCTTTCGAGTACCAACCCTACAAGCCAGTTTTCTTAGTTAGGAAGCCCGGATTCTTCTTTTTCTTCTTCCTCTTCTCCTCTTCATCTGTACCCACCTCCTCATCCTTCTTCCTCTTTTAGGAGTAATGATATCTCTAGGTCTTTCAGAAAGAAATCCTTGCCATTTCCTCCAAAATTATAATAGCTAACTTTGAGCTAAACACTCAATCACTAAACCAGGACTTAAAAGAAGCTTAGAACTAAACACCCCAAAAGCATTCTGCAACCTGGAACACTCTGACATGTGGATGTTGACCGGAAACTCTTGTTACAGCAGTGGTTCTCAAAGTCTAACATGCATTAGAATTACCCAGGTTCTAAGATGTCTACCATATTCCCTGGTGATGTTGATACTGCTGGTCTGGGGACCACTTCGAGAACCGCTTTTTTAGAATTCCTCTTTGCTTCTGCATTGTTGAAATTTAGCCAGTTCTCAGCTGGGCTCAGTGGTAAAGAACTTGCCTGCAAATGAAGGAGATCAGGTTTGATCCCAGGGTCGGGAAAATCCTCTGGAGGAAGAAATGGTAACCCATTCCAGTATTCTTGCCTGGGAAATACCATGGACAGAGGAGACTGGGGGGCTACAGTCCATGGAGTTGCCAAAAAGTCGGACATAACAGAGTGACTAAACAGCAACAACACTTAGGATCCTGGGGAGCCTCCACTCTCCTTTCTGCTGACCTTCTGCTCTTAATTAGGGCCAGGAATTGGCTTGAGTTGTCATTGACTTTTCCAAATGGTGAAAACAATCTCCCTTTGAGAGTCAACACAAATGGTACCAAAGGGTGACTCTAGGCATGCTCCAAAAAGTTGTCTTATCAACCTGAAAAGCTCATTTAAGCTCAATAGCCAGGGGAATGTCAAGTATGTAAATTATATAGAAATCTTGCCCAACAGGGAAGGTCAATATGGAAATACTATCAGAAGTGTCATGTTTCTTTATCCTTTGGGTTATAAAACGGAAAAAAGGACTTTCACTTACTTGGCCACTTCATGTTTATTGTTTAACAACCCTCTCCCCGATGCCTTATTTGTGTATGTGTAAGCTCACACAGCCAACGGCTAGATGCACATTGTCCTCACCAAATGATCTGGTACAACTGATTGTTCAAAAGAGAGGGGATATACGTATACCTATGGCTGATTCATGTTGAGATTTGACAGAAAACAGCAAAATTCTGTAAAGCAATTATCCTTCAATTTAAAAATAAATAAATTTAAAAACATACAGCTGAAAATTCTTCCTTCATTCAGAAAAGAGATGGCAGAGAGGGGAAAGAGATTTTTTTCTCCTATTTTACCCAGAAGCTAAGCAGGCATGCTCAGTTGCTCCATTATGTCCTACTCTTTGCAACCCCAGGGACTACAGCCTGCCAGGTTCCTCTGTCCATGGAATTTTCCAGGCAAGAATACAGGAGGAGATTGCCATTTCTCACTCTACAGAGCCTAAGTGAGTGAGTGAGTGAAGTCGCTCAGTCGTGTCCGACTCTTTGCGACCCCATGGACTATAACCTACCAGGCTTCTCCCGCCATGGGATTCTCCAGGCAAGAGTACTGGAGTGGGTTGCCATTTTCTTCTCCAGGGGATCTTCCCGACCCAGGGATCGAACCCGGGTCTCCAGCATTCCAGGCAGATGCTTTAACCTCTGAGCCACCAAAGAGGCTAAGATGAAACTGTAATTGGTTCCCTCTCCATAGATTTCACTTAAGGGTTAGTTCTCTTGAGTCAGGTCCTTTGAGCAGGGCTCTCTGTTCAGGACACAGGGCTCAGGGCAACCCTGAGTGGTTCAAGGCCCTGATACAGTGTTTTCCACCATAGCAGGCACCATAGCATGTGAACAAGTATCAAAAAGCATGAGTTTCAAAGTCAAATATGTTTAGGAAACTTAAACAAGTTTGTTTAGGACTTCTCAGAGCCTTTATCTTGGTGATGTTTATCACGGATCTCTCAGAGAAAGGACAATTCTATCGACATTTCATAAACTTAACTTTTAAGTAGGCAATACAGTCAATAGTCCAAAATTCAGAATGTATAAAAGTGTATATACTTCAAGAAGCTTTTTTCTTCATCCAGTTCATCTCACCACAAGCAGTATTATTTTCTTGTATATTTTTCTAGAAATAACTTATTCATATATAACAAATATATAAGGACTGAAAGGAGATCAAACAAGTCAATTCTAAAGGAAATCAACCCTGAATATTCATTGGAAGGACTGATACTGAAGCTGAAGCTCCAATACTTTGGCCACCTGATGCAAAGAGCTGACTCATTGGAAAATACACTGATGCTGGGAAACGCTGAAGGCAGAGGGAGAAGCAGGTGGCAGAGGATGAGATGGTTGAATGACATCACCGACTCAATGGACATAAGTCTGAGCAAACTCTGGGAGATAGTGAAGGACAGGGAAGCCTGGCATGCTGCAGTCCATGGGGTTGCAAAGAGTCGAACACGACTGAGCAACTGAACAACAACAAATAAATTTTCTCTATTTCTAAATAAATGGCATCAAATTATAAATACTAGTATATACCTAATTTTTCTCTTACCAAATATTCTTAGTACGTTAAAAAGAATCCTTATATTTAATGACACCATTTCATGACTGTGCCAGTTATGTTTTTCATGAATATGTGATTTTCCCCCCTAATTTTCAGTTATTGGAAATATTTCTATAATTCATAACCTCACATGGAGATATTTTTCCATATGTGAGACAAATTCCAGGAAGTGAAATCATCACATCAGTGTATACATAATACAGAATGTATGAGAGTGCCATATCAAAATTTTGGAGATTTGCTAAAATAAGTGAAGAATGATTTTTTGGTGTAGCAGTAACTTGTATTTTTCTTATTAAGAACAATGTTGAATGTTCTTTCATATATTTAAGACTTGTTTATATCTACTTTTCTGTGAATTCATTATGAAGTTTGCCCTTCTGTTGGATTGTTGGCTTATTTTTATTGATTTGTAAAATCTCTTACTAATGTTTACAGAAGTTTGCCCTTTGTTAGATGAGTCAAAATATTTTTCTCATTTTTTTCTTTGCTTTTTATCTTTGTTGGGTTTTTTTGCCATCAAAATTTTTTCAAAAGTAAACAAAATTATTGCTTTTAAAAGACTTCTATGTTTTTTTTAAAATCATAGTTGAAAAGCTTTTGCTGCTCTGAAATTGTACAAGAATTTATTTACAGTTTCTCTTCGTACTTTCATGTCCTCATTCTAACATTTAAATAGTTGATTCTTTTGAAATTAATACCAGGATAAAGTATGGTTTATACATCCATTCCCCCCCCCCCCCAATTTGGTTAACCAGTTGTGCCAACAAGAATTATTGAGTAACCCATCTTAGCTCCAATGACTTGAAGTATCACTTTTTATCATTAAGTTCTTGTGAGTACTAAGGGCTATTTCCAAACTTTTAATTGTTACACGGATCACTTTCCATTCATGCATCAATAACACACTCTTAATCATTAAGACTTTATAATATGTCTTAATATCTGGTATGTTTGCCCCTTGTCACTCACATTTTTCCAGAATTTTCCTGACTATACATTTTTATTTTTACAATGAACTTTAGATCTAGCTTGCCTGATTTTTTTAAAAAAATTCTAATTGGTATATTTATGGGATTGTTTTAATCTTGTAGATCACCTACTGAGAATTGACATCTTTTTGACTTTGCAGTTTCCTTTCCAACAATATAAAATGCTTTTTTCCCCGTATTTGTTTAAGCCTTTTTGAATCCCTCAAAAGGGTAAATTTTTTGTTATATAGATCTCACGTATTTCTTGTTAAATTTGTTTCAAGATATTTCATCTTTTGTTGATATTGTAAATGGTCTTTTCTGCTATTACTATGAATTTTTTTTTTTTTTTTTGAAGAGACTCGTGTTCTGTGGGACTACCTGGGAAATTCTACTTGACTTTGTGCATCCTCTGTGCTCTAAATAGTGTGTGTCTTGGATGGGAAAACTACAGTTCCAAACAGACCATCCAGGGACCACGTGAGGAAGGAGAGGAGAAAGATTGTTCTTCAGCCTTTGGAAGAGTTGGATAGTTTTGGTCCCATTCTGTCTTGTACAGAAGCACTTAGAGAATATCTCAGCTGGAAGATTGTTAAAAGTTCAAGCAATAACCCACTCCAGTATTCTTGCCTGGAGAATCCCATGGATGGAGGAACCTGGTAGGCTACAGTCCATGGGGTTGCAAAGAGTCGGAAACAACTGAGCGACTTCCGTTTACTTCACATGGAAATGAGAAAACAAATGATCAGAAATTAAAAAAAAAAAAAAAAGACCCACTGAGGTTGGTCAGAGGCTGGGTTTTTGTCGATATCTGTGAACACCTGTAGCTTGGCTTCCTTACCACTAAGAATACACAGCACCCTCTTATTTTGTCCTGAAAGTGAAAGTGAAGTCGCTCAGTCATGCCCAAGTCTTTGCGACCCCATGGATAGTAGCCTGCACCAAGCTCCTCCGTCCATGGGATTTTCAAGGCAAGAGTACTAGAGTGGGTTGCCATTTCCTTCTCCAGGGAATCTTCCCAACCCAGGGATCGAACCCAGGTCTCTCACATTGTAGACAGACATTTTACCATCTGAGCCACCAGGGAGGTCCTGAACTGTCCTTAATTTCTTCATGAATTCCTAAGGGTTTTAGGGTGTGTACCCATTGTTTATTTTGCCCTAGTTCTACACATTCCCTTCTTTTGGCCCTGGGCAATCTTGACTGATCTGTGTTCCTATTTCAGTAAAAACTTTATTTCTTTTCTGCTGCTGCTAAGTCGCTTCAGTCATGACCGACTCTGTGCAACCCCATACATGGCAGCCCACCAGGCTCTGCCACCCCTGGGATTCTCCAGGCAAGAACACTGGACTGGGTTGCCATTTCCTTCTCCAATGCATGAACGTGAAAAGTCAAAGTAAAGTCGCTCAGTTGTGTCCGACTCTTCGCGAGCCCATGGACTGCAGCCTACCAGGCTCCTCCGTCCATGGCATTTTCCAGGCAAGAGTACTGGAGTGGGGTGCCACTGCCTTCTCTGTATCTCTTTTCTAGACCTAGACAAATGGCTGGGTCTATCTGTCAATGCATGAGCAGTCAAGGCTTGGTAGTCTGGTGTGTGTGAACTATGGCTAGGGGGCTACAGGGACCTGAAATGAGTTCTCCTACCCAAAGGGGTTCAGAAAATAAGGAGTTTCTTCTCTTGTTGAATAGGAGCAACGTCTAGAACCCCACCTACTCTGCTTCCTCCTTGATCCCCTAGCCCTTCTCATTTCAGGTAATAGGAGTTTAACTGTGGAACTGTTTAAACCTGATTTAGATCATTAATGATTATCGTTTCTTTGACTTTCATGAGGATCTCCTTCCCTCGTCTCTTCTTGCTCAATCAGGAGTTGAGTGCAGTTTACTATCAAAGTTTTTGTGTGTGTGTGTGTGATAATAATCATGCCATTAAACCTTTTCCAAAAAGGCTTGGGCTGATGTTTTGCTCTGATGGCTACTCTTTGCATGACTTGACGATGATCACCTAAACTCTCAGACTTGTTTCCTCCTCCCACTAATGGGAGACAGTAAATGAACTCTGCTGCTGCTGCTGCTGCTAAGTCGCTTCAGTCGTGTCCGGCTCTATGCGACCCCATACTGAAATATTATTAAGAAATATAAAAATATGCAAAAATTTGGGTGGATCTTAGTAATATACTTTTTGTGTTTAGTTTTTTCTTTGTTCATTTTGCAGCCAACTCAAACTTATAGAAAAGTTGCAAGTATAGTCCCAATGCTTTTTTTTCCGGACTCATTTGAAAATAACCTGCCAATCTGCTGTTCTATCATCTTTGAATATTTGAGGATATATTTTCTACATACGAGGGCATTCTCTTACCTAACCACAGTACAACCATCAAAATAAAGAAACTGCATTAAAATTTGACCACCGTGTGGTCCTCAAACCTTATTTACATTTTATCAATTGTTCCAAAATGCCTTTTAGTGCAGAAGAGTTGAGTTCAGAATCACATGTTACATTTAGGCATCATGTCCTTTTAGTTTCCTTCATCTGGAACAGTTCTTCACTTTTTCTTTGACTTTCATGACCTTTATACTTTTGAAGATTACAGCAGAGTTGTTTCATAAAATGACCCTCAGTGTGAGTTTGTCTGATGTTTTTTCTTGATTAGATTCAGGTTGTGTATCTTTGGCAAGAATATCCCAGAAGCAATGCTGTATTCTTTTCATTGCATCCTATCAAGCACATGATTTTGATTTCTTCCATTGCTGATCAAGTTCACTTTGATCCCTTGATTAAGAGGGTGTCTGTCAGGCTTCTCTGCTGTAAAGTTGCCCCTTTTCCCTTTAGCAGTATAATTTTAGGTAAAAATATTAAATCTAGGAACTTTAAATTTTATAATGTCACTTTATAAAGTTAAATATAACTAAAATTTAAAAAATGCCTATTAGGTATATATATATATATATATGTGTGTATATATATATATATGATAAAACCACATTAAAATGAAAGCAAAGGAATGGTGAACACAAAATTCAGGCTGGCAACTACCTTTGGTCAAAGGAGGTGGGAAGGTGGGGAGATGATAGGAAAAGGAATTCTCAGATTTATATAAGTTGTTGACAAGTTCCAGGTGTCTGTGTTGGGTGGTTGGCTCAGAAAGGCTTATTTATTAAAAACAAAGTAAGAAGTAAAAGAAGGCTATGCTTAGACCAGTGGTGAGAGTGAGTCAAGAACCATTGATTATGATTAATCCAGTTCTATGCACTTAAGGTCCAGTTGTCAAAAGTTAAAAATTGCTTGATAGGTAGGAGTTAGAGAGATATTGAAGAGTGGAAGACACAAACTTCTATGTTCACTTCAAAACCCACTGCCTTTAGCCCCAGCTACAGGGCTTGTGCTTATATTAAAGGAGTCAAATGCTCCACATCCTATTACTCCTTTAGCCATAACTGATTGGTTAGAGCCCAGAGAATAGACTGTGCAGACCTAGGAAAGCCACAATAGCTTAGAGCATTTTGATAGTAAAATCTAGGAAAGTTCTTCTTCCTAGAGCAATTTTGCATTCTCAAATCATTTGCATCTTTCCAGCTTCATTTCCCTTTTGCAAGAATACATGTGGACTTCCAAGTCCTCTACTTCATCCAGGCCCTGGCTCTTTCATGTATGGGTTTGGCATAGTTGATATAGGTGGGCCTTTCTTGGAAAGAGTCCTGGGTTCTAATCCCACTTGTATCCTTAATCATTAAGTGACTCAAGGAAAATAATTTCTCTTCCACAGGCCTCAATTTATCCAACTGGAATTATCCACCCTTCTCTTTACTCCAGAGATTTTGATTGAGTAGGTGTGGGTAGAGCCCAGGCAGGTGTTAAAAAAAAAAAAGCTCAGTTAAGAATCAATGTACTTGCTGATCTTTACAGCTCATTCTCACTTCAGTGGTCTTCTGTTTTCCTAGATGTTCTGCTCTGTGATGGATTTCCACCGAGGAGTTTATCTTTAGAAAACAACCACAACCCATAGATGTTGGTAGCCAAATGTCTGCCCTGTGAATCCTGCCCCTAGCTGTAGCCAATTTGTCTAGGGGTTGTCACCTGGTTCAAAACAAGTCAATTATAGTCTCTTTCCTGGGAATTTGTAATTAGGACAAAGATACTCCAGTCTCAGTCTTGAGTGTTCTCTTGAGTCATAGTGGAGATTTCTGTATGGTAACTTTGAGTAATAGAGAAAAATTTTAGAATGAAGCTGATGTACTGAAAAGAGGGAGATGGGAGGTGAGAAATGCATACTGAATTCTCAAATGTTCTTAATTTCCTGGTTCTAGTCCTTGTGGACCCTTGGTTTCTTTCATGTCCTAATGTGATGGTTCATTTTATGTGTCAACTTCACTGCGCTAAAGGGTGCTCAGAGAGATGGTAAGTCATTATTTCTGGGTGTGTCTGTGAGGATGTCTCTAGAAACAATTGAATCAGAAGATTGAGTAAAGATCAACCTCTCCCAATGTGGGTAGCCATCATCCAATCCACTAAGGGTTTGAATAGAACAAAACGGTGGAGGAAGGACTCTTCTTTGCTTGAGTGGAGAAGACTATTTTTTTCTGCTTTTGGACACAGTGCTTGGATTCTTGACTTTCAGATTCAAACTTGGCCTTATCCCATCAGCCCCCCAGGTTCTTAGCCCATTGGATTTGGACTGAATTACAACCCTGGCTTTTCAGCCTGTGGGACTTTTTGATTTCCAGAACCACATGAGCCAATTCCTGTGATAAATCTTTATATATGCATACACATATGCACATATTCATGCTATTGGTTTTATTTCTCCAGGGAATCACACTGACCAAGACGTTTTGGGTAGATGAGATGATGAAATAATAAAATTTCCTTTATTTCACTTAAGTTGCCTCTTTTGAAATAATTGCCTCTCTCCTGTTCACTGCCCAGCTCATCCTCTTTCATTGTAGACTCTAAGAACTTCGTTGTGGGTTGATGAATTATAGACTGAAAAGCTATAAGTGCAAAAAAAACCTCCTGCTTTGGAGGTTAGAAATAGGAATGTCAGAGGGTTGTACAAGTAACTTAAAGCTCTTAGCTTGTCAGAGGAGATAATATTTATTAATTTTACATTAGGAAAAATATATTTGAATATTAGATATTTTAATATTATAGTTCTCTCCATTAGAAAGCCAAAAATCAAAAACAAGAAGTATTCCTCAATGAAAAGACCTAGGATGTTAAACCAATAATGAGAAGCCAGGTCTGTCTACCCAACTGAACAAACAAAACAAATAAAAATCATAAATACCAAGCACTGTCAAGAATATGGAGAAATAAACTCTGTGTGAACTTTTGGTGTGAATATATATTGCTACAATCTTTCTAGAAGGAAATTTAGCAGCACATGCCAAAACTGTGATTTATGTAGCTATGATTTTTGGCCCAGAAATTCCTCTTCTAGGAAGGTATCTTAAGGAAGTACAAAGGTAAATAGAAATATTCTTTCTATTATGGCTTATGATAGTGAAAATATTAAAATAACCTAAATGCTCAAGGGACTTCCCAAGTGGCTCGGTGGGTAAAGAATCCACCTGCAATGCAGGAGACTCAGGAGATGTGGGTTCAATTCTTGGATCAGGAAGATCTCATGGGGAAGGGCATGACAACCCACTCCAGTAGTCTTGCCTGGAGAATTCCATGGACAGAGGAGCCTAGGGGCCTACAGTCCATAGGGTTGCAAAGAGTCAGACCCGACTAAAGAGACTGAGCATGCATGCGAACGCTCCAAGTTACGGTATTGTTATAAGAAATCACACGACTTCAACACTCCAGAACGTTATGCAGCCATTATCAATTACAAGGCAGGTTAGTATTTATTACCTTGAAATTAAAAGACTATTCACAATAGTTTGTTAAAGAAATAGCAAGATACAGAGCAGTATGGATTGAGATTATAAAATTAATATACCTCTCTCTATGCATGGGAAAACATTGTGAAGGACAGATAGAGCAGCTCTGTTTTTAACCATCAAAAAAACAGGAAACACTTCAAATGTACTTCTACTGAAGAATGGATGAAGACACTGTTTATTCATTCATGAAACACTGCTTAGAAATGGAATAAACTATTGCATGTAACAATGCAGATAAATCTTTAATAACATAGTATATGGTATTAATTGCTCTGTTTTCCTTTGAGAAATGGCTTGATTTCTTCTGTTTGTCTTTCTTCTACAGTGATACTTTTAATGATAATAATATCTTCTTTGAAGTGACTTAGAGTTTACCTAGAACTTTCACGCTTATAATTCCACTTGAGTCATGTAACAGGATATTGAGCAAAGAAAATATTTTCATCACCCACTTTTTACCCATGAGAAAACAGAGCTAGTAAGGGGCATAACTGGCATTCATTCGTGGGACTACTTCATCCAAGGCCAGTACTCATTCCCAATAGTAGCCCCAGTGGAGTTTATGGACATTTGCTTTTTTTTTTTTTTAATCATCTGGGCCCCAAAGTCATTCTGTGTTGAAATGGTCTTCTAGTTCCTGGTTCCCAACCCAGCCACTTCAGATTCATTCCCATTTCATGTCTACCTTTCACTCTCCAAACTTCTCCTTGTCAGGTTCTTTCTCTGCACTTTATCCTTGAAAAGTGTCCTCAAGCTTCATTCCTTTCTGCAAAGATATAATTCTGAACTACCTCCAAGAAACATGTTTGTATTATCAGTAAGAACGTTCTAGTGGTGGAATATCTCAATTGACAGCCACCATGAGGTTTGAAAATTACGCTTTTAGACTCTTCCCTGCATACTGCAAGACTCTTCGCTCTCACTGCTGTGATGACTAGGAAGAAGGCTTGCTTACTTTGCCTGGATGTGGTCTTCATAGGGCTGAGAGATGGCAAGCAGTCATAATTGGATCAGCTCTGAATGGGGCAAGTGTTTAGCCATTAGAGCCAATAGGGGAGAGGTACAAGCTACTAAGATTGGGTCAAGAAGAGATAGCAGAGCTGAATATAGTTTCTATAGCAAGGAGACTGAACTATTTATTTAAATACTCCTCAAAAGAACAGACCAGTCCAGATGGCATTTCTGGTAAGTTCCAAGAAGCATTTAAGAATTAGTAACCATTCTCCTCAGCAGTGGCCACAGGATTGGAAAAGGTCAGTTTTCATTCCAATCCCAAAGAAAGGCACTGCCAAAGAATGCTCCAACTACTGCACAATTGCACTCATCTCACATACTAGTAAAGTAATGCTCAAAATTCTCGAAGCCAGGCTTCAGCAATATGTGAACCATGAACATCCAGATATTCAAGCTGGTTTTAGAAAAGGTGGAGGAACC
The DNA here is from genome assembly GCF_042477335.2 of Ovis canadensis. Taxonomy (NCBI): domain Eukaryota; kingdom Metazoa; phylum Chordata; class Mammalia; order Artiodactyla; family Bovidae; genus Ovis; species Ovis canadensis. The sequence continues at coordinate 65,649,468 of NC_091259.1, forward strand.
AGAGATCTAATTGCCAACATCCGCTGGATCATGGAAAAAGCAAGAGAGTTCCAGAAAAACATCTATTTCTGCTTTCTTGACTATGCCAAAGCCTTTGACTGTGTGGATCACAACAAAATGTGCAAAAATTCTGAGAGAGATGGGCATACCAGACCACCTGTCCTGCTTCTTGAGAAATCTGTATGCAAGTCAGGAAGCAACAGTTAGAACTGGACATGGGACAACAGACTGGTTCCAAATAGGAAAAGGAGTACGTCAAGGCTGTATATTGTCACCCTGCTTATTTAACTTCTATGCAGAGTACATCATGAGAAACACTGGGCTGGAAGAAGCACAAGCTGGCATCAAGATTGCTGGGAGAAATATCAATAACCTCAGATATGCAGATGATACCACCCTTATGGCAGAAAGTGAAGAAGAACTAATGAGTCTCATGATGAAAGTGAAAGCGGAGAGTGAAAAAGTTGGCTTTAAGCTCAACATTCAGAAAACTAAGATCATGGCATCTGGTCCCATCACGTCATGGTAAATAGATGGGGAAGCAGTGGAAAAGCGGCTGATTTTATTTTTCTGGGCTCCAAAATCACTGCAGATGGTGACTGCAGCCATGAAATTAAAAGACGCTTACTCCTTGGAAGGAAAGTTATGACCAACCTAGACAGCATATTCAAAAGCAGAGACATTACTTTGCCAACAAAGGTCCATCTAGTCAAGGCTATGGTTTTTCCAGTGGTCATGTATGGATGTGAGAGTTGGACTATAATGAAAGCTGAGCACTGAAGAATTGATGCTTTTGAACTGTGGTATTGGAGAAGACTCAAGAGTCCCTTGGTCTGCAAGGAGATCCAATCAGTCCATCCTATCCTAAAGGAGATCAGTCCTGAGTGTTCATTGGAAGGACTGATGTTGAAGCTGAAACGCCAATACTTTGGCCACCTGATGCAGAGAGCTGACTCATTTGAAAAGACCCTGATGCTGGGAAAGTTTGAAAACAGGAAGAGAAGGGGACGACAGAGGATGAGATGGTTGAATGGCATCACTGACTCAATGGACATGAGTTTCGGTGAACTCTAGGAGTTGGTGATGGATAGAGAGGCCTGACATACTGTGTTTCATGGGGTTGCAAAGAGTCGGACACAACTGAGTCACTTAACTGAACTGAACTGAGGCCTGACTGTAGGAAAAAGGAAGACAGTTTTGAACTGATCTCTGGAAGCTCAAGCCGCAACTGGTTTTTAACTTTTGAAAGTACCCTAACTTCACTTGTCATTGCTATTACCAGTAGAAAATAAGCAAAAACTAAATAGCCATGTGCGTTTGGCTGTAGAAGGTCAATTATCTTCATGACTACTTGAGGGCATTTCCAGAGAATTTTCCATAAACATTAAGAGACAAGTCTTCCCTGGTGGCTAAGACAGTAAAGCGTCTGCCTACAATGCGGGAGACCTGGGTTAGATCCCTGGGTCAGGAAGATCCCCTGGAGAAGGTAATGGCAACCCACTCTAGTAATCTTGCCTGGAGAATCCCATGGACAGAGGAGCCTGGTAGGCTACAGTCCATGGGGTCGCAAAGAGTCGGACAGGACTGAGCGACTTCACTTTCACTTTTCACTTTCACAGAACACTGAGTACCCCACCCCCAGACCATGAAGAAGATATATATGGGGAAGGTAAGAGAGGAGAGATGCAAGGTGATATAAGACAAATAAGGGATTGTATTTTTTAGGTCATGGAGAGTCATTAAAAGGTTTTATACAGAAAAGATTCACCTTAGAAAGCTTGCTCTGGCAACCCTGTTGCCAGAGGCTAAGACTGTTTATGGGGCTAAAACTGGAGTTAAGATCAGTTAAGCAGATGGTGACTGCAGCCATGAAATTAAAAGATGCTTACTCCTTGGAAGAAAAGTTATGACCAACCTAGATAGCATATTCAAAAGCAGAGACATTACTTTGCCGACTAAGGTCCGTCTAGTCAAGGCTATGGTTTTTCCAGTAGTCATGTATGGATGTGAGAGTTGGACTGTGAAGAAGGCTGAGAGCCAAGGAATTGATACTTTTGAAGTGTGGTGTTGGAGAAGACTCTTGAGAGTCCCTTGGACTGCAAGGAGATCCAACCAGTCCATTCTGAAGATCAACCCTGTGATTTCTTTGGAAGGAATGATGCTAAAGCTGAAACTCCAGTCCTTTGGCCACCTCATGCGAAGAGTTGGCTCACTGGAAAAGACTCTGATGCTGGGAGGGATTGAGGGCAGGAGGTGAAGGGGACAACAGAGGATGAGATGGCTGGATGGCATCACAGACTCAATGGACATGAGTCTGAGTGAACTTCGGGAGTTGGTGATGGACAGGGAGGCCTGGCGTGCTGTGATTCATGGGGTCGCAATGAGTCGGATACAACTGAGCAACTGAACTGAACTGAACTGAAAGGACTCCTGTAATAGTTGAGAATAACAGTGGCCTAAACTAAGGCAATGCCAGTGAATATGAAGAGCAGTAAACTTTGAAAATATAACACTAATAATGTCATGATATCAAACAATTTTGTAGCATACTGTAAACTAAGCACTATTTAATACAACAAACTAGGAAGCAGGTATTATTATTATCTCCATTTCAAAGATTTTCTGAAACTAAAACCAGGGTGGTTAAGGAACTTGCCCAAGGCCATTTATTCCTGTGGCGCCCAAGGACAAGGAGATGGGGATCTAATTGTACTTGCAGTCAAAGCCTTATCTATCTTGGCATGAATGAACTATGCTAAGGTCCAAGTGGGATCTAGAATGAGCTCAGCTCTCCAGAAGAGTTCAAAAGTTAAACTTCTTCCAAGATTATCCAGGAAGAGGAACTCCATCAGTAGTAAGATGTGGAAGACTGTAACCTGAGAAAAAACTCTGAGCTGGAGGCATAGGTTTAGGGGTTATTAGCAAGCAAGTGCTAATTGAAGGAAGCCTTATGAGGAAAATGGGTTATTTAGGGAAAAGGAGTTGAAAGGAGATGAGTAGAGATGAAATAATACCAAACTGGAAAAGGTTTGAAGATCTCTTGGAATATCAACATTTAAGGGTCTGGTAGATGAAAATCTATACAAGAGATGGAGAAGGAGCATTCAGAGACAAAGGAAGCCTGCTAGCTTGAGCTCGTGGAGGCCAAAGTGAGTTCATGGAGGCCAAAAATAAGAGGTCTTTAAGAAGAGAGAGATCATTAGGGACAGAGACTGCAAAGGTACAAGGTAGACGGAAACTACAGAGTATCCATCAGTTTTAGCAAACAGGAAGCTGGTGACTTGGTAAGAGCAGTCGGAGCCAAAGGCCAGAACCAGGAGCTTAGAGTGATTATGGAATGAGGTCTGAGGAGCAGTCATCACAGACCACTCTTGGAAGAAAATGTTGAGTACAGATTTATCAGACAGGGCCTACCCAGGAAAACACAGCCACTATAAGTATTATTAGAGTAGGAAATGGAAAACCACTCCAATATTCTTGCCTGGAAAATCCCATGGGCAGAGGAGCCTGGCGGGTTACAGTCCATAGGGCCACAATGAATTGGACACGACTGAACCACTGAGCATGGAACCACTGAGTACTATGGAAATTATGAGCAGAGATCAGACCCTACAAATGTGGGAGGAGCCGGGGAAGGAGGGAAATGGAGGGTCAGAGAAGCAGTCTCTAAGCAAACCGCCTAAAGAACCATGTAGGCTGACAAGTTGGACCTGGCAGAGCCATCCTGGAAGGAGGTCTGGCTGCTCCTGAGTGGGGTCGCTAGGGGAATACATGGAGAGCTCTGTGGCTGCTCCTGAGTGGGGTCGCTAGGGGAATACATGGAGAGCTCTGTGGCTGCTTCTGAGTGGGGTCGCTAGGGGAATACATGGAGAGCTCTGTGGCAGCTGCTGTCTCTGGGATAGTCCTTGGCTCTGTGGGTCTGCTCAGGGGCTGGGGAAATGTGTTGGTCAACAGGGTTAGCAGTCAAGAAGGGGAGCTAGAACAAGCCACTGAGCACTTCTGCGGCTGTTCCTTTGTCAGTGTCTAACTGCGGTGACCTCCTGGTTCACTTCTGCCTTCCAAATTTCATGCCTGTTCCTAGGCTGGCAAATCAATGACCAAAGCCATATGAGGAAGAGTACTGGCAAACATGGCTTCTAACTTTAACCAAGTGGACAAAACCCAGTCTAGCACAGAAGGGGAAGAAATATAAAAAGGGGTGGTTTTGCCTTAGTGGAGGACCCTTGAGAAAGCTGCAAGGGCAAAGTTGTAGCACTGAGACAGTGGCTGTAAAGAGGCCTGAAGGAGCAATCCAAGAGACACATGGAAGGGCTAGACAGTATGCTACAAGAGAATGGGCTCTGAATGCTCAGAAGAAGAAGGAAAGGTGGCAAGGATGCCTCTGGCCATTGATACTGTCATAACATAGAAATTATAAAGTCCCCATTGCAAAGGGGAATGGGGTACATTAAGCCAACATGGGGGATAGAGGGACTAGTAAGGAAAACCAGGGCCTTGGAATTTTTCTGGAGGCCATGATAGAGAATGGCATGGGTCTCAGATGGACCATGTAGTTGCAAAGCACATGACTGCAGGCTGAGTAGTTGAATAACGACTGAGAGTTTGGTTGCTAAGAGTGACATGAGCAAGGGAAAGCAGTTTTCACTAATCTGGAAAAAGAGCTTTTGCAAGACAAGGTGTGATTCAGTGCATGCAAGAACTGCATCTTTGTCACTTATGCATCCAGCGCAACACTATTTGATGAACTGAGGTGAAAAGGGGGCAGTAAGAAACTGAAGAAAGGGACCAGCATGGAAATCGTCTAATAGACAGCTCACTGGAGTTTATAACTATGATGAGAGCAATGTCTAAAGCAGTTTCTCAACCTCAGTACATCTGATGTTATAGACCAGATAGTTCTTAGGTATAGGGAACTGTCCTATACATGATTAGAATGGTTAATAACATCTCTGGTCTCCACTACCAGAGACCAGGAGTAGTCCTCTAGTTTTAACAAAAATCTATCCAGACATTGCTAACTGTCCCCTGGAGGGCAAAATCACCCCTAGGTGAGAACTACCCATTTAGAAGAATGCATCCAGCATTTTTCTATCTTGCTAAACCTAGTTTTGACTTCTAGCCAAAGCTATAGTTTTTCCAGTAGTTATGTATGGCTATGAGAGTTGGACTATAAAGAAAGTGAGCACAGAAGAATTGATGCTTTTGAACTGTGGTGTTGGAGAAGACTCTTGAGAGTCTCTTGGACTGCAAGGAGATCCAAACAGTCCATCCTAAAGGAAATCAGTCCTGAATATTCATTGGAAAGACTGATGCTGAAGCTGAAACTCCAATATTTTGGCTACCTGATGTGAAGAACTGACTCATTGGAAAAGACCTTGATGCTGGTAAAGATTGAGGGGAGGAGGAGAAGGGGATGACAGAGGATGAGATGACTGGATGGCATCACCGACTCAATGGACATGAGTTTGAGTAAACTCTGGGAGTTGGTGATGGACAGGGAGGCCTGGAGTGCTATAGTCCATAGGGTCACAAAGAGTTGTACACGACTGAGTGACTGAACTGAACTAAAACTTCTGCTCTACTAGGAGAGATTCAGGGTCAAGTTCAATAGGGCTTTCCTGAAAATAGGAAACAACCTACATATATTCAATAAAGGGCTGGTCAAATTACTCAGAAATATCATACAACCCTTACAAATAATAATGTAAAAATATATTAGCATGTAAATGGGCTCCAGATTCATTTTTCTAAAAGTATTTGTGTGTATATATGTGTATATATTTTGCCTAGGCAAAAGAATGAAAAGATACACACCGAAATGTTAGCAGTGAAAATTTTAGGGAAGGAAGAATGACAGGCTTTTCTTTTCTTTGTTTCTGAATTTTATACAATAATATACATTTTAAAAAAAGGTAGGTATGGGAGGAGAGGGGTATTCTACTCTCAACTAAAAAAGGTGTACACTTGAGAGTTGCGAGTTAAGTTTTATTTGGGGCAAAATGAGGACTGCAGCCCAGGAGGCAGCATCTCAGAGAGCTCTGAGAGACTGTGCCAAAGCGGCAGTGGGGGAAGGTCAACATATGAGGTTTTGGTGAAGGGGAGTTCAATACCACGAAGCACTCATTTTGCAAAAGGTGTTTTACTAGTCATGAGGATCTGATGTCACCATGAAGGGATTTTGTGCTTCGCTGGATATGAGGAAATCCAAGGATTGGGATCATAAAATCTGTTCCTAAAAACATCCAAGTATCTAAAGACTTGTCCTACCAGATTCCCTGGAGCACAGAGTGCCTCACTCCACCCTGAACTTCCTCAGGGGCTGCTGAAGGTCAATGGCTATAGCAGCATGGGGTTCAATCTCTGTACAGGCAAATGGCAAATGCCTTTGTTGTTCACTCATTGGCACTGCCCTTCAGTTCAGTTCAGTTCAGTTCAGTTCAGTCGCTCAGTAGTGTCCGACTCTTTGCGACCCCATGAATCACAGCACGCCAGGCCTCCCTGTCCATCACCATCTCCCAGAGTTCACCCAGACTCACGTCCATCAAGTCAGTGATGCCATCCAGCCATCTCATCCTCTGTCATCCCCTTCTCCTCCTGCCCCCAATCCCTCCCAGTATCAGAATCTTTTCCAATGAGTCAACTCTTCGTATGAGGTGGCCAAAGTACTGGAGCTTCAGCTTTAGCATCATTCCTTCCAAAGAAATTCCAGGGCTGATCTCCTTCAGAATGGACTGGCTGGATCTCCTTGCAGTCCAAGGGACTCTCAAGAGTCTTCTCCAACACCACACTTCAAACGCATCAATTCTTCGGTGCTAAGCCTTCTTCACAGTCCAACCCCCACATCCATACATGACCACAGGAAAAACCATAGCCTTGACTAGAAGGACCTTTGTTGGCAAAGTAATGTCTCTGCTTTTGAATATACTATCTAGGTTGGTCATAACTTTTCTTCCAAGGAGTAAGCGTCTTTTAATTTCATGGCTGCACTCACCATCTGCAGTGATGTTGGAGCCCAAAAAAATAAAGTCTGACACTGTTTCTACTGTTTCCCCATCTATTTCCCATGAAGTGATGGGACTGGATGCCATGATCTTCATTTTCTGAATGTTGAGCTTTAAGCCAACTTTTTCACTCTCCTCTTTCACTTTCATCAAGAGGCTTTTTAGTTCCTCTTCACTTTCTGCCATAAGGGTGGTATCATCTGCATATCTGAGGTGTTTGATATTTCTCCCAGCAATCTTGATGCCAGCTTGTGTTTCTTCCAGTCCAGCATTTCTCATGATGTACTCTGCATATAAGTTAGATAAGCAGGCTGACAATATACAGCCTTCATGTACTCCTTTTCCTATTTGGAACCAGTCTGTTGTTCCATGTCCAGTTCTCACTGTTGCTTCCTGACCTGCATACAGATTTCTCAAGAGGCAGGTCAGGTGGTCTGGTATTCCCATCTCTTTCAGAATTTTCCACATTTTCTTGTGATCCACACAGTTAAAGGCTTTGGCATAGTCAATAAAGAAGAAATAGATGTTTTTCTGGAACTCTCTTGCTTTTTCCATGATCTAGCGGATGTTGGCAATTAGATCTCTGGTTCCTCTGCCTTTTCTAAAACCAGGTTGAACATCAGGGAGTTCATGGTTCACGTATTGCTGAAGTCTGGCTTGGAGAATTTTGAGCACTACTTTACTAGCCTGTGAGATGAGTGCAATTGTGCAGTAGTTAGAGCATTCTTTGGCATTGCCTTTCTTTGGGATTGGAATGAAAACTGACCTTTTCCAGTCCTGTGGCCACTGCTAAGTTTTCCAAATTTGCAGTCATATTGAGTGTAGCACTTTCATAGCATCTTCTATCAATAATTGAAACAGCTCAACTGGAATTCCATCACCTCCACTAGCTTTGTTTGTAGTGATGCTTTCTAAGGCCCATTTGACTTTACATTCCAAGATGTCTGACTCTAGATTAGTGATCACATCATCATGATTATCTGGGTCATGAAGATCTTTTTTGTACAGTTCTTCCATGTATTCTTGCCACCTCTTCTTAATATCTTCTGTTTCTGTTAGGTCCATACTATTTCTGTCCTTTATCTAGCCCATCTTTGCATGAAATGTTCCCTTGGTGTCTCTAATTTTCTTGAAGAGATCTCTAGTCTTTCCCATTCTGTTGTTTTCCTCTATTTCTTTGCATTAATCACTGAAGAAGGCTTTCTTATCTCTTCTTGCTATTCTTTGGAACTCTGCATTCAGATGCATATATCCTTCCTTTCCTCCTTTGTTTTTCATCTCTTTTCTTTTCACAGCTATTTGTAAGGCCTCCTCAGACAGCCATTTTGCTTTTTTGCATTTCTTTTCCATGGGGATGCTCTTGATCCCTGTCTTTTGTACAATGTTACAAACCTCATTCCATTGTTCATCAGGCACTCTATCTATCAGATCTAGGCCCTTAAATCTATTTCTCACTTCCACTGCATAATCATAAGGGATTTGCTTTAGGTCATACCTGAATGGTCTAGCGGTTTTCCCTACTTTCTTCAATTTAAGTCTGAATTTGGCAATATGGAGTCCATGATCTGAGCCACAGTCAGCTCCTGGTCTTGTTTTTGTTGACTGTATAGAGTTTCTCCATCTTTGGCTGCAAAGAATATAATCAATCTGATCTTGGTGTTGACCATCTGGTGATGTCCATGTGTAGAGTCTTCTCTTGTGTTGTTGGAAGAGGGTGTTTGCTATGACCAGTGCATTTTCTTGGCAAAACTCTATTAGTCTTTGCCCTGCTTCATTCTGCATTCCAAGGCCAAATTTGCCTGTTACTCCAGGTGTTTCTTGACTTCCTACTTTTGCATTCCAGTCCCCTATAATGAAAAGGACGTCTTTTTTGGGTGTTAGTTCTAAAAGGTCTTGTAGGTCTTCATAAAACTGTTCAACTTCTGTTTCTTCAGCATTACCAGTTGGGGCATAGACTTGGATAACTGTGATATTGAATGGTTTGCCTTGGAGATGAACAGAGATCATTTTGTCATTTTTGAGATTGCATCCAAGTACTGCATTTCGCACTCTTTTGTTTACCATGATGGCTATTCCATTTCTTCTGAGGGATTTCTGCCCACACTAGTAGATATAATGGTCATCTGAGTTAAATTCACCCATTCCAGTCCATTTTAGTTCGCTGATTCCTAGAATGTCGATGTTCACCCTTGCCATCCTTTGTTTGACCACTTCCAATTTGCCTTGATTCATGGACCTGACATTCCAGGATCCTATGCAATATTGCTCTTTACAGCTTCAGATCTTGCTTTTATCACCAGTCACATCCACAACTGGGTATTGTTTTTGCTTTGGCTCCATCCCTTCATTCTTTCTGGAGTTATTTCTCCACTGATCTGTAGTAGCATACTGGGCATCTAATGACCTGGGGACTCTAGGCCACTCAATATGCCAGCAAATTTGGAAAACTCAGCAGTGGCTACAGGACTGGAAAAGGTCAGTTTTCATTCCAATCCCAAAGAAAGGCAATGCCAAAGAATGTTCAAACTATCGCACAATTGCTCTCATCTCACACGCTAGTAAAGTAGTGCTCAAAATTCTCCAAGCCAGACTTCAGCAATATGTGAACCATGAACTTTCTGATGTTCAAGCTGGTTTTAGAAAAGGCAGAGGAACCAGAGATCAAATTGCCAACATCTGCTGGATCATGGAAAAAGCAAGAGAGTTTCAGAAAAACATCTATTTCTTCTTTATTGACTATGCCAAAGCCTTTGACTGTGTGAATCACAATAAACTATGGAAAATTCTGAAAGAGATGGGAATACCAGACCACCTGACCTGCCTCTTGAGAAATCTGTATGCAGGTCAGGAAGCAACAGTGAGAACTGGACATGGAACAACAGACTGGTTTCAAATAGGAAAAGGGATACGTCAAGGCTGTATATTGTCAGCCTGCTTATTTAACTTATATGCAGAGTACATCATGAGAAATGCTGGACTGGAAGAAGCACAAGCTGGCATCAAGATTGCTGGGAGAAATATCAAACACCTCAGATATGCAGATGACACCACCCTTATGGCAGAAAGTGAAGAGGAACTCAAAAGCCTCTTGATGAAAGTGAAAGAAGAGAGTGAAAAAGTTGGCTAAAACTCAATATTCAGAAAACGAGGATCATGGCATCCAGTCCCATCACTTCATGGGAAATAGATGGGGAAACAGTAGAAACAGTGTCAGACTTTATTTTTTTGGGCTCCAACATCACTGCAGATGGTGACTGCAGCCATGAAATTAAAAGACACTTACTCCTTGGAAGAAAAGTTATGACCAACCTAAGATAGTATATTCAAAAGCAGAGACATTACTTTGCCAACAAAGGTCCTTCTAGTCAAGGCTATGGTTTTTCCTGTGGTCATGTATGGATGTGGGAGTTGGACTGTGAAGAAGGCTTAGCGCCGAAGAATTGATGCGTTTGAAGTGTGGTGTTGGAGAAGACTCTTGAGAGTCCCTTGGACTGCAAGGAGATCCAGCCAGTCCATTCTGAAGGAGATCAGCCCTGGAATTTCTTTGGAAGGAATGATGCTAAAGCTGAAACTCCAGTGCTTTGGCCACCTCATGAGAAGAGTTGACTCATTGGAAAAGACTCTGATACTGGGAGGGATTGGGGGCAGGAGGAGAAGGGGATGACAGAGGATGAGATGGCTGGATGGCATCACTGACTTGATGGACGTGAGTCTGGGTGAACTCTGGGAGTTGGTGAAGGACAGGGAGGCCTGGCGTGCTGTGATTCATGGGGTCGCAGAGTCGGACACGACTGAGCGACTGACCTGAACTGAGACCAAAAAAAGTGGGGATCTGCTTGTTTATGTTCATTTGGCTGGTTTTTGCTCCCTAAGTTACATTCTAAAGAGGTGTCATAATTTGACCTTTGATGTGACTCCTTTAGCATGCGTAGTTTTCTGGTATAATTGAATAAAGCTTTCTGAAAGCTGGAGGATGAGTAAACTGGGCTCTTTCTGCAATCCCTCCTTCCATTGAGAAGTTCAGATAAGTGAACCATTAGGAAGAAGAGTCTCGAAGGAAGTGTACCCAATACAATGGCCTGGAAGCCCCTCTATCTGCTGATGACCCAGTTAAGGAAAGTGCAGCTCCAGGCTTCTCTTTGGGAACAGTCACTCTTTGGCCTAAATTGACTGAAGGCCTTTTTGGTGCAATAGCTACTTATGGGCCTTTATGCATATCTTTAATTACCCGCTGGCTCCGGCTCCCTTCCCCACAGGCCATAACCCTGAGGAAGCAAAGCCTTCAGGCTTTAGTGAGTCAGCACTAATCGGGCCAGAGAAGAACAAAATGAAGGGAGGGCAGCCACTCTGGGGGAACCTGGGTGCCTGAAGCCAGTCAAGCTGTAGGCAGCTACAAGGTGTATATCTCTCCTGTGGGTTTTTTGTTTGGGGAGTGGGTACGAGGGCCAGAAGGGGAGGTAGAGGAAATGAAGAACCCTTTCAAAAGCAACAGAAATAATTTCTTCTTGTGTATTTATAAAGACAAGTTTTTAAAAGTGAGATTTGTTTGACAGTGAGTCATCCCCAACATTTGATGGATATGATTCAGATGACCTTCCCTGACAGCATATTCTGAAAATACAGGGTAAAGTTTCCTGATTGTTCAGAAACCCTCAAAGAGTTCTAAAAGGCAGCATCATCAGCCTGGTTTTTAATCATCTGTATGTTTAGAGGTATTGTTGATAGGTTGAAAGCAAATAATAACAACGCCTGGCTCCGCTGGGAGGAATGGATGCTTTCCTAGGGTTGGCAATAATTAATTGCCATCAGAGGCAGAATATAGAAATCAGGTAGAATTCAAGAGTCCTGAGTTCTAAAACTCTCTCAATAACCAGCAGGATGACCTGACTGTGAACAAGATGCTTTACCAACGTCAGATGAAATACTAGGGCAGAGGTGGGCTACTGTGTTAAGGTCCCCATCAGCCTTCCTTGACAGCCCAGTATTCATGGAGGTTAAGTGTCCATCCTCTGTGACATCTCAGCATCTCATGCTTATCCCTGAAATAACACTTCTCATAGAATATTGTTGTTGCCTCTCTGGTCTGTTAAGTCCTCTTTAGACTGTAGACAGAATCCTGCCTCATTCACCATTTTCCAAGAACTTGGAACATTTTCTCCCTGTTGCACATAGTTAGTAGATATTTGTTCAAGTCTGACTGATCTTAGACTTCCCTATCATTTCCAGCTTCCTGTTTCACTCTTCTGCTTTCTATTATTTTCCCTGCCTTCTCATTTGGTCTAGAATAGAAACTTTGACTCAAGCTTTGGGTGACCTTTGAGTCACTTTAGGGAATCAGCTATGCTAGAGAACTTTTGGGTTTTCACTTTGTTCTTCACAACCATTGTTGTGACCATGAGAATGCACCTCTCAGATATTCACCTATGAGAACATGGCCGCCCAAAGGCCTAAGCTGCTGAGCTCTGAAGTGCATTTTCATGATTTCAAGACCAATCTTCCCAAAGGCTAATTATAGCCAGTGACTGAGTCCAGCAGGAATAATAATGTAGACCTCTTTCTGGTAGACATGAGTCTTCCCTGATGAGTTATCTTTGATATGAGGACTCCTCAGTGGTCTTGCTGAACTCTCCTTGTAACTTCAAACTTGGACTTAGAACTAGTCTAAGACATCTTTCCCCCTCCCTCCCTTCCTTCCTTCTCTCTCCCCTTCATTTGGGGTCATGTTTACATCTGATGGCTCTCTCACCATTCCATCTCACAAAAAATCCCATAATATATTTTATCCAATTTAATCTAGTCTTGGCATCTACTTCTTGGGGGGATCTGTACTAACACAACGATTTTCTCTTAAAGTTTCCTCTACACCATTGGGTTGGTCCCAAGTGTCTTCTTTGCCCTTCACCTACTCTTAGAAAAATGGACCAGGATTAGACTAATCACATCTTCTTGAAAAGAAATCACATTTCTTTCTTTTCAAGGAATTTGGAATTGGTAATATAGTCTCTGTGCATAGCTGTAACTGAACATAACAAATGGTAACCATAGACAGCCATCTTCTGATCACCATGAACTTCAAGAAACAGAGAAACCTGCTCAAGAAAGAAAGAAAACACAATCTCAGTGCCCTAAAGGTAGTATTGTCTGAGTACCTGATAACATTTCTCTTCCTCGTTTCAGACCCCCAAAGTCTTCATTGTCCTTAACTCCTGCAAGGAACTTTAGTATCTATCAAATACATTCTGTTTTTGGCATAAGCTAGTTTAAACTGAATTTTGTTGCTTACAATCAGAAGAATCTAGACTGAGATTCAGTACTCAACTTAATGAAGTTTCAATAACGAAACAGGCCCGTTGCTTACGTATAATGACAGAGCTAAAAGTCATTGATCTACACCCTATTGCAAGGTGATCATATAATTATCATCCAAACTGTGATGCTTTTGAGAGTAAAAAGGGGTGTTATTCATAGTTGAACTGAAACAAGAGGCATAATCCATGACTGCTCTAGACGAACGGGATATCATGGTCATACTATCTCTATAAAAAGAGCCAACCGATAAAATAATTAATGAAACTGGATTCAATGTGGTGTTACAAACCCCTTATAGCATCATTGAAATCCTAGGCATCTCTAAAATAGGAATTTTTGAGTTTTTTTTTTCAGTGTTCTCATTTATCAGATAAGAAAACTGAGGTTCAGAGAGAAGTACTTATCTCAGCTCCACTCAGCTAATAAGTAGAAGAGCTAGACTCAAATCCATGTCTCTAGGCCAGTGCTCTTCCTTCCATGCAGGAGTTCTCAGAAGTGTTGACTAACTTTTAGGGTAAGTTTATGGCTCCTCTCTCTGCCTGGAACATCAAGGCCATTTGGAGTACATAGTCTTAATGAGAGTATATTCCTAAACATTCTTGGGAAGTGTCCTCTTTGTGCCAGTGTGACAAATTGCATTTTCCAAAGATGGTAGCAGTGATATCCTTCACCCCATATGGTCTTCTACAATGGATTCTTGCCACTTCTCCATCAAGAGGTAGAGTCTATTTTTCCATCACTTTGAATCTGGATGAGCCCTATGTCTGCTTTGATGAAGAGGATATGGTGGGAGTAATGCGACTTCTTTGCAGTTTTTGCTTGGGCTGTTTAAAATGCTTACTATTGGGAAGTTCCCTTTTGAAGCCCACCCACCATGTTGTCAGAAGTCATGCCATCTGAAGAGGCTGAGTCAGGAGCCCAACTGAGTTTTTCCCCAACAGCCAGCATCAACTTCCAGCCATGTGAATGAGCCATCTTGGACATCCAACCCTGGAGTGGAGTCTTCAAATGACCGTAGCCCAGCCAATGTTCAGCTACAATCTCACAAGTGACACTAAGCGAGAATCACTTAGATGAGCTAAGTGATAATAAATTTTTGTTTTAAACCACTAAATTTTAGAGTGGTTTTTTAGGTGGTAATTGATAACCAGAACATCCAGGGTCCTCTGAGTCCAAAGCAGGTCCAAGCTGGGAATGGATTTCCTTATTTGGGGTAAGTACTAACCTCCTAATTATAGCCACTGAGAATGATCTATTGCTTGTCAAGAGAGCTCTTTTGGGGGAGATGAATGGGGAAACCATTTATGTGAAATTTTTTATTACCTGTGATAAGAACTGTGAGTCTTTTGGGGATCTTTTCCTGGAACAAACCAAGGTAAATTCCAAAAATACTTGGCACCCCATCCATAATTTGGCCCTCCTCTTACCTGCCTCATTTCCTAAACTCTCCGCTATGATTTGACAATATCTCATGGCTTTGGTGCTTCACTGACAGTGTGCTATTTTCCTGCATGTGCTGTGCTCATGTGGTCTCACCCTGGAATTCTAGTCCTATCTTAATTCACCTACTCCACTCTCGCTCATCTTTGGTGTGCTTTGAGACTGGACATTCTCCTCTCAGTGAGGTATCACTGAATATTGTGCCTTCATCTATCTAAGTAAGTAACATATTTATGGGAGTTGACTGCCAATACGCCAACTTCTCAAGGATTAAGCCTCTAGGTGATGGGATGGCCTTTATCTACCTATCTA
The DNA here is from genome assembly GCF_042477335.2 of Ovis canadensis. NCBI lineage: Eukaryota > Metazoa > Chordata > Mammalia > Artiodactyla > Bovidae > Ovis > Ovis canadensis. The sequence goes on from NC_091259.1 coordinate 65,664,530, forward strand.
TTATTTATTTATCTACTAATGTATTTACTTAATTTGGGGCCTTACTTCTTTTTGAGTCCTTAGCATTTGGTCAGACAATGATCAAGAAATGTTTGATGAAGTAAAACCAAAGAGGGTCAATAAAAATAAATGGAGGGACCTTCCTGGTGGTCCAGTGGTTAAGACTTCACCTTCCAGTGCAGAGGGTGCTGGTTTGATCCCTCATCTGGGAGCTAAGATGCCTCGTAGCCAAAAAATCAAAGCATAGAAGTGATAATATAACAAGCTCAATAAAGACCTTAAAAATGGCCCATAGAAAAAAATTTTCTTTGATAAATAAATGGAAAGATTTTAGAGAATTTCTTCCCTTTCAACCAGCCCATCTCACTAATGATTGCTCCTTCTACCAACAAGAATCACAATAACAGCAAAAGCAAACACTTATAAAGCATTTACTATGTGCCAAGAACTCTTATAAATGCTGTACATACATAATACATACAACCTTGTAGTTTTATGAGGTGGATATTATTATCATCCCCATTTTAGAGGTGAGAAAATCAAGTAACTTATCCAAGAACCCAGCAGAACTGTGATCTGAACCCACAGCCTCTCTGGAACTAAACTCCATGACTTCACACCCTGGCTGCTTCCTACAGTGCCCTGTCTGGGGCAAGTTGCTAGTAGTTGCTGTGTTCCCTCAGAGAGACAAGGTTACTGAAAGAGAAAGAAAGACAGATAAATAATTTACCACCTGAGCGTTGAGAAGAGATTTCTTGGATTAAGATTCAGGAAATTCAAAAGATATGATTGAGACACTATAGTAATAAATGACACAAGTATCCAGTTGGCTACAGGCTCATTCTGGCTTTGGAGGTTGCATTTCCCCTGACATGGCTTCTGCTTCTGCTCCTCCAGTATAATCCCTCCATAAACAAAGGTAGATCTCTTCCCACCCACCTCTACCAAAATGAATTTGCTTGTAAAACTTGAGTTCTACTTTTTTTTTTTAACTGAATCTCCCAAGTTATTAAGGGTGTGCGTTGAGCTATGGAACTGGAAAAGGAGTCAGGGAGAGAGAAAGAGATGAAAAGAAGGAGAAAGAATAGAAAGGCGGGAGGGGGTCAGCAGAGAGAGAATGATGGAAAGAACCAGAGACAGAAAGCAACGGTGACACACGGAGACGCTGCCTGGCTGTTTACTATAATCTCCCGCTGAGTGGGGCCCCCACCTCAGTGGTTTCCTTGGAAATGCTGCTGAGCCAGCAATAGATCCATTGAGGAGATCAGTCAACTGACCACTGCAATTCCTAAACAGAACCGAAACTTCCTTTTCTGTCTAGAAGTTGTTATTTTCTCTTTGTTGGGAGGCTGTATGGTTCACTGATAGAGTGTGGGTTCTGGGACCAGATTTTGCCATGGAATGCTCAGTAGCTGTGGGCCTTCAGGCAGGTTTTGTCATCTTTGTGCTTCAGTTTCCTTATCTGTAAGGTGGGTTTCATAACAGCACCTACACCAGGGTGGTAATGATGAATATGCCACATTGGAGGTACTTGATAAATATTAACTTAAACAGTCTTGGCAAAATATCTAAGACCCAGAGCCCATCCCTTGTCTGCTGAGGGCTGTGGAGCCAAGATGCTGCAGATTACTTCTCTCTGTGGTCAGAGGGTAAAAGCCAGAGAGGAGGGTCTCACCTGATGGAGCAGAGGTCGGGGGAGAGACGTGTTAAGGCTGGAGAATCACCACTTGGATCACTTCCCACCCACAGTTCGTTTATAAAACAAGCAGTTATTACATTCTTCTTGGCAGGTCCTGGGCTAGAAGCTGAGGGTAGAGAAATGAGTAAGAAGAGCCTGTGCTCTTGAAACCAACAGATAACAGGGAAGAAGACATATATGTGGAATTAAAATGAACGTAATGGGTTCCTAAGGAGATCTGGGTTCAAATCCAGTGATGGATGAGCTAAGTAACCTTAGGTTTATGACTTTTCTGAGCCTCAGATTCCTTTTCATTAAAAAGCAAATAATAATAGAGGTAACAAGAACAAAAACAAAAATAATATCTAACTCAAAGTATTTATGGAGCATAAATTTAAAAACTCACATAAGATACTGAACACAAAGCTTAGCACACAATTCTTGCTCAATAATTATAGTGTTAAAAGAAAGGTGATAGAATAGAAAAAGGAAGAGTAAATAGAACACACGATAGCTTTTAAAGAATGGATGAAGATCTCTGAGGATCCAGAGGGGGTTGGTATTAAACATACTGTGCAGTGAGGAAGAGTGGACCACATGGGAAAGGCTGCAGAGACAGGGACATACTGGAAATTATTTTTAAAATGATTAGGAGTTTACCAGGGGAGAAAAGAGGGAGGCATTTTTGGCAGAGAAAATGGCAGAAGTAAAGCACAGAGGAAAGAAAGAGATGGCATGGAAAACAGTATGGAGCTTCCTGAGCGTATATCTGGAAAAAAACAAAAACTCTAACTCAAACAGATACACGCACCCCAGTGTTCATAGCAGGACTGTTTACAATAGCCAAGAGATGGAAGCAATCCAAATGCCCATCAACAGATGAATGGCTTAAGAAGATGCGGGAATGTAGTTTATATATGGGCTTCTCTGGGGGCTCAGATGGTAAAGAATCTGCCTGCAGTGCTGGAGACCCAGGTTCGGTTGCTGGGTTGGGAAGATCCTCTGGAGAAGGGAATGGCAACCCACTCCAGTATTCTTGCCTGGAGAATTCCATGGACAGAGACGCCTAGCAAGCTAGGCATAGCTTGTGGTAGCATGGGGTAGCAAAGAGTCAGACATGATTAAGCAACTAACACATACACATATACACACACAATGTAATATTAGTCATAAAAAAGAAAGAAAAATGCTATTTTCAGTAACATGGATGGACCTAGAGATTATCATACTGAGTGAAGTAAATCAGAGAAAGACAAATACTATATGATATCACTTTATATGAAATATAAAAAGTAACACAAATGAACCTATATACAAAAGAGACTTCAGACAGAAAACAAAATCATGGTTACCAAAGTGGAGATGGATAAGGGGGTGGGAGGGACAAATGAGGAGTAAGGAATTTAACAGATTCAAACTGCTATATATAAAATACATAAGCAACACAGATTTACTATATAGCACAGGGAATTATACTAATACCTTACAATAAGCTATAAGGAAACATAATCTGCAAAAAAATCCTGAATCACTATGCTGTACACCTGAAAGTAACAATATTATAAATCAACTATATTTTAATTATATATATATATATGTATATATATGAAATGGGATAGCAGGTTCAAAGAAGGGAAATCCAGTAAGTTAGGGAAGGGCGAGAGAAATCAGAGATGAGATGAAAGGGTGAACCAAGCCAGGTCTTAAAGGAGACCCTTTTTGACAAAATATGGAGTTTATTCTTTATGCTGTAGGCCAACATGCCTCAAGTTCTATAAGACAGTCACACTGGGAGATGTGAGCAAGCAGCCACCGCCCGAACATGGTCTGCTCTCCAATAAATTCAGGAAATGCTGGGTGAAGCTAAGGTGAGTTCTTTGCTCTGAGGCTCTGCAGCACCTTTATAAAAATAAGTTTTATTTTTATAAAAATTCTAAACACTACATTTCCTTTACATCTATTACTAAATCATTGGCTCTATTCCCTACGTTGTACAATACGTCCTTGAGCCTGTTTAATACCCTGCAGTTTGTCTCGCCCACTGCCTTGCCCTTATACAAAGCCCTCCTCCCCAAGAAGAAGATGCGTATATAGCATTTCCCCAAATATGTTTGTGCCATATCCTGCTCTGAGAAATTTCGTTAGGGAAGTCCTGCTACAGGTATGAAGTAGAGGCTGAAGCTTCAGGCTGGCATTTACGCAGATTTATACGACAACGGGAAGAATGGACTGAGGGTGAGGAGGCTGAGTGGAGCGTGGGGTAGACCATAACCCAGTGTCTGTGCTCAGTCGTTCCAACACTTAGCAACCCTATGGACTGTAGCCTCTGTTCATGGAATTTCCCAGGCAAGCATACTGGAATGGGTTGCCATTTCCTTCTCCAGGGCATCTTCCTGAACCAGAGATCGAACCCATGTCTCCTGCATTGGCAGGCAGATTCTTTATCACTGCGCCACCTGGGAAGCATAAATGGCAAGGATCCAAGGCCATGCTGGTGGAGTAAAGGGGGGTGAGTAGCAGTAAAGAGTACAGTCAAACTGTAAGGGTGGGACCTCAGCTTTGTCTCTTAGTAGCTAGTGACCTTGGACCAATGATTCTACCTTTCCATGCCTCAGTCTCCTCCTTTGTAAAATGAGAGTAACAAGATGCTCATGGGGATATTGTGAAGATTGAGATAATATTTATAAAGTGCTTAGAATAGCGCCTGGTATATGTTAACACTGCAAGAACATTTGTTAATTAAATGGAGATGTCAAGATAGAATTCTCAAAGGAGTTTTGTTGGAGGAGATCAGAAAACAGAGTGTGTGCTGTTCAGACCATGTCTCTGCTCTCTTGTCCTGTGTTGATTTCTTTCTTCTTCTTACGGTTCCCACGGCTCCCTTTTCCCTTTCTTGTTTTGTTTGCAGACCAGGCCGGTCATGTTGCTTGATAAGGAAGCAAACTGGGAATTTATTTGAGCATTCAATGTACATGAATGCAAATAAAACAAAATAAATAAAATGTAAAATGATAAACACACATTATATTAAAATGTATATTAATGCAACATATGTAATAAAAATGACATTTATATACAAATTTGAGTGATGGGGGTTACTAATCTCCCCACTCCACACTCAGGAGCTGTTGGGCTTGGAGGTCTCATCCCCATGTACTGCTCAGAGATGAAAAAGTAACTGGCCAAACTGAGGATGCTTCCAGGATTTAAAGGTAGCTATTTTCTTATGATTTGTCTCCAAAATGCAAGCTAAGTTGGTCTGTTGCTCGACTGGAGAAATAGAGGTCTGTTTCTGGGAGAAAGACTGGCTGTGCCAGCCTTACTTGAGGCACCATTAGAAAGACTTTGCAAGGTAATCCTGATGATGTGTTGTTTTCGTCTAACAAGCTTTAAAGCATCCCTGAAACTCTCTTGAAATGTAAAACTGAGATTATGACCTGGGTCTTCCTGACTCTGAAGTCCTTGCTTTTTCCACTACGTTGACCCTTGTAGACAAGTGCTAGTGAGTCATCTACTTGTTAATTCAACACCTCTTTACTAGGTGTCTGCGACATGCCGGGAAGTGTGTCAGATGCTTGGGGATGGAGTGCAGAGCAAGTCAGACACAGTTCCTGTTCTCATGGGGTTTCCAGGCTCTGCGGAAGGTGCTGAGCAAGAAAGGAACTGCTGCTCGGCAGCTCAGGGAGAATGATTCACCCATTCACATGCACGTCCAGCGCTGACCTCACTCACTTGGTAAGCCTAACATGAGTTAGGATCCTGGGTGTCATGGTCCAATCAAATCAAAACCAGGGCTAACTTTTGGAATGTGGGGTCTCAGAGAACATGGCTCAGAACATTTATCTTTCACCTTGGCCACCCATTAGAATCATCTGGGAAATACATATGCTTAGGTCTTATTCTAGATAAGTGGGATACAAAATCTCTGTCTAAGATACAGACTACGACCAAGAGCTTGAGAAGATGCTCTCTCCACATATCTGCCTGTGTGTGGGGAAAATGTGCTTGATCTTAGAAGTATGTATGGAATGGCCTTAAACACATCAGCTCTAGGAATGGATGATCAAAGCTGAGATTCTGGCTCTACTGCTTGTTAGTTGTGTGTGGGTGTGTGAGTGTGTGTTAGTTGCTCAGTTGTGTCCGACTCTGCGACTGCATGGACTGCAGCCCGCCAGGCTTCTCCATCCACTGGATTTTCCAAGCAAGAATACTGGAGTGGGTTGCCATTTCCTCCTCCAGGGGATCCTCCTGGCTCAGGGATCGAACCGGGTTGCAGGCATACTCTACCATCTGAGACACAAGGGATGCTCAGCTAACTGTGTGGCTTATGTTATTTGACCTCATAGAGCTCCAGTTTTCAATTAAGAGGATTAAATGAGTTAGATGTCACCGTCTTCAAAGAGAAAATGTATAGCAAATACTTAGTTGGTTCTCATTGTTTTTCTTGTTATCAGAAAGTCTCACAGACAAATATGAAGCTCAGAGGAGTACCCTTAAGCTCTTTCCTGGGATTCTCGCTGTGTCCCTTCTTCTGTGTTCAGGCAGGTCTTCGGACATCATTTGGGTTTCTATTGTCCTGAGTGTCTGAATTACCACCTTCTGTACCCCAGTGTCTCTTGTACTTGTTCTTTGGCTTTGGGTTGTTGCTTGTTGCTATTGTTTAGTTCTCTCAGCCATGTCTGACTCTTTTGCAATACCTTGGACTGTAGTCCACCAGGCTTCTCTGTCCATGGGATTTCCTAGGCAAGAATACTGGAGTGGGTTGCCATTTCCTTCTCCAGGGGATCATGGCTTTAGGTACTGTGGTATATTAAAAAATGGCTTCAGGGCTTCCCTGATAGCCCAGTGGTTAAGAATCTGCCTTGCAATGCAGGGGATAATGGTTCGATCCCTGGTCCAGGAAGATCCCATATGCTGAGGGGCAGCTATGCCCGTGTGCCTCAACTACTGAGCCTGAACTCTGGAGCCTGTCCGCTGCAACTGCTGAGCCCATGTGCAGCAACTACTGAAGCCCGCACGGCCTAAGGCACAAGAGAAGCCACTGCAATGAGTAGCCCGAGCACCCAAACTAGAGAGCAGCCCCCACTCTCCACAGCTAGGGAAAGCCCGAGCACGGCAACAGACACAGCGCAGCCAAAAATAAAGTTAAACATACGTTTTAAAAACTGGCTTCAAATTCTTTGCTACTCATTGTTTTGAGACAGAGTCTAATTTCTTTTCCCTTGGATTGAGGTTGAACTCAGTGTTTCTCTTGATCAATAGAATGCTATGGCGATGATGTTGTGCAACTCTGAGACCAGTGATTAGAAGCCTTGGAGCTTCCGCCTGGGCATCTTCGAGCACTCAGCCTGGGAAGCCAGTTGCCATGGATGATGTCTAACCACTGTGAGGCCACCAGGCTAGAAAGAGCACAGGCAGAGGCCACATGGGGCGGTCCTGAGACTGCAGGAGGAGGGAGATTTACCTGGAAAGCTCCCCACAGCCAGTCTTACCAGATGCCCCAGGCTTCATGTGGAGTAAGATGAGTTGGCCCTGCAAAGCCTAGTCTCAGTCACAGATTCAAAAGCACAAGAGATACATAAGGTTTAAGATGGTTTGATTTATAGCTGTAGGTAAGGGGAACAGAAATTTGTAAACTCAGTGAAGGAGCCACTTCTTTGGGAGACTGGGGCCATGCCTATAACATGATGTGGATGTCCTGGTTGAAGAAGCACATTTTGTGAAGCTGAGTGATGCTGGCCTCAGTAATTCTGTGGTCTACTTACATGTTCTTAATTTAACTTCAAGAGTCCTCCCATTGCTGGAAAGTTTGCTCTTGTGTTCTCTACAGCTGAAAGCATATTCTAGAAGAGGGGTGCTGAGGATAACTGGGAGGCAGAGCTGATTCACAAAGCCAAGACTAAGAAAGGAAATGATTCATATATTAAGAGTGTGAAATTCCATTCAACAAAACTCTATTGTACATCTAGGATGGGCCAGTGTAGGTTCTAGAGATGCACAGATGAAATCCTCATGAGGGTGTGGGTGGGGCGAGGGACTAATAATTGCCTTCCGTTTTGTTGAGAGCCCACCAAGAGGTCTCAGTGGGGCATGAAAGTGTATGTTTAAATTTACCCAGAGAGGCCAGAGAAGATTTCAGGGAAGAGGTGGTGCCTCAGTGGAGTATGGAAGGATGAAGAGGGATTTACTAGGAAAACACAGAAGAGGCAGCTGTAGCTCGGGGTTAAATACATGCAATCTGGAAGCAAAATGCATGTACCCATTCCTAGTTCTATCACCGTTAGCTTTGTAGATTAAGATAACCTCTCTGAGGTTACTTAACCTCTCTGAGCCTCAATTTCATTTTCTACAATGGGATCAACAACTGTAGTGCCTTAGAGGATTATTCTGATGGCTGAGTTAAAACATGTAAATCTCTTAACATAGTGTCTAGTACTTTGCAAGCATGCAATAAATGTTGACTCCGACAGAGAAAATTGCCCGTGCAAAAGCATAGAAGCCAGAAACAGCACAGGAGAGTGGGTGAGCTGCTGGTGGTTCACAATGACTAGTACAAGGAGCTGATGGGGACACAGGGGATGGGGTGAGCTGGCAAGCAGTGGGAGATGAAGTCACAGATGACAGCAGGGACCCATCATGAAAAAGCTCTCACGCAAGGCATGGATTTTCTCTCCTAGGGTAGTTATTCTTCACCATGATGTGTCTCTGGAAGGAAATATCATAAACACTGGGTAGGCAGTATATTTTGTTCAAAGTATTTTCAACATTATACATCCCCACTGTTTCGATAATGCGCAAAGGCAGGAGAACTCTTCTCAACACACAAGGCACTCTGTCTTCAGAGTATGGGGAATCTGCCACTTCAGAGAAAGGAGAGGCTGTTGGGCATATCCAAAGCTCAGCAAGAATGAGGTTTTTTTTAAATCTTGGGATGTGAGGAGCTGAGAATACTGGAGTGGGAAATAGGGAGCCACTGAAGGGTTGCAATCAAGCGAGAGTCATGATAAGCCTTGCATTTTAGAAACAGGACTTTGGGGGTCAGTCTGAAGAAAACGTTGGACAGTAGAAGAAGCCAGTGAGTGCTGGAAGCAGATGGATGAATAGGAAAATTTTGCAATGGTCTAGGCTAGAGATTATTAGGGCTTTACTGAAGACAGTGGTCATGAAGATGGAGAGGAGGGGGCACAGACTTTCTGGTGGAGTAAATGAATGAGGGTGTCACATGTTGTGCTGTGCTAAGTCGTTTCAGTCGTGTCCGACTCTTTGCGACCTATGCACCGTAGCCCACCAGGCTCTTCTGTCCATGGGATTTCCCAAGCAAGAACACTAGAGTGGGTGGCCATTTCCTGCTCCAGGGGATCTTCTGGACCCAGGGATCAGACCCACATCTCTTACGTCTCCTGTGTTGGCAGGCAGGTTCTTTATCACTAGCACCACTGGGGAAGCTCAAGGATGTTGTTGAAGTGTCCAAATAGCTGAGTGCTTTTGGATTTCTCTGCCCATGACAGGGCCCTTGGCCCTCAGCCCTCATTGTAAGCATCTCCCTGCCTTGTCTCTCAGATAAGATGGAATAGATACATCTTGTGAAAGCAGATTTGTGAGTTCCTACACTGTGGCAGCCCTTTGCTAGGCAATAAAAGTGAAGATCTTGACTGTTCTCTCCTGGGATTATCTCATTGTATATAGTCAAAAAGAACACAAATAATCTTGACCCAGTAACTTGTGGGTTTTTTCAGCTGAGAGCCAGAACCACAGGAAGGTCATTTCTTAAAACCCGTAATCAGGCAGATTTCCCCCAGGCTGTCTTTGCAACCAGGTGCAGACCTCATTTCGGAATTCTGCCTGACTCAAGAACACTGCCTTTGCTGTAAAGCAGAGACTTGAGGGGAAAGGAGGGCAGCCAAAACCATTCTGTCTTCACACCCAAATCCCTGGGGATTAGACTCATCGTCATATGGTGACTGGGATGCTTCTGACAGGAAAAGCCAAGACATAAATCCCTTCCATTGTAAAACCACGCGGGAAGTAGGCCAGCCCATGTTTGAGCGCCTCATTCACAAAAGCCCTCTGATCTCCAGGAGCATCGCTCAGCATCTGAATGCCTGTGGCTCCCCACCTATAAAGCCAGGAGGGAGATGCCTGTGTGGATGCTTCCATCGTCTTCAGCTCTGAGTTCATTAGCAGAGGGTGCTTCTTGAAAATGTGATGTCTTCTGGTGTAGCGATGCTTCTTTTCAAATTTTATTTTTATATCGATTAGCTGACTGTGTAATTAAACATCATGTCTTTAGTCCCCACAGGCCAAAGGTAAAAAGGATGTTGGGCAAAGGACGCAAAAGGCAAGTATGCTGAATCTCCCTTTGTGCAAAGGAGAGGGCCAGGGTCTTGACTCCTGGCAGGGTCTGGGACTCTGAGCTAGGCAAGGGGGATGGAGTGAGGGGGGTGGTTCTGGGGCTGGTGGGGGACTTAATTTGCCTACTGCTTCCTTCCAATTCATGGAACTGCATGGTGGCCTAAAAAGAGACATCTTGGGGTCAAACCAAAAGCAATACACTGCCCAACTGACTCTCCAAGGTCATTTGAAAAAAGTACACAAAGAGAGGGGCTTCCCAGATGGTGCTAGTGGTAAAGAACTTCCCTGCCAATGCACGAGATGTAGGAGACATGAGTTCAATCCTTGGGTTGGGAAGATTCCTGGAGGAGGGCATGGCAACCCACTCCAGTATTCTTGCCTGGAGAATCCCATGGACAGAGGAGCCTGGTGTGCTATAGTTCATAGGGTTGCAAAGAGTCGGATATGACTGAAGTGACTTAGCACGCACACAGACAAAGAGAGAGAGAGACTCTAGATACTAAACTATGGGAGATTAGCTAAGAGACTGGTTAGGAGTTTTTAAAAAATTGTTGGTGAGTATAGGAAGTCTGGATGAGCTTTCTGTCCTAAAGAACACAGGGGACTTTGGGGACTTCCAGTAAAACAGTTATAGAAATACTGACCTGACTCACTGGGAAATCAAAATCTAATTCTGGATGCCACACCCACCTGGGCAATCAAGGAACTGGAGAGCAGGATATAGATTCCCATTTTACAGATAAGGAAACTGAGGCTGAGAGGTGAAACAAATCACCCGAGTTTGTACATCTAGTGAATAACAAAGTGAAAGTGAAAGTGAAGTTGCACAGTCGTGTCCGACTCTTTGCGACCCCATGGACTGTAGCCTACCAGGCTCTTCCGTCCATGGGATTTTCCAGGCAAGAATACTGGAATGGGTTGCCATTTCTTTCTCCAGGAGATCTTCCCAACCCAGGGATTGAACCTGGGTCTCCCGTATTGTAGGCAGACGCTTTACCATCTGAGCCACCAGAGAAGATCTTAAATCCAGGACATGTGAGTCTAAATATCATGTTCTTCCCGTTATACAACATGTCTTACAAATGACTGAAGAGGAGTGAAAATTCTGGTTCTCAAACTCCAAAACAGATGTGAATCAACTGAACTAATCAGATCGATGGTGGGCACTAGTAATTGGAAATGGGCTGGAGCCAGGGACACACTGGGGATGCAGAGGGGGAGTATAGGCCGACAGGCATCTCCAAGGCACACAGACAAGGTTGGGTCTAGAAAGGGGGCTGGATTCAGAGGCAGGGTCCATCTCAGAGCGCTGTCAGAGGACTACTATAGGCCCCTACCTGTCTGTCAGCTAAGGGATGCAGGTTCTTCTCTGAAAGGCATCTACTACCTCAGCTTATTAAGGGGAACTCACAGAGGCAACTCTATAATTAGAGGGCCCTGGGGCAAAAGGAAAAAGTGGGCCAGTTGTCCAAGGACCAGGGAGAAAGTGTTGAAGTATTAGAATATAGCACTTTTCTCTCTTTGGTTCTCTTTCTCAATCTGTCATGGTATTTCTACCTGCTATTTAACCTTCCCCTCCAGCAGGCATGGGAATTCTCATCAGGTGAGTGCAGCCCTCACAGTCATCTGAGGTTCCGCTCTGCAATTTGTCAGGTGGGCAAGCAGCCCACCAGGTGCAGGGCACCCCCCTCCTGCCACCAAGCACAGAGCCCAGGTTAGGGGTGGGAAAGGCACCCACAGGCCCACCATCACAGCTGACTCAGTGCACAGCTGACGTCTAAAGGATTGCAACCTAGGCGTCAGGATATGCACATTAAGCTAACGCCTGCCCCGTTACCAATGGCTGCTACCATCCTGCCATGCTCACCTCACTTGGATCCCACTGTGCCCAGCAGAGGCAGAGAGCAGGGGTGGGGAGATCAGGCAGGTAGGCACTTGGGGGCAAGGGAGTGGGCTACTGAAAACCCACCCTGGGGAGACAGAAGGCAGCATGAGGCAGAATGAATGTGAGATGTGACCCTATGTCTTTGGAACATACTCTGTTTTCTCACTGGACCTGACTTATGAAATATAGTATCAAAGATAACTTTATTAAGAATTTCAAGATGGTGACTGCAGAACATTAAACCCCCAAAGCAGGATTCTTTGGAGGGCAAGGTCCTGGTTGTGTGCTCATGAAAGCTGCCCTGAGAATATGAAACCCCAGTAGCAACGGCCTTAAACGGATTAGCTTCCCTGGTGGCTCAGACCATAAAGAATTTGCCTACAATGCAGGAGACCTGGGTTCGATCTCTGGGTCGGGAAGATCCCCTTGAGTGGGCATGGAAACCCATTCCAGTATTCTGGCCTGGAGAATCTCATGATCAGAGGAACCTGGTGGGCTACAGTCCATGGGGTTATGGGGTTACAAAGAGTCAGACATGACTGCACGACTAACACTTTTATTTTTTCACAGTCTGAGGAATGCTAAGGTCCCCATCCCGCTTGCTACTCCTAAGCCTTCTGACTTCCTGTGGCCAATGTCCAAATGGCTTCCATGGTCTCCTTGGAAGTCAGGGAACTCTCCTCTGTTGTCACTGGTGATGTCCTCTACTTCACAGCCTCCAGTGTTGTTGCAACGATTGTGGCTGCCTCCCTGACCCAGACAGGCAAGGAGGGTTCGCTTCCTGCACGCCGCTTATTATATTCTAGAAGGTGTGGCCTGGCTCTTTGCGTTTCTCTTATACCCTGCATTGCAGAGTCTGGGAAAGTCTGTTAGCGCTGTTGTGACTGTATAATTATCTATCATCTGCATTGAACATGAAGGGGGTCAAATGAATAATTACACTAGCACTCAAGTGAGTAAATGAAACTGTGCCAGGCGAACCAGGACACACGGTCATCCCATCTGTGACTGAATAAGGACATTCGGTTGGTCTTATGAGGTGTCACACACTTCTCATACAGCCACCTCCAACCAGCTCTTTAGTATGAATCCCGTACATCTCAGTTCTCTCTCTCCCTAAGGCAGCTTCACAGCACTCCCAAGGGAAAGGTCAGCCCTTCCCTGCTCTAGCTCTGTTTCCCAAATAATATTCCCAATCTCAGTGTCTGTGAACCCAGATTACAATGGTGAATTTCCTTATATTCTTTCTCTGCCAGAAATCGAGATGGTCATTATTCAAATTTGATTTTTAGAGAACTGTCTTGGGACTCCAGGATGGGAACAGCGATGAAAGTGTTTCTTGTGTCCTAGCCATGTCTGTAAATGGACTAATTTTTTTTTCTTCTTCTTTACTTTCCAACAGCTATTGGGGAGCACTGAACACTTTCCCTCTCATCCATGTGTGCTGATGTTCTTTCAAAGGTGCCAGAGGTTTGGTGTCACTGGCTGAGAAATCTTAATTGGCCTTAAATAACATATTTCTGAGGTCAGAAGGGATTTTTATTAATGATTCCACTGTAAAGGTAGAGTTCACTATTGTTTAACCTTTGCTATAAAGGTAATTGCTCAGCCCATACTATTTTCCTAAGAGACTGAAATCATTCTTACCCTTTATGAAGAGCCTATCAATAAAAGAGCGATTTCCTATATACTGTCAACCCCTATTCACCCCAGCTTTTTTCCTCAAATGCTATCCCCTCCTCCCTCCTGGGAATGTGGTCACAGAAAATCAAACCATTGTGTTTCCCATTTGACATCTGAAATGATTTTTAATCTTCATATTATTTTTTTTGAACAAGAACCACCTTTTTGAAGAGCATTATTTATGCTATGAAACACAGGTATAGACTTTTTTGGCTCCTTCTGACAACAGAAATAAAAACAAAAACAGTTTCCAGGGGGTATAACTTCAGTAGTATCAGCCATAAACACTTGGGAAATTGATATCTCAGCAAGGGGGCCCTCCAAATCTTCCCTTACAATAGGATAATAGTGGGAAGCCTGATCTTAAACTCTCAAATTTTTCCATAACTTAATCATTTTGTTTGAAAGTTACCATTCAAGCAACTATGTTCCCACCCTTTTCTCCCCCTACACCAGCCTTCCTACTTTACTTTTTTTTTTCTTTTTCTTTTTAAAATTGAGCTAGGATCCACAAACCACTAGGCTTTCCTGGTGGCTCAGACGGTAAACAGTCTGCTTGCAATGCGGGAGACCTGGGTTCAATCCCCAGGTCCGAAAGATCCCCTGGAGAAGGAAATGGCAACCCACTCCAGTATCCTTGCCTGGAGAATTCTATGGATAGAGGAGCCTGGCAGGCTACAGCCCATGGGGCCGCAAAGAGTCGGACAGGACTGAGCGACTGACATACACAGGAGCCACTAAGTGGACATGAAGATTTGATCAATCTCTTTTTGACAGTTGTGCAGCATCCCAATTCAGCCTCACCAATATTGTCACCATAAATTTATTACATTAAAAAATATGTTTGGCTCTATAATTATGATAGGCTGAATGACATCACCTCAAAATCCGAATTTTAAAGTCCTAAATCCCAGTATCTCAGAATGTGACTGCATTTGGAAATAGGGCCTTTAAAGAGGTGACTAAGTTAACTGAGATTATTAAGGTGGGTTCTAATCTAATATGATTTAGTATCTTTATGAGAAGAAAAGATTAGGACACAGACACACACAGAAGGAAGATGACATAAGGCCAAACAAGATCATCTGCAAGGCTAGGAGAAAGGCTCCAGGACAAACCAACCATGCTGACACTTTGATCTTGGACTTTTAGCCTCCAGAATCACGTGAAAATAAATTGCTGTTGTTTAAGCACCCGATCATTGGGAGTTTGTCATGGAGCCCTAACAAACTAATCAAATAAGTTTGTCTTGCATCCATTCAATTTACTACTCTTTTTAATTCTTTTTATTTCTAACATCTCTGAAGGATAATTTACATACAATAAAATTCATCTTCTTTTAAACAATGCACTTTTGACAAATGTATATACCCATGTAAAACGTACCACAATTAAAATATAAAATATTTCCTGTAACCCCAAAATTTCTTCTACGCCCTTTTGTGACCAATCCCCACTCCCCAACCACAGACAAAATCTGACCTGCTTTCTGTTACAATAAACTCTGCCTATTCTAGAATTGCAAACAAATAGAATCAGACAATGTATACTTATTGATATCTAGTTTCCTTCACTTAGCATAATATTTTTGAGATTCATCCATGTTATTTTATATAGCAATGGTTTCTTTTTATTGCTAAATTGTATTCTGTGGCATGTATAACCACAATTTGTTTATTTGTTCACCTGTTGATTGACACTTGAGGTTTTGAACTTCTATGAATAAAGCAACTATGAGCACTTGTGTATAAGTCTTTGTGTGGATATATGTTTTTATTTTTCTTGGGCAAATATCTCACAGATTTTGGAGATTCAGTTGCAGACCATCACAATAATTTATTGACCATATTTATGTGAGTGTGCTTCGGGACTCACTATTGTCCAATTACTCTGTATGTCTTATGTCAATACTGCACCGTCTTGATTACCGTAGCTTTGTATATAGTAAGACTTCAGGTCCAACTTTGTTCCTCTATTTCAAAATTGTTTTGGCTATTTTAGGTTCTTAGATTTCTATATCAATTTTAGTATCAGTTTATCAATTTCTCCAAAATCTGCTAGAATTTTAAATGGACTTATGTTAAATTGATGGATCAATTTCAGAAGAATGGGCATTTTAATAATAATGAATCTTCTCAAGTATGGATATATGTTTTCTTTCCAATTCAGTGTCTCAGCAATGTATCTTAGTTTTCACTGTACAGGTCTTGTCGACATTTTGTTAAATGTATTGTTAAGTATTCAATATTTGCTGATATTGTAGTAAATGATATTTTTAAATGTTATTTGCTAATTGTTTGTTACTAGTACATAGAATTACAATTGTTTTATATACTGACATTGTTTTTTGAGTTCCTTGTAAGTTCCAATAGCTCTATTGTAGATTACTGGAATTTTCTATGCACACAACCATGTGTCTGTGAGTAAAAATAGTTTTACTGCTTCCTTTCTAATGTATATGATCTTTATTTCTTTTTATTGCCTATTGCACATGCTAGGTTTCAGATACAATGTCGAATAGAAATGATAAGAACGGACATTCTTATTTTTTTTGTTCTGAGTATAAAAGCATTTACTGTTTTGACATTGACTTTGATGTTAGCCTAAGGTTTTCTACAGATGTCCTTTATCCAGTTGGGGAATTTCCCTATCTGCTGCTAGTTTGTTCATGGCTTTTACCATGAAAAGTGTTAGATTTTGCCAAGTTTTTTTTTTTTTTTAACAATCTATTGAGATTTTCCAATGATTTTTCCCCTTTAGTTTCTAATGTGGCAAATGTGATTTATTTTCAAATGTTAAACCAAACTTGAATGTCTTAGATAAAGTAAACCCCTGTTGGAATCCCAACTCGATTTGTGCTGCCCCATCAAAGGGACCAGGAAGGGCTGAGGAGCCTCTTCCTCAGAAGGCTGGGCACTGGCTCTGCGGGGAAATTTTCTCTGAGACCCTGAAGTATGCAGGCCCTTCTCAGAGGTCTGAAGACCAGCTCCTCAGGATTGATTCTCTGGGCAACTGGTTTCTGGTAACCCCACCTCTTCCTCCTCTCCTCCCAGCCCTAGGGCTCATGGTGAAATGGAGCAGGACGCTGTGGTCCTTGATGCCACGCCCCCTCCCAGCCCCCTGCCACCAATCATGTTCTCTGCCTGCCTTTTTCCTGTGGAAAACTTTAGTCAAAGAATAAGTTTAATCAGAAAAGTGAGAAATGCTGAAACAAAGGAAAACAGTCTAAGGAGACTAAATAATAATGTGATCATTAAACATAGCCAAGGAAGGACCTCTAGTTCTTTCTCAAGGGCTATAGATAATATTCTGAGCCATATCTTGTGAGCTGTCTTATCAGTACTAAAACTCCAAGTGGAAAAGTTAACTACAGGATGACCAGACTGTATCCAGGACATGAGCTGCCACAATTCTGAGACTTGACCACAAAGAAATGGGAACAAATGCACCCTGGAAGTGAAGAGTAACTGTACCTAAAACAACCCAGATGATGCTGGTCAGACCACTGATGACCAGTTGAAGATGACTGTTAGAGATGACTGTACTGTTTCTGCATGTAACCTCCCCCCTGCAACTCTGTCTATAAAAGCTCTCACCCACTGCTTGTTGGAGGGTGAGGAGCGGGAAAGCTGGCCATTGGACAGATGTCTGCCACCCTCCCCACCAGTTGCTGGCATCTGAAGTAAAACAAGCTTTCCTTTCCACCAACCTGGCCTGTTTACTGACTTTTGAGTGGTGAGCTGCCAGACCCCCCATGCATACCTTTCAGTAACAATGGTACTTTCATAAAATCATGATTTCTCAGAATTGAAAATATCTTAAGAGATCAGTTACTAAAACCTTCCAGCCAATGCATGAATCCTTGCTACAGTGTTTCTGTTAAATGGCCATCCATGCTAGTCTTAAAATCACTTGAGACATCGAACCCAGTAGCTCCTGCAAATACAAAGAAGAAATCAAGAAGATTAAGAAGAGATGCTGTTATAGAGAGTGCTTTAGCTTTCCTGGGCAGTGCTAAGGCTATTATCCACAGTTTAATCTTCGTGTTTTTGTTTTTGTTTGCTGGGTTCTGTAAACTCTATGGACATAATCTTAGGATTCCATGAATTTCTCATGGAAAAATATCTTCTAAAATTTATTTCTGTTGAAGTCTTAAAAAGAAATGTAGGTAAATATAGGTATATCTGAATCATTCAGTAGGATGATTTCCATGATCATAAAGAGCTTATAAGAGGAGCCACACATTTTCAATGCCCCTGTCCACTTTGTCGCTTTGTTTGTCTTTATTATCTACTTGAGAGACTATTATTAGTTCCAAACAAAGACGCTGGATCTAGGATGTCAGATTGGAATTCAAGACCAGCAACTCACTCTATGTGTGGCTTTGAGCAAATTATGTTGCCTATCTATGCCTCAGTTTCCTCATGTGTAAAATGGAGATAATTACAGTATCTCATTGAATTAATATATCAGATGAATTAATATATCAGAACAATACCTGACAGATACTAAGTGCTATATAATGTTTGGTAGTTTTGAAACCATGCAACTCAGACTAGGACTTGAATGCAAATGCTGGGACTCAAACCCAGCCAAAACACAGAATATGGCTTCAACCCATGGTCTTCTAACTGAAATCATACTTGGCCTCAGGACTTTATGAAGCTCAGGTTCTTGATGTCTCACTGAAGAAACAATTCAGTGAGAGACAAAATGATAGGCAAGAAGTGGATTTATTTAGAGAGAAAAAAACTCCACAGACAGTGGGCCATCTCAGAAGGCAAGAGTGGCACCAGGGTCAGTTTTTATATGGGTGGGTAGTTTCACAGGCTAATGAACAGAAAGAGTATTCTAGCTATTTTGGGGCCAGGATTGGGATTTCTAGAAACTGGGCCACCACCCACTTTTTGACCCTTATGGTCAGCATTGAAACTGTCATGGCGTCTGTGGGTGTGTCGCTTAGCTTGCTGATGTGTTGCTATGAGAGTATCCCGAGGCTCAAGTTCTAATGGAAGTGGATTTATCTGTCATCTCATAAGCCTTCCCTGGTGGCTCAGGCGGTAAATTGTCTGCCTGCAATGCGGGAGACCCGGGTTTGATCCCTGGGTTGGGAAGATTACCTGGGGAAGGAAATGGCAACCCACTCCAGCACTCTTGCCTGGAAAATTCCATGGACTGAGGAGCCTGGTGGGTACAGTCCACGGGGTCAGAAAGAGTCTGACATGACTGATCGATTCATTCACTACCTGCAATCTTAGACCTATTTGGTTCCAGTCAGTTTATGTCCTGTCCTTGGGCTATGGTATTCTTTTAAAGGTTGTACCCTGCCTATCCCCCTTCTGTTTCATGTCACTAGATAGTATTAGCCTACTTATCGACAGCTATTAACAAAGTGACTAACTTGCCTACAGTCACAGGACTAGAAACTAGGAGAGCTGGGGCTCCCACTCAGGCTGCCTGGCTCCAAGCTGATCACTTTGCATTATCACTTTGTCCTTGAAAGACATAGGCAAGCTCTGAGATGAAAATCTGTGACTACAACCCCTGCCCAGGAATTCTGGAATGCAAGCCTTACTGGAATGGCAAAACCAGAAGGGCTCTCTGAGTACTTCTTGGCTTCTGATCCACAGAGGAACAAGGCCTGCAGGCTCAGTTACTGTTAATTTTATGTGTCAACTAGAAAACTGAGCTTTGGGATGCCCAGATTAGTTAGTTACATGTGATTCCTGGGTGGGTCTGTGAAGATGTTTCCAGAAGAGATTGGCATTTGAATTGGTAGGCTCAGTAAAGTAGATAGCCCTTCCCAGTGTGGTTGCCTGTGGGCTAAATCACTTCAGTAGTTTCTGACTCTTTGTGACCCTGCAGACTGTAGCCCACCAGGCTCCTCTGTCCATGGGATTCTCCAGGCAAGAATACTGGAGTGGGCTGCCATGCCCTCCTCCAGGGGATCTTCCCAACCCAGGGATTGAACCCGTGTTCTTAACTCTCTCACATTAGCAAGCAGGTTCTTTATCACTATTGTATCATCTAATCCACTGAGAGCCTGAATGAGGAAAAAAAAAAAGGCAGAGGAAAGTTGAATTGATTCAGAACTGGGGGAATCCATCTTCTCCTGCCTTCAGTGATATTGGTTCTCAGGCTTTGAGACCCAGAGAGGCTCTTGTGCCTTCTAACTACACTAACAGCTTTCCTAGGGTTCTAGCTTGCAGCCTTATCCTTCACAATGGTGAGAGCCAATACTATCACCTGAAAACCAGGTTTTTGAGTTGAGTGAGTGTTGGTGAGTGTTGAGCCAAAACGCAGTCAATACCAAGGAGAGAATTAAGCATTTATTATTACTTGCACCAAGTAAGGAGAACACCAGGGCTCTTTCCCAAAGCAGTATCTCCCTGAACTACAAAACTGGGGAAGTTTTAAGCTAAGAGTACATGTGTATTCATGAAGGGGCTTGAGCGGTTGACAGAGTCCAAGGGCATTAGTGATAAAGACTTCACCTGCCAATTCAGGAGACGTAAGGGACATTTTAGCCATCTGCAGCTGACAGTTCTAGCTGCAGCTCAAGGCGAAGAAGCATTTCTACCAGGAGCATCTTTCTTTCCTTAACCCAATCATGTTAAGGAAGAACTGCTGCCATTTCTTTTCACAAGTGGTTCATGACCTCAAAAAGGTGTGGATGCCAATGTGCTTGGGACAAATAGGCTTTTCCTTCTGCAGTTTACATGTCATTTTCTTCTAGGAAGTGGAGGCTTCCACGTCTTATTGCTGGGAGAATCCTTTTCTCCTGGAATAGAGTAGGAGAAAGCACAGGGACCAATGCCTTCCTTTCTCTCCACCTGTTTTTGCATTTTACTTGTTCTTCTCCACTAGAAAGCTACACACTAAACTTGTAGTCTTTAAACATTCACATGACAAGTTAGAGTTAAAACGCCCCTCAATCCTTGATTTTCAGGAAGTCCGGTCCCCAAATACAGAGACCACTTTTGTGAAAATGTCCATTCTCTCCTCCTTTGCAGGGTTCCCTAGGGTCTCCCAGAGACTGAGAGCCTGTTTCTTCTATGTCTTGGCTCTCCTGACTTCCTTTACAATGTAGGATAAGGCCACTTAATATTTCTTCCAGTGGTTTCACCATATTGTAAGGTCAGATGTGGTTTTTGTGGAGGGCAGTTAATATAAATATTTTAAAATTATTGATAGTTTAGAAAACTTTCTTTCAGCTTTACAGCTAATTTTAGGTAATGTCATGTATTCAAGTTCAGGAAAAAATTCAAATTCAAGTTCAGGAAAAAATTTATCAAGCTGTAATATTCAGAAGGATTTTTTGGGGGGTTGGGCTATGAAACTTGTGGGAATCTTAGTTCCCTGACCAGGGATGGAAACTGTGGAGTCCTAACCACTGGATAGGCTCTGGAAGGAGTTTTCACAGGCCAGCTTTTAGCTCCATACATTCCAAACCTTGTGTCCACATATTGTTTCCTGCTGAATGATACAGGAAACATTCACATCACAATGTGTCCTCTGGCCTCAAACCTTTAGGTCAGGATGTAAGTCAGCACAGAAGGTCATAGGATTATTCCTGGAAGTTATCTCTGAACCAGAATGGCTAATCATAATGTAACTGTATAGGGAAGTGACCTTGGTCTATGGGAATGTATACTACCAGTCCCAAGTTCATTGTATCCCCCATGGTCCATTTTTGTTAGTGTTCATAGTGTCTTTAAAGGTCCTTGAGTATTTCCTGATTTTACTTCCTAGATTGCTGAGATAGATCATTCATCATTTAACTGTTATTTAAATAATGAATCCTTGCTGTCTCTCTTTTTCAGAGTGTTGCCCATGGGAGAAACAATGATTTGAAGGGTCTTGTGCTTGTGAATTTCATCTCGGGACTTCAATGTAAAACAAAAGTTTACTATCTCTGACCATGACACCTTAATATTTATGATACATCTTTCCTGGTTGGTCAGTAATTTAGACCTCAAGTATCTCATTTTCAACTCCTGAAGAGGTGATTGGGCTTCTCTTTGAAGTGCCCCTCATGACCCCCTGAAGTGAATTTCATGTACAACACATTGCCTATAAGGGTCTAGTGATCTCAAACAGAGTCTCCATATTTGATGACAATCTAGACCTCTGTTGTCCAGTGATGTTTTTACAAATAGACCAAAAATACTTTTACTTGTATGGTCTCATGCGCTACATCATTCCCTAAAGGATTTGAGACATTAGATGGTTATAATCTTTTTATATTGCCCTCTAACAAACAGAAAAAAAAGACAAACAAACCTAGAACAAGAAGTGAAAAATAGAACTCAGAGGGAAAGGAAATGGTATAGAATGCTCAGAGGGCAAAGCTTACACATAGAAAAGCAAAAATGCAAATGTGATGACCATATCTGGGTTAGCAAATGAACACTGAAAATGTTCATTTTAGAAAATGTAAAAAGGAAAACCTGATTAGTTATAAAATACACACTGTTGAGCAGATCAAACCATCACTATTTTGCAGAAACGGTTTTTCCTGGTTCTGACATGCGGCCCAGAATATACTTCATTCACTGTTGAAATCCCAGAGTGGTGCCTGGTACTTAGTAAACACTCATTAAATATTTCTTAGGAAATGAATAAACAGATGAATGAAGTCAATGTTTGCTTTCTCTAATAAGTTTAAAATTATTCAGAGGCCTATGTTGTACCTCATTCATCTTTATATTCTCCCAGACACTTACTATGATTCATTCTTTCATTCAACAAACAATTATTGAGGGGCTGTTATGGGCCAGGCATTGTTCTAAGCTCTAGGAATGTGATAGTAAACAAAACATTCTAATGAAGAAACAAACAAAAAATGAGACAATTTGTATACATATGTATGTATTTATATTCACATAGTATGTTAGATAGCGAGTGATTCTTTAATGTAGTGAGCACATGTTTGAATTCCATATGAATTCCAAGAGAAGCCCCTTCCCCAGAAAACCCTGGAGGGTCTTCTAACCAAGAAGACTATCAAAACTGTGATGTAATAACAGGGTCTGTGGAATGGCTTCACTGGAGGCCTTAGAATAGTCCCTGGATTTTGTGCTTTTCAATAGTGACTGAGAGGTCTTTTGAAAATCCTAAATCAGAAGACTGTGGTGTGGGAGACCTTGGAGGCCAGAAGCTGATTTGGGAAACCCCATCCCTCTCAAATCAGTGAAAGCCTAAACTGAGGCCATCTTTAGAAACAGAATTTCCTCAGGACCTATTTATAGCTCTGAGCCATTCTGCTTCCTACTAAGGGAACTCCCAGGCTGGGGCCCCTCCACCTAGCCAAATGCCCCCGGTCAAACACGGTCACTGGCCCCTGAAGAATGTTCCCCTCGCTTCTCCTTTGGCTCTCCTTCTGCACAGGGACTGTTCCAGCACCCCTGTTATCTGTGGCGCCAAGAAGACTAAGAGTCCCGTGACAGCAGGGGCCGGCGGGGCAGGCACTGGAGGCTGCCTGACGGCCAGGGCCCATTAACCTCCTCTTCCAGCTCATTGTTTTACAAGTGGTCATCGCCACCTCGCCGCCCAGTCAGAAGCTAGTAGCAGCTTTATAGCCTACTTACAGAAAATGGCTCAGCACTTAGGCATTTTCTGGTGCCCCAGGGTTCAAAGTGAAATTAATTTCCATTACCTCCCATAATAAATCACCTCACCCAACACATGTATGAAATTCCATTCAGGAGACTCAAGTCATTCTGGGACTCCACAGAAAAGCATACACACTTCAACTTGCACTTACTTAATTTCTCTGCTTTGGGGAGGGCTGATGGGCCCCTACCAAACAATTCGGTTCCAAGAGAGCCAATGGAATGTGAAACAGTCCTAAAACACAGACTGGGACGTGGCCTGATGATCCCAGGTTTGTGGAGAGAAGAAGGGGGAGTTCTTTCTCTCCTGCAACACGCTTTGGTCCCTGTCCTCTCTCTCTGTCTTTTTTTTTTTTTTTCAATCGCAGCACAGATGCATGGAAGCTGATAAAGCAATCAGGACAGTCGTGGCCCTCTGGGTTTGACATCATAATCTGGATCTGGTTGGAAATGCTTGGCGGCCTTTGGGGGCGCATGTGTGGCTACTCATTCTAATTTTCAATCTTTTTTCAAAAAGAAACCGCTGAGTGATCACAAATGCGGTGTACAGTGGATAATGAAGGAAGTAAATAGCAAGGTTCGGCATCACCGAGACAAATTCACGGAGGCTGAAGGGACGATGAGCATGACTCAGTAGGCGAATCATGTCTAAGGAATTTAAGGCAGAAAGGCAAAGAGAGAGGGAAGGAGAGAGGCCCTGAATCTATGGGCTGAAAGGGTTGTACACAGCCCTGAGTCCAAGCAATCACATAGGACATTATAAAAGTAACTAACACTATATGTTTGGCCCTGGCTGTGACTAAGGATTACTTGTAATGATTGTACCAATTAAACCCCTCAGAAACCCTATTATTCTGGTACTCTTTCCATTGGGATCACAGGTAAAAAAGAGAAGCAAACAGACCTTCCAAGCAAGGAGGCAGGGGCTGGACATAGTTACTAGAAGGAAGAGAAAGGGTACTGGTCAGGCAAAAACAGCCCATCTTCACCTCAGTTTCTCTCTACATAACACTTTGCATTTGCAGAAGTGTATCGGTTCTACAAATTTAAACATTTGTTTTTAAAAATTAAAAAAGAAAGAAAACCTACCTCATAGGGTTTTATCTATTTTTATCCTCATAAGGTTTACAAGTGAGAAAACAAAGACTCAGTGAAATAAGGAGAATTACCCTAAATCACGTTGCCAAGAAGTGATGGAGTCAGGCTTGGAACCCAGGTCTTCTCGAATCCAGAAATTAAGTGCTCAGTGTCATACTGTTTCTTTGTAACTCAATGAGTTGGAAGCCCAACTGGGACTCTAAGCTGCAGCTGGAACTGAGGTTTTTCTCACAGAGATGGATGGATGAATGAAATGATAGGGAGAGAGGTAAGTAGACAGACGATAGATAGATAGACTTCTTATAATTTCTTTCTGATGACATAAGTAACACAATCTTACTATAAATACTCAAGGACTATTGATATAGGAACTGGGGGCACCTTATAAGCAAGCCCTCTGAAACAAATGCTACTGTTAGATACAGTCCTTTGATTTCTTCTATTTTTATACCACAAATTATACCAACATATTTTTGAAAACAGAAGCACCTATCCCTTAATTTTGCTGGGAACCTAAAACTGCTCTAAAAAATCATCTACTTTTAAAAATGAAAGCATCTTATACATATCATTCTGCAACTTTTTTCTATATACATTTTTTGGTTTGACATCAACCATTTTACACAATTTTAATTAACTGGTTCCTTGTAATGAACATCAGGTCTCAATTTACTGCTAGTACTCTTCCCATTAACGTAGTGGGTCTAAATCTTCAGCCGGCATGAGCATCATTTGGGGAGCTTATGGAAATGCATATTCATAAACACCAAGGCTAAAGATTCTTATTCAAAATGTCCAGAACATAACTCAGGAATTAAGATTTTTTTTCTGAACAAAATTCTTCTTCCAGGGGTCTATGGATGCAAGTGATTTTGAGAAATATTTTGCAAAAAAAAAGAAAAAAAGTTCAGTTTTTGTATCTTGACAATATAGTCTTTCCATCCCAACATTCAGACTTAAGAAACACCATCCAATTAATTAATTGGCTAGAGTGATACTAACTTGAATTGTGACTTTGAAATATAAATGCTGTTTGAGATCCAAATGGACATGCCTCTTTCTCATCCCTGAACCTGGCTCCAGTCTTTCATTTTTAAAAATATATGGGCTCTAGGAAAGCCCATGGCACAGAGAAAAGAGTTCCCAGCTATCCTCTAACTTGCTGGGCAACCTGAGACAAATCACCTCAGTTCCCAGGCCTCGTGGGTGCATCTGTACAGCCCAGTGATCTCTAAGGCCCCTAGAGGCAGGGCGCTTCCCTGAGCCCCATCCCCACCGGGGTGAGGGAGAATTCTGGAACTGGAGAAAAGGCGGCTTCCCTTGTGAGAAGCCTTTATGGGCTTCATTCATTCAGTGCCCCATTTATCCAAAGGCCTCATCTACTCAGAAGTCAGTGTCTCTCAGCCTGTGAATTTGACCCCCCCCCCCGCCCCCCAGCCAGGAAAATGATGGAACCTGCCAAGGCGGACATGCATCCGCTCCAAGTGGAAACCAGGCACTCTAACCATCTGTTTGAAACATTTAGTGATTAGATCCTTTCTATTGCACAGCACTCTGCACACATACACACGCACCCACATGCACAACACAATCTGCCAACCAACACAGCCATTTTATGAGGGGAAAGGTCAGAGGGCACCATCCCAGTTTTGCCTACAAGAAAACAGAGGCACAAGGACATCATGCGGCTGGAGCACCATCACCAGGTCAGGCACTCGTTGGGACCCAGGTCTGCCGAGCTCTGGTCTGAGGCTGTTTGCACCAATGTTAACAAGCCTCCAGGGTGCACACATTCAAAGCCATTTCAGATGTATTATATCACTTGGTCTTCACAATGGCCTTAAGAAATAGGTACAGGTATCCCTTCCCACCACCCAGCTTTTTGTAAGTTCACTTTATGCTATTTCATATTCACAAAAAACTTATACTAGTACCTATTTTTGCTAACTGAAAGAAATCTGTAGAACATTTTTTGCTTTTAGGGGGAAAAAAAGGCAAAAAGCAGAAATTTTAATCATCCTTTGTCCTGCAGTGAGCTGTTACGGAGGTCATCACACATCCCAAACAGGGAGAGTGGCCCTAGCTCTTTCCCCAGGAACCACACTCAGCATCTCAGCATCAAGCTGCCATATCTTTGAACCAAATCTATGAGCATCTATGCTTGTCTCTACTTATTTTGTGCATCTGTTAGCAAGATGTGTCCTTAGGTAACTGCTTCTTTGCTTCACTCCATTTCTACTTATGAAAGATTTCATAGGAAAGCTCTACTTTTGGATAGCGGGGAAATCTGTATTATCACCTTATAAACAAACCCAGTGCTCTATGAGACTTACTATTTCCCCCGGGCAGGGTTTACATCACACAGGTCAGTGTGCTCACCCAAAGTTACCTAGATTGAAAGTGGCAGGATCGGGGCCACAGGCAGATCATTTTTCAGTTTAGCACAGTCTTACGGAGCCCCTTTGCTGAAACAGGAAGGCTCTACCTGTGGTACAAAGCCAACAGCCACCTGTACCATGGGCTCTGGGGAGGGGAGGAGCTGCACAATGAGGAGCAGATGAAGACCGGGATGCACTGACCACCTCCTCTGTGCAGGGGCTTTACTTCTCTTACTGCATAAACGCTGTCAGAATTGATGCCCTGGATCTCCTGAAGTAATGGATTCATCCAGTTTTTATATTTTAACTTAAGCTAGAGGACTCATACATTTCCCTCTTGTCAAGATCTGGGGTTAGGATAACGTGTCAAGGATGACTATTGGGAAAAAGCAGCAATAACATCTCATCTAAATTCCAAGATCCAGGCTGGAGGGAAGAATTCCTTGAGACTGGCTGGAGATGGACCTCAGTTCACACTAAATGCTATTCAGTTCATATATCTTCCTGTGGCAGATGCTATATGAAGCACTGACAACATGAAAACGAGGAAGACTGTTCCTGCCCTCTGTCTAAAAGGGGAGATGGTTGGGAAGGAATGGAGGCAGCGTGCCCTGTGGACTCTGGAGTCAGACAGCTTGGGTGGAATGCCTGTTCCAACCTTGACTGTGTAACCTGGGGCAAATTTCTGAAACTTAGTTGTTTCACTGGTAAAGGGAGAGAGATGATATTAGTCCTACCTTATGGATTATTGTTGCATATATTGAATGATTTAATACATGTTAAGAGGGACTTCTCTGGTTAAGTCCAGTGATTAAGACCCCATGCTTCCACTGGAGAGGGTGTGGGTTCAATCTCTGGTCAGGGAACTAAGTTTCCACATGCTGCACAGTGTAGCCAAAAAATAAATAAAAATGAAATAGAATGTAGGAAAATCTCCCAGCAGAAGTAATAGCAGAACCAAAGGAATTTTTTTTTTTAAAGATGGTGAATGATGAGTTTATGGAACTGTAAGTAGGCAACAGTGACTGGAAAGAAGGAGGGGTAACCAGAGATGATATGATGATGACAATGACAATAAATAATATCACTTAAAGAAGTACCCGTGAAGTGCTTAGAACAATCCCTAGCAAGAAGTAAGCGTTACCATGAAAAAGTACAGTGACAGAGATATAAATAAACTCTACACACAGAGGAGGGAATGGTGATTCCTTTCCAGAGCAGTGGGAGTCAGGGATGGCATCCTGGATTTGGAAGAAGGATTAGATTTTCCATGGGAGATGGCAAAGGTAGGGCAGGTAGTACTAAAATACTGCTTCTAAGAAAAACAGCTACCATCTGCTGAGTGCCTACTGTTTGCAGGTCCTGTGCTAGTGTGCCTGACATGAGCTCTCTCCCCGAATCCTCTCAAAAGTGTGTGTTCTCAGTCACTCATTCGTGTCTGCCTCTTTGTGAGCCCATGGACTATAGCCTGCCTGGCTCCTCTGTCCTTGAAATTTTCCAGGCAAGAATACTGGGGCGAGTTGTCATTTCCTACTCCGGGATCTTCCCAACCCAGGGATCGAATCTGTGTCTCTTGTGCCTCCTGCCTCGGCAGGCAGATTCTTTACCCCTGAGCCACCTAGGAAGCCCCCACTTAATCCTCTCAATAGTGATTCCATGAAATTGGCACCATTGGCACCATTATTACTATTATGGAACAGATGATAAAATAAGAGGCCCAGAGAGGTTCAACAACTCACCAAGGCCATACAGCTAGTGCATGATAGACGTAAGACGTGAATTAATGATGTTTGATGTCAGAATAAACATTTTAAGCCATCAAGCTACATTTTAGCGGTTCTCTATCCCACCCGCAATCATCGAGGGCAATTTTCCTCACTTCAGCATTGGACCCTTTAGAACCACTCATTCATAGAGCTTGCCCATCAGTCCATCTCTTCTGGCCAGGCTGTCTCATCTGCCGCTGTGCAGAGAGTGCTGGGGATGCAGGGGCCACCTATTGAAAGCAGGAGATTTCAGAGGCCAAGACAGAGAAGAATAGAAAGGGAGTTGCCAGGCGAGCCTTCCAACTTTTCTCCCAGCCCCTGCTACAGGCACCACCCACCCTTTACCCTTTCTCTGAATGACCCTGTGACGCCCGATGAAATTAAACCTGCTTCAGCAGGAGCGAGCAATGGGCGTCTGGTTCCCTGGCACTTTTAGTCTAATTGCTGCCCAATGAATATAATAGCTCCCCGACTATCTTTTCAACAACATGGTTTTCTGAAGCCATTCGGAGAGGGCTGAACACCAATAACACTTACCCTCCTGTCTGAGGGCTGAAATTCAATATCAGCCAGGCGGTCCTGTTTTACTACTTGGCTTTCATCTCAGCGAGCTCCCTCAGTCTCAGGTTTACTGTCCAGTTGCTAGACAGGAGCAATCTGTGACACTCCCTGCCCACCCCCCCCCCCCCAAACTCTCTCCTGTTTCTCACAACCCAGGGCTGCTAAACTCAAGTAGGGGCCCAGGATTACTATTCAGGTGGAGAAGGGGCAAACTCCAGTGGAAGTCCATTCTGGTGAGCCAGCTAGCTGCTGACCTTGAAGAAGCAACTGCTTGAAATTGTGCTGGGTTCGAGTCTGGAGGCCAGACGGAGCAGTTGGCGAGTGTGGATAAGATGTTGGAACAAGCCTGCAGGAAGCTCTTGTCTTCACCCTCGGGCAGGCAAGGAGTCAAGAGACACCCTGCTCCTGATAACTAAATCTTTGATACCTCAGTGCTTCGGTTGTCTATTGTCGGGGAACAAAACAGCCCACCTCCAAACTGTGGGTTAAAATAACAGTTGTTTTGTTATCTTTTTCATTTCTTGAATCCACTGGGAAGTTCATCTGCTGTTCTGCAGCTATTGCCTGGGGCTGAAATCATCTGGAATAGCCCAGATGGCTCCCATATCTGGCACCTTGGCAGGGGCAGCTGGAATACTGAGTTCCCTTGGGACCCCAAGGCAGGCAGGCCTGGCTCCTCAGATAGTCTCAGGGCTGCTTCTGTTCTACACGGAGCCTCCATGTGACCTCTTCCATTGGGGAACTGGACTTCTTATGTGATGGCCCGGGACTCCTCAAAGTAGAAGCTGTCAGTGTTTAAAGTTTAGGCTCAGAACTGGCACGGGGTCCCTTTTTCTGCATTCACTGGTTATAGTCACAGGGCTAGCCCTTATTCAGGGAGGGACTTCACAAGAGTCTGAATACTGCTCAGTGGAAGCCATCTTTGGAGAGTAACTATTACATTGGGAGTAACTAACATTCAGAGAGTAACTATTACACTCAGTTATGCATTCTATACAAGCGTGAATCCCGTTCTCTTGTAGAAGCTTGCTTTCGTCTTACAGAAGTATCGCTTGTTCTGTGCTTTGCTTTGATGAGGCATTATGGTAAGCAGGTTCTATCACTGGCCTACACTGGTTTTTTTGGCCTACAAAAACTCAGAGAGCTAGGTATTAGTACCACCAAATGAATAAACTCTCCAAAGTTTGGAGAGGTTGAGTAAATTGCCCAAATTATCCATCTCATTTGTGTGTATCCCCAAGGTTTTTAGCAAAGCTGTCTCTCAGAAGAGCTGGCAACTAGTTTCTCTACTTGGCTTTTGTTCTTACTTCTTTGGACAGTGCTGAGATCTTGCCAGGTGATACAGCCTGAGAATCGCCATTTATTCTTTCTGAACTTTTCAGTGAAGAGGACTGCCATGCAAGGTCCATGCTCTGCCCATCACTTCTGGAACCTGTCTGTTGTCCTTCCCCACTTGCTGAATAGTAGTAGTAGTTTTTTTTTTTTTTTTTTTAGTAGCAGTAGCAGCAGATTTTCATCCTCCCCTCTGGGTCTTTCATGTGTATTGAGACTTCCTACTTCTTCCCCACAGCAGAAGTTTAGAGAAGAAGGATTCTGGCCATTTTGGTTTTGGTTAACTGGATGAGTGGAGATCTAGTTCAAATAAAGAATCAAAATGAATCTTAGTATTAGCTAAGAATTTCACATCATTGCTGCTTCTTTGTAAGCTTAAACTCTAAGAGATGTTTACGTAAACACATAAATGTACACATGTATTAAGCGTATTTTGTCCTGGAGAAGGAAGTGGCAACCTACTCCAGTATTCTTGCCTAGAGAATCCCATGGACAGAGAAGCCTGGTGGGCTGCTGTCCGTGGAGTTGCACAGAGTTGGACACGACTGAAGCAACTTAGCAAGCACGCATGCATTGGAGAAGGAAATGGCAACCCACTGCAGTATTCTTGCCTTGAGAATCCCAGGGACAGAGGAGCCTGGTGGGCTGGAGTCTATGGGGTCGCACAGAGTCAGACACGACTGAAGTGACTTAGCAACTGAAGTGACTTAGCAGCAGCAGCAACTAAGGGTGTAAGTAAACATGATAAACATAACCCACAACCCAGTTGGTATAGACATTGTTGTTGTTCGGTCACTAAGTCTTGTCTGACTCTTTGCAACCCTGTGCTTCCCTGTTTTTCACTATCTCCCAGAATTTGCTGAAACTCATGTCCATTAACTCAGTGATGCCATCCGACCATCTCACTCTCTGTCCTCCTCTTCTCTTCTTGCCCTCAGTCTTTCCTAGCATCAGGGTCTTTCCAAAAAGTTGGTTCTTCATATAAAGCAGCCAAAGTATTAGAGCTTTAGCTTCAAGATCAGTCCTTCCAATGAATATTCAGGGTTGATTTCCTTTAGGATTGATTGGCTTGATCTCCTTGCAGTCCAAGGGACTCTAAAGAGTCTTCTTTAGCACCAGAGTTTGAAGCATTAATTCTTCAGCACTCAGCCCTCTTTATGTAAAGAGGTAGTAATTACAAAAAATGGGAAACCTCCACAATACTATGGAGGGATATAGGATGAGTTCGTAGCCCTGTGAGTCAGTCAGGGTAGGCCAGGCTGTGCTGTAGCATCAAACAATATGCCAGTTTCAATAGCTTAAGACAACATGGGTTTATTTCTCACTTATGCTAAGGACCATCGCAGGTTGGCAGGGGATCCAAGCTAATGGGGCAAATAGCAATGACGGAGGGATTCTAGCTCAGGAGGATTTCAACTGCCCATGGAAGGCTATATCCTAGGAGTGACACGTGTCACTTCTGGTCACAACTCACTAGCCAAATCCAGTCACAGCTCCTCCCAAACAGAAGGGATGCAGGACACTCAGTACTCTGATTGCATAGGAAAGGGTGTTTAAGGGTAAGAGGTAGTGAAGTAGAGAGTGAAGTATGAGAATCTTGAGCAGGAACAAAAGCTTGGGGGCAAAGGAGAGAATATTATTCAGGAAGACATAAGCTAGGAGAATGAAGGGTGGGGAAGAAAAAGAGAATCCTTCATCACCACTGCAGGATTTAAAACAGCTCATAGGTATTTCCCATATGAAAGATGGAGCCATTCAATTTGTGGCCACAGATGTGTTCAGAAATAAGAAAAGCTGTAATACTCCCATTGTCTGGCTGTAACATTCAAAACATCCAGCTACAAGGACAAAGTTTAAAAAAAGAAAATGGTACCTTTTCATTCCGGAATTGTCCCCACTGAAGTTTAATGAAGTATTTCAGTGCATGGGGAAGATGTTTCTCTTTGTGCTATTTAAAGGAGTGAAAGGTAAAGTAACACAGAGATACTATTTTACGTTCATTAAATCATCAAGAAGAAAACATCGGCAGAAACAGTTAGGCCTATGGAGACTGTGGGTATATGTAACGCTTATGGATATAGTGGTGGAGAAGGCAATGGCACCCCACTCCAGTACTCTTGCCTGGAGAATCCCATGGACGGAGGAGCCTGGTAGGCTGCAGTCCATGGGGTTGCTAAGAGTCAGACACGACTGAGCGACTTCACATTCACTTTTCACTTTCATGCACTGGAGAAGGAAATGGCAACCCACTCCAGTGTTCTTGCCTGGAGAATCCCAGGGACGGGGGAGCCTGGTGGGCTGCCGTCTATGGGGTGGCACAGAGTTGGACACGACTGAAGCGACCTAGCAGCAGCATGGATATGGTGGAAAAGCAGTTTGCTAGAATCTTTAGTAAGCACTGTGGTATTCCGTATTTTGGTAGATTGAATGACTGGTCCCAACTTTTTATCTCTTCCCTCAGCCTCTCTCTGGAGGCAGAGTGCATTTCCCTGCCCTTGATTTAAGGCTCAGCCACATGTCTTGTCTTGATTAATGGGTTTTAGTAAGCATGACACAAATAGGGGCCAGAAATGTGCGTGTGTGATTGGGTGTGACCTGTAAGGCTTTTACCGTCTTCAGAAGACCATGCCTGGGTCAACCTGCTGTTGGGAGGAGGATGAGAGATACATAGGGTTGGGCTCGTCAGACCAACCTTAGATGTGTTGATCAGCAGATCCCTGAGATTGAATGTTAAATTACTGGGTTTTGGAGTGTTTTTACACAGTATGTTTGACACACTAGCCAACCAATACCCATATCAAGCATCATTAGCAATGTTAATATTCTTCAATTCTCCAAATACACTTTGAGAGCTTATTTAGATGAATTCACACTTGTATCAGTCAGCATGGGTAAGGTTATTCTGAGGTACCGCAGGTGGCTTAACTCAACCACAAAGCATTTCTCACTCATGCAAACCAAATCTGAGAAACCATTCACAATGTGTATTCAGTGGTAGGTGTTTTGAACCTGAGTAATGTCTGCCCATAGTCTACAATGGAGCAGTGAGAGAGAAACAGGACAGCAGCATAGACAGCCAGGTGGGCAGATCACCACCAGTAATCAGAGGGTTATCGAGCATCAGATCATTCTCTTTCGGCACAGCTATTTCTCTTCTGTATATTTAGCTTTTGTAAATAATTTAACAAAATAAAAAAAATTTAACTTTGAGTTAATATGCTCTTTTTGCTTTTACCTGTAGTAGCAGATGAATTAGAAGCAACCTGCATGTCCAACATGGGGGAATGGGTAAGTGTGGGTAAGGGATGCCTAAGACCGTCAAAGGTATTATGGAATAATATGATGGAAAAGAGAGAACTAAACTTTCTAACAGTATGATTTTTAGCTATTTAAAATACTCAAGTAAGTAAACAAATTTTAGAAGGAGATATGATATATGGGAAAACATAAAGTGGAGATTATTAATGAGATATTTTTTCTTTAAAGAACTTTTAACCCCGTTTTCATGTTGTTGTCAAAATAAAAATAAAATGACTCATTAAATATCCTTCTGATGCTGCTTATCTGGGAAGCAACAAGTTAGAAAACACATTTGCTACGGAATGCTAGCCCACTGGAGAAATGAGATAGTGTCTATTTAAGCATCTTAAGGGTATCAGATGCTAAGGTGTAGTAACTTGCAAACAATACCTGTAATTTGATGAATTGGTAACCAAACCCATCCACCTGAATCCAATCTTTTTTTTTCATCACAGACAAGACAAAACAAATAAGAAGGTTTTAAGCTATCAGTTCAAGAGAAACACAGAATTTGATCTTCAATAAACCTTAAAACATTATCTGCACAAAAGGGAGATGGTTTGAGGCTCTGGAAAGAGGGGTGTCCCAACTGCTGAGACAACACTTCCCTCGGACTGAATCTAACAGGCACAGTGGCATTCTTACGCGCTGAACCCACGCTCAGCTCTCCTCCCTTGTGCAGCCACGCGGCCCCAGAGTAAGGCCTAGGTCTCCGTCTCCCAGATGTCACATAGACAAGCACATTTCTGCTAAGGGGAAAAGTTCTGGAAATAATTTCAGGAAGACTCAACACTTCTGGATGCTATCGGAACATAACTCCTTAAATTCCCCGAAAGAGAATAAAAAATTCGACACACAGTTTTGGAAACTATAAATAGGTACATTTTCACCTCCGCCTGCAATGCAGATCTGGGTTTGATCCCAGGGTTGGGAAGATCCCCTGGAGAAGGGAAAGGCTACTCACTCCAGTATTCTGGCCTGGAGAATCCCATGGACTCTATAGTCCATGGGGTCGCAAAAGAGTTGGACATAACCAAGTGACTCACTTTCATATCACTTTCACCTGCTATAGTTCCAGGAGAGTTTCTGTGAGGATTAGTTAAGGAATGTTTGTAAAGCAACTATTATAGTCTTTGCCATGTAATAAGTTCTCAAATAATTAATTTATTTAGCAAATATTCTGCCTAATTCTCCTTTGTAAATCCTTTTTCAGGTAGACTAGCTCCAAATAGAAAGACAAGAAAGTAAAGTTTTTTTGGTGAGGCCCACAACAGCCTTTCCTGATAACAAACAATAAACCCCATAAAAACCTTCCAGGGTGTTCTGCTTATTTTTTTCCTTTTTATAAAAATAAGATTGTGATCAGGATCTTAAACGATAACATTTCTGTGTTTATGTAAAACATCCCCTAGCAATATCTTGACACCCTTGCTCATCCAATCCAAGAGCATGAAGGGTCTTAAATGGACAAAGGGGACAAAGGCTTTCATATCAGTACCTCAGTCCAGTTACTGTGCCAAGGCAGCTACACTCAGTCTCATTTCATCTTCTAAGTAACCCAAGGCTCATTTTAAATATTTCATAGATGAGGAAACTTCCCAGGAATAATAATGTCAGTTCAGTTCAGTTCAGTCACTCAGTCGTGTCCGACTCTTTGGGACCCCAGGCCTCTCTGTCCATCACCAACTCCTGGAGTTCACTCAGACTCATGTCCATCAAGTCAGTGATGCCATCCAGCCATCTCAACCTCTGTTGTCCCCTTCTCCTCCTGCCCCCAGTCCCTCCTAGCATCAGAGTCTTTTCCAATGAGTCAACTCTTCTCATGAGGTGGCCAAAGTACTGGAGTTTCAGCTTTAGCATCATTCCCTCCAAAGAAATCCCAGGGCTGATCTCCTTCAGAATCGACTGGTTGGATCTCCTTGCAGTCCAAGGGACTCTCAGGAGTCTTCTCCAACACCACAGTTCAGAAGCATCAATTTTTCAGCGCTCAGCTTTCTTCACAGTCCAACTCTCACATCCATACATGACCACAGGTAAAACCATAGCCTTGACTAGACGGACTTTAGTTGGCAAAGTAATGTCTCTGCTTTTGAATATGCTATCTAGGTTGGTCATAACTTTTCTTCCAAGGAGTAAGCATCTTTTAATTTCATGGCTGCAGTCACCATCTGCAGTGATTTTGGAGCCCCCCAAAATAAAGTCTGACACTGTTTCCACTATTTCCCCATCTATTTCCCATGAAGTGATGGGACCAGATGCCATGGTCTTCATTTTCTGAATGTTGAGCTTTGAGCCAACTTTTTCACTCTCCACTTTCACTTTCATCAAGAGGCTTTTTAGTTCCTCTTCACTTTCTGCCATAAGGGTGATGTCATCTGCATATCTGAGGTTATTGATATTTCTCCCGGCAATCTTGATTCTAGCTTGTGCTTATTCCAGCCCAGCATTTCTCATGATGTACTCTGCATAGAAGTTACATAAGCAGATGACAATATACAGCCTTGACCTACTCCTTTCCCTGTTTGGACCCAGTCTGTTGTTCCATGTCCAGTTCTAACTGCTGCTTCCTGACCTGCATATAGGTTTCTCAAGAGGCAGGTCAGGTGGTCTGGTATTCCCATCTCTTTCAGAATTTTCCAGAGTTTATTGTGATCCACAGAGTCAAAGGCTTTGGCATAGTCAATAAAGCAGAAATAGATGTTTTTCTGGAACTCTCTTGCATTTTCCATGATCCAGCAGAGGTTGGCAATTTGATCTCTGGTTCCTCTGCCTTTTCTAAAACCAACTTGAACATCTGGAAGTTCACGGTTCATGTAATGCTGATGGCTGCCTAGAAGAATTTTGAGCTTTACCTTACTAGCGTGTGAGATGAGTGCAATTGTGCAGCAGTTTGATCATTCTTTGGATCATAATGTAATAGATGGCAAAGCGGAAATACAGGCCAACTCCAGGCCCACGCTCTTTACCACATTTTATACTTCCCCAACATGCTTGGTATCAGCAACTCCCAAATCCCACACCCCGAGTATGCTACCCTTGGCCCTCCAGAGCCACTCTCTACCCTCCACCCCTCAGTTCTACACTCAGGGAGCCTGGCTTTTTTGAACAGCATCACCAGGCTCCCCCACACCCTAGTTTCCATTTGGGTTTGGCCAGTGGGAAGTACCCACAGGAGACTGTGATAGGCAGGATAGGCAAGAGAACAGTGAGGTTGAGAGATTCATCCTAACATTCCCATTCCATCCGACCACTGGTTGGCAGTGGCCATGGTTCTCTACCGAAGCCATGACTTTTGGCCTATGACCCTCTCCGAGGTTATGGCTTTCTCCAGGTTCCAGTAGTTACCCCATTTTCTGCCTCTTTGGACCCAGGGGCAGTAATGACTTCTGGCCCCGGCTTATTA
The DNA here is from genome assembly GCF_042477335.2 of Ovis canadensis. Classification (NCBI taxonomy): domain Eukaryota; kingdom Metazoa; phylum Chordata; class Mammalia; order Artiodactyla; family Bovidae; genus Ovis; species Ovis canadensis. Next base: position 65,701,580 of record NC_091259.1, read on the forward strand.
ATAGAAGCAAGGTGCTTCACCGTCTCTTGCTGGCTTTCGTCAATCCTGTTCAAACCTTTGTTTGAATCCTGTTCAAATCCCCTTGTGAAACCCTCCTGAATTGCCCCATTCCAGTGGCCATCTGTTTTTTATTGGACTCCGATTGCTACAGTTTGGGAAATAGAACCTAGAAAATAGGTAGGCAAAGTTATTTCCTTTAAAAGAAAATTAATGGACTTGGCACAGACCAACCCTAAAAGGAGCCTTTCATATACTCAATGCAGAAAAATCTCTTTAATTTTTCTCCTTTTTATCTCTCCCTGAAGAAAGAATTTATCTCCCATTCTCTTCCTGAATTGCCAAGGAGACAAGGTTATTTTATTCATTCAGGGTACTTCTGCTTTAAGTTTGCTATTTCTTCATCTGAAAGTTTGGAAAGTTCAATAAAGCCTGAGACCATAACAGATGCTAACATTTTAATATTAAACTTTAATATAACCCCTTTTGGTATTACTAGTAATGCCTGATTGATTTAAGTTTCATAGTAAAATGAAATCATTTTGACTTTATTTTAGAATGGTAAAACATATTGCAGTCACATACAATTATTTCAAAAGAGGCTACCAGAAGGAGAGACACAGTAGTTAGTAAGATGGCATCTATTACCACTGGTCTCCCTAGTCAACCATCTTAATAATAAAAATTGATCTATTCAGGAAGCCAATTAAAGCCTCCTACATTCTCTTTCATTTACCAGAATAATAATGGTATTTAAAGTGGTCCAGTTGGGAAAAGGAAATGTTTTCCCCAGAAATAGCATACCAGACTTTCTCTGTATTAATACAATTCAGATCCAGCATTGGCCTTTGAGGTGTTTATCCAGGCCTCCCTGACTCCACCCCTTCTCATTGCCATTGCCCTAGTCCAGGAGCTTCCTGATGAGTCTCTCTGCCTCTAGTGTACTCCTCTCCCATCCAATCCTTCATACTCCAGTCGGAAAGCTTTTCCTTCAAAGGGAGTCTGGTCATGTTTCTTCTATGGGTCAAACCTTTGGATGGCTCCCCATGGTCTACAGAATAAAGCAAACTCCTGAGAAATGCAGACTAACCACCACTATCTTTCTGGTTGTCCTTCTTCCCTTCCAGAATCTATGTTCTATATCCATTTTATTTCCTGGATGGAGCCTGCTTGCTCTCTCTCTTTTACAATCTTCCCATTCTATCCCTCTGTTTAAAACATTGTTTGCCATCACCTGCTGCAGCCTCCTCAGTGCCGTCTCATGCTCAAGAGACCGAGTGAAATGTCACCTCCCGGCTACCACTTTCCCTAACTGCCTCCCCACGACAGACTTCTGCCACTTTTCATTTCCTTCTCTCTCTCTTTTTTTAAATCTGCTAAATCTCTTTTTATCTCTTTGTTCAAAATCATATCCTTTCAGAATAAGGAAAATTACCAAATACTGATACTCTCTTATAATGCTATGTCCTTCTGAGTCAATGAAGTTTAATGATAGATTGAGAAAGAAAATGTTTATCAAGCACCCAACTGATGTATTATTTGCTTTCCCTACATACATAGTTTCATTTAATCCTCACAATAGCATTATAGAGAGAAACACAATTATCCCATTTTGTTGATGAGGAAACTGAGCCTCAAGACAGAGAAACATTGCCCAAGGAGTATAGTTGGTGGTAGGGAATCCAGAATTTGAGCTCATGATCTTGCTGACTCAAAAATCTATAAATTGTCCATTTTATCACCATTTTCTCTTATAAAAGTTGATTGATAGACTTTTAGACACAATCTTGTCTACATAACATGTTACAGATGACAAAGTACTTTCAGAGCACCATCCAATTTGATCACCAGTAAACCTGTGAGGTATTTAAGGCAGGGTGAGAGACCTCACTTAACAAATAAGAATATCAGAAAGGAGAAGGATTTGCCCAAGGTCATCAAACCAAAAACTGGAGGTATCAAGTCTAGAATTCCTGTCTTCTAAGCCAGTGCTCCTTCTATTCAACAATACTGTCTCCAGGGCACATATTTATTTTCTTCTTGGAAGGAAAGAAGCCTTGGATCATCTAAACAATTTAACTGTCTACAGAAGTTTCAAATGAACCTCCCACACATCTTGCTCTTTTGTGTGATCCTTAGCCACCAAAAACTTAAACCTCTGCCCTGATTGGTTTAGATCAGCTAAGCTCTAAAATACCATCAGCCAACTTTGAACTCAGATATAAGATTTTGGTTTTGCCATATGCTGTATTTTTATAAATGTAAAGTTTCTCATTTTTAAAAATCTGGTGTCACGCTCCTCTTGGAAAAAAAAAAAAAAGCCAATAGTGCTGAGATCCCCAGATGTGATGATGGGGTGAAACAAGCACATTTCCTTCTTTTGTGGACCTGCTGGCCCTGTAGGTTCCTGAGTTTCTGGCCCAGGTCTCACCATGAAGACACCTTGTTGACCATGATGTGATGTAAGAAGGCTTGCAGGAGCACTTGCCACAAATTTTCCTTCTTTCTTAATTTTCTTCTCAAAGCTTAGCTCAAGGCTTTGCCTTCCTGGAATGATTCCCATCTCTTAAGCCTTGAAAAGCACCATCTAAGAGGACAACATCTTTGCTCCTTCATGCAGGATTAAAGATACCAAGCATCACCTGCTCCTGCTAGTATCCCTTTATGAAATCTCATGCCATCTGTGCTAGTGATTACTCTTCCCTAAATGCTCCAAAGGAAAAGGGCACTGGTGAGTGGGAATGAATTGCTCATTTCAGGGGATAAGAACTTACTTCTGCTTATTATGCTTTTATTCTCTGTCTGGTCTTTTCTGATTTCTGGATGACACTACAGGGACAAGAAATTGTTAGTTGCTCAGTTGTGTCCGACTCTTTGTAACCCCATGGACTGTAGCCCGCCAGGCTCCTCTGTTCATGGAATTCTCCAGGGAAGAATACTGGAGTGGATTGCCATTTCCTGCTCCAGAGGCTCTTCCTGACCCAGGGATTGAACCCAGATCTCCTGCATTGCAGGCAGATTCTTTACCACCTGAACCACCAGGAAAGCAGACATGACCATAATGTAAATAACAAAAATATTCCTCACTAATCTCTCAGGGCCTTAGTTTCCTCATCTGTAAATAAGGGTAATAAATCTTTGCTCTCTAAAGGCCCTTCCAGATCTAATATTCTCTGATGCTATGAAGAACTATCTTTAATGTAAATTCAGTTTGTGTTTCAACAGGGTTTTGCTTACCCAACTGAAATTCAAAATGTGTCCCTATTTTCAGGTAGGAGAACAGCCTAATGAACTCTCACAGTGTTCTAGCTGTCCACAAAGCCAGAGTACTTCCTGGCCACATACGAGGCCCTACAGAACAGTTGAAAGAGCCTTAGGTTAATAGCCATGATACCTGGCTGTGCCACTTACTTACCATATGATCTGGGCAAATCATCTCTCTTTTCTGGGCCTTGGTTTCTCCACTGTAAAATGAAAGCAATGGATTCAATAAATCTGTGATAGTGGATGCAAGAAATCCATATCCATGAGCTTGAGTAGCAGTGGTCATGGAAAAAATACGGAACAGAAAGTCAGGAGACCCAGGTACTATTAATAGTTCTGCTGTTCATTAGGTTTGTGACTTTCAGAAGTCACTGACAGACTCAGAGCTTTCGTCTCTACTAGCATTTGCCACTTTTGTGCTATTTGCTTGTGTGTTTATTTTTAACCTGGCCAGCATCATTTCTTTTCATAAGCACTGGGACCCTGTAGGCATTTGAGTTTGTGTCTCACCCTTTCCCCAGGAGTTTCATTTATTCAACTTGTATCTACTGAGCATTTCTTGGCCACTATCGTAATGTAAATGACAACATGAAATGAAAATGCCAGGACTTGTATGAGAGTCGGTGACAGAGACGGAAGCATGCTACTCAGTGAAGCTGACATTCTGGTGAAGTTTATGTCTCTATGCGGTACATCCAACACCTGGTCTGGCTGCTGATACAACTGTTTTTTTTAATCTTTCATTACCTTCAACACTTTATCTTCATTCTTTCCTCACCTGCGCCTTCACATCCTTTCAACAGTGTGTGTCTTGCCCCTACTCACCTGGGTTCTTACTTTAATCCCTACCAACCCAGTGAGCAACCAGTGAAAGCAAGCATATGCGTAAATATTAAAATTAAATGCACTTAATGGATAAGCCCTTATCCCAAAGGAGTGGTGTGCACAGGACCCCAGCCTCAAGAGAACATACATTCAAATGGCCATGAAGCTACTCACTGGCTATGGGACTTGGGTCCACTTGCTAAACTTTTGGGAGGGAGCCTCAGCTTTCTCATCTGTAAAATGGGGATAACAATAGTAACTACCCCTTTAGGGGAGTTTCATGGTTCAGTATGATAATATATTATGTCAATGTTCAGCGTAGTGCCTGGTGTGGCAGATTTTGAATGCTGAACACATGGTGGCAATTATGATCAGTATGAGGCCCAGACAATGGCATTTGTGGGTAGGGTGATCCCAGAGAGTTCTGAGAGAGGAGAGGGCTTCCCATCACCCTCAGTCATGCTGATTAGCTGGTGTGAAGGATGGCAGAGACAACACTTCTGTTCAGAGCCACCCTCAATGGAATGCCCCAGGGAGGGAATCAGCCGCAAGACTGCAATTTGACCCTCTCGCTGCTCAGTGTAGGAAGGAAAACCTTTGCTGGTTCCAGCATTCCCCTGGCACATGGTTTGGACTTTTAGTGCCAAAACACATGGCTTTTTACAAAGCCCTTGATTTTCTGCAAACATGTTTGTCAGGGTCCTTGTTTTGCAGACAATGGATTTATAAAAGAGGCCTGTTCTTCCTTTCTGGCACCTTGAAAGGGGGAAAAAAAAATCCCCGAATGGGAAGAAGGATCAAGTGGCTGCTTTGCATGTGTGGGTGTCTCTTGCCTCCAAATTGGGCCGCAGTGTTGGAGGCTAGGTTTCAAAATGATACAGTGCTGACAATTACCCACAATTAGGCTAATTGTATAATTACACTGTGATTATCTCAGCGATAAAGTTCACAAAGGGGATGGATGGCCCCTAGGTAAACCTGAGGGGGTTGGGAGAGAGGTAATCAACGGCCATCAAGATGGTTCCCTGGGGTCCCAACAACTGCGCTAGAGGCCAGGCACCAGCTTCCAGGCTCTCACCCAGCCTCCCCTCTTTTGCTCAGTAACAAGCCCCTTCTCCAGCCTCAGTGGGCTGGGTGCTTTTCAGGTGACCCCAAAATATTCCCTTTACCATCTCTGTCTATTAACACAACAAATTATAAAGGACAATTGATTTGGCAACCATATCTAAATTTCAGGCCAACCCCTCAGCTACGCTGCTGACATTTAAAGGCAAGCTGTGAGTGCATTCTATATTTCCACATGTCACTGATGGGCTTGTCATCCTCAGATGGCCAGGCCAGAGCAATTAAGCAAAGGTTTACACTGGCATAAAAATTACCACTCTCTGACAGAGGGCCAACTCTAGAACCTCTGGTCTGCTCTGAATACTGGCTGCCGGCTTCACATTCTGATGAACGCATGCCGAGCTCCAGAGGAAGAGGCAGCTTCACAAACATATAGGAAACATTTAGGGTTACTATTTCTGGACCAGGATTCTCAGTGTTCATTCAACAAAGAATTACTGAATACTGATTATTTTTTCCTTTGCCATTGTCGAAATTTGATGTTGGAAATAGAGCAAAGAACAAATCAGTTATGGTTCTTGCCCATCAGGAGTTTATAGGCAGGCTAAGGGGACATGTTCAACTATCGAGTGGGTTTGCCCTTGCTATGACTCTAGGGAATTACGTTATGATCCCAGTTGTTCACTCTGCCCTCTAGCCATGCCGTTTGCCTTGTGATTTGGCAGTTCCTCTTCCTAGAGATGGATTTACTTCCCTACTCTACTTTTGATGGGCTGGGCCATGTGACTTGCTTTGACGAAGGGAATTTGGCTCAGAGTGACAATGAGTCCACTGCAAGTTTTGTCCTCAAGAGATATCGCTTGGTTCCACTCATCTCTTGGGGAACCTCCAACCTCTGCTATGAAAAGAATATGCTCCATATGCCCTGATGGTCTCAGAAGAAAGAGAAACACATGCAGCGTAACTGAACTGAACTTGGAGCCAAACCTTGTTCGTGAAGCAGAACTGAACCAGAACTTGCAAACCCAGAAACACAGTTGACATCAGCAGAGCCATCCAGCTGACTCTCCAATGAGTGAGAAATAAATGCTAGTGGTTGTATGCCATCAAGGCTTGGTAACCATTCTGCTACACAGTGTTTTTATGGCAATAACAAACTGATAACAGAAACATCCTTATAAGGATATTGGGGGAAGGCAATGGCAACCCACTGCAGTACTCTTGCCTGGCAAATCTCATGGACAGAGGAGCCTGGTAGGCTGCAGTCTATGGGGTCACACAGAGTCAGACACAATGGAAGCGACTTAGGGTGCAGCAGCATAAGGATGTTGGGGTATCTTCCCAAGTGGTGCTAATGGTAAAGAAACCCACCTGCCAATGCAGGAGACTTAAGAAACATGGGTTAGATCCCTGGGTCAGGAAAACCCCTGGAGGAGGGCATGGCAACTCACTCCAGTATTTTTGCCTGGAAATCCCATGGACTGAGGAACCTGGCAGGCTACAAGCTATAGGGTTGCAAACAGTTGGACATGACTGTAGCGACTTCACACACACACATGCACATAGGATATTGGTACAGGATATGTTTCACCTAAAATGATGGTGAAAAAAAATCCTAGAAAAATGCAAATGGAATAAAACTGTTAATGGTGCTTTCCTTTAGAAAGAGGTTTGGAAAAAGGGACTCACAGTATGGGAGGATAAAAAGAGACCATTTGTTTTTCATTCTAAGTCTCTGACTTTCTAAAAATTTCAGTGACAAGCATCATTATCTTTGTAATTTTTAAAGTAAGTGCACTTTTAAAAAACATGTTGGAACTTCCCCAGTGGTCCAGTGGCTAAGACGCTGTGTTTCCAATGCAGGGGGCTGGGGTTCAATCCCCGGTCAGGGAACTAGAATTCCACGTCCCACAACTAAGAGTTTGCATAGTGCACCTAAAAACTGTTTTGCATGCTGCAGCTAAAGATCCTGTCACATAATGCAAAGATCAAAGATCCTGTATGCCACAGCCAAATAAGTAAAATAAATACATGTTGTTTTTCAATCACTCAGTCATGTCCAACTCTTTGCAACCCCATGGATTGCAGCATGCCAGGCTTCCCTGTCCTTCACCATCTCCCAGAGTTTGCTCAAACTCATGTCTGTTGAGTAAATACATATTTAAAAATAATAAATAAAGTATGTCATTTGAAACTCCTAAAAAAGAGAAATTGAGAAGACAAACACCCAACCCTTACTGTATTCTAGGCAATGTGTTACCACTTCTCATATCTTATTTAATTTTTATAAAAATCCTGCAAAGTGGGTAACACTATCCTTGTCCTAAAGATGAGGAAATTGGGCTCAGAAAGTTCTGATAGCTTACCCCAAACCAAATAGCTTGTGTGCTGGAAAGAGAATATTTGAATTCAAAGCTGCCAACCTCAACATCAGTGTTCTCTCCTTTATGTTATATGACTGTTTTACACCGTCACAGATGAATGAACACCCAGGGCCTCAGTTTCCTCATCTGGAAAAAAAGAGAGGTTTGGACTACACTGTCTCTAATGTTCCTGATAGTCTAAGATTCCACGAGTGAAAAGTCACATTATGCAATAAGGATTCTTTACTTTCAGAGGAATGAAATAAAATTTCCTTTAAGTATAGTGCTCCCCGAGCTCACATAAGTGCTTATTATTTCCAGATCATTAACTGTTTGACATAGAGATTTGGCTGAGAAACTTGAAGCTCAAGAGTGAGAGGCCTCTGCCAATTGAAGATCAGTCAAATGTGGATAATGGCTTCTGTTACTATAAGATGAGTCTACAGGAAAATGTGATTCAATTTATAAAAATTCTATCAAATGCAGCTTTTCAGGAATTCATCTGTTGGGTACAACGAGGTACATCTGTGCTATATTATCCAAATAGGTTCCACCTGGCAGGCAGATGACGGTAAAGCTTAAAAAGGAAGAAAAAAAAAAAAGGAGTTTTTAGAAAGTACCTCCATTTCATCTTACTCTATTTTAACTTATTCTCATCTATCACACTATAATTTCTAGGTAATGCAGAGACATTAGATTTGGCTAAGCAAGGAATGATTAACTTTCATTAATAGATAGAAGTCAAGAAAAAATCCTTTCAAACTTCATGCCACAGTATGGAAAATTGGGAAGGGGGGACATGGAGGGGAAAGTAAGAGCTCATTCTTTGTCCAACTGGCTTTGCTTATGATGAAATTCATAAAATGGTCATGGATGCTGTGTAATGTGAACCCTAGAGGCTTGCTCTAGCTTCTGCTAAAATCAAGGGTCCTGAGAATGCCAAAGGAAAACAAGCCATTAAGAAAACCTGCAACCATTTGGGAGCATTAGGAAGATCAAGGCAGGTTATTTGGATGTCTGGGAAAGTCAGATTAGATGACTACTTCTTGGTCCATACGATTGAACACACGGAATTCCTATTATCGTCCGTATTCTGCCTTAGGTGAATGGCCCCTCTCCCCATGCCTGCTCATTTTTCCTCTTGGTCTCCGTGGCTTCACCCAAGACAATGTCATCATTCTTACTGGGGCCTTTGTAAACCAAAGTACCTCCAGACTAAGAAGTTAGCTTCAAGAGCCAGACATCTGTTTCATTATGAGTATCTGTCTAGACATAAAAGCTCAACACTTCCTGCCACAATCCTGGGAGCACCAGGACAACAGAAGATCAACACAAGGCAGGCACATGTACCGTCTGCCCCAAACCTGGGCTCTGAGTAACCTTAATAGATTAGACGTTCAACAGAAGTAAAGAGGAAATAGGGGGACTTCTCAGTTGGCAAAAGTCATCTCGCCGTGTGCAAAGGCTGTCTGTGGTGTTGTCTTCTAAAGACAAGGGTGGTTTCCTGATTTTCAGGGAAGTCCAACAAGTTCAGCCTCACTCTCCCCTGGATTCATTACCAAACCAGAAGGATCAAAAAGAAGATGTTGGTGGCTTGGTTATTTTGTCCATGATTGGAAATCTTGTGCAGAATGACTGACCTATAGCCAACAGGTAAGTGCAGCTTTCTTAGGAATCCTGTTAGCTTATAAATTGTTCTCTCTCACCATCCTTTCTGAAAAATGGTGATACAGAATGTAGACCGCCTAGTGCTGATGAATTCATAATGGGGTCAGGATAGAGGATCAAGTCTTTGGCTCAAGACAGAGGTTTTTTTCTGAGACCTTTCTCCGTCTAAATTGTTACTTGAAATCTCTAAGCAACCTCCGTCTTTCAATGCACACATTCTCAGAAACAGCCTCCTTATATTCTCGTGTTTTCCATGAGGAGATTGAGGTGCCAGTATAAGTGCCCAACTAGATTTTGGAGGTAACAGTAACAAAATAAGACTTGGGAAAAATACAAAAATAGCCAAATTAACATTGCTTCCCTCAAAATTACGTAACCGGGAGGCCACATGTGTGTTTGGTTGAGGCTTCTTTTGCACCTAACCTTCTCTTGCCTCCTTGGGAAAAGCTTTTTCACTTTAGGCACAAGGAAAAATTAATTCAAATACCTCAGAATTATTTCCTTTTTTTAACCAAAAAAAAAAAAAGAAAGACATTTCCTAGGTTGTTCTACTCTTTTTATGTGTTTGGTACGTAAAGATTTTTAATGTTTCCAAATGTCAAATCTCCCATCAAAGGATTATTTGCAGCTATTAAGGACATTCCAAAGAATGTAACACAGACCTTTAAGGTAATTTCAAAGTTTTAAACAAGGCAATTATTTTGGATTAAGACTTTCTAAGGAGGCAGCTACTTTTAGGAAGACTCTGCTCTTTTGCAGACACACACACACACACACACACATATATATATATTCAGATCTTCTTTTTGCATAAACTACAGAGGGTCCTGGTCTTGTTGTTGTTGTTGTTCAGTCACTAAGTCATGTTCGACTCTTTGCCATTCCATGGACTGCAGCATGCCAGTCTCCCCCGTCCTCCACTCTCTCCCAAAGTTTGCTCATATTCGTGTCCATTGAGTCAGTGATGCTATCTAACCACCTCATCCTCTGCCACCCCCTTCTTATTTTGCCTTCAATCTTTCCCAGCATCAGGGTCTTTTTCATGATTTCATATCAGGTGGCCAAAGTATTGGAGCTTTAGCTTCAGCATCAGTCCTTCCAGTGAACATTCAGGGTTGATTTGTTTTAGGATTGACTGGTTTGATCTCCTTGTATTCTATTTAAATAGCACTTGTTGGGAATTTGAATCATGAGAACTATATGCATATCCTACTCTTTTTGGGTAAAAGAAATACTATAACTCCAGAGTCACTCTCCCAGTCATCAAATAAGCATCCTTTTCACCAAATTTCAGACCCTTGAAGGTTACAACTTTTAAAAAATCTTTAGGCAGATTTTTATCCTGAAGAATCACCGAGTGATGACTCTATTTTATTGCTAAATTCTTTGTTACATTTATGAGCCTCTCAAAGCAATAGGAACTACCTTCTGGAGATGTTTAGGTTTGTATAATTCACATCACACTGTAATTTGTATACAGGCAAAGTTAGAAACATTTCTATATTGAAGTTAATAATGACCTGTTCAGGGTTAGTCGAAAGGCTTGGAATTTAAACCTCAGATGTGATTGAGAACTATAGTGCTGATGTTATCTTCCTTTAATCTTTTCAGAAACTGAAAAAAAAAAAAAAAGACCTCAAAGCAAAAAAACTTACACACTTAAGAGAGAGATTGGAATAAATGATAGATACTCTTTTAAAAATTCAAGAATAGGAACTGGTCATTGGTCCCCTTAACTGGTTAGGTTTGTAGGTCACATTAATCAATATTTGGTTTCATAGCAGATGTGGAGGAAGTGAAAAATCTGGATTTCAAGAAAACCCCAAGAATACTGAAAAGTATCACATTTCACACACATGGAAAAAAAATGGAGAGGGAAGAAAGATTTATGTATATCTGAAAGCAATAAGGATGAAATAAAGCACAGCCCAAGTCATCAAAATCACTGTTAGGAAACCAGATTTGAATGCCGGTTAGAATTTTGATTAAAACATCAGAAAGCCCTGAAGAACAAGTGTACACCTCAGTACCCCACAGTGGGATCTGGTACCCACTTGTGGGGAGAACTTTACAGTCACCTGAGTATCCATGCACAAAGGCATGCATTTCATCTTTATCTCAACCTCTCTCTCTTACAAACATGTAAAGTCCAGCTTCCAGTATCTTTTGCAAAAGATCTTCTGTGCCTTTTGTTCATTCCACAGACATTTGCTAAATTCTCGTGGAGGGCCAGCCTCTCTACTAGGTATAGGTATGGTGAGCAGTACAAAGAGAAACTTGGCAAAGAGGAGCAAAGAAACCCCAAATGATGAAAATGACTAAAATCATTGGAAGAAAGTTGAGAAAAAAATTAGAACAGGATTAAATTTGGAGACAGGGAACACCGGCTCCCCTACTGGCATGCTCTCAGGTCTTCTTACTCATTCTTACTGTGTGTTTGTTGTTTACCGGGTACTCTGGAGAATATGACCAGAGCAATCAAGACACATCTTCTGATTTCACCAACCATCAACACATCTTTTCAAGTTTTATGACACTCTTCCTTCCAAGCCTTCCTAAACTTATTCTTCACTTGCATTCACCAAAGCACACAGCTGGATGTTAGAAGTCATGCCTGCATCTCTCCAGCTGGGTTGACCGGGTAACACAGCTACAGATTTCCTACTAATAATTTGAATCCGTTGTCTGCCAGTACAGTTATTTTAAGGTTGGCGTGTGACTGCTGCTGGCAGGTTGGTGAGCAGAGGAAAACAGGAAATGAACTAAATCATTTATTAACATTGAAAATAACAAATCGAAAGGTGTTGGATCCTGGGGTAAATAGCACTTGGCTGCTGCAAATAAGGGAATTGGAATTTTCCAAAGAGAACCCTTACCTGAAAGAATTTTCCAAAATTTGGTTTTGGTGTCATGGAAAAACACTCATTTCCAACCGATGTTATTGATTTCTGGATGTGTCCTCAAGAAGACACATGCTTATTGAGAACTATAATATGAACACTGTCATTCAAGTTCACTGCAATAATCATGCCTTGAGTAGGTCCTGAGAATCCAAAAAGAAAAAGGTGAGGAAATTTTTACTGTGTACCTACCATATGCCAGGTCCAGTAGAAATGTTTTCAAAAACACCATGTTATCTACACATTGTAACAAAAAATAGAACTGCCAATTTACAAATGGAAAATAATAGAGGCTTGGAGAAGCTACACAACATGACTGAGGCCACACAATTTATAGTGTGTGCCTGAAACCAGGATTCATGCCCTTCCATCACACGGCAAGGCTGCCCTAACTCAAAGAACTCTCTCTAATGAGGGGATTTACATTAGAGAGGGGTAGTTTTGGGAAGAAATGCAACTTAAAGAAAATTTCTAATTAATCTTTTAAGAGATACTAAACTCTTTAATCACAAATCATGTTTTAATTCAGTCTGACAAATTATGTGTTAATTATATTTCCCATGAAATGCATATATTGGTCTAGAGGATTGTTGAAAATAGAAAAACATTTTGCTTGGACATGACCTGAAGCTCTGTCCTTTCCTTTATCCTGGAACTCTGCACTGAGCAGTCTGAGCAGTGACCCAGGAAGTCGGTACTTGAGAAGGAAGGAGGCATCATGAAAAGAGCCAAAGGATTTTATTATACAGAAACAATCAAGTAAGTAACATCTTATGGGTAAAGATATTCACTGCAGTAGTATTTATAGTGGCAAAATTGGTAATGCCCGCAGACTTCCCTGGTGGGCCAGTGGTTAAGAGTCTGCCTGCCAATGCAGGAGACACAGGTTCAATCCCTGGGCCAGGAAGCTCCCACGTGCTGTGGAGCAACTAAGACCACGCGCCATGACTACTGAACCCGCATGCTGTAACTTCTGAGTCCACGTGCTGCAACTATTGAAGCCCATGTGCCTAGCGCCCCTGCTCCGCAACAAGAGAAGCTGCTGCCACGAGAAGCCCAAGCACTGCAACAGAGAGCAGCTCCTGCTCGCCACAACTGGACAGAGCCTGCATGCAGCTAGCTCATAAGCGCTTACAGTTCTTGCGGTCTTTTTCTACGCTAAGCATCTTGCATGATTGATTTGGCCCTCATAAGAACCTTGCATGGATCATCATCCCCCTTCTACAGGTGAGGAAAGAGGCCCAAAAAAGGCTAAGGAGTTTAATTCATTCATTCAACTGACATGTGCTGAGCACCCACTAAGGCCAGGCACTGCTCTGTGTCCTAAGAATAGAGTACTAGAGACAGACTCCCTTTTCTCATAAAGGTTCTACATCTGTAGGGGGAGCCTGGGAAATAGGATGTGTATCAGAAGCCTCTGGTGCCCCTTCAGAGCTCTCAACCACACCTTGGAGTTGGGCTGCTCCCCAAGGGCTCTGGCACACGGCACTGACAGCGTTTCATCTCAAAAGTGCACCTGGCATCTTTGTTTTCTGTCCCTAGATATATCTTGGCCTACAAACAGCTCAGAAGTGTGCAACGAATTATTACCCATGGATGCAAATGTCAGCCAACAGAGGATGGGAGCTGATGGATAAAACCCCCAGTTCCCAGTTTAGGCAGACAGTGCAGGGAGACAAAGAACTAGAAGTTCAACACACGTGCTAAGTACTCTCAGGAAGGCAAAGCAGGGATTGGATATTTTTCCTCGAGAGAACGAGGAATCAAAGATAACTTTACCTGAGTAATGACAGGGGCTTCCCAGGTGGTGCAGTGGCAAAGAATTCACCTGCCAATGCAGGGGATACAAAAGACCCAGGTTCAGTCCCTGGGTTGGAAAGATCCCCTGGAGAAGGAAATGGCAACCTACTCCAGCATGCTTCATTAGGAAATCCTATGGACAGAGGAACCTGGTGGGCTACAGCCCATGGGATTGTGAAGAGTGGGGCATGACAGAGCACGCATGCATACCCTGAATGACTTGAAGGAGGAGGCTGCCCACATAGTGCGTTAGGGAGGCTGCAGACGTGACACTCAGTACTGTCAAGCCCTGTGAAGTGGCCTCATTCTCGTGATCAAGTCTATGTTGCCACTCTCTCTAATTCTACATACATGGGAAGGGAGGAAAAGAGGACGTAAAGAATATTCCTTTCATTTTAAAGGCACACATCTGATGTTGCTCACGTCTTTCACTTACATTCCTTGGGTTAATGTTTTGACACCGGGTTTCAAGAATGATGAAACAATGTAGTCTTCAGCTGGACAGCCATGAGCTCAGCTAGAACTTGGGTGTTCTACTGCCACAACAGAAGGGGAGAATGGATATTGTGGAACCATCCACAGCCTCTGCTCCTAACTCCTGGGCACGTTGCCTCCCCAGCCAGCATCCCAGCGTGTCTTTTGAATCTCTTTCTGCCTTAGATGCCTCCTTCCACATAGTCGCCTGTTATTCAAGCTGTGCGGCGTTTGTCACAGACCCTATCCCACCCATGTCAGGTGGAATGCTAACTCAAGTGAGAGCTATGTCAGCTCCTCATTCCTTTATCTGACAAAACATTATCTTACCACCTACAGTGATTAAGACCAAATAATGGGAGCTGTGGAAAACCACAAATTAAGAGGACGTGATCCATGTCATTCAAAATAAATCTACAGAGAAGGGAGGAGCAGATATTTATACAGAGAATTCTAATCAGAGACATAATTAAATTAAATCAATAATAAGATGTAAGCAGATGTCATAAGGGATAAGAATCCTTGGTGGACTATAGATACTGGGGAAGTTATTTGAGTGGGTCTTTGAAAAGTGTAGAAAAATTTTGGAAGAAAGGCAAGTGAGGGCACTGTAGCTCAGATACAGATGTGGGGGGATGGAACACATAGATTTCAAGGAATGATGAGATGCCCAGTGGTCTGTGGTATCACCCGGAGTGCACGGAGGGATGCAACATGATACGAGGTTGAAATGATGGCTTGGGGTCAGGGGGCAACAGTCTAAAATCCCTCACAAAGGTGTTTATTCTTCATTTTGCAGGTGTTGAGCCATTTAGGGTTGTGAACTAGGGAATGACTCGATTTGACTTTGATTTCAGGGCAATTACTCTTGCAGTAAGGTGGATTAAGTGAAGGAGAGACATCTTAGAGGTAAATAACCCCTCCACACCCCCCACTTACTTTTGGGACTGTGCCCTAAGCCTGTCAACTGTTCACTTTTCAAACCAATGTTTTCTCTCCTGAGTTTCCCAGAATGTCCTGGATTTCCTTCACTGCTGCAAATATGAATCATTTTGTGTATTTACATTGGGCCTAAAGAAGCTGGAAAGAACAAAGCATCTTATATAATGCCTGAGGAATTATGGGAGCTAAAACTGTTTCCCACAGACCTTGGGTAAAGAGATGACCCTGGGCAGCTTCTCTGCTTAAGCTCATATAAAAGTCAGAGCTCATAGTTTTTGGCAGATCATCTATTCCAGTTGTGAATACCAAGCCCACAGAGTGCTTAGTGACTGACCAGGACATAAGAACTCAGGGCTAGTGTCTATCATCATGAGATTCCCCATCTAGTACATATTCTACCAACAATAACTACACAGAAAACCCTCCTTAGTCAGTAGAGCCTCATATTTATACTAGTTTGGATTCAGCTCCTGAGCTAAAATGGGCCAAGAAAAATGTGACAGTATTATTTCTAGTATCTTCCCTAAAACTCAGTTAAAGCTAGTGTTTTTTAGGCCTATGGTATTTAATGCTTATTAACTCGTTTTTGGTCAAATTAGAGTCATAGAGTCTCATAAAGACTTTAAAGGTCATCTGGTCCAACTTTACAATCTTTAGAATTCTACCTGGCTTTGTGTAAGGCACAAGAGTTTGAATCAATTGTCTCAGTCACAGAACAAGAAAATGTATAAGTTACATCATTCATTCACTCAACAAAATGGGGGAAGGGGTGGGTGGACAAAAGAGACCCAGTCCTCAAGATGCACACAGGCCAGTAAAATACCTGTATATCTCCTTTCTCCTATTGCTTCCCTATCCTTCTTATTGATTTGACCTATTTGGCCATTTAACACTTTGTTTCTGGATTTATTCAACAGCCTGACTTTGACTTTAGAAAGAAGTAAAAGGTCTTCTTTAAGCCAGGCAGACACACCTCTCAGCTGTCTTTCATCCACTCACACTGCAACTTGCCAAGTGCAATCTTCTGGAGCCCGAGTTCTTGCTCTGTTGGCTGTGTTCGCTGCAGAGTCTTCCCCCAGCCACGACTATGGGCACTATGGAGACCCTTGATAGGGCCTGGTGAAAAAATGCACCAAAGTTTGGCCATGAATTACCCTGACAGTAACAATTAGAGAAAACCTGGTTCAAATAAAGATCTGTTTGTCTTATGTTGGAGTTTCACATCTTCCTGGGGCTAAAGCCCACAAGAAGCCCATCACCCTTGTCACAGAAGAATTTTTGTTCAGTTCAGTTCAGTTCAGTTCAGTCACTCAGTTGTGTCCGACTCTTTGCGACCCCATGAATCGCAGCATACCAGGCCTCCCTGTCCAACTCCTGGAGTTCACCCAAACTCATGTCCATCGAGTCGGTGATGCCATCCAGCCATCTCATCCTCTGTCATCCCCATCTCCTCCTGCCCCCAATCCTTCCCAGCATCAGAGTCTTTCCCAATGAGTCAACTCTTCGCATGAGGTGGCCAAAGTATTGGAGTTTCAGCTTTAGCATCATTCCTTCCAAGGAACACCCAGGACTGATCTCCTTTAGAATGGACTGGTTAGATATCCTTGCAGTCCAAGGGACTCTCAAGAGTCTTCTTCAACACCACAGTTAAGAAGCCCATCACTCTTGTCATAGAAGAATTTTTGTTCACTGAATACCACTTCACTCTTCAAGTATGTTCTGGTGGGAATAGTGTGTACACTGTAAAGATAGAGCCAGTAGTGATTATGATATTAATAAGCTTGGGCAAAATGCTTTTCTGTGTACAAAGCTTTTTCTCATTTACATATGAGAGTAGGAGACAAATTGCAGTTGAGGATGGGATATAATCAAGGTTCTTCTGCCTTTCTTCTACCGTATATGACCAAATTCCAATTTGATAGTCCAGGTCCTGTGGATCACTATGCTATAGGTAAGAGCAAAATCTGACTCCACGTTAGATCTGTTTCTTTTACTTTAATTTTGCTTCCCGTTGCTTTTGTTCACTAAAAGGATATTGTCTATACATAATGGCCTGCCTTTGGGAACCCTGCCCCTCAGCCTGAATGCTAAACCAAAGTGCCTTTATTCAGGGAAACATCCTGACCCTGTTCATCTGTGGATAGCTACAGGAAGGAAGAAATTAACACATCCCCTCTCTAAGGCTGGCTATTCCAGGAGATATTTGCAAGGCATATGACATTTTTACTTTACTTTCTCAACTCCTTCCCCTCTCTGTTCTATAAAAGAACCTGCCATCCAGTCCCAATAAGAGGGCTATTTTGAGACATGAGTCTGCCATCTTCTTGATCTGCTGGCTTTCCAAATGAAGTCATTATTTTCTGCCTCAACACCTTGTCATGCAGAAGTAGAGTGAGCTTGGACTCTGTAACAGTGAGATTCACCAAACAGTTGTAAACAAAGCTAACTGACCTAGAGAAATACAGGTATCTTGGGCTCTGTAGTTCTAGAACTGTGCTATCCAGCCACAGTAGCCACCCAGAGAACACCAGAAATGGTCTTGTCTGAACTGAGATCTGCTGAAAGTGTAAAACACATAAAATACACCAGATTTTAAAGACTTAAGTATAAAAACAGCATTTAAAATATCTCTTTAACAATCTCCATATTGCTTGCATATTGAAATACTATTTTAGATATACTGAGTGAAAGAAAATATATTATTGAAATGAATTTTGGCTCTTTCTGTTTATATTTTAAAATATGGATACTAACCTATTTAAAGTGGCTGCATTATATTTCTTCTGGACAGTGTTGCTCTAAAGGCCTGTCTGGGGATGAGTGAGTTTGAATCTTTTTAGTCCCTCTTTAACTGATAAGAGGGCAGACCTCTTCCCAGTATGACAGTGTTGGAAATCACTTTAAAAGAATCCAGGAAACAGACTGGATTTGTTCAGAGAAATGTCTTACTGCTCCCTTTTCCCAACCCCATTTCCAAATGAAGGAGGCCCCTAGGGGTGTCTCTGCCCTGAGAAATAAGCCACCAAAAAGATTTTAAAGACTACCACGTCTTGAAAGAAAGTGAAAATATCACAGGACTGAGGCCTAGTGGGCAGGAAAGCCAGCCAGACTCATGGTTACCAAGACATCCAGGAATTGCTTTTTAGTCTAACTTACCCACCTATACTATGCTATGCCATATCTCAGTTGTGTCTGATGCTTTGTGACCTCAAGGACTGTAGCCTGCCAGGCTCCTCTGCCCGTGGGATTTCCCAGGCAAGAATACTGGAGTGGGCTGCCATGCCCTCCTCCAGGGGATTTTCCCAACCCAGAGATCAAACCCACATCTCTTGTGTCTCCTGCCTTGGCAGGCAGGTTCTTTATCACTGATAAAGCTAAGAAGCATGAAACCAGGGAAACTAGGAAGAGCCTTCCTCTCACCACCTCTGGGCTGTGATAGCTTCTTTGGCCAGCTCACATAAGGTCATTCACAAACCAGTCCTTGGCATTTGACCTCCTTTAAATCCATGACTTCACGGGTCTTCTTTCATAAACTAGGCTTCCTACTTCTCCCCTTGCCCCAGTCAGAGAATCCCTTTTAAGACCTAAGTCAAGGCAAGTCATCCCTCTACTCAGAAAAGTCCTGTGGCTTCCAAGGCTTCACAGTAGTCTGTGAGACCCCCAGCACCTCCCTGACCTCATATCTCCTCATCCTTCACCCCAGCTCACTCACTTCCTGGTGGTACTGCAGCTCTGGCCTTTTCCTCTCATTGATGAGAGCTTTCTCTCATATATCTCCATGACTAACAGCATCATCTTACCTCCTTTAAGCTTTCCTCAGCTTCCAGTTCTGTAGCAAGGCTGCCCTGACCACTCATTTCAAATTGTAACCTGCCCTCCTGTATTCCTAGGAGCTCCTGGTGACTCAGATGGTAGAGTCTGCCTGCAGTGTGGGAGATCTGGGTTCGATCCCTGGGTTGGGAAGAGCCCCTGGAAAAGGAAATAGCAACCCACTTCAGTATTCTTGCCTGGAGACTCCCACTCCTATATTCCCAATCTCCCTATGCTCCTCTTTTTTTATTTTTTCTTTTTTTCATAATACTTACTGCTTCCTTGGTGGCTTAGCTGGTAAAGAATCTGCCTGTAATGCAAAAGACCCAGGTTTGATCCCTGGATTGGAAAGATCCTCTGGAGAAGAGAATGGCTACCCACTCCAGTATTCTTGCCTGGAGAATTCCATGGACAGAGGAGCCTGGAGGGCTACAGTCCATGGGGTCACAAAGGGTTGGACACAACTGAGTGACTAACACTTTCCCTTTTTTCCCACTGTTTTCTAATATATTACGAAACTTACTTATTCATCTAACTGCTTACTGTCTGTCTCTCTCCACTGGAATATAAATATCAAAGGGTACAGTCTTTGTGTGGATGCATGTATTTTGTTTATTGATGCATCCCAAGAAACTGGAACATTGGTAGATATCCATTAAGTACTTTTTAATAGCTAGGAAATTATGTGATGTCCATCATCCTTTTCACACCTTTAGTTTTAGAGAATCCTGGTGGGCTACAACCTCTGGGGTAGCAAAGAGTTGGATGCCACGTGAGAGATAGCTGATTTACAGCGTTCTGCTAGTTTCAGGTGTACAATAAAGTGAATGTGTTATACATATACCTGTGCCACTCTTTTCAAGCTTCTTTCCCCATATAGGCCATTATAGTGTGTTGAGTAGAGTTCTGTGCTATACAGTAGCTTCTTTTTATCTATTTTATATACAGTTGTGTGTATATGTCAATCCCAGTCTTCCAATACATCCCTCCCCCCTTGACCCCCCAGTACCTGTAAGTTTATTCATTCCCTTTCCAGGATAACATATCACCTGGTGCTGAGAAGACCCCAGCAGCAAACCGACTCATTACTCTGTCATGGTCCAGTCCAGCTGAGCCTCTTTCTACCCCTTCCTTAACAAACCCACTAGATGCTTGTCAACAGCCAAAGTCAGTAATACACACACCTTTGGCAAATGCTGGAGCGCAAATAGTTTATGATGGGATTCTCTAATGAGTCTCTGAGGTACAGCTCTTTTACTATAGGATATTTAGTTTTAAAAACCTGTAGGAAATAGAGAATAATTGAAACCTTTTTAGTAAGAGAGAGGTGTGATAAAAGTGGTGCTTAGCTATTCATTTTTTTTCGATTCTTCAAAGCAATTTTCTCAAAATCAATGCAGAAGAGTCATAAAACAAACAAGTCTGTCCACATTATCTCCGCCCTTGCAGGAATGCCTTCATCGAGTTACAGTTTGATTGTAAACATGAAGACCTTTTATAAAGAGCTGCACAAGGATCATCTCTGCCTTTTAGAAAGTTTCTTGTTTGTTCACCAGTGAAATAATAAAAGACCTCCATGATTGTTACTACCTTAAAGGTAGTAACAGAAACAGACAAATAAACAAAAATTGTTTTTGCTTCTGCAAAGGAATGATTTGGTTTTCTCTTGTCGAGGAATGACAACAGTGAAATCTAATATACTTCATGTTTTGCTTTAATTGTCAGAACAACTTAATTCAGTACCCTGTTATGATATTCAACTTACTATCCACATCTTGTAACTTTGGTGGGGATGAGGAGTTAAGCTCTCCTCCTGGCGGGAGTAGTATCAAAAAGCTGTGGACATAAGTTAAGATAACACAGTAATTAAGAAGTATTTGAGAGGGAGATCCTCTGAGGCTACCAAGCATTACTCTAAATCCAGTCCTCCTCCCCTCTAGGAAGATTTTCTAAACAATAAGAGCTTTCATGCTCAGGGGTCTGCACACACAGTGTATTTGTCAGCGTGTATCAGTTTCAGTTGGCTATGTTCTACTTGGAAGATGCATCTCTTTTGTGTCATACTCCAACGGCTAGACTCAGAATTTGTTATGCCCAGACCTCTGGCTGTAATTCTACTGCTTCCCCTGTGTAGTACTTAACTCTTGCATCCTATTAGGTGTAAGAGTTGTCATGTGGAGGTGGAGGATGGTGGAGGTGGCTGAAGTCGCATCTGAGTCTCAGGCCTGCCAAATATAGCTATGAGATGTTGGGTAAGTCATTTGATCTTTCCAAACCTCATATCTTTAGCCATCAAATAGGAATGCTTGTAACAACCAAGCCAGCTTGTTGTGAGGATTAAATTAATTGATAGAGGCAAAACTCCAGTAAGAGTGCCCAGCACACAGATGGCCTATTTGCTGTGGTTTCCTCACCATGACCAACCACATTCAGTCATAATCACAAACCCATCTATGCTTTCATACATCTTCTGGACCTGTTGGTTTTCCTTAGGGCCCACTTGGGAAAAACTTATATATGGATTTCCAGGCCTTTACCTCTGCTTCCTCTAGAACAGTCTGCTTTTATATTTTACATATTAATTTTAGCATTAGATTTTAGTTAAAAAGAAGTGAATTCCAGAACTCATTTCTCTTAAACTTCCACCATAAGTTTTTTCAGGCTTTTTTTTTTGGTCATTGCTCAATGTAGACCATGAGATTGTATCAAGTTAGCCAAGTATTTCACTCGGGTAAGATGTTACAGAAAACCCAATGAACTTTTTGGCTAGCCCGAAACATACTTTTGATGTTCAATAAACATCCATCAGTGATGGAACCAAAAGCTCCTGTGGTTCTTTCTTGTGTAGCAGAGACTGGGGCATTTGTCCACCAATTTTGGTTATCCCAGCTATGCATGACCTGCCCATAGATGGCCACGTGGTCTCCTTATAAAAGAGCAACATTATAAAATGGCTTTTCTCAGAGACTCCATAAATATGGGGCTGTTAGCACTGATTAAAATACATTATTCACTTTCTGAATATATTCTAAATAGAAAGAAGCTGTGCTCTGAAATTAAGGGTTTGTAAAAGTTCATAAAAATTCTTGTATTTCTTTGCAAAGTTAATTTGGAAGTTGTATTTCTCTCTCACACAGATGTGAGCACGTGCACACACATACACACACACACATGGACCAAACCACATCCAAAAGCAAATATCAAACTGCTAAAAGTATTTCTTTAGTGGTGAGATTATGCATATTTCTTATTTTTTTCTTTTTGCTTATCTTCATTTGATCATTCTTCCATGAAAATTGAATAAATACATTTTACAGAGAAAGTATATGAGAAAGAGGAGAGAAACACAGAGAACAAATTAAAAGGACTGAACATGGAAATCTGCACTCAACTTTCTTTACCTAATAGATTTTTGCCTCCTTTTTCTTAAAGTGTCATTACCTGAAAATGTCTGTGCCTTGGTTTACTGGTGACAATGCCATTTGTAGCTTCTCAGTACCTCTGGTGAGCAGGCCTAGTAGGTTAACGTCCATTACATGCCTCAAAAATGACAAAACTCATCATCCAAAGACAGTCATGTCCTTAGTGAACAAGCTCTGAAAAGAAGGAAACTTGAAGACTGAGGGTTTTGCATATTGTTTTCCTTTCTTTCTCTTTTAAATTATTCATTATATACATATATATATGTATATACACACACATTACATACATACATACATACATACATTAATTTGGCTGCACCAGGTCTCAGTTGTGGCACATGGGATCTTTAGAGACAGTATGTAATCTCTTACTTGCTGCATGTGGGATCTAGTTCCCAACCAGGGATTGAATCCTGGCCCCCTGCCTTGGAAGCATGGAATCTTAACCACTGGACTACCAGGGAAGTCCCCTTTTTGTTTTTCTTCTTTTTTAAAATCATTTTAATTTTTATTGGAGTATGGTTTGTTTGCTCATTTTTGTTTTTAAGACAAGGGAGCAATAGAACTCGAGAGCAGAGATTCAGAAAACAGAATCTCTATTCCATCACTTACCCTGAGACAAGTGAAGTTCAGAGAGGGGATGTGATTTGCCCAAGACAATCCTTGTCTTCCCAGGAGAGCTCCTTCTCCGCCTTTTTTTGGGCTTCCTTGCTTAACCATCTCAGCTCTGTCTAATCAGTTTTCTCATTAGTCTGTTTTTTAGAAGTTGTATTTTAACTACATTTTGCAGGTAAATAAGAGCAAAAGCAAAAAATACCTCATAAATGAAGCTGTATCTTATTTCTTCTAGCTACTTTGCTTAATGACCTAAATGCATCATCCCTTTGGTCAGGGTATTGATTTATCAAGGAAGAGGGTGTTATTGAAAAGGAGTGAGTCAGAACATCCACGCAGGGAGATGTTGCTCTCAACACACTATCAGAGAGATGCTGGGGGTTGGGAGGGCAGGGTGGGAGGTAGAAGCGGAGAGGCAGACTGCAAGTTAGGGAAAAACAAAGACCTTTTTATATTTAAGGTACAGAAAGAAAAAATTATAGTCTCCAATCTGCTCACTACACCCAGACTAGAAAGTAGGCCAAAGCTAAGGGGTCCCCGCTGGGTCTTGTCCTTTTAAACAAATCCCAGCCACACTCGTGACTGGTCTGATCTCCCGGATCAGCACTGATTTTGATGAAGCTGAGTATCATGCCTTCTTATGGATGCTTTAACAAGTGACCACAAACTTGGCAGCTTGCAATAACATAAATGTATTCTCTCATTGCTTTAGAGGCTAGAAGTTCAAAATCCGGGTGTCAGCAAGGTTGGTTCCTTCTGGAGGCATTGAGGGAGAAACTATCCCTTGCTTCTTTCCCAGCTTATGGCTGTTGTCAACAATCCTTGACATTCCTTGGCTTCCAGATATATCATGTCTGTAGTCTCATGGAATTCTGTCTAGGCATTTCTGTGTCTATTCTCTTCTTATAAGCATACCAGTTATCTGGGATTAAGGGTGCATCCTACTCCATTCTGACCTAATGTGAATAATTATGCTTGCAACAACCCTATTTCCAAATTAGGTCACATTCTAAAATACTGGGATTTAGGACTTGCACGTATCTTCTTGGAGAACACAATTCAAACCTACAACAGGGGGTAATAGGATTAACTGAACAAAAGGCTTGCTACCTTAATGGGCAGCCTCCCGTTGGAATGATCAAATGTGGTGGTGATGGCATGGATGTGTGAGCCAGTGCTATCTGAAGAACGAGGATAGGGCAGTAAAGGGAACATGAGAGGGATTTATGAGAAAGTAAGAGTAAATCAATCGTGTCTGAGCTATGAGCTTGAGGCAAAGCAGATGAAATGAGCAGGGGAGCTGCCTCTGGAAGTCCAATTGGTCCCGTGGTGCGGAGGAACTTGACCTCTCCAGTCTGGTACCTCAGTGGTAAAAGAACCCGCTTGCCAATGCAGGAAACACAAAGAGATTCAGATTCGATCCCTGGGTAGGGAAGATCCCCTGGAGAAGGAAATGGCAAGCCAGCAGTAGTCCTGACTCGAAAATCCCATGGACAGAGGAGCCTGGAAGGCTATGGTTCATAGGGTCACAAAAGAATCAGATACAACTTAGAGACTAAACACACACACACACACACACACACACACACACACACACACACACACCCGCAAGCTCACCAGCAGAAATTCTGAAATGGTTGGGGTGAACTGCGCTCATGTTTGGTTCCTCTAGCCTACGCCTGCCTTTTTGCCATTCTACTTCTTTTGAGTGTCTTGTAGATATATATGAAAGCCATCACGCTACTCTTTTCCCATAACTCATTAGATTGAGGGTTGCAAATGAAAAATCCAACAGGGGCCAGCAGACGAGAGAAATGAGTGAAGTGGGCTGGCTTCAGAATTCTGAAAGTTCATAGATTTTATCCAATAGGGGCCAGCAGACAAGAGAAAGAGTGAAGTGGCCTGGCTTCAGAATTTTGAAAGTTTATAGATTTTCAGTTGTTTAATTGGCACTGGGTCTCAAAGCTGGGGAGGATTAAGGGAATGTTAAAGATCGTATTAACCGGAGTAGATGTTCTATCTGGAGGAGGAACTGTTGGTCAGCTGCTAGGTCACATGAACAATTGTGCCCGAGGACACAGGCTATGGAGGTAAGCGGGTGAAATCCAGCCTGTTCTCTCCTCACCAAGCTGTGAGCCCACTAGCCTCCAGCAGCCCAGAGGAACACCTTTTTTCTAGTTTGTGCAGTTTCAGTATAGACAGAGAGCAGCCCTGGCTCCAGTTTGTTGTTGCCAGGCTAGAATATAGGCTTCGGTGTTTCCAAGTTTTCAGATTTTTGAAACAAAGCTGGAAATCTGCATCTTGAGGCAGAATCTCTTAATTTTTAAATGGTACTTTCAATGTCGAAAAGCCCTCCACAGGATAGTACATCCATGTCAATAGATTCTGTCCCCAAAATATGTGAGTCTTGTGTGATGGGAACAGGGCAGGTAGCACCGCACCAAGGTCCAAGCTTGCTGTAGGAAGGTCACAGGCGGGAGGGTGTGAACAGCCCCTGCCTCCAGACAGTTTCCAAATTAGTCCCATTAGCCCAGTGTCGCAATGGAGCAGTGCCCAGCTAGCCCTGGCCCAACCATCAAGGCAACCCCTTTTGAATGAGTATGAATTGTTAGTGTGAATGGCTGCAAATTACTAGCTGTGTTACCCTGGGGAAAACATTTGATTTTTACAGACATTTGTTTCAGCAGGTTCTTACGATGATGAAACGAGATAAAGTTTGTGAGGTGCCTGGCATGTGACTGTCATTCAGCTTGCGGCAGCAGCTATCATTTTCAAGACTTGGCTGTGAGTGTGTGCTGGTAACCTCTTCACAAGGAAGACTTGCATTCTTATTCTTGTCACAACCAAATTCCTCCATTGAGAAACAAAGCCTAATAACTCTACCCATCATCATTATAGCACACGACAGCGGGGCTCAAAACCCGTCATCACCACCTGCTATTTACAAGCCTAATGTGAATAGTTATATTTAATCACATGAAAGGAACTTAGAGATGATTTAAGGCACTACTTCAATTTCCTCATTTTGCCAGGTGACAAAAACAAAGGCAGAGAAAGGTGAGAGCGAGACAGAAAGGGAGAGTAAAATACTCATCTATAGTCACATAGTGAAATATTAAGAGAGCATGAAATGTAGTTTATATTTGTGTTATTGTTTTGATTTTGAGCTTGAAAGAATTTTATGCTTTTAATTGAAACTTTGAGCGTTGTAGATATTAACAACGTTAAGTAGTAAATGTGTTCCTGATTGATTTGGCAATGAAATACCAATTTTCCAGTCTGAACTAAAATGTAAAAATAAAAACTACGTTGCTCAAACCACCCCCCACCATTCTCCACCATGTCTTTGAAGGGAATAGATTGTATTAGAAACATCTTGCACTAAGAGGCAACAAAAGCTATATTTAATGTTTTGAAGTGTAGGGTTTGCGTTGCTGTCTTTCAGGGGGATCCTGGGGTGCATGTGCTGGAACTTTCCATACAGAGATGTGAGGATGAAATGACCAGTGCATGGTACCTCCCCAGGGCTCGATGAATAGTAGCTTTGATTCTCCTCCTTTTCATGCCCACATACTCTGCCCTATGCCCCGTTACCGGCCAGAAAAGACACATGGACTCAATGCTTCCCCTCTGCACATTTTGGGGCCACATCAGTGTATTTTATTTTGTAAAGAACTGGAAACTATCTCAGGACTTGTCACCATGAGCATACTCAGTAAAATTTAAGTTACTGACAGTGTGCTGCATTCAATGGTAAGACTTTAACATTGTGCTCGGAGCATGCATTCTTATACACATTTGTTTTTGCCGTGTTTATACCCACCATATGCTAAACAGGACTGAAGACTATTCAAACCAAGAATATAAACATTATTCCAAAGAAACTTAAGTTGTAGTTGTTGTTTAAAGAGAAGACCAGGAAAAACGACTCTGCATTCAGGGGCTAACTGCTTCCTTGAATTCTGAGGACTGGTGTATTCATTTGTCTTCTCTCAGGTGGCAGCACACGTGATGAGCGATGGTTTGAAAGAGGAAATCATGGTCTGGAGTCAGTGGAGTCGGGTCAGCTGTGAGAAAGTCAAAGATCTCTGGGTCTCCTCTGGTGCAACGAGGGTGAGTGTCCTCCAGATCTGTAAGGTCTTCAGATAGGCAGAGATTTCTCTGATGGCTTGTTTTCAATGTTGTCTTTGTTTTCTTCTAGATAACAGACATTTCAGGACCAGCCTCACCTTGACCATGATGTATTCCTGTGCAGTCTCCACCACCGAGTGATGAGGACACATTTTTGTTGATGGGGCTTCTTCAGTAAAGAGAGTCCAGAGGCACCCTTCCCAGTGAAGCCAGGTGGAAGCATGCTGATGGCTGACACATGTTTTGTGAATGGTTGCTGGCAGGACAGCTGATGCCTGGGGACCAGGTGCCACATCTGATATTGTGACACCCCACTGTTGTTTAGTTGCTAAGCTGTGTCTGACTCTTTTGCGATCCTATGGACTATAGCCTACCAAGCTCTTCTGTCCATGGCATTTCCCAGGCAAGAAAACTAGAGTGGGTTGCCATTTCCTTCTCCAGGGGATCTTCCTGACCCAGGGATCGAACCCACATCTTCTGCATTGGCAAGCAGATGCTTTAGCACTGAGCCACCACGTAAGCCTGTGACACTCCATGAACTCCCTCAAAAAACAGATGCAACCACTAACCTGGCTGATTTACCCTGAATTGACCAAAACTAAGTTTTCCTGCCTCAGAATCGAAATGAACTACATGTAGATTAAGTTCGACTAAAGGAAAGTTGCATTTCTGTGCTCCTGAACTTGTGAATTGAATTTATACTAGATATATACATGTAGATAGGTATAAGCTTATTTTTTTATGTTTTTAAAATGATATATCCTCACTATAAAAATGTTTCTTGCCTTCACTGCCATCACCTGTCTCTTGAAAAAAAAAAAAAACTTCACACTTATATAAAACTTTATTAGTTAAAAGGTATTTTTAAGTAATAAAGAAGTTACTCATTAGTAATGAATTTACTCAGTTCTCATGACAATTTTGTTAGAAAGAAATCTAGCCCAATATTAGAGACGAGAAAATTGAGGCTTATGAAGCAATGTAAAATGCCCTGGGATCACCAAGTACAGATGGGCATAGTCAGAAATTGAATCCCAGTCTTCCAACTCCAGTGCATCCTTCTTTTGCTTTTAATTTTTCTTTCCTTGAGCTGAGTTGTGTTGTTTGTTATAGCTTTTTTGTGTGTTTGTGTGTGAAATAGCCTCTTGTCTGTTTTGCAGGGCAGATTATTTCTGTCTTAGTAAATATAAGAAAATAGATAAGAGCCTTGAGATCAATGGAAAGGATCCCAAACATCATCATCTTTGCACTGAAATGTCCCAAAATCTGAAGGTTTTTTCTCCTCTCAAATGACTGATACATAACAATTCTTTAAGATTTAGTTCCATAATATTATCCCACTGCACTTTTTACTAATTTACTGCAGACATTTTGCCCATTTCTCCCGCTCAAGAGCCCATTTACTAAGGGATATTAGGTAACAAGAGGATTGATGAGAAGTTGAAAGGCCATTTCTGGGTCACTGAGCAGGGATCAGGAGATACCATTTTTTTCTAGTTAGGAATTTTAAACTCACTCATGTCCCCAGTCCAAGTGGAAAAGTCTCATGTTTATATCTGAGCCAGATGACATTTCATTGATTCATTTATTTCTTCACATATAATGTATAATGCATTTATTGAATACTTATTTTTGCTAGGCACCATGTTGATGTAGGGCATTTAAAGGTGAATAGAGCATTGACCCTGTCTTTACAGAGTTACTATTTAGTGACCAAAAAAAAAAAAAAATCAAAATATAATTGCATTATAGATGAGGTAATAGAAGTTGACTATCTGCACCAGGGATCTGAATTTGAATTTATGTCAACTATTTCCATCATTTTTGTGGTCACAAGCAGCCTCAGTTGCATGAACAGAGAGTTAGTATTGACCTGAACAAATAGAAAGGGTCTTCATCAAGAAGATACAGCTGAACCAGGCCTTTCGAATTTTTCATTTGAGAGACAGCATATTGATGGACTTGCCTTTTCTGGGGGCAAATGTCAAGTGGTGACCCAGTGCTACTTTCTCCAGAGTTTTTGTTTATGTGTTTCGTTAAGACTGGCTTCCTGCTTTTGGAAGCAATGGATGTAAAATATGGAAGGAATGATCAAGACACTTGCAATGGAATTTCAATTGACCACTGAAACATTTACACAGTGAAATGCTAAACATCAAACATGTTTTAACCTCAGGACCCTTAATACCAAGGACATAGACTGGCTGGATTTCCCTGGTGGCACAGATGGTAAGGAATCTGCCTGTAATGAAGGAGAGCCGGGTTTGATCCCTGGGTTGGAAAGAGGCCCTGGGGAAAAAAATGGCTACCCACTCCAGTATTCTTGCCTGGAGAATCCCATGGGCAGAGGAGCCTGGCAGGCTACAGTCCATGGGGCCGAAAACAGTTGGACAGTCACTGAAATGACTAACACTTTCAGACTGGCTGGGTAAAGCTTCTCAAAAATCCAGTGCAGTCTTCTCCTTAAGGACAATCAAAATGTTCTGGTTGGTATTAAATAGAGGATGATATCTTTCACATCAGGGAAAAATAAGAAGCTATAATCAGGTGAAAATAAGTAGAGAGAACATGTCTGGACATTGTCCATATCCTTATTACGTCAGAGGATGCCATCTTCTGAATGCTTACCATGAGTCAAGTGCATACACATAGGCCCTGGTCTGTCTGTGATTGTCATCTACAGGCTTATCCCTAAGGCTCTGCCACTTTCACACACCTGAAGAACAATGGTGTTACCTGGTCACAATCACTCATAATCGAGCAAAAGACTAATGCCTAACATTTATGCACATCCATGTTACTCCAACTCTGGCACACCTAGTGTGCATCAGTGGGGCGGTCCGACAACTGAGGCCACTGGCCACGCTTTTTAATTGTCATCATAGACTCTGGGCCTTTTTATTCTCACAGATAGGACTAAAAATAGATAAGCCTTCAGTCATCCCAAATTCCAGGTCCTGGACACACACCAAAGTTTAAATTGTGTGCAACCTAATTCCCATCAAAATCTTAGCTGAGAAAACGAAAATCTGCTAGCACCTAAGAAAGCTGCTTCTCTTTGCCATTTTTTAGTCACTACTCTACCAAAGCTAAAAACAATCTTGATTTGTATCACAAGATTTGCCTGTTATTGAAGTTTATATAAATGGAAACACACAAAAAACTTAGCTGAGAAAATGGTATTCATGAAAGAAGAGGCATAGTCTTCATCTAACCTTCTAGAATCCGCAAACAAGTGTCAAAAATAGTACAATGTCTTTGACAACTCAGTTCCATTTTCTCTTGTAGTGAAGGGGTTGAAAGACTGGAAACAACATTCCTCAGAAACCTTTGCTAGCAGCCAACTAGCATAGAGCTAGAGCATTCCACCAGAGTGCTAGTGTGCAAAGTTGGAAAAAGGAAGAAAAGCCTAAGCTCTATTATTACTTCTTGGGCAGTGGCAGAGATCTGTGAATTTTAAGACATATGAAATATTATAGTGGCTCCCAGATATTCTGCCGTGAACTCTCCATCTTCATACTGGTGATATTGCCAGAAATTTCCCATGATTCCTGCATTTTTCCTGGATCCCTGAAAGCTAGAAGCAAACACAGGAATTCAAGCATTTATTGTGCCTTCTACTTGGAGAGTTCCTTTCTCAGATACCCACATAGTTCACAGGTTTACTTCTTTAGGCTCAAATGTCACTCACCAGTGAGGTCTTCTGTGACGATTCCTTATAAAAATGCACTCTTCATGTCACTCTGTATCCCACACCCCTCTTTATTCTTCACAGTCTACATTCAATTTCTATTTGCTTTATTATGCGTTTACTTATGCACTGATCTCTCAGAAGGTCAGCCCCAGGAGAACAGGGATTTGGTTTTCTTCACTTTTATATCCTCAGAGCCTAGAACAGTGCATAGAGCATTAAAGTTGCTCAATAAATATTGGTTGAATGAATGTATAAATGTTAAATACATGAATATATAACAAAGGAGTTTAATAACAATAGTCACAATAATGATGATAGTTGTCTTATTTTGTTTGGACATCTATAACAAAATACCAGGGGTAGCTTGGGTGTCTTATAAAAACTGGGTGTCTCATAAAAACAGAAATTTATTACTCACAGTTCTGGAGGCTGAAAAGGCCAAGATCAAGGTGTCAGTACAGTCGCTTTCTGGCGAGGGCCCTCTTCCTGGTTTACAGCTGGTTTTTCTCGCTGTGTCCTCAGATGGTGGAAGTAGTCTAGCGGTCTCACTAGAGCCTCTTTTATGAGGCAGTAATCCCATTCATGAGGCTTAAGCACCTCCCAAAGGCCTAACCTACCAACACCACTACATAGAGCATTAGGGTGAATTGTAGGGTGACATTCAGATCATTGCATTCTCTTCTGACCCTCACAAGAATCATCCTTAATAGTTCATTCATGACAATGTGTAATAGAGTAGTTAATAACAGCAACAACAACCAACCTCTATGAGTAGTTCTATATGCCAGCACAGTGCTAAATATTGAAAGAAAAAGTGAAATTGTCACTCACTCAGTCATGACCAGCTCTTTGTGACCAGAGTGGGTAGTCATTCCCTTCTGGAGATGTTCCCAACCCAGTGATCAAACTCAGGTGTCTCACATTGCAGGCAGATCCTTTACCATCTGAGTCACCAGGGAAGCTCCCCAAAGGGGATGCTGTGGCTGCATGGGCTGGGAAATAAACCCAGCTCTCCCATGCTAAGTATTGACATCCATCAAATCCTCCCGGTAACTCTGTGGTACAAGAGGCAACGTGCATTATCCCTCAGCATCCCATTCTCCTTGAGGCAGTGTTTGGTCCAAGGATAGAAGTGACGGAACCAAGGGGGAAGCCCAGAATCTTTGTTTGATGCTGAAAGACAGACTTCTTTCTTCTGGAGAAGAAGTAGGGGACATGCAGTGCGAGATACTGCAGTAGTCATTCCGTTACTACAAGCAGAGTCAGCTTCATACTTAAAGCCAATAGGATGGAAGACAAAGGAGAAAGAATGTGGGCCCGTGAGGACATCACTGAGCTGCTGGGACAAACTTTACCTGAAGCTCACCCTACTTCTTTCAGTTTAAACCAAAATATTCTCTCGATTATTTAATCCAACGTAAGGGTTTTTGTTGTTGTTCTTTGCAACTGAAACCACCTTAACTGATCCAAGTAGATATCACCAAGTAGCTGTATGATCTTAAAGCAAGTTATGGAACATCTCCTTCCTTCTGTTCCCTCATTTATAGAGTGAGAATAATAATAGAACTTAGCTCTGGATTTGTTGTGGGAAAAGAGAGACATTGTAGATAAAGACACAGCACAGTACCGGATGCTTAGCAAGATATATGTGTCTTAATATTACTTCAAGAAGCTCACAATAAAAGGAAGAATAGAGGATTGTAATTGTTTTAGGTCAGATGTGAGCATATTTGCTCCCATGGCAACTTTTAGATGCCTTTGTTACCACACACATGTACTTTGATATTTATTTACTCGTCAACCTCTCAAACTCCACTATGTGAGCTTCTAGGATCTAGAAGGCAAGACGACTATTAATTATTCTTTAAACCTGTTCCCGTGTCCAGCTTTGTGCTGGTCATATGGCAGGTGTTTCACGGAAGCATAATGAACTAAAGAACCAAGTTATGAGGAGCCTAAAGAAGGAGGGAGATAGGGAGCCAGGGTTAGAAAAAGTATATACCTGATGGAAAAGGTTTCAGGAGGCGCTGGGAGAGGTGGGGGCCAGAGCACAGGTGGAGGGATTAGCCTTGGCTAGGAAGAAGGTTAATAATGAGAGGGATCTGATTTCTGTCCCCAAATGATTGTCATTACATTTCTTTCAGGGCTATGCACACAGCAAGGCACTAAATATTTCCCAGTGGTTATTACTGAGGTAAGGCCTGGGAAAAACATTTGGAACAGAAAGAAATAGTGAACTTTCCTCCAAGAGGGCTGGGGTCAGTATCTGTGTTTATGTTATAGATAAAACTAAATATGAATTTTTAAAGAAAGACGTATAATTTTTCACACCATATTAATCTTCACTATACAATTATGAGAATGACACAGCTCCACTGAGGAGAGAAATGAGTTCCTAAAGGTCTCAAGTTATATAACTGATAACTGTAGTAGATACCATGACACTATCTAGTTGTATTTTTAGAAGTATTTTATTTTTTCTTCATCAAAAGTTATGTTAGAGTTAACAAAGCATGTATTGTTACTTAAATTTGAATTAGCCGTGGATTAAATAATTTGGAGTAGATCAAATTCAACAATACAGTTGTTGATGCATTAAGAAGCAGCAATAATATATCAGGTTCAGAGGTTGCCATGGGGACATAGAAATAAATAAGGCCTGACCTTTATCTTCATAGAAATTACATTTTATTACCCTAAACTCAACTAATTAGAACTTGCTTGCAGTCAGCTTTAAGGAGACAGAAGGCAAATAAGATGTCATCTTGAGGATTCTGCATTTTCACAGCATTAGGGCATCTCCTGGGGTTAGTCCACATTGAACCCAATTTTCCACACAGCAGCTGACATTTTTCATTTTTAGGATGGCCTGGGGCACCCCTATAATCCTCTCAGGATGCACTGGTGGGCACAACTCCCCATCCCGCTTTGGAGACTTGAAATGTGCATATAAATAACAGAAACACACGAAACAGCGGAAACACCTGTGTGTCTCCTCTAGGAGCCACGTGTGTGCAGTGGCCCAGGAGTTATCTCAGCACCCTTGTTTCTATGCACTGGAGGATCTGTTTCTGATTTGGACTGTGGACAGGAAGTAACTTGTATTGCCAGAGGGAATTTACATTTTCTTTTCCAATTCTTCCCATGACTGCTCCCTTCCTCTTCTCTGCCCCCTCAGTTCCCATTAGAGAGATAGAAAGCTGCAGCCTGATGCATGGCCAGCATTTTGCGGAGCAGGATGAAAGGAAAGGAAGCAAGACTTACTAGACTGTGTATTAGTTCATAAAGACTAAATAGAAATCAAAGATGTACCTTAAGCACAAACTTTCCGGCAAATGCATCAGCAAAGATCAAGACTCAGTGGAAAGATCCTGGAAGAAACAGCAGACATCACAGCACCAGGGATACAGAATTCCTGAAGGAAAACAAAGACTGTCCCAGATAAGGGGTTGGTGGTCACCACCAATTTCCTAATAATTAAAGAGAACATTTGTCCAATACTGACTATGTGACTAAATTAGTGCTCTGCATATTCAATCCATACTTACCTACTCTAACTAGAACCAGTACAGTCCTTTGAGATCACTATTGTTATTATCTTAATTGTATTGATAAAGACTGTGTTTGCGCACAGTAGCTAAGTCGTGTCCAACTCCTTGTGACCCCCTGTCATACTATAGCCAGCCAGGCTCCTCTGTCCATGAGATTTTCCAGTCAAGAATACTGGAGTGGATTGCCATTTCCTCCTAAAGGGAATATTCCCAACCCAGGGATAGAACCCGCGTCTCTTGAGTCTCCTGAGTTAAAGTAACTGCCCAAGATTCCACAGCCAGAAGGCAAATGCATGTCTGTTTAACTCACTTTGCTCATGACCACTAAGCCTCACTACTTCCTTAGCAGGGAGGAACAAGAAGCTGATAGCAGAATCCACCATCAATTCTTTACAATCCGTTGTAACTATTTATAGTACACTATATACAGCTGGGCGGAGAAGGCAATGGCACCCCTTTCCAGTACTCTTGCCTGGAAAATCCCATGGACGGAGGAGTCTGGTAGGCTGCAGTCCGTGGGGTCGCTAAGAGTCGGACACGACTGAGCGACTTCACTTTCACTTTTCACCTTCATGCATTGGAGATGGACATGGCAACCCACTCCAGTGTTGCCTGGAGAATCCCAGGGATGGGGGAGCCTGGTGGGCTGCCATCTATGGGGTCGCAGAGTCGGACATGACTGAAGCGACTTAGCAGCAGCAGCAGCAACAGCAGCATATACGGTTGGGAATAACGCAATATGGTTTGTATTCTATTCAGTGCATTCACTTGCTAATAAAAAATCCCTTTGTATTTCATAAACTATAACTGCAAAACAGTATCTGCAATACTCTCGGAGATAAAAGACAAAAATTTCAACAAATAACTGGAAATGGTAAAAATCAGGACATCGCTTATTTGCAAGAGTATCAACTAGAAATGCTAGAACTGAAAAATGCAATAAGAAAATTAAGGACCCCCAAAGGTATGATTTAGCATCAGTGAAAGGATGGAAGATAAGGGAGAAACATGCTTAAATATATGTTTAGTATGCATTTAATTGGAGTCCTAGAAAAAGAGGAGAGAGAGAAAAGGCAGGGGCTATCAGTTATTTCATTGTTGCTGAGATACATTTTTTTTTCACATTTTATCTTCTGGAATCAGCATGTGTTTTACTTTTCCTGGAGCTGGACAGTGGTTATCAATTATCACTGCCTGTGCATGTGAGTATCAAGTGAAAACATCAGATTTTCAGAACAGGGGTCAGTGGCTTGGAAGAAAATTTCGAAGACAATAGTGGAGCACTTACCACCTACTAGGAAACAAAATATTTATGGAGGAGGGGTGAAGGAGATAGATCAGACACGTTTAACAACATTTCTAAGGACAAGTCCGTAGTATGCTGTTTCTACATAATTTCAAAGCCAGTCACTGACAGCTTTTATTTCCTTTATGGAATCTTTGAGGAAATGCTATATACAGAATATTCATTGGAAGGACTGATGCAAAGCTGAAGCTCCAATACTTTGGCTACCTGATGTGAAGAGCCAACTCATTGGAAAAGACCCTAATGCTGGGAAAGATTGAAGGCGGGGGAAAAGGGGACAACAGAGGATGAAATGGTTGGAGGGAATCAATGATTCAATGGACATGAGTTTGAGCAAACTCTGGCAGGTAGTGAGGGACAGGGAAGCCTGATGTGCTGCAGTCCATGGGCTTACAAAGAGTTGGACACAACTGAGCGACTAAACAACAACAATGCACATAGACAGCCAAAAAGTAATTCAAAAGACTTGGATTCTTCATGGCAAGAGTTTTCAGAATAGCTATGTAGGTAATTTCTTTCGCTTTTATTTTCCTTGTTGGGTAGTATGATGGTTAATTATGTGTTAACTTGGCTAAACAACAATGCTCAGATATGGGTCAGACATTATTCTGGATGTTTCCGTCAGCTATTTTTCGACAAGATTTACATTTAAATTGGTGGACTAGGAGTAAAGGAGATTGTCCTCCACAGTGAGGGTGGGCAACCCATTGAAGGTTTGAACAGAACAAAAAGGCTCACCTCCCTTAAGCAAGAAGGAATTCTCCAACAGCCTGATTTAAGGTTCTAACTGTAACTCTCCAGAGTCTGCACCTTGCCAGGCTTCCCCAGCAGATTTTGGACTCAGGAAGCCTCCACTAACACATAAGCAAATTCCTAAAATAAATCTTTGTCTATAAATATTCACAGCCTGTTGTTTCTGTTTCTCTGGAGAACCCTGACTAATACAGGTATGAACACTGATATAGAACACAATTTTGTCTACAAAAAAGAACTTCTACAACAAGCATGAGATAAAAATTTTAAATGACAAGGGTATATGTCAAAGTTTAGTTGAGCATGGGTTTATTTTCCCTATTCTTGGTTACGTAAGTTATAATTGATGGTGTCATGAACACAATGAAATATAATAGTTAAAGCGAACATTTAAAAATCGTCCTTGAAAATTTTCCTCACTAATAAAATGCACAGATTCAAGCTGTCCAAGCACTTCCAGGTACGACTGAAAAATAAAAAGGAAAAGGAAAAAACTACACTCACATATAGAAAATTTGTAGAAAGCTAAAGAGAAAATCTTAACAGCATTCAGAAAAAAAGATTATTTTTCAAAGGAGGTTCAAAAGGGAGGGGATGTATGTATATCTATGGTTGATTCATGTTGAAGTTTGACAGAAAACAACAAAATTCTGTAAAGCAATTATCCCTCAATTAAAAAATAAATTTAAAAAAGAGCAGCGCTAGGATTGACATTGACGTTTTATGAGCTAAAGTTGAAACCAATGAAATGAAGTCATTAAAGTACATAAAGTAAACACGTAGCAACCCAGAATTCTATAACAAGTTAATATTCATCAAGAATAAAGTGAAATGGGCAAAGATGATCAAAAGGTAAAAACTTCTAGTTATAAGATAAAAAAGTTCTGGAGCGATGTTATGCCTAGGATCTGGAGAAGGAAATGGCAATCCACACCAATATTCTTGCCTGAAGAATTCCATGGATGGAGGAGCCTGGCAGGCTACAGGGGTTGCAAAGAGTCGGAAATGACTGAGCTACTGACACACACAATGTATAGTATGGTAACTATAGTTAACAATGTGTGTGTGTGTGTGTGTTCAGTTGTGTCTGACTCTGCAACTCCACGGACTGTGGTCTCCCAGACTTCCCTGTCCATGGAGTTTTCCTGGCCAAAATACTGGAGTCGGTTGTCATTTCCTACTCCAGGGGAATTTTCCCAACTCAGGCACCAAAGCTGCTCTCTTCCGTCTCCTGCACTGGCAGGAGGATTCTTTACCACTGTGTCACCCAGGAAGCCCATAGTCAAGAATATTGTAATGCATATTTGAAAATTGCTAAGACAGTAGATCTTAAAAGTACTCATCACGAGAAAAAAAGTAACTGTGTGGTGATGGATGTTATGCAAATATATATATACACATACATATATTTCACTATATAAATGAAACCATTATGCTGTACGTCTAAAGTACTACAATGTTATATATTAATTATATTTTAATTTAATTTAAAAAAGAATAAAAGTGAAATAAGACAGTCCCAAGTAAATAAAAACTCATAGAATTCACAAAAGGAACTGGACTAAAGGGGAGTTTTCAGGTCAAAAGAAGAGTCTGACAAAGGATCAAAATCAACCAAAATGTAAAATGATGTGAGTAAATTCAAGCAAACATTGTATATAATATAATTTTGTTTGCAAGTTAAATACAGGACAAATTCATATATAAAACAAAAGCATGTAAGTCAAGTGAGGGTAAAAAGAGGTTGTGGTGATCTTTGTTTTGTCTAAGAAGAGGTGAAAAAACCAAGTCATTAGACTTTAGTAAGTCAGTGATGCATGATGTAATTCTTGGTGTCATCACTAATAGTAAAATAATCCATACTTTCAAACTAAGAGAGAAAAATGTGGTAAATACAATCTAATAGAGGGCAGCCACGAGGGAAAAAGGAAGTATAGAACAAGGAAGACAAAGAGAAGGTGATATTAGATTGATTCACATGAAATTCTTGGTTTGTAGGAAAAAGTATTCAAATGTTGGTGATTTCATATAGCTCAACCTATATGACATATTGGTGAAAGTTGCTCAGTCATGTCTGTCTCTTTGCAGCCAGAATACTGGAGTGAGTAGCTGTTCCCTTCTCCAGGGGACCTTCCCAACCCAGGGATTGAACCCAGGTCTCCCACACTTCAGAGGATTCTTTGCCAGCTGAGCCACAAGGGAAGCCTGAGAATATTGGAGTGGGTGGTCTATCCCTTCTTTAGGGGATCTCCCCAACCCAGGAATTAAACCATGGTCTCCTGCATTGCAGGCGGATTCTTTACCAACTCAGTTAGCAGGGAAGTCTTAAGCGGCATAGCTCTAATGCCATGACTCTGAACAGTACGCCAACCGAGAACTTCCAGATGTTCAAGCTGGATTTAGAAAAGGCAAAGGAACCAGAGATCAAATTGCCCACATCCATTGGATCATAGAAAAAGCAAGAGAGTTCCAGAAAAACATCTACTTTTGCTTTATTGACTATGCTAAAGCCTTTGTGTGGATCACAACAAACTGTGGAAAATTCTTCAAGAGAT
This sequence comes from Ovis canadensis, assembly GCF_042477335.2. Taxonomy (NCBI): domain Eukaryota; kingdom Metazoa; phylum Chordata; class Mammalia; order Artiodactyla; family Bovidae; genus Ovis; species Ovis canadensis. Next base: position 65,740,715 of record NC_091259.1, read on the forward strand.
GGGAATACCAGACCACCTGACCTGCCTCCTGAGAAATCTGTATGCAGGTCAAGAAGCAACAGTTAGGACCGGACGTGGAACAACAGACTGGTTCCAAATTGGCAGGAGTAGGTCAAAGCTGTATATTGTCACTCTGCTTATTTAACTTATATGCAGAGTACATCATGAGAAATGCTGGGCTGGAGGAAGCACAAGCTGGAATAAAGACTGTTTCTGGGAGAAATATCAATAACCTCAGATATGCAGATGACACAACTTCACTTTTCTCTTGGGCAAAAAGCGAAGAAGAACTAAAGAGCCTCTTGATGAAGGTGAAAGAGGAGAGTGAAAAAGTTGGCTTAAAACTCAACAATCAAAAAACTAAGATCATTGTATCCAGTCCCATCACTTCATGGCAAATAGATGGGGAAACAACGGAAACAGTGACAGACTTTATTTTCTTGGGCTCCAAAATCACTGCAGATGGTGACTGCAGCCATAAAATGAAAAGATGCTTACTCCTTGGAAGGAAAGCTACGCCCAACCTAGACAGCGTATTAAAAAGCAGAGACATTACTTTGCCAGCAAAGGTCTGTTTAGTCAAAACTATGGTTTTTCCAGTAGTTATGTATGGACGTGGGAACTGGACTGTAAATCAAGCTGAGTGCTGAAGAATTGATGCTTCTGAACTGTGGTGTTGGAGAAGATTCTTGACAGTCCCTTGGACTGCAAGGAGATTCAGCCAGTCCATCCTAAAGGAAATCAGTCCTCAATATTCACTGGAAGAACTGATGCTGAAGCTGAAACTCCAATACTTTGGCCACCTGATGCGAAGAGCTGACTCACTGGCATAGACTCTGATGCTGGGAAAGATTGAAGGCAGGAGGAGAAGGGGACGACAGAGGATGAGATGATTGGATGGCCTCACTGACTTGATGGATATGAGTTTGAGCAAGCTCCGGGAGTTGGTGATGGACAGGGAAGCCTGGTGTGCTGCAGTCCATGGGGTTGCAAAGAGTCAGACATGACTGAGCGACTGAACTGTAACTGTACTATATGACATATTTACACTCAAACATATAAGAAAAAGTGTTTCCTAGGTGGCTCAGTGCTAAAGAATCCACCTGTCAAGCAGGAGACATGGGTTCGATCCCTGGGGACATGGGTTTGAGTAAACTCTGAGAGCTGGTGACAGACAGGGAGGCCTGGTGTGGTGCAGTCCACGGAGTCGCAAAGAGCTGGACACGACTGAACGACTGGACTGAACTGAACTGAAAAATTTATTGATCATTTATCTTATGTTTACTATTATTATTTTATTTGAAAATAACTATTACCAAATGGTTAGCATTACAGTCCCCTTTAAATAACTAGAAAGTTTTAAATGACTAGAAAGCAACCAAGCAGCATTTAAACAAATCTCACTATAGTACCTTCTTTCTAGTGGCTTTCTTGTCTCCTTCAAAGAGGACTGAGAGCTTTTTGATTGTTTCGTATTTTGATATTACATTTATTCCCTCTCTGGTCTGAATTCCTCTAAAGCCACAGTTTTATTCACATGGCAGTGTTGATGTAAGACATTTATTCATGTACTAATGTCACATTTAGCGATTACTTGCTGGGCATCACATTCTGTTAAGGGCTAAGAACAAAACTGTAAATAAGCCATACAGCCCAGTTGGAGCATTTTTGGGGAAGCTTTTGTCTTTTTGAAGAAAGGATATATCTGGGTAAAACCTTCCACTTTCTTTATCTTCTTGCCTTAAATATAGACAGTGACAAGAAAGACCAAGAGGATTGCAGAGAAAACTTTACTGAGTATTGCTGAGCTACTGAACAAACACCAGCAATTAGTTATCTCGATTTCTAATATGTGAAAAAATCAGCTCTCACTTCTTAAACTATTATAGTTGAGTATTCTTTTCCTTGGAACTGAAGGCATTTTTGACTCACACAGCATATGCTATCAATCAGGAAATGGATTGATGTTTCCCAGTCATGTTAGTAAGTACTTGTAATAACAGTTAATGATACTGCACAAAATTTTACATTAAGTTTAAGTGAGTCCATGGGATCGCTACGAGGCAGACGCGACTGAGTGACTTCTTTCACTTTTCACTTTCATGCACTGGAAAAGGAAATGGCAACCCACTCCAGTGTTCTTGCCTGGAGAATCCCAGGGACAGGGGAGCCTAGTGGGCTGCCGTCTATGGGGCTGCACAGAGTCGGACACAACTGAAGCGACTTAACAGCAGCAGCAGCAGCAGCATAAGTGGTAAAACGGGAGCAAAAGTTGTAGCCTCATTGCTTGCAAAAACAGAACTGAAACCAATGGTCCAAAGTTTCAGTGGGTCAGATTTGGATTCTACATAAATTAGAACTTTAAGCAGAGACATTACTTTGCCAACAAAGGTCCGACTAGTCAAGGCTATGGTTTTTCCAGTGGTCATGTATGGATGTGAGAGTTGGACTGTGAAGAAAGCTGAGGGCCAAAGAGTTGATGCTTTTGAACTGTGGTATTGGAGAAGACTCTTGAGAGTCCCTTGGACTGCAAGGAGATCCAACCAGTCCATTCTGAAGGAGATCAGCCCTGGGATTTCTTTGAAAGGAATGATGCTAAAGCTGAAACTCCAGTACTTTGGCCACCTCATGCAAAGAGTTGACTCATTGGAAAAGACTCTGATACTGGGAGGGATTGGGGGCAGGAGGAGAAGGGGACGACAGAGGATGAGATGGCTGGATGGAATCACTGACTCAATGGACATGAGTCTGAGTGAACTCCGGGAGATGGTGATGGACAAGGAGGCCTGACATGCTGCGATTCATGGGGTCGCAAAGAGTTGGACACGGCTGAGCAACTGAATTGAACTGAACACAGTGTACCATTAATGGAGTGTGCTATCTTGCAAAGAGATTAATTTCTGATCCATTAAACTTTTCAGGAAGAAAGAATTCTAGAACTGCATGGAAGGACAGATGAGAAACTACTAATATTCCTTCCTACTCCAAGGTTCTAATAGCAATCTTCAACAATGAGTGTCAAAATGAAAAAAGCTTAAAATCACAAATTTAAAAAATGGTAAATTCCAAATTCAAATAACCAGAACATCCCATTTCCTCATTTCTGATCATTTTATTTACATCTACAAGTGTAATTTTTTCTTTCTTCTATGAGTCAATAGACATAGAAAAATGAGACTATAATACAGAACCTAGACTTCTAAGCATATTCAAGAGGTAAACTTATACAGGGTTAATTGTTGTTGTGTTAGTCACTTAGTTGTGTCTGACCTTTTGCAACTGCATGGACTGTAGCCCTGCAGGCTCCTCTGTCCGTGGGATTCTCCAGGCAAGAATACTGGAGTGGGTAGCCATTCTCTTGGATCTTCCTGACCCAGGGATTGAACCTAGATCTCCTGCATTGTAGGCAGATTCTTTGCCATGTGAGCCATCAGGGAAGCCCACACAGGGTTAATAAAAGCTGTCTAACAGATGTGTAGCATGAGTTTTAATTCAGCAAAAGAAAGAATTCTTTACTTTTAGCTAAGAATACTCTATAAACAATTACAGTTATAACTCAAGGTGATTATTTAATAATCTTAACATTACAGGAAAGTTCAATATGTTAAGATGTGATTTTTTAAAAACCTCAACCGAAGTTATTATTAAACAATTCAATGTTTAGGGCTAAAATGAGAGCCTTGCTAAGAATGATATAGTCACATATTCCACTGCCCACACAGAGGGGAGAAATGGCATACATCTCTCAAGTTGCATGACTCACTCAGTACCTGAGAGATATAGAACATATGACCCAGGCCCCTCTGGAGAAGTCAGAATATATTTTAAAAGACAGTTATAATAAATAAATCACTTTGAAAAAAATTGCTGGTGAAAAACAAAATTCATGATGCCATTTGTACAGTATTGGAGGTGTGTTCCTCTAAACGAAGCAGCTTGCTTTTCTCTGGGAAATGCCAAACATGAACCATGGTAGGGCCTCCCACTGGATTTCTTGAACAGGGGGAACAAAAGTGATATGATCTTGGATTTCACAGAGCTTATAGCCTGGTTGCCATGAACATCACATGACTAACATGAACATCACATGACTAACATCACATTCCATGTGATGGAATATTAAATACTGACTTATTCTTTTTTAAGTGAAGTAACTTCTTTTTTGTTTTTCACACTCTAAATAGAAACTGCTCACTCCCAAGAAAGACCTTCAAATAACACAATGGGTTCTGCCCAACATTTATTGCTTATACAAACCTATTTGACTACTGGCTCTGATTTAAGTTAAGTAAAATAAATATAAATGACTCTTCTGAACCTAATGTGTATAGATTAATCTTATAATACCAAATCTAAGGTTTCAAAGTCTAATTGCCACATTAATATTTACAATGGGTATTTTTCTACTCAGCTTTTTGTTTTCATCTACAGTATATACAGTTCATGTTTGCATCAGTGATTTATTTTCACTGACTTTTCAACCAGTTGTGAATGCTTCTTAACATACACCCGTGGACAGGCTGATTGGTCCTTTCACAGACACATTTGAATACAAAAGGTCCATTCTCCTACATGTCTGCTAATACTACAACTGATCTCATCAATATAGTAGTCTGAAGAATTGGTTATTCATGAGTAGGTTTTCTCCCTTCCCCCAACACTAGCATTTTTCTTTCTAATGACACTTCTAACTGAAAAACATTCTAAGTCCAAACCACTTGCATTGTTGAGTCATGCTAAGTTGTGCAATATTATGTTCCGTTCCATCTGGCATTAGACAATATGATAGGATCTAGAATCTTGAATTTTTATTCAAATATGTTTCAGATATAGATGTTTCAAGGTATCATGAAACTATCTATAAATCAGGATTTATCTTGCAAATGTGTTCCATAGTCTTTATGATGGTCACCAAAAAGTAAACAACTACATTTTTCATTGTACCAAATGTGGTTTTCTTATCCAAATGTTAAAAATTATTGCCATTCATTTGAAGAACTTGTTAAGCATCTAAAATTTTGTACCAGGAAGTATCTGGAATATGCCTTGAAGCAACTTCTGTTTACAGACAAAGTCTGTAAGATATCCAAATACCGCTGTGATGTGTTTACAGTTTATAAAAGAATGAAATATCAAGTCCTTCTGAGTGCATATTTCTAAATGAGCATTAAATGAATTGGGAAAAAACTAGAAAATTTTCATGTCTGGTGCATGCCAAGTGAATGATTGCATTCATCTTCCCTTTGCAACTTGCTTTTGGTTGATGAGGGATTCGCTCTAATGGTCATTAAGGTCATTGCTGGGAATTAGTTTACTTTTGTAAATGGATTTCACCTGGAGATGTCATTTCCCTGCAATCAACTGTATCATCTTGGGACTATGAGCAATGATGCTGAACTACTGACAGATGGAGAATTTTGAAATGAGTTCCAACTAATTCTGACAGCCATCACTTCCCACCACCCTTAGCTAAAAATTAACTTTCAATAGTGGGAAAGAAAGATGATGAAACCTACCCAATACCTACAAAAGATGCTTAATATCACGAATTGTTATCCATCATTTCTTTTTTGGGGAGGGAGAATGAGTCGATCTACAGAGTTATTATGACTACTAAATAAAACTGAAAGTTCGTTACACTATATCACCTATGAAATTAAACTTATAGTCAGTCATGAGAAAGCAATCTCCCAGGAAACATCATTGTTACAGGAATCAAAAATATTGTGTTGAGACTTCCCTGGTGGTTCAGTGGTTAAGAATCCATCTGTCAATGCAGGGGACACAGGTTCAATCCCTGGCCTGCGAAGATTCCACATGCTGCAGGGGAACTAAGCTTGTGTGTCTCAATTACTGAGCCCGCGCTCCACAACAAGGGAAGCCATTCCAACTAGAGAGAAGCCCCTGCTTGCCCCAGCTAGAGAAAGCCAACGTGCAGAACAAAGAGCCAGCACAGTAAAAAAATAAACATTAAAAAAAAAAAAAAAGCATTGGTCAAAAAGAAGCACTAAAATTCACCTGCATAGCTTATCTAATTTAATTAATTCTTAAGGCTCATCTTTTAAAGTTTTCCCGAAATGGGGAATAGCAACAGTACATTTCTTCACTAGTCAAGATCATCCAAGTATTTAAAGTATTTCAGAGAATACAGTTGGCTGGCTGGGGCCACAAAGAGCTAACAGGCTTGATCACTGTTTCATAACTGAAAAGGTAAACAAGAGGGAAGCCTCTCTCATTATAAGCTCTGAAAGCGAGGTAGGATAATGGATGCTGAGCCTTCAGTAGTGTAAGCACCCAATTGCTGGAATAATTTATGGTCTCGTGGGAAAGTCTCTGGGGGGCTCTACCCAATTAATAGCAAAATAGGTAAGTTTGGCAGAAGCATTAGCTTGCAGCTAAACACTGCTTTTGGAAAAATCCAGGTGAAAGATGACCGAAATACACAGTTCTATGTTACTAGAATTACTGACAGATGTTCTACCTTTTTTCAGCATGTGTATCTGTTTTTGATACCATATATCCCTGCCGGCTTTGCTACTTTTGTGCCAGTGATGGCCAGGCAGAGAAATGCAAGCTCTGTTCATGCTAATATATATATAGCATATTAGGAAAAGATATAAGGATGTTTATGAGGGAAAGTTGGAATTTTATGAGATAGATAGGTAAAGAACAGTAATGTAAAAATCGTACATTTCAGTCATGTACCACTGTGAAAAAAACACTGATCATTATAATAAAGGTGTGTTTGAAATGGGGATGGAAACTTGAGGATAAATGGAATTGAATGATGTAGCTATGGTTCATCTGTACATGGGAGTGATTTAATTCAGAAACTCAGGATCATATTTGGTGTATATGTATATGAAAGGAAGAAAGAAGGAATACAGTGAACATGAACAGATCATAGAGTTTAAGTGAGCACTCTGATATAATAAAAAAGAAATATCAATTTAATTATGTGAAGAACTTAAACCTGGCCATATCTTTGAGAAGTCATATAGTACAAATAAGTATTACGTGTTGGGAGTTTTGGGAAAAACTAATCCCTCACATCTCAGCTGAGAAGTAGCCATGAGATCTGGATTGGAGAATTCATAGGGTATAGAGATTTTTACAACTTTTCTCCAAGTTTAGATCTTGAAATTCTTATCCAGTCAACCCCATGAAGGAACATGGCTTATACAGTGCTCTCTGACTGCAAATGAGGACTATGTAAGGATCGAGAAAATTTTTCTTCCTACACGCTTCTGCTATTTTTCTGCTTGTTTTATTCAAAACACTTTCAGTTTTTGTAAATGACAGAAAAATCAATGAAAAGAGCTCAACATGCAAAACCTGTATGTGAATGTGTGTAGTGATTTTATTTGCAATGTCCTCAAAATAGAAACAACCAAAATGTCCTTCAAGAAGTGAACAGTTAAATTATGGTATATTCACATCATGGGATACCAAATAAGAACAAGTAAAAATAAAAGAACTATTGGGATTTCTCTGGTGGTCTGGTGGCTAAGAATCTGAGCTGCCAATGTAGGGGCCCTTGGTTCTCTATCTTTACATATTCCTTCATTTGCCCATGTATTTTTTCAAAATTTTTTTTCAGATATATACCCAGAAGATGAATTGCTGGGTCATATGGTAGCTCTCTCTATTTTTTTTTTTTTTTGAGAAATCCCCATACTATTTTCCACAGAGGCTGCACCAATTTACATATTCACCAACAGTGTACGAGGGTTTCCTTCTCTCCACATTCTTGCCAATGTGTTATTTGTGTTATTTTTTTATGACAGTCATTCTGACAGGTGTGAGGTAATAAATACCTCATTGTGATTTTCACTTGGATTTCTTTTTCCTTTAACATACGGCTGTCTAGTTCTCCCAGCACCACTTGTCAAAGAGACTGGGAAACCACTGAATTTTGGATCAGATGTCTACCAGAAACCAACCATTGTTGAAAGGAAGTTGGGCTACAGAGTAGTCATGATGAACTGAGGGAATGCGTGTGTGCATCTGTGTGTGTGCAGAGGCAATTTGATTAGGATCTCACTGACGGAGAGTGGTTTCCCACAGAAAAAGTGAGATGGCTTCATCAAACTCAGGTTAGTTGAACCAAGCGAAACAAATGTCTGCTGTATTACTAAAATGTCAGAATAACAACTCTGTTCAGTTCAGTTCAGTTCAGTCGCTCAGTCGTGTCCTACTCTTTGCAACTCCATGAATCATAGCATGCCAGGCCTCCTGTCCATCACCAGCTCCCGGAGTTCACTCAAACTCATGTCCATCAAGTCGGTGATGCCATCCAGCCATCTCATCCTTGGTCGTCCCCTTCTCCTCCTGCCCTCAATCCCTCCCAGCATCAGAGTCTTTTCCAATGAGTCAACTCTTCGCATGAGGTGGCCAGCGTACTGGAGTTTCAGCTTTAGCATCATTCCTTCCAAAGAAATCCCAGGGCTGATCTCCTTCAGAATGGACTGGTTGGATCTCCTTGCAGTCCAGGGGACTCTCAAGTGTCTTCTCCAACACCACAGTTCAAAAGCATCAACTCTTCGGCCCTCAGCTTTCTTCACAGTCCAACTCTCACATCCATACATGACCACAGGAAAAACCATAGCCTTGACTAGAAGGACCTTTGTTGGCAAAGTAATGTCTCTGCATTTCAATATGCTATCTAGGTTGCTCATAACTTTTCTTCCAAATCTTTTAATTTCTTTTAATTTCATGGCTGCAATCACCATCTGCAGTGATTTTGGAGCCCAGAAAAATAAAGTCTGACACTGTTTCCACTGTTTCCCCATCTATTTCCCATGAAGTGATGGGACCAGATGTCATGATCTTCGTTTTCTGAATGTTGAGCTTTAAACCAAAGTTTTCACTCTCCTCTTTCACTTTCATCAAGAGGCTTTTGAGTTCCTCTTCACTTTCTGCCATAAGGGTGGTGTCATCTGCATATCTGAGGTGTTTGATATTTCTCCCGGCAATCTTGATTCTAGCTTGTGCTTATTCCAGCCCAGCGTTTCTCATGATGTACTCTGCATAGAAGTTAAATAAGCAGGGTGACAATATACAGCCTTGACATACTCCTTTTCCTATTTGGAACCAGTCTGTTGTTCCATGTCCAGTTCTAACTGTTGCTTCCTGACCTGCATACAGGTTTCTCAAGAGGCAGGTCAGGTGGTCTGGTATTCCCATCTCTGTCAGAATTTTCCACAGTTTATTGTGATCCACACAGTCAAAGGTTTTGGCATAGTCAATAAAGCAAAAGTAGATGTTTTTCTGGAACTCTCTTGCTTTTTCCATGATCCAGCAGATGTTGGCCATTTGATCTCTGGTTCCTCTGCCTTTTCTAAAACCAGCTTGAACATCTGGAAGTTCATGGTTCACGTATTGCTGAAGCCTGGCTTGGAGAATTTTGAGCATTACTTTACTAGCGTGTGAGATGAGTGCAATTGTGCGGTAGTTAGAGCATTCTTTGGCATTGCCTTTGTTTGGGATTGGAATGAAAACTGACCTTTTCCAGTCCTGTGGCCACTGCTGAATTTTCCAAATTTGCTGGCATATTGAGTGCAGCACTTTATTTGAAATAACTCAACTAGAATTCCATCACCTCTGCTAGCTTTGTTCATAGTGATGCTTTCTAAGGCCCACTTGACTTCACATTCCAGGATGTCTGGCTCTAGATGAGTGATCACACCATCGTGATTATCTTTGTTGTGAAGATCTTTTTTGTACAGTTCTTCTGTGTATTCTTGCCACCTCTTCTTAATATCTTCTGCTTCTGTTAGGTCCATACCATTTCTGTCCTTTATTGAGCCCATCTTTGCTTGAACTGTTCCCCTGGTATCTCTAATTTTCTTCAAGAGATCTCTGTTGTTTTCCTTTATTTCTTTGCATTGATCGCTGAGGAAGGCTTTCTTATCTTTTCTTGCTATTCTTTGGAACTCTGCATTCAGATGCTTATATCTTTCCTTTTCTCCTTTGCTTTTTTGCTTCTCTTCTTTTCACAGCTATTTTTAAGCCCTCCTCAGACAGCCATTTTGCTTTTTTGCATTTCTTTTCCATGGGGATGGTCTTGATCCCTGTCTCCTGTACAATGTCATGAACCTCAGTCCATAGGTCATTAGGCACTCTATCAGATCTAGTCCCTTAAATCTATTTCTCACTTCCATTGTATAATCATAACTCTGTGGACATGTATAAATACTTGATAATCTAACTTGCAAAACATTTGAGTAATTATATATAATAGTATAATGAAGAGAGGTTACAGGTTTAAATTATACAAATCTTGGGGAAGAAAAGTAAAGGCTAGTAAGAATGAAAAAAATTTAGTAATTAACTAAACACCTGCAAGGAATATGGTCCCAAAATTTGTGGCAAAATCAATTTCATCTACATGGCAATCCTAGTGAAGCTGATAAAGAAAAGCTAATTCACTTTGGTCTCTAAGTAAGAGAAACAAATTTTACAGGTAAAATGATGAATAGCTGAAAGAGGTTAAATTGAAGTTTTTGGAGAAAAAGTAGAGGCCCTTCAATATTGACTCCAATATTTAAAACTACTTAGGCATTCAAACTTGATAGTTCAAAAAAAACTATCATTTTTTATAGGGGAAAACTCCCACTGTAGTTATCTATTAAGCTCAGTGGTGTAACTGGGAACTTTTTTTCTGAGTTGGGGACATTTTGGGTAGTGCTCTGAAATGGCAAGACAGTAAAAAAAGTTGATGGCTGCTGGGAATCTATTTTGTAAGTAGATTCTCTTCAAACTGTAGGGGCTAACTGGGGGCTCAACGGTTCAGCTGTCTTGAAATTGAATAGGGAAGTGGAACGAAGGTGGATTTATTTGGAGAAAACAAAGGAAGCAGGACGAGTAGAGAACATACAGTCAGAGCAGTCAGGTGACGATCTTTCAGGCTTAGCTGAAATAGATTAATATTTTTTATCTGACATGAGTATTTCAAGGGAGCAATGCACTTGCAGCATTCTCAGGCAGCATTTTGAACTGAATGAGGATTGGGGTGGGAGTTAACCTACATTAATAATTGTTGTTTGGAAGAACAGGGGGGAAATAATAGTCAAAAAAAGATACTGTGATTCTGAAACAGGCACATGAAGGGAGAATGGGAAAGAAATGTGAGCAGAGGGTGGTGGTATTGGAAAGGATTCCTTATATTTTCTATTTGAGAAGTGGCTTGCAGAGAATAAGAATATTCTGCAGGGATAAGAAATGAGGCTGAGGACAGTATTTGTGTCCAAAGTCCTGATCATAGAACTGTTTTCCTCTCATGTCACTAATCTTCTTAATTATACCAAACAGACATCTTTCACCTTCCATCTGTTTGAAAGTATGAGAATAAACTACTTTTTCATTCTTAATTTTTTTAAAAATTATGGCTCTTGGCTTATTTTGTCTTACATCTGCTTTATGTACATATACACATGTGACAGAAATACCTCAGAACTAACCTTTCCTGGCAGCTCTTAACTTGATGGACTAATCCCTACAGTGGCTGTTATGCAGATCTTGCCATTTGCAAAGCTTGAGTGGTTTCTTAAATGATGTTCACTCTGAGAAGTATGGACTATCTGTCAACTGCCACCTTTTGGGGGAAGTTATAAGAGAGGAAGAACTCATCACTCTATATACACATTTCAAAAACAACCATCCTGTGCTGACTCCTGAAAACAAAGTTATATTTTGTCATAGTGTCTGAGTTGTATCTTCAAATTTTGATTATACACGAAAACATTTTGAATATAAACCAATGACTCAAGTTGAGTAGTTGCCAACAACTTTTCAGAAAGTTGTGAATATGCAACAAGTAACACCATGTGATATTTTGATTGCAAGACACACATAAAATTGTCCTTGAAAAATCAATACATAGGATTTGTGAATGCCTTTAGTAATATTAAGGGCTTCCCTTGTGGCTCAGCTGGTCAAGAAACTGCCTGCAATGGGGGAGACCTGGGTTCAATCCCTAGATTGGGAAAGGCTACCCACAATAGTATTCTAGCCAGGAGAATTCCATGGATTGATATAGTCCATGGGGTTGCAAAGAGTCAGACACAACTGAGCAACTTTCACTTTCACAGTAATATTAAAGACTGCTACTAATATTTAATAATACTCTAAATCATTTTCTTTTTGATATAAGCAATACAAGCTAAACCTAATTTACTTACAACTATATAAAACATTGAACAAATCTTTCTACAAATCACAGATGACCATGGGAATGGAATTTATTTTCTGTAGAAGATCTTTTTTGTATACTTTATTTATCTATCTATCTGTGCAGAGTATTACCCCACTGTAGATGGAGGCAATGCATGGACTAGGGATAGCAGTAACTCTTTTACACCAAACTGAGTTCAAAGTTCCAACTCTGCTACTGTGGCCTTTGACAAATTCACTTTTCTAAGTGTCATCTTTTTTTCTAAGTAGAAAAATAAATATATTTTGTCTATAAATCATCATGTAAAATAGTTGGGGCTAGCAGTTTGGGAATTCAAAATTTTCATTTTAGAAAATATGATATATATGCTATACTTATATAACTACACCTATGGGGACTGAGGCAACATCTCAAAATCAGACATTAACACTTCTGCAGTGGAAACTTTGAATGTTCACACTAGGTGGGATAAAGACCATCAAATAGTCCCACATTAGCAGAAGTAAGGTTTTACAGACAAAAATTACAAAAACAGAAAACTTCTGATTTTCAAAATTTGTGATGGTTTTTAGAACTGTAAATGAGGGACTGTGAGTCTGTAACATCTACTGTAAAGGCTTGTTGTGAGGAATAAATGAAAAATGCATTTAAAGCGATTATCACGTGACAAGAGTCCAAAAGAAGACTATTATTGAGTTACTGACTGACGACAGCTCCTTCACAAATGATGGGACACTATAACGTCTGTGACTGGAAGTTGCTCTCAAAGCAAAGTTAATATGTCTGATCTGATTCTAGGGCTTGAATCTCCATTAATACCAAAGGGCTAACTGAGCAGTTACCTCAGATATCCAAGTTATTTAAATGTGAAAGAACCAAAGGATAATTTAAAATAAATTTCTTATGCATGCAAATCCTTTTTCTGATTATTAGGCATACATTCAATATGTATAGTTGGTTCTGCTGTAGCTGTTTTGAAAATACGCTTGTGCTCTGACACCATTTATACATCAGGGAACAATTTCAGCATAATGTGCATTTTACATTTATGAGATTTCATCCAAACGCAACATTAGGTAAACACAGAAAACTGCACACAGGTAAACCAAGCCATGGGGTACACAAAACACACACATCACTCAAGAACAATGGGCCACAGCCATCCACATCTGATGTTACACGTTTCTACCTGATTTAGATCACCCACTGGCCTGCCATCATTTCATTTTAACCCATATGCTGCAACTCTCTTACACCCATTTCCATGAGCAAACTTCACTACTTTTTCAAGGCAAAGCGCCTTAATTATAGTAGCATTTATGCATTTCTTAAACATTTAATTAGGTTTTGGCGTTTACTGTGCCAATGACAAAGTTTTTGAGTGTGGTACCCTTAACTCCATTTGCCTGGTAAGTCCTGTGTCTTCATCACACAAATTTGGCATAGCTCAGTGATTCTGAGAAACATGTATGCCCTGTTATAGCAGAGCTGTCATTCATCATACATGGTATGTACTATACCTACCTCCTGGCATGTAAACAAAGTTAATACAATATCCAGGCACATGAGAACAAGCATTCCAACTAATTTACAAAAGTAGGAAAGTATAATAAAAACTTATTTGTATTAAGTTACTTTACCAAAACCAAACTTAAGTTTTAAGTTAGTAAAAATGAAAGACTGGTGGAGTTAGCATTAATGTGTGAAAGTGTTTGTTTCAAACTGGCAAATAATTTTCATGAATATAGTTTCAACTCTATTCTATAATGTTCTGTTAATTTTAGTCATTATCAATCCCTATATTTTTGCTCAAAGTATGTTCTTAGGGGTATCACTTAGTTCAGTTGCTCAGTCATATCCGACTCTTTGTGACCCCATGAACTGCAGGATACCAGGCCTCCCTGTCCATCACTAACTCCTGGAGTCTACCCAAACCCACGTCCACTTATTTGGTGATGCCATCCAACCATCTTATCCTCTGTCATCCCCTTCTTCTCCTGCCCCAATCCCTCCCAGCATCAGGATGTTTTCAAACGAGTCAGCTCTTCGCATCAGGTAGCCAAAGTATTGAAGTTTCAGCTTCAACATCAGTCCTTCCAATGAATACCCAGGACTGGTCTCCTTTAGGATGGACCGTTTGGATCTCGCTGCAGTCCATGGGACTCTCAAGAGTCTTCTCCAACACCACAGTTCAAAAGCAGCAATTCTTCAGCACTCAGCTTTCTTCGCAGCCCAACTCTCACATCTATACATGACCACAGGAAAAACCATAGCCTTGACTAGACGAACATTTCTTGGCAAAGCAATGTCTCTGCTTTTTAATATGCTATCTAGGTTGGTCACAACTTTCCTTCCAAATCTTTTAATTTCTTTTAATTTCATGGCTGCAATCACCATCTGCAGTGATTTTGGAGCCCAGAAAAATAAAGTCTGACACTGTTTCCACTGTTTCCCCACCTATTTCCCATGAAGTGATGGGACCAGATGCCATGATCATAGTTTTCTGAATATTGAGCTTTAAGCCAACTTTTTCACTCTCTTCTTTCACTTTCATTAAGAGGCTTTTTAGCTCCTCTTCACTTTCTGCCATAAGGGTGGTGTCATCTGGATATCTGAGGTGTTTGATATTTCTCCCGGCAATCTTGATTCCAGCTTGTGCTTCTTCCAGCCCAGCATTTCTCATGATGTACTCTGCATATAAGTTAAATAAGCAGAGTGACAATATACAGCCTTGACGTACTCCTTTTCCTATTTGGAACCAGTCTGTTGTCCCATGTCCAGTTTTAACTGTTGCTTCCTGACCTGCATATAGGTTTCTCAAGAGGCAGGTCAGGCGGTCTGGTATTCCCATCTCTGTCAGAATTTTCCACAGTTTATTGTGATCCACACACAAAGGGTGCAGACAATGTCCTGGAAGGCTGCTGCTTCCCACTCTTCGACACGGAGCCCTCTTCTTGGCAGGGTATCCAGCTGAGCCATGTTCTGTGGACTATACTTTGGACATCATGACGTAGAGATTATACTGACTACTCCTAAATATTCTCAGAAATCTTGTGCAGTGTTAGTCAAAAGAAACAGCATCATTTGGGTTTCTCTCTGATCTTTGACTTGCTTCATAAAAATTATTTGCTACCAATTGTCACTAAAGAGCAATCTATCTGCGATAGCGGTATTTATGAAATTCACACTTAGGAGATTTTACAAAGATGCCCAAGCTGCTTTCAAATGAGAATAAAAAAGTAAACTGTAAAACAAATCAGATGATACTTGAAAAAAAATTATAGAGGCTTGAATATAAAGAAATGACTTGGCAGCATACCTTAACTATTAGCAGTGGTTACAACTGGGAACATTGGTAGAAGGTGGTTGAGAGGAGGAAGCATATTTGTATTGTTTATGGAAAAAAATATTACCTTTTAACAAAAATAAATTATTTTAGTTAAAAATCAATCTATGGTGTTGGGATAGTGGTCAGCCTTAGAGGGAGGTGCGATATGAGAGAGGCTTCTAGGATTCTCTATTCCTTGATCTCAGGGCTGGTTACACAGGTGTGTTTATTCTGTGAAAATTCACTGAGTCATATGTTTATGATCAGTCTATCTTCTACATAAAGTTTATTTAAAAATTGCTTTCTAGTGACATTAATTATAGCATCTTATTTTAGTTTAAATGCATGTAGTTTTTCCTTATTCATATATCCAAAAGTCCTTATTCATATATTCAACAGGTTTCTTTTCCCACATTCATTACAATTTATTCCCTCTAATTTCTCCTTTATGTGGTTGTAATGCAAAGGTAGTGTTAGGAACTTTTATGGAAGGTGAAATCCCTAGTCGATAAAAGTGGCATATAAGAAAATCACTCATGTCTTATGGTATGAGGGGGACCACGAGGTAGGGTTATTTAATCCTGCTAGCTAGCCATTCACCAGTACGTGGTAAAAAGATTTCTTTGGAAACCTTATAATTACCTAAGAAAAATGGAAAGGAATAATAAAGAGGCCAATGTAGGCAACACAATCAAAGTCCTAATGACAAAGGGAAAACAAAAATTGTCTATGTTTGTTCTCCCTACAATACATCCTGTGTGTACTTTGATGAATATGGAATTATACGGGTCACAGTGGGAAAAAACTTCAAAGATCATTATTCCATCTCACACTCTTCCAATTAGATTTTGATTTGAAAAACATGATCAACAACTAAAAGGCCTAAAATATGCAGCTGATTGTTAAATGGCTGTTTGCTTAGATGGGATAGTTCCTAAGCCATATGAAATTAAAAGTGCATTTAACCAAATACTTATAATCAGAAGATCAACAGGCCAAACAAGGCAGGTGAACAAGGACATAAGATTAAGTTGCAGCTCCATGTACTTCCTATCACAGAAAAAATGATTAAAACATGTTCTCATTATCATTAAGAAACCTACAGATTATTCTCAGACTTGGTTCTGGTGCTGTTTATCTTGGACTAATTTGAAATACAAATATACAAAATTGACAGTTTATGAAAAGTAGTAGTTTAAGGTGTGTAAGGGAAGATCCCCGGGAGAAGGGCATGCAAACCACTCACGCACACACGCACGCAAGGGGTAGTCAGTCATGAGACAGAAAAGGAGGCATGATAAAGTTTACATATTTAATATATCAAGTAGCAAGAGACAATATTAGTATTTTATTAATGAACACTATTTAAATAATATTTACAACAGCTTTATCGGCACATATATGTACATTTGTACATCTAAATATGTTTGGAAAGAAAGGTCAGATATATGATTAAAACAATGTCAGACCAAATAAATCCTGGGTCATAATTTTATCACTCCTAAATTCTCATTTTAAAAAACCAGTAAGGGAAATTTAACTCTATTATTTTCTAAAATGTTCTAATCAACTTGCAGCATAGTAAAACTGAGCTGCCACCACACTGACTCAGGAATTTTAAAGGGAAGCAAATATTTTAGGAATGCAAAACATACCTTTTCTCTTGAAATTTTATATTTGCTTAGAATACAAAAGCACAAAACAAAAGGAATTTCATTTTTTGCTTGCTAAAGGTATTTGAGTACACCTAGTTTTTAAGATGGTCTTCTTTCAAAGAGTTTAAACAAGTTCCTGAAAGGGTCCTGGCAAAAAACTTTTAAAAGCAGACTCCTCGATTTTTTTCCCCTTGATTTCGAAGAGGCTTATCTTAGGTTTCCTTTTGAAATACTTCTTCCAAACTTTCTAACCATGCTCGGCTTTATTTTATGGATGTTTCTTTTATAGTCTAGAGAAGAAATAGAGAGATACATAAATATTGTAAAAGTATAATTCAAAAAGAATTTTCACCATTCACTAAACTTCACAGTTGGTAATTAATGATTTAAAGTATAACACCAACAAAGGAACATTAATACTTTGGCTTGAAAGTAGAAATAGATTTCTCTATATTACAGACTGAAGTTTTAGTGCAGAGGTAACATATGCCCCGCCCATTCCCCAAAGTCACCAAGTGAAGTCAGTGAAAAAACTCTCACATTTACTTCTGTTCTTTTTGAACTAGGAGAGACTACTATGAGCACAGTTCCCTTTCTTTTGTGCACCATCAAATTTTTTTTTCATTCTTTGGATTACTTCCCTGGACTTTGAAACTTCTGTATTTTTCTAACTTAGAAGTATCACTGGAATCAGCACTTCTTAATGTGCTGATCCTGATGCCACAGTCCTTTTTCCTTCCACTGCTACCTCACAAATGGGTTCCATTTCTCTGTGCCCCTCTTCTGGCTCTTTATCAGTGTTCACAACGATTCTCTACCCAATGTAGTGTTGTTACAACTGGAGGGCACTGACTTCTTTATGGGTCTGACTAATCAGTCATTTTCTTGGTCACATTTGGTTTTAGTTCTAGGGGCACATATTCTCTCGACACTTCTTGTTTCTCTCAATGCTCAGTGAACAGAGTTAAGGTCATTTTCACTGATGCGTCCCTTTTTTTTTTTTTTTTTTTCCCTTGGTACTCTGTTAGTTGGAGAAGTTAGTTGCATAGATTCTAAGGAAGGCAGCCCTGGTTCTCTCTTACTTCTTTAGTAATTCCTAATGTGTATTTGGGAATTTTCACTTGGATATCCTAATGGACACAAACCATTCAGTATGTGTGGGTGTGCTCAGTCACGTCCAACTCTTTGTGACCCCATGGACTGTAGCCCACCAGGCTCCTCTGTCCATGGAATTTTCCAGGCAAGGATACTGAAGTGGGTTGCCACTTCCTATTCCAGGGAATCTTCTCGACTAGGGGATGGAACCTGGGTTACCTGCATTAGCAGGTGGATTCTTTACCACTAGCGTTACCTAGGAAGCCCACATAAACCACCTGAAGTTGAGTTAGCTGGTCAGTCATGTCTGACTCTTTGCAACCCCATGGACTATAGCCTACCAGGCGCCTCTGCCCATACGGTTTTCCAGGCAAGAATACTGAAGTGGGTTGCCATTCCCTTTTCCAGGGGATCTTCCTGAGCCAGGGACTGAACCTGAGTCTCCTGTATTGCCGGCAGATTCTTTACCATCTGACTACCAGGGACCTTCATGTTAATACCCTTTTCTAAGGGCTCTGTTATTCTTAAATAAGACATAATTATTTCCCCTTTGGCAAGTACTGTAGTTTAGTATTCTCTCTTACTGTTCTCTCATCTCTCTTTACACATAAGATACTTGATGCATTTTATAGTATTCTTAGAAAATAAGCATATTAGGAAACCCAGATCTCTATTATTTGACAATTATCATAAATTTATTATTTAGTTGTAGAATTATGACTTCCTGGAGAATTTTTTCAGGAGACCAAAGGGACTATATATATCTATACCACCTGCATACACACACTATTAAACATTACTAAATATGGCATGCTAAATCAAATAGTCATAGTAAATTTTTCTTTTCAGGACTTCACTGATTTTTAAATTTGCATGAAAGACATTTCCACTAAACTTAAGGAACTCCTTGTGGCCACCACAAGAAGTAATGATTTATCAATGCAGCCTGACAACGCTATTGAGAAATTTTATATTACTCCAATGAAAAAGTGTTGACAAGAAAAAAAGTAATAATAGTTTTCATGTTATTCTCAGTATAATCACTATCTCATGAACTCCCTTTAAAAATTCCAAGTACTATAATCATAAGTTCCTTTAGGGAAGAACCAAACTGAGTCTTAATGATCTCTATATTCATCACAGAACCTAGCACATAGTGAGAATGTAGTAAATAAATACTTCCTAATTGAAGTCTTAGGAACTATAATGTCAGAAAAATGGGTCAGGACACAAAGGCCTAGGAACTGACGGGCACTATACACTCTAGTTTCATGAAGATGTTTTGTTACCATGGACTCATGTCACCTCTGTAAGCAACTGAGGGGATGTTGTCACCAGATGTGGTTGCAAAGAGTTGGACACAACTGAGCACAACACAAGCACAGTCACTGCCATCAGCATTCTTTTCAACTTGCTAACAGGAGTTAAAATATGATTACAACCAGATATAGACTTGAATCTCCCAATAATTGCACAAATGAGTCAGAGGCCAAATTACTAAAAATAATAGGCAAAGAGAAAAATTTCAGATACATTTACAGATATAGTTTATCTGTAAACCTATTAAGTAATATAGCTAATTATATCAAATATTAGTTAAATTAATTACCCACCCTTCTGCAATATAAGGCAGTTTCTATAACCAAAAGGGTACAGAATGTAGAGTCAGGAGACCCAGTTCTGAGTTCTGGCTCCATCAAGAATCTCTTTGTGGTCTTGGGTAAGTGTGTTTTCTATTTTGTGTCTTAAGTTTTCTTATCTATATCAGGGGTAGCCACTCACTATGTAATAAAGGTGATGAGTATATAAAAGGAGATTCTTATGAAAGCACTGTAAAAATGAAGCTTATACATGTTAGTTAACCATTTATTAAATATCAGAATAAGAGCTGAGACATACCCATAGTTGGTCTGTTTTCTTGTAAGTGCTTATCACTTGAATTATCTTGATGAACACGCTTGGCAGATCCAGAATTTAACTCAGCAGTTAATGAAGTATTTGATGCAGAGCTTCAGGGGAAATTTTTTATTTTAGTAAAGCATTCTTTTATATCTCTAAGTTCAAATACATATTCTACGTAAATTATGACTAAAGAAAAAGTGAAATACTAAATATTATGTTGTAAAATCCCATAGAAGTAACTGGAAATACTAAGTAAATTTTCGGCCCATAGGAGAATTCGGCTGTGTGTGGTTTTAATGTGTATTCAAATCAGAGATTATGATTAGAGGTATATGTCACAATTCTTTAACAGAACATTTCAGGGTGCTATGTTGAACTGCATGCAAACACTGTTATTCAAAGTGTAGAGATAAGGAGCTCACTCCAAGAGGTGAAACACTAAGCTCAGATTATAATACCTCTTATCTGGGGGATATAAACAAGTGAGATTGTTTGGAAACCTTGTTTTTAAATCAAAGCATGATAATAACTGAGTATCTCTCTCTGATTATTGCAATTATACAAAGCAAAATGAAAAGAATATCAGTCTCATGCTATTAACGGATCAAATTTCTATCTTAATTTGAGTTGACAAATTACTGAGCACCTACTGTGGCTTCATGTCACAAAACACACAAGTGAATTAGGGCATAAACAACCCATGTCCTGAAAATTTACATAATAGATATATGGTGGGGTGGGGGAAAAATAAGACACATAAAATAATACAAGACAGAGTAAAAAACAATCTGGCAGGTTTTCAATGCTGTAGGTTCCTGATTTCAGAAGAAGAAAGAAAAAGGGAAGATTCTGTGGATGGGATGAGTTTACTCTGGGCCCTGAAAACAGCGATCCAACCCTTCCCAGTCCTACAGAGGTCAAGTTTCAGCAGGCAGCGTTGGAAGTCAAAGTGGAAGATCTCTTTCTACACTGATTCAAATAAGCTAATTTTAGGAAAATTTCTTGCAAGTCAAGATATTCTACACCATTTTACAAGTTTATACTAATCTGATTGTCTGTTGGATTAACAATTAGAGACTTTTCCTTATGGCAACAACTTGTTCTGGGAATCCTAACCATGTGGGAAAGTGATGAGGGTTTATGTCTGTGGAACAGCAGAATATGGGTTAGTTATATGGTCATTCAAAATAGTCAGAAATGGCAATTTAATATGCTAGTAAAGAAAGACGGGTATAAACTCAGTGAATGCTGGGAAAAATAAGTCAGCCTGTGTATCTAAATTTTTTAGAGCCTGTAAGAGAAATGATCATGGTGTTCATAATGGTGATTTACCAACTCTGTTCAATAATGCAAATAATGCCTTCCCAAAATGGTTATAGAGAAGTACCTGCGTCATCAAACTAAATTCATTTGTAGAAATTCTCTATTCCTAAATGGTACCAAATAAACTAAATTATTATAAATCCATTTTGGATACTAAAGCACACATTTTTTATTTTATATATATAAAAACATATACATTTATAAAATCAAATTCTTTTTTGGTCATTTGGTAATTTTTTATTTCTTCAAGTATAAAGATCAGTGTCATTGGTTACTTTTGATAAAGTTTGTTTTTCCAAACAATTTATGTTAAAGTTGTCTTAATGATTTTATGGTATGATTCTTCACTTTGGCTAGTTCTAAGCCTTTTGTTTTCACTTGAAAATCAGGGTTTTACTTGAGTAAAACTCACATTTCTAGGAATGAAATCAAAGCCTAATAAAATAAGTTATATATTTATATAAAAGTAAAACATTTAAGTATTTTTAGGATTTAGTCAACTAATGAAACATTTGTTATAAATTTCTGTAAGATTTATTTTAGATCATAAGATAAAAAGGCCTAACATTGTTATAGGTACAAATTCAAATTATTTTAAAGACTATCTTGAGAAGAAACCTAGAGAATATTCTAGCTGTGTGCCAAATATATTTCCATAACTATTAATAAAAGATTAGCTCTTCATCTCTGTACATAGGTGGAATATTTCTGCTTAATAAATGTAATGCATCTCATATTCTTTCAGCTGAGATAATTTCTAATTGTAATCAAAGACTTTTTTCAAAACCAAAAATGTATGCACATGTGAGACCATTTTGAGTGCCAAGAAAGACGGTGGAACAAACAAAAAACCAAGCAACCAACCAGACATAAAGCAAACAAAACCTCAAATTAATAAATATAATTTATAAGTAAAAATTTACATATGTATTTTATTTGTATATTTGGCAAATTGATTCAGTTAGTTAAAATAGTCTGTTAGAATGATTAAGAAATGGAAATTATTACATATCTGATATTCTCAATTTAAGTAGTACTAAAAAATTCAGTCTGGTAGGTTTTTGGAATATCCAGTGCTTCTGGATGATAATGTTTTGTTTTTTTTTGAAAGAAAAACTGACAAAATAGATAAATAAATAACTATACACATGGAGCCATTCTTTATTTTTAAAAACGATAATGATATATACACACATCTAAATATGTATATAAAATTGCTAAGTGGAAAATACCAGAGTTTATTACTCTCAAGCTCATGTAGGTTTAATAGGGGGAAAGGAAGATTTTTAAAAAAAAGTAATTATGTACATTTCTAACATTAATCTCTTTTAACTTTAGTTAATGGCAGGATCTAATTATTGGTACCAGAGGGAATGTACCAGAGCAATTAATAGGCTATGAGAAATCTTACTTTATTTGTCCTTTAATATTATTTCACAATATTAGATGTTTGTGTGGAAGCCCTTTAATTTATCTAAACCCACTCCAAATACACCATTTATATACCTGGATATTTTTTGAAAAATCATTTCATTTTGATAATGTCTATGTTTGCATTTCGGTTATTCTTAGTTATAAACTTTTGTTAGATTTGAGTTAAAACAGCAGGGCATGTTACCAGTGAAGAACAAGTAAAGTCTCCAGCACTAATTAATGAAAAGAGTAACATGACTGACATAATAAAAATTAGTGAGAAGATGGATAAAACAGATGATGGTGGTTAGCTAGGCTCAGTAAATGATTGATTCCTATATATAACAAATTACACAATTCAAATTAGTGACATAGCAAAATACAAGATTGTAACTGTCATGGATAATCAGAGACATTCAGGAAAAATCAATCCATGAAATTTAAACATAAACATTCCAAGACTCTACTGTACTCTGGAGAAGAAAGAACAGATGTTGGATGCAGCTATGAGATCACACTCTATGTGGCACAAAAGAATAGGCTATTTGTAAATTTGTTAACATTAGCCCAGATGATAACAGGTCCACAGTGGAAAAAAGGAAACTTAAAAAAAAGTTATCTTAAGATTGTATACTCTTCTTTCCATAATCACATACTAAAGAAAAAGAGTTAAAGCAAATCAGATCCATTTTATAATTTAACCACTCACTATATCTTTTCCTGAATTCAGTGTTCTAGGATATAAAGAATATATAATAAACTTCATGTCATATAACAATATATTTAAGATATTTTTCCCTGTCTTTAACTTTTAGCTGCTTTACTGCTATTTACCTGGGTATGTTGCTTGGTATTAATGCTGCCTGCAGTTTGCAGTGCTTCTTGAGCCTATGTTCTCTTATCTTTGGTCAGTTTTGGAAAATTATTAGCTAGCATCATTTCAAATACTAGTTTTTTTTTGTTTCTTTGTTTTTGTTTTTACATTTTTTTTTCTCATTTCTTTCTGGGACTCAAAATGTATACATGCTAGGTCTGCTGTGTACCACAGATCTCTTTTTTGCTCTTCTCTGTATTTTAATCTTTTTATTCTTTTGTACATTAGTTTGGACATCTTTTTATTAACCTATCTTCTTTAATCAACCCTATCTTTCTTTAATGAAAGTTCACTAAACTTTCTTCTGTCATACCTAATTTGTTAAATTGATTTATTGTGTTGCAATTTCAGTAAATTTTATTTTTCAGCTCTAGAATATCCATTTGATTCATTTTAATAGAATCCAGTTCTCTGGGAAATTATCATCTGTTTTATTGAACTTAATCACAACTAAATTTAAGTCCCTACCTGATAATTTCAGTATCTTCATTACCACTTCTCTGTTTTTTTCTCTTGATTATCAGTCATTTTGTCCTGTCTCCTGGCATATTTGGTAACTTTTGCTTAAGTGGTAAACACTGCATATGAAAAACTGGAGAGGCTGGAGATCATATATTCTTCAGAGATGATTAATTTTCTTCTGGCAAGTGGGCAGAGAAGGAATTCAACTGGTCTAAATCTGTTTCAGGTTTTCAAGAACCAGCCTATTTCCAGTTTGCCCTATTCCTACCTAGAGCATAGGCCTGCAAAGATTTCAAATAACACCCTGGGTGTTTAACGGGGCTTCTTCTCATGATGATCCCTAAACGGTAATTTTTGTATCCTGGCCCCATGAGAAGATCAAAACCTTGTTTATTACTTTAGCCTTTTGGTAGCCACTTTTAGCTTGGTTTCTTGGTCTTTTATTCCATGGAGTTTAGAAACTGGTGAATATGCTGTAGGCAAAAGTTACACAGGATAATTTTGCTTCCCTAGCTCAGAGAGGTGCTGATAGCACTAGGCTTCCATTTTCTGCTTGACCTCTATATTTGATGCCATAAATTGAGGAGTCTGATGCAAATGCTGAATGGAAAAAAGAGGCAGAGAAAGTCTAGTTCTCCACAAGTTGTTTTCCATTTTTCTGGGATCTTAGACTCTCAAGTCCTGGCTGTGTTGGTTTTTTCCCCAGGGCTTTCAATCAGCTACTGGTTGAATTTCATTAGCTTTTATAATTGCTCCTGATGGAAAGCCAGGTCTGATATAAGCTACAATGTCATAGCCAGAAACAAAAGTTTATTTACTTATCACATTTTAACCAGATATCAAAATCCATTAAAACATTATAATTTTAGGACTGAAGAAATTCAGTAATGTCTAAAGGGAAAAATACCAAATGAGTAAAAGTTGTCAACAGAAAAAACTTAAAATAACTTTTTTGAAGGCCAGAAGATGTTTAAATTTATTTTAAATAATCTGAAACATGGAACATCTTATGCAAATATCAAGTGAAATATTTGGGCTTTATCAAGATCTTTGATAATATAAAAGTAGTGCCACATTCAGAGCAACTTATTATATGTATGCTCACATGTGAATTGCCAGTCTAATTTTAATAAAAAGAGCTGTAGGAAACAATGTGTAAAGATGATCTTACATACACACAAAGATCAAAACAGTTTATATTTAAATGTACCTTACTAGTTTCCGTTTCCTTCTGGCAGCAGCAGTCATTGCCATGTAGGATGGTTCTATGCTTGGTATAGGCAGAGGATGTTTGGTTGAGATTGAAGAAGGGGCAAGCCTGTATATTAAATAATGAAAAATAGAGTAATTTTGATTTGTACTATGGAGAAAAAATGGGACATATACTCCCATAATTTGAACAGCACCTTGCATTAATTGATAAAGGAAAACACTGTTCAATACTATAACCTTTCTTTGATTGCCTGAGGTTTTCTTTTCTCTTTTTTTATACCACAGATGGACATCAAGAGATTTCTGCAGCCCCACAGCATAGAAAAGTGAAGGTATCATTCTTCCCATAGTTAGATTAACTGTGAATATACAGATTAAGTGAGAAGGATATGTTTTTGCTTGGATGACATGTAGTCAACCATACCTTATATTTATGACTATTTCAGAGCAAGTTGAGAGGCTTGTTAATATCAATCGAAACTGTGGTATTTCTTTTAGTGAAGATATTAATGAATAATAATAAACATTTGATAATCCACCATTGATAGTTTGTAATATCTAATGCTGAAGTATGAACAAAATAAATATATCTTAAGGTTTTCTCTAGCCTAATGAGAGCCAATCAACTTAAGCTTCAAAATTAAAGACTTCACAATATTGTGTTAGTGGATTAATATTTAATGAAGGTAAAACACTGACTTTTGTAATCAAGACAGCATACTTCATCTATGAAATAGATCTTAAATATACCTACAGAGCAAAAAGAAAGCCAGTAGTTTAAAGGCTATATAAATAAAGAAGAATTGGCAAATACTCCTTTGTACCTTTGCAAAATGTTATTGTTTGGTAGGGATTCTTGTTCAGGTAGTTCACTTTCCAAGCTCCTGGTATCTTCACATATAAGAAATGTAGACTTTAAATCTTCCTGTCCATGTTCTTTTCTCATGCTGAGAGGGATATCTACTTCATACAACATTTTCAAAGAATTATCACTGTTTATATTTGAGCTGATGGTCTGAAAACTGGTAGTATGTAATGGTTTTAATAAGGTCCCTGTAGATGGATTTTGATAAGTTTTTCTACAATTTTCTGGAGTATACACAATGGGCTGAAGGTCTTTGCTGAGGGAATCATTAAGCTGCATATTTTCAGACTCTACAGACGTTTGGGTATGTTTTATGTTCAAGGGAGAAGGCATTAATTTTCTTCGGGTTCTTTTTTGTGAAGGAATTTTAAGCAGATTAGATTCACCTGGAGATGTGCCTGTTCAACAAAATTAAAAAGAAGCTCAATAATGTTTCCTAAATAGTTTTCTAATAACCTTATCAGTTAAAAGAAGAAAAAAACCCTAATAATAAGCATATTTTATGTTAAATTAATAAAAATTTAAAATAAAATAAGTCAGAAAGAAAAAAGCTATTGCTAATGTCAATAAACTCATTATAAAGCAATTCTAAAACAGAAAAAAGCACTAAATAGCAATATCAATATGAATTTATAAATATAGCTATCTTGAGATACTGGGCAATTATGACAACAAACTCCAGAAAATGTATACATTTCTCTAAGGATCAGTACTTGACCTTCTAAGTCCATAAGGTTTTTTTCTATGTCTGTGAACCTGTTTCTGTTCTGGACAATCAGCAACAAACAATAGAATAACGGAAATAAAAAATATATTAGAGGGAACCAATAGCAGAATCAGTGAGGGTGAAGACAGAAAGGTGGAAATAACTAAAGCAGATTAGAATAAAGAAAAAAGAATGAAAAGAAATGAAGACAGTCTTACAGACTCTAGGACAACATTAAGTGGACCAGCATTCGAAATACAAGGGTCCCAGAGAAGAAAAGAACAAGAAAGGGTATGAGAACCTATCTGAAGAGATTATAGTAGAAAACTTCCCTAATGTGGGAAAGGAAATAGCCATCCAAGTCTAGGAAGCCCAGAGAGTCCCCAGCAGGATATACCCATAGAAAAATATGCTAAGACACATAATAATCAAACTAACAAAAATTAAATATAAAGATTAAAGGCAGCAAGGGCAAAGCAAAAAATAACATACAAGGGAACCCCCATAAGGCTAACAGCTGATCTTTCAGCAGAAACTGCAGGCCAGAAGGGAATGGCAGGATATACTATAAAGTGATGAAAGGAAGAAACTTACAACCAAGATTACTCTACCCAGCAAGGATCTCATTCAGGTTTGATGAAGAAATCAAAAGCTTTACAGATAAAGCAAAAATTAAGAGAATTCAGCATCACCAATCCAGCGTTAACAACAAATGCAAAAGAAACTTCTCTAGATAGGAAACACAAGAGAAAGAAAAGTCTTATAAAAACAAACCCAAAACAATAAAGGTTTTGGTAACAGGATCACGTGTGTGCACTCAGTTGCTTCAGTTGTGTCAGACTCTTTGGAGCCTAATGAACTGTAGCCCATCAGGCTACTCTGTCCATGGGATTCTCCAGGCAAGAATACTGGAATGAGCTGCCATGTCCTCCTCCAGGGGCTCTTCCCGACCCAGGGACTGAACCTGCGTCTCCTACATTTCCTGTATTGTAGGCTGATTCTTTACCCACTGAGCCATCCTTAACAATAGTTACCGTAAGTGTAAATGGGTTAAATGCTCCAACCAGGCTGATTGTATAAAATAAGACCCTTAAATATGCTGTCTATAAGAGACTCACTTCAGACCTAGGGACACATACAAACTGAAAGTGAAAGGCTGGAACAAGATATTCCATGCAAATAGAAATCAAAAGAAAGCAGGAGTAGCAATACTTGTATCACATAAAATAGACTTTAAAATAAACAATCATTACAAGAGACAAGGAAGAACACTACGTAATGATCAAGGCCTCAATCCAAGAAGATATAATGATTATAAACACGTATCATTTTTTATATTCAATATTCAAGTGATAGTATATATTATTTGTCTTCCTCTGATTTACTTCGCTTAGTATGTAATTGCAAGGTCCATCCATGTTGCTGCAAATGGCATTACTTCATTCTTTTTTTTATGGCTATACACTCTTATTCTGAGTAACCTCTTGCCACTACTTTCTCAATCACCTGAGTCCAAAATAACTAGATTTTTACCTTTTCCTTGCATTTCCCAACCTTCACCAATCTTGCCTTAGTTAAAACATAATTCTGATCATCCCATTTTCCTGATTAAAAATGTTTAGTAATTTTTAAACAGAAACATACTATACAAAGACTTTTAGTAGGATAATTCTTGTCCCTTGCTCTAATACTTAGAGACAAATGGTTTTGTGTGAACTCCCACAATACTAGACATGATTAAATATTTAAGCAAATAGAGATTTCTCACTTTTTTTTAGTACAAAATAATGACTTGATTACATAAATAATAAACTTGATCAGCTTCAGTGAACTTATGCTGCGTTTAATTTTTTTTTCTCCTTTGCCTATTTCATTCTGGTAAACGTCATGGTGCCTGACACAAAGTAATTCTGCATGAAGTGTGCTGTTAAGGGAAGAAACTATAATGTGTATTTTACAATATAACAATAACTTAAATTACACTGAAAGTTGAATTAAATATGTGCTATGTAAATATTTCAACAAAACAGTTCAAACTTTCAACCAAGTTAAAAAATACAGTTATAACAATCAGCAAGAGTACATGCATTATTCTTATTACATTAGTTGACAATAGACTGCTGTGGCTAGGTTGACAATCACCCTCTAGGAAATATAATTTAAAAACAGGAAGAAAAATATGATCCCTATTCTACTAAGGAATTTTACTTTTCTGAGAACTAGATAAATGAGATCCAGATCTTAAAATAATTTTCCACTCCCTTTAACATGACATTTGTCAAATTTTCCATTACCAGATATTTTTATACTAATGCTGCAGTGTAAAGACAGTTACTTTTCTCCACTGTGCTGCTACCACCAATTTGGTGGCTATTAATAGCTGGAAGATTAACTTCTTTTCCCATGAGAGGCAGTAGGGGTATATAGAGGATAGAAAACTATATTGAGGATGGAGAACTGAATTGGAAGTCAGGAGACTTGGATTCTATTTCTGGTTTTACCAACAACACACTGAGTGACCTTGGGCAATTCACTTGAGCAGTATCAGTATTAATGCCCCCTAGAAAAACAGGGATATTACCTTTCTATGTACAGGGATTTTTTAGGATTAGATAATATCTATAAAATACTTAAGGTTCAAGGAAAGGCCCTAGAATTATAGGCTTCAACTGTTAGCATTATGATATTCACAGGGTAAGCTGTAATTTGCTCTTCAGTATTCCATCAGGTGGTTCAGTGGTAAAGAATCTGCTTGTCAGTGCAGGGATGCAGGTTCAATTTCCTGGGTTGGGAAGATCCCCTGGAGAAGGAAATGGCAACCCACTCCAGTATTCTTGTAAGAAAAATCCCATGGATTAAGGAGCCTGGCGTGCTACAGTACATGGGGTTGCAAAGAACTGGACACAACTGAGCACATTCCATCAATACCCAATGCATGATTATCACCAAAAGAATACATTTCAAACAATGTTTTGCTTTCAGTTCATGGAATACCCAGTTTATAAAATACCCAGTTTGTCAAGGCTGATGATAAACTGTAAGAGAAACCAAAGGTATTATTAAAGAAGAACATCTAAGTATTATTTGAACACGCAGGCTTCATAACAACATTGTAAAATTCAGAACACACAGGGCCATGAAATCTCAAGGGATAAGGATTATCCAGAGTAACTATTTTTCTTGCCCAGATCTACGGAGAGAGAACCGCTGGAGAGGCAGTGAGCAAATTCCCATGATAGTGGACCACATTTGCTCTATTGCTTATAAAGAGTATGAGAAGGGGGCACTATCATAATACACCAAAGAAATATTGACCTGTTCTTTGGGATAATCTAAACATACA
The DNA here is from genome assembly GCF_042477335.2 of Ovis canadensis. Lineage (NCBI taxonomy): Eukaryota > Metazoa > Chordata > Mammalia > Artiodactyla > Bovidae > Ovis > Ovis canadensis. Next base: position 65,771,068 of record NC_091259.1, read on the forward strand.
TCCAGTATCAAATGTTGATATGATCAAACATTATCTTTAGCCATAATTCTGCTCTCGTTAGGATATATTAATAATCTGAAGGAGAAACATGAAGATGCGGCTGATAATGGATTCACACACCACTGTTTTATTGAACCTGAAAGAAGAGATGCTACAGACACACAGCATGTACAAAATACAAGTCCAGGAGGTTCTTTTCTTTTATCCTCTCAATTAAGTACAGATAAAATAATAAGAGAGCAGAAATCTAATAGATAAGTAGTCCTGAATTGACTACTTAGACTGACTAGTTACTAAAAAATGTTCAGAAGTTAATCAGATCAAAGTAAGATTTAAAGACTTAAATAAAAATTCAGCAGTCAATTCACTGAAACTATAAGCATATGACTCCTTTTACTCATACTCATTATGACTCCATTACTTATAATTGTATAAATACAATTTATACATTATATATACTATATATATATTATATATATAAACTATATATAATATAAACTATATATAAATATATATATTACACATATATAATAAATAGTCATTCCCCTGTAGTTAGGTAAAGGAATACTTGAAGTGGGTATAGCAAACTAGAGAGTGCTGGGCTAGGGGCTGTAACAACTACTGGATATGCTAGGTGTATAAGAGAGATCTGCTGTACTTTTCCATTACAAGATGTGCAGTAACTTTCCAGAAGAGGAGGCTTAGGCATCTGTAGCTACCACAGATTCAGCCTGGGAAAATACTATCTAAGAAGATTCTGTAATTCTTGAGCTTATAGTGGAAATGAAAAAGAAAAAACCTGGAGGAAAATGATAATTCCTTTAAAAAGGGTCCCTAAAACAAGAAAAGAAATCATGTAGTTACGGATTTTCAGAACAAGAGGTTCTAACAGGCAATGTTAGGTAATGAAATACCTCAGTAATGGAGGTGCCACACAAGAGGTGATGGGACATTAAAAATGCAGTTTTATAAGGTAGGCTCATAAAACTGGGATGGAAAAGACTGGCAGTTGCTTGGGAGGATAGCAAGTCTTCTCTCTAGGGTCTCTCCATCTAAGGAATCAGCCTACTATATCATATACCAAGCACAGAAAATAGTAGGTACCCTACAGTCTGAAAAAATTTGTTACTTGTAGACCATGTCTTGGAACTTAATTCTCCAACAAAAAGTGTAGGTATACTGCATTTCTATTGCCCTGAAATGGTTATGATCCATGGTTATGTGAATATGACTTCATGTCCAAATAACAACAAAAACCATAATGTTGAGACTGTTAAAAGAAGTTACTACAATTATTTTCAGTACAGTTTCAATGTTTATTTGATTAATGAAAGAAAAAAAAAGTTGTAGTCAGCTATGGAACAAGAAATGTACTCAGATTTTTCTCCTACATGTCTAAAATACTGGTAGCTGGGCTTATACAGACTGTAAATGGGAAATCAAATAGTTCTTTCTAGATAATAAAAGCAATAAAATATAGCAATAAAAGAAGACCTAAGTATTGACATTTTCAGGTTCCCCTCAACTAATTTTTTAACTAATTTTTTAGACATTGCCATAAATCAAGGCTAATTAGCTGAAAGACCTATGTACACAGAATACATCAAGTCACCAGATATTTGAGAATAGATAATAAAGGAAACAGACAAGTATTTTAGGAAACCATGATTAACGTCTTCAGAGAAATGAGAAATTATTACAATCATGAAACAAAATCAAAGTGCTATGGAAAAAAAACACTGAATTATAAGATAGAATTCTTAGAAATTTAAAATGAGAGGAAAAAACTAAAAATAAAGGTTATAAGATAAAGCTGAAGACATCTCCTAGAAAGACTAGCAAACAAACAAAAAGAGGTAAATACTAGAAAACTGATAACAGAATTAGAAGATTAATCCAGGAGATCCAAAATCAGATTAATAACAATGCTCCAAAGACAGAAAAGAAAGAAGGGGAAAAAAATATTACAGAGGTTTATCTATGTAAGCATGTGTATGTACTTTAAAATAGGTGAAAATTTCCCAGAGTGAAAAAGATAAGGTTTCCAGAGAAAAAGGCCCACAAACTGTTTAGTATAATGACTTAAATAACACCAAGGTATAGCATTATAACATCTCAGAGCACCTAGGAACCCAAAATTTTCCTGGGAGAAAGTCTCACACAAAGTATGAAAAATAAATGATATTTACTTGATAACACTCAAAATTTATTTTTTAAAAGGTGAAAAACTGTTCTGGCAGAAAGGAGGAGGAAATGTATACATACTGTTAAAGGAGTTAAATCCTTATCTTCTAAAATAAAAAACAAATATTTAAAATTGGAAATTATAAGCAAGAATTAGCAGCATAAATCTGAAATTTAGAAATTAGGATGAAAAACCAAAATAAATAGTTAAAAGATGAATAACAATTGGGAGTGAGCAGTAATACTTCTTCAAATATTATAGTACTTTTTGGCTTACATAGGTATTACTATAAACAGGTATTACTTCATGCAGAGGCTTTTAATGAAAAGAAAAAGTCAGACTTTGGGGTTGTAAAAGGAAAGAACAGACCAAAATCATCTCTTGCCTATTCTGGGATAGCTTTACTCAAAATCTGTGGACAGAGTAGCTATGAAACTTTACATTCAAAAGTCTAATTAACTGAAACATGCAAGGAAATAACATGAAATGAATTGGCAATCAAATAGAAGGGCGAAGATCTTTTCTTTATTTAGCCCCATTCTCCCCTGGCTGACTATCTCACTCTCCCACTCATGTTTTCCCTAGCATTTAACAAAAAGAAAGGCAGGACAGTTACCTTCCTAGGAGAATTTAAAGAGGGCCAATAAGTAAAGAATATGAAAAAGAATGTATAATATACAACTGAATCATTCTGCTGTATGGTAGAAAACAACAACAAAAAGAAATTAACACAGCATTGTAAATCAACTGCTACTGTTGCTGCTGAGTCACTTCAGTCGTGTCCGACTCTGTGCGACTCCACAGACAGGCCGCCCACCAGGCTCCCCCGTCCCTGGGATTCTCCAGGCAAGAACACTGGAGCGGCTTGCCATTGCCTTCTCCAATGCATGAAAGTGAAAAGTGAAAGTGAAGTCTCTCAGTCGTGTCCAGCTCTTTGCGACCTCATGGACTGCAGCCTACCAGGCTCCTCCATCCATGGGATTTTCCAGGCAAGAGTACTGGAGTGGGGTACCATAGCCTTCTGTAAATCAACTATAATTCAATAAAATAATGTCAGGAAAAAAAGTAAAGGAGGCCAATAAAAATGTGACTCAATCAGCAAAAATAAATCATTCAATATGATGAGAATGAGCAAAACACATTTAAAGTCATGAGTCCCATGATGAAGGAAAATTCCTTTTCTTCGGGGAACAGGTAATCCATTCATGAAATTTGAATGTTCGCATGAGTAATTCTAATATACTTTAAAGTTTATAGTGAACTATAAATAGTAGAAATAAAAATAAAGTTTTATTTCTTAGAGAAATAAAAGACATATTTTGTACAAGGATATGGATATAATCATTTTGCTTCATATATTTTAAGTATCCTAAAGATCTCTGCATGTGTGCTAAGTCGCTTCAGTCGTGTCTGACTCTTTGTCACCCCATGGACTGTAGCCTGCCAGGCTCCTCTATTCACGGTATTCTCCAGGTAAGAGTACTGGAGTGGGTTGTCATATCCTTCTCCAAAAGATCTCTTGTTATAGTTATGTTTCTTATACCTTTTCTTTATCTTTACATTTAGATTCCATACAAAGGTAAGATGTACTTAATTTTTTTATAGGTTTGTTGAGAAATATTCAGATGATTAAACAGAGAGGACAGTACTTTAAGAATCAAAAAATTTTCTATTACTGTTTTCTGATTAACTAGAACACATCTAGGTCTAATAACAATTTGGGAATGTCCTGGAGAGAAACTGTTCATTGAAAAATAACTTTGGTATTGCTTTATCTATAAAGGTCTAACATAGTTTTCATGAAATTCAAATGGTCTTCTAAAGTTTATTACACCTAACATAGTTGAAGGCACATATTAATAAAGTAACAAGGTAATGAACCTGATTTTTGTTTTTATGGTAATGAAGCTTTTCCTAAAAACGATAATTTAGCAAAAGTGCAGAAACAATGCTAGAGATTTATTCAACAGCTCCTAGTTAAGGGAAAAGGGTAGGTGATGAAAGTTACATGATTAAATAACTTCCAAAATGATTATGAAATACCATTTAACCAGGCTTTTATAAGTGATCAGAGACAGATCAGAGCTAATGAAAGATACAAAAGAGCCTTTCTGCTACACCCTGGGGTAAGTTTTGCTTAATGAATCCAATCCTAGTCTTTGTAATACTTATCATTAATAGTTTAGGAAACATCTTAAAATATTTATATAATGTTTTAAGGCATCTTATATACAACTGAAAATGTGCATTTCAGAATAAAGTGGTTTAGTGTTCTATTTATCTGTTCCTACATTATGGCTAGAGATTCCCGCTTCAAAAAGTTTGTTTACTGTAAGTCTATAAAGAGACTTAAAAAGGAAGTAAAAAACATTTTGTTGAGATTGCCAAGTTTTAGAAGCCTTTCTAAAGTCTTTTAAGTATTAAAATGACTTTTAAAATTAACTGCAAGTGCAAAAGTTGTAGATGAGATGATGAAAAAAACTAATTTTCATCAGTAATAGTCTGAATTCTAACATAATATTACCTAGACTACAACACAAGTAAATTAACATTTGTGTTGTTTGTATAGCATTTTATAGATTAAAATATGCTCTTAATATAATCTACAGCTTACTATCAAAACAAAAACCATGAAAATAGTTATGAAGTTAGAATGAATCTGCCTTCCCACTAAATTATATTTGCCAAGTGGTTAGAAGAAATTATGAATAAATATTTGATAACTGGTTAAGTGGTTAATGAAGAACTAAAAACAATTTAGATATTAGTCTGTCATTTGCTATAATTCCCCCAAACTTTTTAAATTTTGAAGAATACGATGAACTGATGACAGTGCAATAAAAGCAGTAAATTTAGATATTTCGACTTTGTTAGTGAAATACAACTGAGTTTCATAAAGAAGTATAACAAAAAGACATTTGAGAAATTGCTTCACTTTAAGAGAAACATGGCTTCCCAGGAGATGCTAGTGGTAAAGAACCGACCTGCCAATGCAGGAGACATAAGAACTTGGGTTTGATCCCTGGGTCAGGAAGACCCCCTGGAGAAGGAAATGGCAACTTAATCCAGTGCTCTTGCCTGGAGAATCCCATGGACAGCGGAGCCTGGAAGGCTACAGTCCATGGGGTCGCAAAGAGTTGGACATGACTGAAGCAACTTAGCACACATGCACAAGAGAAACATCTAAAAATGCATTAATTGGCTGTATTGTTCTTTAAGCTATTTAAGTCTACCTGTGAGCACAATGTAGTTTGCTTCATTACTTCAATCTTTCAAATATTTCATTTCTTCAAGAAGTCTATCCCACAGATTTGGCTTAGGGCTCTAAAATGTTTCCAGTAGAAAGCAAGAGAAAACATAGTTGTTTCATGTCTGTCTTTCTGAAAACAGTTTTAAGAAATATCAGTACATTTTTATTTTTAAAAGAATTTTTAGTATATTTATTTTTTACTTATAAACAAATTTCCTTAATTAGGCCTTAGGATTAAATACTACATTTTTTAGTATATGCCACTTCTTATATGCTCCCACTAACTGACAAGCCAGTTCATTTCAGTTCAGTTCAATCACTCAGTTGTGTCTGGCTCTTTGCAAACCCATGGACTGCAGCATGCCAGGCTTCCCTGTCCATCACCAGGTAAAGGAGCTTGCTCAAACATATGTCCATCAAGTCGGTGATGCCATCCAACAATCTCATGTTCTGTCGTCCCTTATCCTACAGCCTTCAATCTTTCCCAGCATCAGCGGATGCTTTTCCAATGAGTTAGTTCTTCGTATCATCCAAAAAATTGGAGCTTCAGTTTCAGCATCAGTCCTTCAGATGAATATTCAGGACTGATTTCCTTTAGGATGGACTGGTTTGATCACCTTGCAGTTCAAGGGACTCTCAAGAGTCTTTCTCCAACACTACAGTTCATAAACATTAATTCTTTGGCACTCAGCTTTCTTTATAGTCCAACTCTCACATCCATACATGACTACTGGAAAAACCATAGCTTTGACTAGATGGACCTTTGCTGGCAAAGTAATGTCTCTGCTTTTTAATACGCTGTCTAGGTTGGCCATAACTTTTCTTCCAAGGAGCAAGCGTCTTTTCATTTTGTGGCTGCAGTCACCATCTGCAGAAACTTTGGAACCCAAAAAAATAAAGTCTGTCTACTGTTTGCACTGTTTCCCCATCTATTTGCATGAAGTGATGGGACCAGATGCCATGATCTTAGTTTTCTGAATGTTGAGTTTTAAGCCAACTTTTTCACTCTCTTCTTTCACTTTCATGAACAGGCTCTTTAGTTCTTCACTTTCTGCCATAAGGGTGGTGTCATCTGCGTATTGGAGGTTACTAATATTTCTCCTGGGAGTCTTGATTCCAGCTTGATCTTCATCTAGCCTGGCATTTCACAAGATATATTCTGCATATAAGTTAAATAAGTAGAGTGATAATATACAGCCTTGACATACTCCTTTCCCAATCTGGAACCAGTCTGTTGTTCCATGTCCATTTCTACCTGTTGCTTCTTGACTTGCATACAGATTTCTCAGGAGGCAGGTAAGGTGGTCTGGAGAAGAAAATGGCAACCCACCCCAGTACTCTTGTCTGGAAATTCCATGGATGGAGGAGCCTGGTAGGCTACAGTCCACGGGGTTGCAAAGAGTCAGACACGACTGAGCGAATTCACTTTCTTTCTTTCTTTCTATAGTTCCTTTTGGAGATGGAGATAGCAACCCACTCCGGTGTTCTTGCCTGGAAAATTCCATAGATGGAGCAGCTTAGTGAGTCAGACAAGACTGAGCAACTAACACACACAGGTAAGGTGGTCTGGTATTCCCATCTCTTTAAGAATTTTCCACAGTTTGTTGTTATCCACACAGTCAAAGGCTTTGGCATAGTCAATAAGCAGAAGTAGACATTTTTCTGGAACTCTCTTACTTTTTCGATGATGCAATGGATGTTGGAAATTTGATCTCTGGTTCTGCTGCCTTTTCTAAGTCCAGCTTGAACATCTGAAATTTCATGGTTCACGTTCTGTTGAAGCCTGGCTTGGAGAATTTTGAACAGTACTTTGCTAGCGTGTGAGATGAATGCAATTGTGTGGTAGTTTGAACATTCTTTGGCATTACCTTTCTTTGGGATTGGAAAGAAAACTGACCTTTTCTGGTCCTGTGACCGCTGCTGAGTTTTCCAAATTTGCTGGCATACTGAGTGCAGCACTTTCACAGCATCATCTTTCAGGATTTGAATTAGTTCAACTGGAATTCCATCAACTCCACTAACTTTGTTTGTAGTGATGCTTCTTAAGGCCCACTTGAGTTTGCATTCCAGGATGTTTGGCTCTAGGTGAGTGATCACACCATTGTGGTTATATGGGTCATGAAGGTCTTTTTTATATAGTTTTTCTGTGTATTCTTGCCACCTCTTCTTAGTATCTTCTGCTTCTGTTAGGTCCATACCATTCTGTCCTTTACTGTGCTCATCTTTGCATGAAATGTTCCCTTGGTATCCCTAATATTCTTGAAGAGATCTCTAGTCTTTCCCATTCTTTTGTTTTTCTCTATTTCTTTGCATTGATCACTGAGGAAGGCTTTTTTTTTTTTTTTTTAATCTCTCCGTGCTATTCTTTGGAACTCTGCATTCAAATGGGTATATCTTTCCTTTTCTCCTTTGCTTTTCGCTTCTCTTCTTTTCACTGCTATTTGTAAGGCTTCCTCAGACAACCATTTTGCCTTTTTGCATTTATTTTTCTTGGAGATCGTCTTGATCATTGACTCCTGTACAATGTCACAAACCTCCGTCCATAGTTCTTTAGGCGTTCTATCAGATCTCATCCCTTGAATCTATTTCTCACTTCCACTATATAATCATAAGGGATTTGATTTAGGTCATACCTGAATGGTCTAGTGGTTTTCCCCACTTTCTTCAATTTAAGTCTGAATTTGGCAATAAGGAATTCATGATCTGAGTCACAGTCAGCTCCTGGTCTTATTTTTGCTGACTGTAGAGAGATTCTCCATCTTTGGCTACAAAGAAAATAATCAATCTGATTTCAGTATTGACCATCTGGTGATGTTCATGCATAGAGTCTTCTCTTGTGTTGTTGGAAGAGGGTGTTTGCTATGACCCGTGCATTTTCTTGGCAAAACTCTATTAGCCTTTGCCCTGCTTCAGTTTGTACTCCAAGGCCAAGTTTGCCTGTTATTCCAGGTATCTCTTGATTTGCTACTTTTGCATTCCATTCCCCTATAATGAAAAAGACATCTTTTTTGGGTGTTAGTTCTAGAAGGTCTTATAGATCTTCAGAGAACCGTTCAACTTCAGCTTCTTCGCATTACTGGTTGGGGCATAGACTTGGCTTACTGTGATAGTGAATGGTTTGCCTTGGAAATGAACAGAGTTCACACTGTCATTTTTAAGATTGCATCCAAGTACTGCATTTCAGACTCTTTTGTTGACTATGATGGCTACTCCATTTCTTCTAAGGGATTCTTGCCCACAGTTAGTAGATATAATGGTCATCTGAGTTAAATTCACCCATTCCAGTCCATTTTAGTTTGCTAACTTCTAAAATGTCAATGTTCACTCTTGCCATCTCCTGTTTGACCACTTCCCATTTGCGTTGATTCATGGACCTAACATTCTAGGTTCCTATGCAATATTGCTCTTTACAGCATTGGTTTTACTTCCATCACCAGCCACATCTACAACTGGGCATAGTTTTTGCTTTGGCTCCATCTCTTCATTCCTTATATAATATCTTAGTGCCTTAGTAGATCAGGGAATTAAAAATAAAGTGGTGGTTCTTTATCTCTTAGAGTGATAATACCTCAATGTAGATGAAATCAAGAAACAGCAGTAAGCAAACTGTTTAGAAATAATAGGTGCATACTAATAATGTAATAAAAATATAATGGGAATGTAAGAGTGTGTGTAGGCAAAGGGGACAGGACTCATTAATAGGAAGGTTTGAATAAGAAGGCAGTGTCTGAAATAGACTCTCAATGAGGATAAGGATTTTAATTAACTAGGATGTGGAATGGAGAAGAAGTAGCACTCAAGATTGAGGGAAAAGCCTGCAAACCATAGAGGCGAGAAAATGAAAGCATGCTTAAGAGAAGGTTGGGCACCAAGTGCCATGGGAAAGTGAGTCCTTAGTCTGACATGGGACTGGGCAAGCTTTTAAAGGTTCTTCTAAGTAAGAGATCTGTACTTTGTGCAGATGATCATTTTAGTGTGAAGAGTAGACTGTAAAGGGGGATAGATAAGAAATAGCAACTAGTCTAGATATCACTATAATTATTTCTTACATCAAATTTTCTCAAAATGTTTTTAAAACAAATTGAATTAAACATTTTATTCTCTCTGTTTATATAAATCTCTAAAACTCAAGTACTAACTGGCAATTTCATGTGGTTTCTTAGGTTGGAGGGGTCTATATTTATTTTTCAGCTTTTTGAAATATTCTACAGATGGTTTTTCTAAATAAAGAGACTAGATAATTTATCACTAACAAGTTGAAAATCCCACTCTTAAAAAATGTGCAGACCTTCTGGGGTCATCTTTTGATGTGTCATATCATGTGTCCTGAATGATTTTACTCAAAGGAACTAATTTATCAAAAGCTTAAGACTGCAAATGTTAAAAGATTTACAGAGCTGTACGTTAGTGTAAAAAGCAGAATGCAGTGTTTAGCTAACATGAGTCACAGGCTGCAAAGTAGGGTTCATGACAGGGAGACACTGATGAATGGGATTAGATCTAATTGAGGTTTGGTACAAAATGATGGCAAGGATTTTTTCTTTTGCTAGCACTCATGTTAATATGTATGTGAGCAAGTATTTTGGGAAACGATGCTAAATTAAAATTAGTTGACAAAGTTCTAAAGTGAAATCAAGTATTAATATATGCATTTCAATAAACATTTCTGGGCTACAAGTGATTGATACAATTACTGTTCTAATCATAAATCTGGATTCTTTTTAACAGCCTTGTGACTCATGGAATTCATAGTTGCAAACGTACAAGTGAATGAATTACAACTATTTAAAAGATCTATAACCTTAAAGTACTAATGAATTAACGAAACTAATAACCATTTTATAATGAATTCATAAGACATTATTGTGGCTATTGTAGTATTAATGCCTATACAGATAATGTCTGTTATTTACAAATATCACAAAGAAAGAATACATCTTAAGAACTGTCATACTCCTTTAAATTAATCCAGCACTATGAGCAATAAATCAACCACAACCTTTTGAAACTTGTCTCCATGGGAAATAGCAGATACCATGTTTTCCTTTCAGTCTCATTTTCCTAGTATTCATCCTTTTTTAAGATGGGAAAAAGAAAAAGACAATACAGAGAATCTTTTAATTTGCAGCAGTATTTGCAGTTATGATGAGTAACTGAACACTACTTTGTGGACAAGGAGACTAAGGGCCAAATGAAATATATTTAGGCTTCAAAAATAACTTCCATTGTCTATTGGTATTGATTTAATTTTGTGGCCAAATGTGAAGATATAGGAAAGATTTAGCTTATAAACGTTTTGATATTTCATATTTTATATGAGGAATTAGTATAGATAGAGATCTTTTTTAAAAAATAAAATTTTTTTTGTATTCAACTAATTATAGGGGAAACAAACTTACATAGGAACCCTATGTAACCCAAGAATATCTGTACAAGAAACTGGTTCTACTAGTATCTTTTGTGTACTCTAAGATAAAACCACTGACACGGGGTGCAAAATTTAAGAAAAAGAAAGGTTAGAGACAGAAATATTACTAAATGTGAGTTTCCAGATGGATAATGAGGAAATCTTGACTTTTCATTTAATGTCAGAAATTTTATCAGTTCCATAAATAAACTCTGCAGCCAGCATCTCCACACTGCGTGGCACTCAGTGAGTGCATTTTCTGTTTTCCAGACCCCAAAATAGGTGTATGCTTCATTCCAAGTCAACAGACATGTAATTTGGAGTCAAGATTTAAGTCAAGTAAACATCAATCCCAAAATTAAGTACTGACCTTGGTGGAGTATTAAAATTAACAAAATTCAAAAAGTTAGTTTCTTCTTGAATAAGGAATACTATACAGGCTTATGAATATAAGGAAAACAGTCCATATAACAAAAATATAAAACCTATGGATGTCTTTAATAACAAATGTATAAGACATATATGAAGAAAATTCTAAAACTTTGCAGAGGAACATACAAGACGGTATGAATATGGAAAGACTATTCTAGACAGAGAAGGTTTGACAGCAGGAAAATGTGAAGACAAAACTGATTTACCAATTTTTAAAAGAATTTTACTTCCTTGGAATTAGAAAAATATTATTTCTCAGGGACAAGTAAGAACAGTTTAAAAACAAAGAATAATAAAGGAGGGTTAGCACTGCTACCAGAGAAGGCAATGGCACCCCACTCCAGTACTCTTGCCTGGAGAATCCCATGGATGGAGGAGCCTGGTAGGCTGCAGTCCATGGGGTCGCTACGAGTCAGACATGACTGAGCAACTTCACTTTCACTTTTCACTTTCATGCATTGGAGAAGGCAATGGCAACCCACTCCAGTGTTCTTGCCTGGAGAATCCCAGGGACAGGGGAGCCTGATGGGCTGCCTGTCTATGGGGTCGCACAGAGTCGGACACGACTGAAGTGACTTAGCGGCAGCAGCACTGCTATATGTAAAAAAAAATATTACAAACTGTTATTAAAATAAGTTACTAGCTCTAGGATAGACAAATAGGTAAAAAAATAAGAAACAAATCCAATAAACAGAATTATCCATGACTACTTACTGTATGTAAATTAAAGGTGCCATAAGGATAGATTGTGAATATATTACACAAGAATGACTAAATCCTTGGGAAATAATTAAGTTAGAGTCTTGCATGTTATCTTACATCAAAACAAATTTGGAATAAACAAAGTGAAAATTTGAAAAGATTATGGGTGAAAAGCCCTTATGAGGAATAATTCCAAAAGCAGGGAGAGAAAACAAAACAAAACAAATGAAGCTATTTTATTACACAAAATGTTAAAATTTCAGTATTAAAAAGGATGCCTCAAAAAAAGTTAACAGTAAATGATAAACTTGAATAATTTTGCAACATGTATCTTACAATAAAAAGTTAATAACGTTTGATGATCTCACCTAGTCCTACAGCCTTAAAAATCACCTAAGTGTTACTAATTCTCAAATTTATCTTTGAGTTTAGGCTTCTCTCATAAAGTCCAGATCCTTGGATCCAACTACTTACATGATGTCTCCACTTGGATGTATCTTAGACAAGTTTAAAATGATCCAAAGTGAACTCCTAATCTTCTAACACCTCCACCCTGTAGGCCTGCTCCACCATCTCTTTTAAGGTGACTCAATTCTTTCAGTTGCTGAGTTCAGAAATCTTAGTCATCCTTGACCTTTCTTTCTTTCACATCCCAAATACAATTTGTTACAATGTCCTGCTGACTATACCTTCAAAATACATTAGAATCTGACCACTTCTGACCAACTCCACTGCTACCAACATGGTCAAGCTACCATGATCTTTTACGTGGGTTATTGCAGTGGTGTCTTAAAGAGTTTCAGCCCTTGCCATATGACAATCTATTTTCAACACAGAAACCAGAGGGATCTTTTAAAATCATGACTAAGATATCCTACTTTTCTGCTTAGATCATGTTATGGTTCCCTGTTTCATTCAGAGTAAAAGCCTATGTCAGTAGAATGACCTACAAGGCTCTATATGACCTGCCTTTGTACTCTAATGTGTCCTTACTATCAAATAAGAACACAGGAGAAGTTCAATAAATATTACTGAATGAATGAATGAATATCTGTATCTTAAGCTCTTATAAATAAGTAACATTTTTTGCTATACAGACTGTGAAAAAAAACAAAAATCATCAAATGATGGCTAAGTCATTCACAGAAAACCTATCCTTAAATAGATGAAAAAATTACTCAAGTGTACTAGTAAACAAAAGAAAATTGGAAAGATGATATTTATGACTATTAAACTGGCAATGAATCAATATGTAATTAGCAAAGACAAAGAGGGAGGGAGAACCACAGATTTAAAAGGATTTAAAGATACATCAACCAATGACTAATAATAACAAGGTATGGGTTTTTTTTTGAATACTGAAATTAAAAAGCTATTAAAAATTAATCTGCTCCCTCTTATGTTTATATATGTGTACCTGTATATATATATACACACATATATATGTATGTGTATCTGTATATATATTTATATACATATATATATATTTTTTTGTTTGTTTTTTTTTCTTCTCTCTCTTTCCTATTGGGAGTCTGGTTTTACCTTCCAGGGGTCATTTCAAACATACTGTTATATTTTTCTTAATGTATCTGCTACTATTCTATATTTATTTCATTCTTTGTTATTGTTCTGCTTTTTTGTTGTTGTTGTTTTTCTCCCCTTTTCTTTCTTCTTTTTTTTTTGCCCTGCACCCAATGTCTTGGGGGATCCTTGAGGATCAGATCCTCAGGCCTGATCTCTGGGACCAGAAATCAGGCCTGAGCCCATGGAAATGCTGAGTCCGAACTGTAGGAGTAGCAGAGACCATCAGCCCCCAGGAATATTAACCAGAGTGAGATATTCCAGAGGTCCAAATCTCAACATTAAGATGGTCCTACTGAACTGCCTATAAACTCCACTGCTGGAGACCTCAGGCCAAACAACTAGCAAGACAGGAACACAGTCTCATCCATTAAAAAAAAAAAAAAAGAAATAACACAAAAATATGTTACAGATGAAGGAGCAATGTAAAAAGCTATAAGACCAAAATAAGTGAAGAGGAAACTGGCAACCTATTTGAAAAAGAATTTAGAGTAATGATAGTAAAGAAGTTTCAAAATATAGAAAATAGAATGGAGAAAATACAAGAAACATTTAACAAAGACCTAGAAGAAACAAAAAATAAACAAATAGTGATGAACAGCACAATTACTGAAATTAATAATACTGTAGAAGGAATCAAGAGAATAACTGAAGCAGAAGAATAGATAAGTGAGCTGGAAGATAGAATGATATAAATAAATGCTGAGGAGCAGAATAAAGATAAAAGAATGAAAAGTATTGAGGACAGTCTCAGAAACCTCTGGGACAATATTAAACACACTAACATTTGAATTATAGGAGTCCCAGAAAAAGAAAAGAAAAAGAAAGAGTATGAGAAAATATTTGAGATTATAGTCAAAAACTTCCCTAACATGGGAAAGGACACCCAAACAGCCACCCAAGTACAGGAAGCCCAGAGAGACTCTTACAGGATAAACTCAAAGAGACATACACCAAGATATATATTAATCAAGCTAACAAAAATTAAACACAAATAAAAAGTATTAAAAGCAGCAAGGGAAAAGCATAAGTAACATACTAATGAATGCCCATAAGGCTAATAGTTGATTTTTCAGCAGAAACTCTCATGCTAGGAATGGCAGGATATATTTAAAGTGATGAAAGAGAAAAAACTACAACCAAGATTACTCTGTCCAGCAAGGATTTCATTCATATTTGATGGTGAAATCAAAAGCTTTACAGACAAAAGCTAAGAGAATCTGATACCACCAAGTCAGCTTTATAACAAATGATAAAGGAACTTCTCTAGGAAGAAACACAGGAGAAGAAAAAGACTCACAAAAATAAACCCTAAACAATTAAGAAAATGGTAATAGGAACATACATATTTATAACTACTTTAAATGTAAATGGATTAAATGCCCCAACCAAAAGACAAAGAGTGGTTGAATGGATACAGAAACAAGACTTAGGCATATGCTGCCTAAAAGAGAGTCACTTCAGACCTAAGGGCACATATGACTAAAAGTCAGGGGATAGAAAAATATATTCCATGCAAACGGGAATCAAAAGAAAGTGGGAATAGCAATACTTATATCAGATAAAATAGACTTTAAAATAAAAACTGGTACAAGAAATAAGGAAGGACACTACATAATGATCAAAGGATCAATCCAAGAAGAAGATATAATAATTATAAATATTTATGTACCTAACATAGGTGCATCTCAATACATAAAGCAAATGCAAACAACCATAAAAGGGGAAATTGACAGTAACATGGTAATAGTAAGGGACTGTAACACCCCACTTACACCAATGAACAGATCATCCACACAGGAAAATTAATAAAGAAACACAGGCTTAAATCACACTTTATACCAGATGGACCTAACTGGTATCTTTAAAACATTCCACTCCAAAACAGCAAAATACACCTTTTTTGTCACGTGCACACGGAACATTTTCCAGGATAGAACAATTCTATCAAATATTTAGAAAAGAACTAAAAACCATCATTCTCAAACTATGTCAAAAAATTACAGTGAGAGCAACACTCTCAAACTCATTCTATGGGGCCATTATCATCCTGAAACCAAAACCAGAAAAAGATATCACACACATACACACATATACATACAGGCCAATATCAATGATGGACATAAATGCAGAAATCCTGGACAAAATATTAGTGAACAGAACCCAACAACACATTAAAGGGATCATACACCATGATCAAGAGGGTTTTTCCTTAGGGATGCAAGGATTCTTCAATATATACAAATCAATGTGATATACCATATAAACAAACTGAAAGATGAGAAACTCAATACATGTAGAAAAAGCTTTTGACAAAATTCAATACCAGTTTATAATAAAAATTCTCCAGAAAATGGGCATAGAAAGAACTGTAAAAACTCTATAGAAAAATGGGCATAGAAGGAATGTACCTCAGCATAATAAGGGCCAGATATGACAAACCCACAGCAAACAATATTCTCAATGATGAAAAACTGAAAGCATTTTCTCTCAAATCAGGAACAAGACAGGAGTGCCCACTCTTACCACTATTATTCAATATAGTTTCAGGAAGTTCTAGCTACAGTAATCAGAGAGCAAAAAGAAATAAAAAGAATCCAGATCAAAAAGGAAGTAAACAAAAAAGAAGTAAAACTCTGTTTGCAGATGACATCATACTATACATAGAAAACCCTAACGATGCCTCCAGAAAACTACTAGAGCCAATCAATGATTTTAGTAAAAAGTTGTAGTATACAAATATACAGAAATCCCTGGCATTCCTATATATTAACAATGAAAAACTAGAGAAATTAGGGAAATAATTCCATTCACCATTGCAACAAACAGAATATCTAGGAACAAATCTACCTTAGGAGACAAAAGACCTGTATACAAAAAACCTAAGACACTAATGGAAGAAATTAAAGATGACATAAAACAGACGGAGAGACATACCATGTTCTTGGATTGGAAGAATAAATCTTGTGAAAATGACTATGGTATCCAAAGCAATCTACATTCATTGTGACCCCTATCAAATTACCAGTGGCATTCACAGAACTAGAACAAAAAATTCCAAAATTTGTATGGAAACACAAAAAAGACCCCGAACAACTAAAGCAATCTTGAGAAAGAAAAATGGAGATGGAAAAATCAACCTGAGTTCAGACTACAGTTATTAAGACAGTATGGTTTGGTCTTCAAAGCTACAGTCATCAAGACAGTATGGTATTGGCACAAAAACAGAAATACAGATCAATGGAATAAGACAGAAAGCCCAGAAATAAACCCACACACCTATGGGCACCTTATCTTGGACAAAGGAGGCAAGAATATACAATGGAGAAAACAAAGCCTCTTCAATAAATGGTGCTTGGAAAACTGGACAGCCCCATATAAAAGAATGAATTATAACACTTCCTAATATCATACACAAAAAAAAACTCAAAATGAATTAAAGACCTAAATGTTAATGCAAAAACTATAAAACTTTTAGAAGAAAACATAGGCAAAACACTCTTTGACATAAATGGCAGCAATATCCTCTTTGATTGACCCACCTCTGAAAGTAAAGGAAATAAAATCAATAATTAATAAATGGGACCCAATTAAATTTAAAAGCTTCTGCACAGCAAAGGAAAGATGAAAAGACAATCCTTAGAATGGGAGAAAATAACTGCAAATGAAACAACTGACAAAAAAATTAATCTTCAAAATATATAAGCACCTTATATAGAAAAACAAACAACTCAATCACAAACTGGGAGAAGACCTAAACAGACATTTCTCCAAAAAAGACATACAGATGGCCAACAAGCAAATAAAAAGATGCTCAATACCACTCATTATTAAGAGAAATGTAAACAAAAACTACAATGAGGTATTACCTGACATCAGTCAGAATGGCCATCATCACAAAATTTACAAACAATAAATGCTGGAGAGGGTGTGGAGAAAAGCAAAAGCTTTTGTACTGTTGGTGGGAATGAAGACTGATATAGCCACTATGGAGAACAGTATGGAGATTCCTCAAAAAACTAGGAATAAAACTACTATTCGACCCAGCAATCCCATGATAGGGCAAATATCTTAAGAAAATTATAAATGAAAAAGAAATGTATACCCCGAAGTTACTGCAGCTCTATTGACAATAGCTAGGGCATGGAAGCAACCTAGATGTCCATTAATAGATGAATGGATAAAGAAGCTTGGTACATATATACAATGGAATATTATTCAGTCATAAAAACGAACACATTTGAGTCAATTCAAGTGAGGTGGATGAACCTACAGCCTATCATACAGAGTGAAATAAGTCAGAAAAACAAAAACAAATTTTCCATATCAGCAAATATATAAGGAATCTAGAAAAACGGTACCCATAAACATATTTGAAGGGCAGGAATAAAGACACTGATAAAGAGAACAGATTTGGGATACAGCAGGAGAAGGAGAGGGTGGGATGAGAAAATAGTATTTAAACACATACATTACCGCATGTAAAACAGATAGCTAGTGAAAAGCTGCTGTATAACACAGGGAGTTCAACCTGGTGCTCTGTAGAGGGGTGGGAAGGGGTTGGGGGTGGTTCAAGAAACAGGGGACGTATGTATACTTATGACTGATTCATGCTGTTGTATAGCAGAAGCCAATACAATATTGTAAAGCAATTATCCTCAAACTAAAAATAAATTTTAAAAAAGTTATAAGAAGAAACAATTTATGTTATTTGGCCATTGCTTCATGTTTTTAGAAATGGAAGCATAAATTTCACTATTTATACTTTTTTAAATGGACTACTTCAATATTCTAAGATAAGAAAAATAAATATTTATTAGTGGACTTGCTTACCCCTTCCCTATTATTTATTTTTGACTTTCTTTTCATAATGAATATAACATACATAATTCATGGAATGAAAAAAACATACTAAGCAAATAGTTAATCTATAAAATCACTTGAATATTAAAATAACAAAGAACAAAACATAATAAAAACAAAACCTACTTTCTAATACATTTAAAAAATCCTAATTATAAAGGTAACATGACCTCAAATCTTTCCTTTTGAATGCTATGAAAAAGAATTAAGTCAAATAAAAGTTTTGTTTTACTGTTGACAAGAATAGTCTATGCAACTGCATTGTAAGTGAAATACAGATTTTTAAATAAGGGATAATGATCATCATATAGCAGGTGGTATTTCTTAATCATGGTGTTAAAACTCTATTTCCTCTCCAGCATCTTGAATGCATTATAAATTAGGAATCAAGGCCCCAAAGGCATGAGATAATCTGAAAAAAATCTCAAGTTTTCTTTCTAAAGATCTCAACTAGGTCAGTTCTAATGATGATAATGCTTTATTAAGAGAAAAAGAATATACATACATCTGCAACTTGCCTGTCATCTTAATGTAAAGATGTAGTATAGGAAACCTGATAACAGAGACGAAGGTAATTCAGAGCAACCTGTCTATGGAATGCAAGTAAAAAAATCTGGGCAAAATATAAAAAACATATGCTAGAAGGCACAGGAGAGCTAACAAGATGGTGAAGAATTACAGGCAAGTATCAGGAGGAAGTTGAAGGCTCAGGAGAGTAATCTCTGCATTTATAGCTATTTCTCCCTTGAGGTGATTTGCTGATGCTGGAGGAGGTGGCAGAAAAGCTTAGCAACACTGTTGAGAGCTTTGTAGAACAGGAAGGCAAGAAAGAATTTAAGGCCTACTATAAAGAGTTCTCTGTAAACCCTGAGTTGAGTTGGGACACAGCTAAACTGGAGAGGGTAAACTAGGAGTAGTCAGGCCCTTGCAGAAGTGGAAGTTCAGAAGTTTCAAATTATCTCTGGCTCTAAAATTGTACTGAAACAATTTTAGACTGCTAACCACACAAGGAGTCTGGAATAAGCAAATGCAAATCCTCATTGAGGAAGACATTATCAGAAGCCTTAAATAATTTTATAAACAATTCTGAAAATACATGTGTGATGTACAAAAATTAGCATGCATTCAAGGCAAAGCACATGAAAGAAATCCAGCAGAAAGAGAACAGAAACAGACCTAGAAGGTTCTCGGCTTGGGAATTCTCAGACAGATTTCACCTACTGTATTCAGTGAAAATTTTTGCAAAGAAATGGAAACTATTAAAAAAAAATCAAATGGAAATTCTAGAACTGAAATATAAGTGAAATGGAGAACTTGATGGATTTAAGACTCATTTGACACAAATTTAAAGAGAAATTATAAAATACGTGAAAAGAAATTTCCAGGAAAAGAAAAAACAATGAAAAGCAGAAGAAAGCAAAGGCATGGATAAGAGAATAAGACGGTAACATGCAATATAACTGAAGCCTCAGAAGCAGAAAAGAGAACAAAAGTGGCAGAAGCAACATTTGAAGATACAATGGTTAAGAACTTTAAAAACTGATAAAAAACAGTATAGACAAATTCTGTGAACCCAGTAAGAGAAGTAGAAATAAAAGTACATTTAGGCACAATATAGCAAAACTATTAAGACCCAAAGACAAAGAAAAAACATTTTAGGAAGACAGAAAAGAAGTCAGATTATATTCAAGGGAGCAACATTTAGAATTAAAGCTGGCTTCAAAAGCAAAAATGAAAACCAGAAGATAATGAAACAATGTCTTTATCAAGTGTCTTTAACAAGCGCTAAAAGAAAAGAGTATCACATTGGAATTCTATACCCAGCAAAACAGTCTTCAAGAAACTTAAGTAAGACAAATACATTTTAAGATCTAATTGAGGTTATGAAATTTAAGATAGGGAGATTATCTTAGATTACCTGGTGGGCTCAATGTAATCATAGAAGCTTTTAAAAACAAAAACTTTCACTAACTGTAAGCAGGAGATAGGCAGAAGGAAAGCTAAGAGAGATTCAAAGCATGAGAATGACTTGCCTTTTGTTGGCTAGGAGATGAAGTGATGAAGGGACGCACATGCTAGAGAACAGAGTGAAGTTGCTCAGTCGTGTCTGACTCTTCGCGACCCCGTGGACTGTAGCCTACAACACTCTTCTGTCCATGGGATCTTCCAGGCAAGAGTACTGGAGTGGGTTGCCCTTTCCTTCTCTAGAGGATCTTCCCAACCCAGGGATTGAACCTGGGTCTCCCACATTGTAGGCAGATGCTTTACCATCTGAGCTACCAGGGAAGTCAGAGAACAGAGGTGACCTCCAAAAAAACGGAGTGTCTGTACAATGCCAGGTACTTGAGCAAGTTCGGACTTGCTCTGAATTTGATCTATCTGGCTAATAATCAACAAGAAAACAGAGACCTCAGCCCTACAGCCACACAGAACTGAATTCAGTTAACAACAGAAGCACATTCTCTCCCAGAATCTCCAAACAGGAGACCCAGTTGGCGGACATCTTGATTTTAGCCCCTGAAACTTGAGGCAGAGTAACTAGCTGAGCCTGCTGGACTTCTGATCTAAAGAACTTTGAGATAATAAGCCAGTGTTATTTTAAATTGGTATGTTTGTGTTAATTTCTTAGGGCAGCAATAGAAGTCTGAAATAAATGGAAAAATCCAACAGTAATAGATGAGATTGTTAATAGCTCACCTCAGTATATGACAGAACATGAATTAAAAAATTAGTCAGTAAGAACATGATTTGAAGAACACAGCCGATTTGACCTAACTTAATATATTCTTTAAAAACATAATTGAAACATTTATACCAACTCTATGCTGGCTTTAAAGAAGTCTTCACAAACTTCAAAGAATTAAAATCAGTAAAAATGAGTTTCAAATTTAAAAAGAGGCAACCCACTCCAGTGCTCTTGCCTGGAAGGTCCCATGGACAGAGGAGCCTGGTGGGCTGCAGTCCATGGGGTCACTGGGAGTTGGGCACGGCTGAGCGACTTCACTTTCACTTTTCACTTTCATGCATTGGAGAAGGAAATGGCAACCCACTCCAGTGTTCTTGCCTGGAGAATCCCAGGGACGTGGAGCCTGGTGGGCTGCCATCTATGGGGTCGCACAGAGTCGGACATGACTGAAGTGACTTAGCAGCAGCAGCAGCAGCAGCATGCATTAGTTTAGTGTTGCTGTTCTTACGTTGGGTTAAGGTGAAGATGAGATACAGAGATTTGTAAATGCAAAATCTCATAAATGTTTATATAAGAAAATTTTTGGAGCCTGACAGATCGTTTTTTTAAGTTATTTATCCTCTGATCTAGGAACCTAATTCTTATGAAACTAGTACACATGTTGAAATGTTAATACAGTAGTCTCCCCTTACCCCATGGGAGGAAACATTCCTAGACTCCTAGTGGATACCTGAAACCAGACAGCACTGCATCATATATTTCCTATTTGTGTGTGTGTGTGTGCCTTTTCTTATCTGGAGAATCCCCTGGACAGAGAAGCCTGGCAGGCTGCAGTCCATAGGGTCGCACAGAGTCAGACACGACAGAAGTGACTTAGCACGCACACATGCATGAAGCGACTTACCATGATCTATCTAAGGTAAAGTGCAATTTATAAATCAGGCAATAATTCTAAGAACATAATGTAATAAAAGTTTGCAAATGTGGACTCTGTGTCAAAATACCTTATTGTACAAAGTTAATGCCTTTTCCTACAGAAGGCAATGGCACCCCACTCCAGTACTCTTGCCTGGAAAATCCCATGGACAGGAGCCTGGTAGGCTGCAGTCCATGGGGTCATGAAGAGTTGGACACTACTGAGCGACTTCACTTTCACTTTTCATTTTCATGCACTGGAGAAGGAAATGGCAACCCACTCCAGTGTCCTTGCCTGGAGAATCCCAGGGACGCGGAGCCTGGTGGGCTGCCATCTATGGGGTCACACAGAGTCAGACATGACTGAAGCAACTTAGCAGTAGCAGTAGCAATGCCTTTTCCATCTTAACTAATCACTTATGCATTCTGACAGTAATTTTTGCAATCTGAGGTCCAACAGCAAAACTAACATGAATTTCTTCTTCCTTCTTCATGATTTCATGGATAGAATACCTGTTCTTCCCCCAAATTTTAGCACCTCACATGTGATTTATTTTTCTTTCCTAATTAAGCCAAAAACTTTCACTATTGCACCTAAAAGGAAGCTCTTAATGGATTCTCTATAGCATTATTGAATTGCTAGCATCACTTCTGCACTTTGGGATTATTGAGTAAAATACAGGTTACTTAAAAACAAGCACTGCAATACTGTGACAGCTGATCTGATAACCAAGATGACTACTAAGTGACAAACAGAAAGAATATGTTGGATAAAGAGATGGTTCTTATCTTGGGCAGGACAGAGTATGACCCCATGAAATTTTATGATGATACTCAGAATGGTGTGCAATTTAAAACTGATGAAGTATTTATTTCTGAAAATGTCCATTAGACATTTTTGGACTTCAGTTTACTGCAGGTAACTGAAATGGTGAAAAGTGAAACAGTAAAGAAGGGAGGACTACTGTATTCGGGTGTGTTCTCTGACATGCACTGTTCACCAATAATAGAACAATGGTTAAGTAAATGATTGCACAACAATTCTCACAGCTATTAAAAAAAATGCTAGATTCTTTATATATGTATCCTAAAAATGATGAAAATGTAACAAAAAGCTTAAAAGTTAGATAATCTGATACAAATATCATACACACACTGTAAAGACAACCAAACTGTTAATAAGCATTTATCTCTAACCTAGCATAGAAGATTGAGAAAATCTGGGAAAAGCTGAAGAGGGCATTCTGCTTCTATATTATCTGAATATTTTAAAGCCAAGATTATATGTTAGTTTTTCAATTAAAACGCCCCATGCAAATTTTTATGAAAGGAGAGATATTAAGTGAGCTGCCAACAGAAAAACAGTAAATTCAACACTGTCAGTTGATCTTAAGGACATAAAAGATTGTTATTTATTACAGAACATAATATTCTTAATCATAATCTTCAGTCTTTAATATAGGTAAAGTTTTAAAGAAGGGTGGAAATAAAATTATCTCATTAAAAACAGGTAAAATAACTTCACTGCTAGCATTGTTTAGAACATCAAGCATACTTCCTCTTACACCTTTGAAAGATACCAGTTAATTGAAATGATTCTGAAATTAATTCTCACAAAATAGCAAAATACTAAAACATTAACTGCTCTATTGATTAATATTAAAAAGATTAATGAAATAAAAGCTGTACTTACAACAAGGAGAAGAATGAACTGGTCCAAGTTGTGGGAAGGTCATAAGAATAGAAACTTCTGGTAGATTATTTTGCTTTGCAGGTTCACTAGTTTGATCAGCCCAAACCACCACTTTTTTCCTCTCGACCAAATGTTCAATTTCTTTGATGTCAGCCTCAATAGTAGCATTTAACAGGCCAGATTCTTTTAAAGCACAGTATTGCTTTCTTAGGGCTGGAAGTAATGCATTTAATACTCTACATACAGAAGGTGACAAGAAGAGAGAGATAAATACTAAATTTTAAATACTGTATTACAGATTTATGTAACATCCAAAGTATTTGTTGTTGTTGAGTCACCAAGTCGTGTCCAACTCTTTGCTGCAGCATGAGCAAAGATGCCACCCTTTGCCATGAACTGCAGCATGCCAGGCTTCTCTGTCCTTCACTATCTCCCTGAGTATGCGCAAACTTATGTCCATTGAGTCAGTGATACCATCCAACCATCTCATACTCTGTCACCCGCTTCTCCTCTTGCCTCAGTCTTTCCCAACAGCAGGGTCTTTTCCAGTGAGTCAGCTCTTTGCATCAGGTGGCCAAAGTATTGGAGCTCTAGCTTTAGCATCACTCCTTCCAAGGAATATTCGGGGTTGATTTCCTTTAGGATTGACTGGTTTGATCTCTGTGTTGTTGTGATCTCTCAAGAGTCTTCAACACCACAGTTCAAAAGCATCAATTTTCCGGTGCTCAGCCTTCTTTATGGTCCATCTCTTACATCCATACATGTATGTGTAATATGTTCTTAGTCGCTCAGTTGTGTCTGACTCTTTGCAACACCATGGACTGTAGCCCACCAGGCTCCTCTGTCCATGGGCATTTTCCAGGCAAGAATATAGGAATGGGTTGCCATGCCCTCCTCCAGGGGATCTTCCCAACCCAGGAATCAAACAGGTCTCCTACATTGCAGGCAGATTCTTAACTGTCTGAGCCACCAGGGAAGCCCAAGAATACTGGAGTGGGTAGCCTATCACTTCTCCAGTGGAATCTTCCTGACCCAGGAATTGAACCAGGGTTTCCTGCATTGCAGGTGGATTATTTACCAGCTGAGCTACCAGGGTAACCCCACATCCATACATGACTACTGGAAAAATCATAGCTTTGACTATACAGATCTTTGTTGGCACAGTGATGTCTCTGCTTTTTAATACAATGTCTAGGTTTGTCATAGCTGTTCTTCCAAGGAGCAGATGTCTTTTAATTTTTTGGCTGCAGTCACCGTCAACATTGATTTTGGAGCCCAAGGAAATGAAATCTGACACTTTTTCAACATTTTCCCCATCTATTTGCCATGAAGTAATAGGACCAGATGCCAAGATCTTAGTTTTCTGAATGTTGAGCTTTAAGCCAGGCTTTTTCACTCTCCTCTTTCACCTTCATCAAGAGGCTCTTTAGTTCCTCTTCACTTTCTGTCATTAAAGTGGCACCATCTGCATATCTGAGGTTGATATTTCTCCCAGCAATCTTGACTCCAGATTGTGATTCAAAGTATTAGCAGATGATTAAAATGGTCCCCTGTACATATCTTTCTTTAGAAATTTCAATCAAATACCTCTAATCAAATATCTTTAATACATTAAATATAGACTGGAAAGTACCTTGTATGGGAATTACAAGAACCAGGCTGCAGTGTCAGCTAGTATTCACTTGCTTCTATTTGACCTTGGATAAAGTACTAACTGAGGTTTTTCCTCTATAATATGGGCTACAATTGGATAGCCACTACCTTCAACAGGGGACTGTTTTCAGAACTAAATTTCATATAAAAGACTTTTACAAAGCATAATGTGATTTAACAATCGAAAACTGTGTTGTGGACTTCCCTGGTGGTCCCTGGTTAAGAATCTACCTCATAATGCTGTGGGCACAGGTTTGATCTCTGGTCTGGGAAGATTCCACATGCCAAGGGGCAACTAAACCTATGTGCCACAACTACTGAGCCTACGCTCTAGAGTCCAAGAGCTGCAACTACTGAGTCCCTGTGCCTAGAGCCCAGGCTCTACAACAAGAGAAGCCACTACAATGAGAAGCTCCTGCTCCTCCCAACTAGAGAAAGCCTGCATGAAGCAATGAAGACAGTGTAGCAAAAAACAAGTGTTGCTATTGTTACTAAATATTATGAGATTGAAATGAAATATTAATACACTCTGTCAAATGATGAAGCTCATCTTAGGTATATAAGATTAGAACAAAATAACAAATGAACAAAACTCACCTCTCCTTGAAGTTAGTTCTTTATGAGCTAAAGCAATAATTTGCCAAGGCATTCAAAGGAGAAAACTGCAGAAAAGTATGGTGGGTATAGGGCTTCTCTGGTAGCTCAGCTGGTAAAGAATCCGCCTGCAATGCAGGAGACCCATGCTCAATTCCTGGGTCAGGAAGATCCCCTGGGGAAGGGATAGCTACTCATTCCAGTATTCTTGGTGGCTCAGATGGTAAAAAATCTGCCACAATGCAGGAGAGCTGGGTTTGATCCCTGGGATTGGAAGATCTCCTAGAGGATGGCATGGCAACCCATTCCAATATTCTTGCCTGGATAATCCCATCGACAGTGGAGCCTGGCGGGCTATAGTCCATGGATCGTAGAGTTGGACACGATTGAGTGACTAAGCACAGCACAGCACAGCACATGGTGGATATGAAAAAAAGACAGGGTGCTGGATGCTTAGCTCTGATTCAAAATCTATCCTATTGCTGTCAATCAGAGGAGTACTAAACATTTCTTTTTATGTATTAGACCTCCATGAAGAATATTCACTGAAGAAATGCCAGCAACTAAAAAGTTATAAATGGTTCCTAACTTTTATACCAACAAGATGTCAAACAACATGAGTAACTTAAAATAACTTAGTCCTGGTGTTCCATATTACTAAGGATGTCCAGAAGAACAGAACCATTTGATGTATGGATAGGACAGTGGGAAAAGAACAGGCATTTTAATTTTAACACACTGGGAAATAACTGCTTTATTATCTAGGAATCTTAAATATTTAGATAGCTGTACAAATAAATAGTTTGGGATATATTTCTTTTTGGTGATTGTGGGGAGTACTCCATTTAAGCCTAGTAGGTAACAACTGTAAGAAAAACTTCTCAATCAGAAAGTTAATAAAAACAATTACTTGTTGAGCACCTATACTAATCAGATGCTAAGCATAGAAGAGTTAACACAGCAGGTCTGAAGTTGACATCCTTTGAAAGGCTTGTCAACAAGGTTGGCCCTTGGGTCGTATCTTGAAACACAAATTTTGAGAAGTTCAGATAACTCCCAGAACTATTAGAGTGGCTCACTGTGTTTAACTCTTTGTACAAACAATGTGGTTTATGCTGAACAACTGCTTTCCTTTTAGAAAGGTTAGAATTTTGAGCCATCATGCTTGGCAGACAGTACCTATGCAATCTGCTCCCAGTGAAAACCCAGGGCACGAAGTGTCGGCCTAATGACATTCCAAAGTAAGCACCATTTCACGTGGTCATCACAACTTTTGCTGGAACTGAAGCATATCCTGTATGGTCCACAGGATGAAGACACAAATGCCTGTAACTAAGTGATTTCCTTTGAACTTTGCCCCATTCACTTTTTCCTTTTGTTGATTGCGTCTTGCCTGCTTTTACTCTAATAAATCACAACAGAGGAGCCTGGGGGCTATACAGTCCATGGAGTTGGAAACAATCAGACACAAATGAGCAACTAAACCACCACCATGGGGTCAGCCATATGATGGATTCTATGAGCCATTCTAGTAAATCATCAAACATGGAGGTGGTCTTAGAGACCCAGGACATATGCCATTTATGCATGTATGTATGGCGTATGTTTATTTGTATGTATTTATGTATTCATTTGGGGCTTCGCTGATGGCTCAATAGTGAAGAATCTGCCTGCAATATGGGAGACCTGAGTGTGATCCCGAGGTCAGGAAGATTTCCTGGAAAAGGAAATGGCAACCTACTCCAGTATTTTTGCCTGGAGAAGAATTCTGTCCCACGGACAGAAGAGCCTGGCAGGCTACAGTCCACAGGGTTGCAAGAATAGGACATGACTTAGCGACTAAACCACTAATTGGATATTCTTGGCTACTTGGTTGTAAATTAACTGACCATATATGCATGGGTTTATTTCTGGCCTCTCTGTTCTGTTCCATTGATCTATGTGTCTGTTTTCACACCAGTACATACTGTTTTGATCACGACTGCTCTGTAATGTAGTTTTAAATCTGAAAGTGTGAGCTCTCAAACTTTGTCCTTCTCAGGAATGCTCTGGTTATTCGGAGTCTTTCATGGTTCCACACAAATTTTAGAATTATTCATTCCAGTTCTGTGAAAACACCCCATCTTTTATATCTTTTTATCTTGTATATTCCTTAAGTAATTATTATTACTTACAGTTACAGTTATTTTCACTACTTTTTTATCTTAACCTTCATACTAGCATTCTAAGTGATTAAAACACTACTTTAACTATATGTTCACTTTTACAAGTGAGATTTATACTTTCACATTTTTGTTACTAATTAGTGGCCCTTCTTTTCAACTTAAAGGAGTTTCTTTAACATTTCTTAAAAGGCCAGTTTAGTGGTGATGACCTCCTTTAACTCTTGGTTATCTGGAAAACTCTTATTTCTTCTTCAATTCTTATTGATAACTTTGCTAGGTAGTCTTCATAGCTGAAAATTTTTTCTTTCAGCACTTTGAATATGCACAAAATCTTTTTTATTTTTTGGTCTTCACTCTATAAGCTCAGGCTAAGACAGTTCATCACATCTGTTGCTTTTTGTTATTTAATCCTTACAAACTTGTTATAAGGAAACTGTTACAATTGAACAGATAAGAAAACTAAAGGTTAGTGAGGCAGGATAATTTATGCAAGGTTATACTGCTTACATAAACTAGAACTCAAGACCAACTTCAAAACTCATACTCTTTCTACTATATTGTATTGTCTCTGTTTTAGTTCATCAGTTTTCTAAATAAATAAGAGAATTTTTGCCTGTTTTGAGGCAAAAATTTATAGTAAATATATTAATCTATTTTAATGATAAACCAAATAAATATGGTTGAAATAAATTAATGTTTCTTTGATAACTTTTAACTCTTGCAGGGGGTGTGAATGCAAGTAAATGAATGTTCAATGTTTGCTCTGTGTATAAATATAGGAAGTATGGGAGAGCAGGGTGAGCTTCTATCCATAGGATAATATTTCCCTGAAGTTTTTCCCTTCCTTTTTCTTCTTCTTTTTAAAAGTAATTATGCTAATATAATTTCCCTTAAATCAAAAGTATGGAAAATTAATTATTGTTATTTGAGAACACTAGAAGAACTATAGTAGAATTTTAGACTGGCAGAAAGCCTTTAGAGAAATAAATTTGTTATTTTGACAGAGCATGAAAGTGACGCCTAAGGAAGTTGATTGACATGTCCAATGTAATAAAGATCAAGGCATACTTTTTTATTATTGTGTTTCAGTAATTAAAAGGAACTACTACTGAGTTAGAGCATGAATGAGATAGTATAGAATCACTTAAAAATTGGGACATGATGTTAAAAAATATATATATTTAAATGATTTCATTTTAATTATAGCAAAAATTCTTTCTGGAATTATGAATGCTTAAAAACTGTCTACTTAAAAATTCAGTTGGTATTAATAGTAGTAGTTTCTAAGAGGGGGAAAAGATGGCTAGAGGACAGGTAGAAGACGGGCTCCTTTTCACTGTAGAGGGATCTTTATAATTTTGTATTACATGACATATATTGCATAAAAACAATACATTAAAAAAGTGTTTTCAAAACTATAAAGCACTATAAAGAAATCCGAGGAGAAGAACCACATCCTTTACACTCACTCTGTGTTTCCTAACTCAGCATGATTTCTAATGCTGGCAGACATTTAAATAGTAATGTATTTTGTATTGGATAAAACTGAATTTTTTGGAAATGGAAACCTAAACTTCTATGCTTCAGGTTCCTTAGGTCTACAGTGTTAAAATTTTTAGAACATGTACTTACGCTTCTGTCTGTCTGTGTTGCTGTTCTTGAAGAGAAGCTAGATCCATCATATGTTTAATTTGTGCTTTCAAATCTTTGTTCTGGAGGTGCAGATGGTGGCAATGAAGTTCTTTACTGAGCTCCTGAGGAAAACAATACAAACTATATCTCAGATTCTTTTAAGAATATTGAAGTTAAATCAATATTAATAAAACTTATTTTATATTGGTGTTAAGAGTTTTAATTCTTAAAAATATGAAATAGTATGTATAGAAACAATTTGAAAAACAAGTATTCTGGTACAGGTAATCTATAACTTACAAGTGAGATAAGTTTCAAGTTTCCTTGGAAACTGAATGTCTCAGAACAAATTTTATTATAATAATAGTTTCTTGGTCTATCCAACTTGTATATAATACTGTGAAAATACATTAATTTGGTCCATTTTTGCTTAAATGTCACTTTTTCAGGGAGGCTTTCTCTAAGCATTACATTTAAAGATGGACACTCTTCACCTCCAATAGTCTCTGTCATAGCATTGATTAGTAACAATTCCATTTATTTATTTGCTTATAGATTCTCCATTCTAGACCACCATGAGAGGTGTTGTCTCAAACTAGTTCAGTGTTTAGAGTTGTCAACTGTGTCAAACTGTCCAACTGTGTCTAACAACTGCAGTGTCTGGAGTTGTATACAATAAAACTTTCTTGGGGAATTCCCCAGCAGTCCAGTGGTTACAGCTCTACACTCTCAAAGCAGGCGACATGGGTCAGGGAACTAAGATGACGCCTGGTGCAGCAAATGAAAAAATTCTCACCTTCACCCAATCTTGGTATAAGCTTCATCCTAGTGCAAAAGTGTAGAAAAGTTTTTGCAGTCTCCCATTTCCTAAGCCTCTTGTGCACATGCCCAAATGTTTTCTAATTTGCCACCTAAAATTATTTCTCTTTCCTGAATTCTACTAAGCCTTAAGTATGGAAAACGTCAGGTAAGTGGTTATACTAAATTATGAATGGTAATAATCCAAAAGCATTTTCAGAATTTAAATTGGGAAAATTTTAGTCAATAAAAGGGAGTGAAATATTTTGGACACTGTAAGAGGCTGAGACAAAAATACGGAAGCTGTGCCCAAGAAACTTCCTACAGATAACTCTCATAAGCCACTTTAGGCGTTCAATACTCCTTTACCAAACTGCAATTGGCCACTGACTCTCTATAAGCTTAAGGCTTTTTGCTTTTTCCTTTTTAGGTAATACTTCCTAAACCAGTGGTGGGTGCTCTGACAAGGAAACAATATAATTCTATATGTCTGAGATATATTAAAGTTGGGGGTTTATTATTTAGATGATTCATGATTACATTTCAGAAACAACAAGTATTTTAGAGCAAACTCTCTTTAGGGAGTCAGGTCAGGATGATACAATTAGAGCACTGGTTCATGAGTCATGTGGTTTTAAAGATGGCTCGACTATGACACAAATGCTACCTGAAGTCCCAAATATGGTCTTTATGGAGATGACTTTACTTGACTGAAAGTTAAGAGGTTTACTATATGATCTCTTTCATCTTTCCCAGTTAGAAAATTAAACAACCCTAACAGTATGAACATATTTGCCAAATATTCCATCTTTTCTCCAAAAAAAAAAAAAAAAAAAAATCCCTTACTTATTTCTTCTGATAATCTTGTTTTATCTTTCTGTATCACTCTTAAAGAGACAAGCCTTGATTCTATAACTATTTTATCCAATAATAATTCTTGGCTAGTCTGTCATCTTTGAAAAACCAAGCTTACAACTTTAATCTTTTTCATGCCTTGATATACTAGTGATTTAATATGATTGGGAGAGCATAGCCTATCATGAGAGCTACAGTTAAGTTAGTAATAGCTGAAGCAAGAATCTGAGAGGTAATATATAAAACAAGAGGTTTTTAGATGCCATGCTAGGCCTGGGAAATCATAATAGAGAGTTTATATATGGGAGAAAGCACTTAAGAGTGATTCAATCAAAGTTACTTTTTAGAAAGCTCATTTTAGTTGCAGTGTAGAGAATGATTGCAGTAGGATATGAATGGAAGTAGAAGGCCACACATAGCAGTCCAACAATGGGGGCTGGAAGTCTGAACTAGGGTACTGGTAATGGGAGATGCAGAAGTGGATAAATTTGAGAGGTTAAGAGGAGCAATATGAAAGTCACAGTACTGGGTCTCTATCTAGAGTTGTATGACTGTGAATAAATCTTTTCACAAAGTTATGTTTCAGTTTGCTTATATAAGAAAGAACGGCTTAAAAGTAGATACCTATTTCAGCTATGAAAATATCCACAAAAAAAAAAAAAAGGACTGAGAGTGGGACAGGTTGATGGGAACAGAAACAGTTTTAATTTTTTCAAATTATTTATAATGAAATGCATTAAAAAACAAGAACTGAAACACTAATTCTAGATTCACATTCAGGTGTGAAAAGTTCTGCTTATGAGAGTTATAGAAGACAGACTGCTAGAAAAATTAGATTGGACCATGGTAAATAAAATTTAAATTTACTGAAAATAACCTGAACAATATTAACTTCATAAATGCTAATAAGTAGGCAAAAAAAAGCAATAATAGTACTACTAAAAAGAATACTGTACCATTTTAAAAATTGGGAGCTTAAGATAATTATGGGAAAACAAAGGCAAACTAGTAAACATCAATGGATTTTTTTGCTTTTTTAATACTAAACAAGTTCTTAAGCACTTTTCTAGTTGGTGATGGGCTATATTTTAGACTGTCAATTACATGAATATACTAGATTATAAGTAAAATGCAAATTATACTTAATTTACATTCTAGATGGACTATTTTCAATTCAGTACATAAACATAAATGCATACAGCTTTCAAACTGGTTTTATTTGGCTATAATACAAATAATGGTGACCACATTTAAAACTAATATTAAAACTAATATCAACTGATTAAATTTAAATCACCTACATGAAAATTCACATACAGTCTGAAAGTCTGAAATAGAATTACTTCAGTTTGACTTAAGAACGACCTTATAAAAGGATGCAATCACTTAAAAAAATATTTAAATGTAACTTTATTCTTCTGAAAGTAAAGAAAAAGAAACTTAGTAGGTAAATAGGGAGGTAGAAGGCATATTTGGTTAAAAACAGTAAAATGAGTCAGTTAAACCTGAGGGAGATGAACCAAAATTTGCCTTATGAAAGATATTTACACAACAGTGAGTTTAAGAAGTTCAGTTCTAAGACAATAAATCTGAATATAAAACATGTATGTACCTTTGGAATACTACCATTTTGACCTAAGAGTCCCATTTCAGTCTGGACACGATGGAGCCAATTAGTATTCTCATCAAATTGCTTCAATTCTTCCTCCCTTTTCTTCTCTAGATAGCAGCGGCGAGTTTTCAACATTGCAAGTCTGTGATCTCTTTTGCAAGTGGCCTGAAAAATAAAGCATTTAATTGTCAATCTTTTGTGATATTTGATGTATGTGATATTAGTACAGTGGTATATTTCCTTTTAAGTGTGCTAGTGTAGCCTATTAAATTAGGCTATACTTTTATACTTAAAGCTATTTCCCCTTTGAAATCTCACAATACTGCTGCTTGCAGGAAAATAGGAAATTGAGTTGTGAGTCATTTTTATAAAATTACATGTTGAGAGTTTATGACTTTAAGAAAAACAATGGCCAAATTGAAGACTATAACTTTTTTGCTGTTGCTAAAATATATGCTTTTAAATGTTGCATTTGAAAAGTTCATATGGGGCCTGACTCCTGTGATTTCCTCATTGAAAACAAAGCAGATGCATGTACTGCTCTTATCTTGCCTTCAGTTTGAAAGATGTGAAGAAACAGAGTATTCTATTGTTCTAAGGTTTTGTCTATAAGGCCTTTAGACTGGCTGTTGTCAATGACAGAAAACAGAGCTTGTTTCTGAATATAATAAACGTCTGATCTCGCCTGATGGTTGGTTCAGGACACATAATGGATAGCCCAAATACTTTTGGTGTTTTATCTACAAATGAATTAGGTTCAAAACTGGCTTTCTAGTTTTTTACTCCAAGGGCCCTGCACACTATCATGGGCACAGTGTGGCAGAATGGTAGGACTTCTTTGGGCTAATTGCCAAAAGCCACTAAACTCAATAATCATCAGATATGATGGCTGGACCTGAGACAATACATCTCTAAAGGTTAGAAGAAGCACTTGCAGCAGTTTTGGAAGTAGGGATGAACATACCCTATGGCGGGAAAAAAAATGAAAAAAGGAGCAGGAAATACATTTGAACTGGGTTAAAGGCCTCACTCTCTAACTTTCTTATTATCTTTCATAAAAGGTTGACATTTTGAGGAAAAACCAGGCAATGAAAAAATCTGCAAAAATAGGAAACAATGTCACTCTTCTTACTGCCTCTTTCTGGTTTAGAAAACAACTACTTTCATTAAAGTGTTGCTTATGTTGTCATGCAATGGGTAATTAATTGTTCTTAACTAATACATAATGTACTTTTGAAAATCTCAGTTTAAATTTCATACAGAATATTGGTAGATGAAATCCATATAAACAAAAGCTGTTTAAGGTTCTAAAATTTTATTTTAAAAGTAGAATGGGGTCCTGAAACCTGAAAAGTTTAGAGCCGCTGATACAACAGAAGGTAGGATACATGGCTTCTTGACTTTTGCTGCTATGCAGCAGGTGCGAACATTTAGGCAAGTCAAATTTCTACGGCTCTTCAGTCACCTTATCTGAAAAATGAACATAAATGTATTGTGCCTGTCTGAAGGAAGGCAATTAAATCAAACTACCTTTATATTTCTCTAATGTTTACAAATATTGCAGATAGTCTTAGAATCAGGGAAGGAAATGATCTATGGGTCTGATGGCAGTCAATATTTAACTAAAAAATTTTGACTGACAATCTCAAGAAATATGTTTTTGAGTTTGTACTTATGCTCATGAAATGTATCCTCTATGATGGTTCTTTATGGGGACATTTTTCATCAGGGTAATCCTTACTATTTTGAAATAAATATCAAGTAAGTGTTTGGAAATAAGTTCTAAAATATGTATATTAAATCCTCACATTAAAGTAAATTGTTTCCTATTAAAGTTTCAAAAAAGCTTTATATGTTTTATTAATATAATTTCTAAAATACCATAAAAGGTCTTGAGCGAGAATAAACAGGTAATTTTAAAATTTAGGTATTATAACACCACTGCTTTGTGCAAAAGAACTGACCAACACAGTGAACTCATTATTTCATTAATATAACTTTTATATTAACTCTATACATTCATAAAATTACCCAGGAGCTTCACTTTAATACTATTCTCAGAGTCCATATTCTAGAACCATTCATAGCTGAATCAATGAGATTCTTTTAGCAATTATGAGAGTAAACCTCTTTGGAGAGGGTCCAAGACAGATATAAAATCCCTTACTCTAGCAAGCAGTTTAGTAAAACTATACTTTGACAATTCTGTGGGAACAAAGTAAATCTCTAGATATCTTTCTACATTTTTCAGTAGTTTACAGCCAATAAACTTAAGAGGTTTTATCTCCATTCCTTACCTAGTCTCATGAGAATAGCCATAAAAATTGGAAAAGCAATTGAAATGACCAAAAGTGAGGTATGAGAAAAGGCAAATGTATTGAAAAAAGCAGAATAAGGATGCAAACAGAAAAAAGAAATTAGCCAAATCTATTCCTCACTCTATGTCTCAATGTTTCCAATCACACACTGACAATTCAACAAGGTAAGAAAGACAGAGAAAATAACTATTATGTAAATTAGCTTGGTATTAAATAGATCAAACTTATTAAATGTACTAATATTCTAATGTTCAAAAAATGGCAACCTGAGTCTAAGCTCTGCTAATAACACTACTTATTTGCTTCAAAGATTGCCTCTTGACTATAAAAATAGACTATAAAATTCCTGGCAACCAAAGCTTCCAGAATTTGGCCCTCCCTTCAAAATAGAATTGATTAATTCCCAATATGGCAAAATATGTCTTGTATCATGTGCCATTTCCAATCTATTCACAGTGGTTAACTCTGGCTATTTCAGATTCAGAGAGGAAGAGTGCTACAACGACTTCAATGGTATCTGCTATGGCAAAGGGGTAGGAATTGGCAGGAAGTATTGAGTATAATTATGGACAACACTGTGCTCTGGTCAAACTGATGTTCTGTTTTGAATATTGTATTCCTTTTTTTTTTTTCCCCACTAATAGTTCTTATACAGGGTTTCCCAGGTGGCACTTAGTGGTAAAGAACCTGCCTGCCAATGCAGGAGATGTAAGAGATGTATGTTCAATCCCTGGGTCGGGAAGATCCCCTGGAAGAGCGTGGAAACTACTCTAGTATTCTTGCCTGGAGAATCCAATGGACAGAGGAGCCTGGTAGGCTACAGTCCATAGGGTTGCACAGTCGGAAACGACTGAAGCAACTTAGCATGCACTCAGTATTTTCATTAAAATGCCCAGTATAAATCTCATCTCTCTACTACGAAGCCTTTCTTCACCACAACCAGAAGTCACTGTTTTTTACTATGAATAGCTATAACACTTAGTACTTATAGTATAGTAGGATCCTCACAAGTACAGACTGAGGCCAGACAGCCAGAGTTTAATATTGGTTCAGTCATACTGATTAGGCATATATCTATAGATAGCTTACTTGAATTCTTTGTATCTTTGCTGCTCACAAACCGTGGTAATAATAGAGGATATACCTCATAGGCTTGTTATAAATCCTAAATGAAATAGCCCATGCAAAATACTTTGAAAAGTCTGGCAAACAGTTAATGCTCAATATTAGCCATTTTTATTATTGTACTATTCCTTACATGATAATCATACAGTGCTGTGTCATTTTTATATCATTTTATTGCTCCAACTAGTTTATAAATAACTGAAGTACTATAATGTCTGTACTTTGGTTTATCTCTATTGTGTTTAGCACAATGCTTAGGATATATATAAAAGTGTTCAAAACAAGCTGCTCTCAATCAGCTTTCCATGACTGAATTTCTTGTCTTTTTTCAAGACGTAAATCAGGTAATTGTACTTTCAGAAAATTGGCATTTATTTAAAGGAAACCTACACAAAATTGAAAAATATTACCATTACTGGAAATTATAATAAATGCAAATAATTGAGATATAACATATAACTTTTAGAATAGGTAATACAGCAGTTTCTCAGAATTCCATTTAACTAACATATGTAGGGATTTCATAATAACAAACTGACATATTGGTTGGCCAAAAAGTTTGTTTGGGTTTCTCAAAAAAACTTCAAATAAACTTTTTGGCCAACCCAATATTAATCCTATGAGATATTTTATTATTTGGAAGTCATGAAGGTTATCAAAAATATTGGCAACAATCTTGTAGTTCAAGAAAGTTAAAGTACATTGCAACAAATTTTAAACAAAGATATACATTCTAGTCTTCTGCCTTAAAAGGATGTGAGGAACATTTTAAATACACTTGGAAAACAAAATTAAAAAGAAATTTTCAGTATTCAATACATTACTAACTATAGGCCCTATGCTGTACAGTATTAGATCTCTAGGGTGCATTTGTTTTACATTTTTACCCTTTGACTGGTACTTCCTGATTTTGCCTTCCCTATAACTCCTGGCAACACCATTCGATTCTTCTTCTGAGTTTGATGATTTTAGACTTTTCATATAAATAGTATCATGTAGCATCCATCCTTCTCTGTCTGGCTTACTTCACTTAGCGTGTCTTTCAGGCTCACCTATGTTGTTGCAAATGGCATGATTTTCTTCTTTTTTAAAGGCTGAATCATAGTGTATTGTTGTATATTTAAGAATCATTAAGAGGATAGATCTTATGTTAAGTGTTTCTGTTAATATAATACTACTACTAATAAAGTGGGTGGGAGGAAACTTTAGGAGGTGTAATACAGGATTATGGCATAGATTGTGGAGATGGTGTCACTAGTGTATATTTATCTCCAAACCTGTCAAGTTGTCTATGTTTGTGAGTTTCTTTAAACATCAATCATATATCTCAATAAAGTGGTTTAAAATAAACATATTTTCAATAAGGCATAATAAATGCATATTCAGTAAATAAATTACTAATTTTGATAATTAGTTTAATAGTAACTGATATTCTCATATCCATGACACATTATTAATGCTTTATGATTAACTTCTTAGCCTATCACATCTTTCCCATTTCTTGGGCTGAAAAAACCTAAAATGCTAGTTTTTTAAAGTACTATCAAAGTTTGATGGCTTTCAGATATTAAAAAATATGTAAAAATTTTATAAATAACTGTTACTTCTGGGTATGTGGGAAATGAAGACTCAGTTAAGGTAGAAGTCTAAGAGGACTGGGGGTTATCTACAACAGAAAGGTTTTAATAAGTAATATGTGAATGCATCTCATGCATTTAATCTCTATGTGATTAAATTATATAAACTACTTTGAATGACTGATTTAATGTGTTATTAATAAACACATTAAATTACAAAGGTACTTAAAAATGCAATTAACCTTATCATCAGTGAACACCAAAACTGGGGAGAATCTCTTATTTTCAAAATGCTTATTTTTCTGATTTTCGGTACTCTGGAGTTGCACACCTCCAAGCACACATTTTCCTTTCCTGCTTACAACTCACGTTTCTTGAATTTACATTTTATTGACAACTTATTAGTTCTAGAAAAGTCTAAGCCCTAGAGCTTGCACATTATCCTTTCCCCTTTTGCATTAACACATCTCCTTCAATGTATCTACTAGATGAATGCGTGACTTTCTAGTTTTTTTTTTTTTACATAACAACATCCTGTTCACACCTGGCATCTTTTTATCTTGTATTTGGTGTGATTTCCTTGGATCTCCCAGTTCTTTAATTCTCTCTTTGTGTGCTGTGCTTAGTCACTCAGTTGTGTCCAGCTCTTTGCAACCCCATGGACTGTAGCCCACCAGGCTCTTCTCTCCAGGGACAAGACTCCAGGCTCCAGCATCAGCTTGCTTGAGTTCAAATAGTAGCTAGGACTCTATGAGCTGGGTGATCTTTGACAGAATGACTTCTCTGGGCCTTGGTTTCCTCATTTTAATTACAAGGATAATAATATTACACAGCCCACAGGATTTTTGGAGAATTAAATGTGTTAATGGATGTCAAGTATTTAAAATATTGCCTAGTACTATACCTATACGTTGAAATTTTAAATTCTAGTAAATAAATCTTTAATTTCTAGAAGTTTCATTTGTTTTCTTCTCATATATATATATATTCTTTTCATCTTTGATTCCTTCTTTGATGACTGTTTTTACAGGTTTTATCAGTTTGTTGTATCTGATGTTTTGCAGGGGAGGGGGTTCTATCATATTTACTAAGTCTGCTGACTTGCTTGTGGAGGGCTGTTTCACATGTTTTGTAATTTTGGACAGTGAGCTCTCATTTGTGGTTTGAATTGAAAATCCAAACCTAGGCTTGTTTCACTAGGCTGATTTTATATGGCTTCCACTTAGTTCCCTATAGATTATTACTGCTCTGATACCATTTCCTATGCTAATTTCTCACTTTAGGGATTTGCTAAACAAAACACACGGACTGTAAAAATTCAAACCTCAAAATCCTGTGAAAAGTGTATCAATAATGATGGTCATCAAAACAGACTTTCTTTTCTTACCCTAGGCTTGGTTTCTTATTTTCCTGTGCTAGTTGGTAACGTTTTCTTCTGGTGTACTTCCAATACTAAGAGCGAAAGTAAACGATTCATTTCTAAATCCCCGTCTCCCTTGGGCCCCTTATCTAAGTGTAGTGTAAGTGGTCTGTGTGTCTGTGTGTATGAGGGGCACAGCAGTGCGCTTTTTCTACATTAAATAATAAAACTGAATAAAAGTTTCTTTTTTTTTCAGCACTGATGCAATGGAAATTGTAACAATGTTAGTGACAAAACATCCTTCTGGGGTGGGTTGGGTGGAATCTCCTATTGATTTAAGCTGTAAACTACTGCCTGCATATGGGGTCAATTGTTCTCTCTGCTCCACTTTGGTACCCAACTCTCCCTCAGTGTGTTAACTTCCTGTTAAGCATTCTGTCAACCCTCACAGAAGCAACAGATTTAACTGAGATTTTACATCTATTTCCTTTTTGTTTCTGACACTTAGGAATTTATTTATTTTTCTTGTACACTTAACTATCCATTTCAAAGAATGTTCTCACTATTTCCTCTAGCATTTCCAGGTATTTATAGATGAGCGATTACGCAACACTATCAAATTTCTAGAATTATAAGTCTCCATGTTTTTCCCATCTCTAGGAATTAATGATAAAGATGTTAAATACCTTTTCTACTTTGTCTTCAGAACACATCATTTCTATTTGTTTATGACACTGTTGTTGATAGAATGATTTAAGTTCATTTTCTTTAAGCAACATTTCTAACTTCAGATATTCTTGCCTGATTTCTTCTCGATTCTGGAACAAGCAGTTCAGAATTTCTTGAAATCTAACAAAAATAAAACATAGAATCTCAGTATTTTGTGCTAGGCAATGCTGTTTACTTAGAGAATTGCATGAACAAGGGCATATGGTGCTTCTATGGCCCCCTAGGGAAAGTGAGATAGCTGGTAAAGGGTTATGAACATTATTTTCGTAACATTGGGTTGCTTTCTCTTTCTCTCCTCTCCAAGAAAGATCATATTATTAAAAGATAGCAGTATATTAAGGTCTATGGCATCAGTCATACACTGTATTTTTGTCTGCGTAATCTAGTAACTTACCAAAAATTAAATACTTTGTTTGTAAGAAAAGGATGATAATGTGGACTTGTACTATCTCAATCACAAGGCCCCAGAAACACAGTATTGTGTGTTGTTTTGGTGTTGGCTCGCTGTAAAGAAGTAAGCAGTGTGTGGCATAATCATATGGTGCCTCTATGGCCCCCTAGGGAAAGTGAGATAGCTGACTTTTAGCTTCAGAACTTGTAACAGTGAAAACACACCATACGGTCAGGTACCCCCTGCAGCCTGGCCAAGAGTCAGCTGACAATGCCAAGATCCAAAATATCCAAGTTCACAATGTGGTAAATCTACAAAAGCCACTCCACTGTGTTTCCTTCAAAATGCAAAGTTGGGGAGTATGACTCACATATCCTCCAAATGCATAACTACCTCAAGTGGAATCACTTCTGTGAAAGCCCTAAATGGAGTGTATGGGCTTCCCTGGTAGTTCAGCAGTAAAGAATTTGCCTGCCATGCAGAAGATATGGGTTTGATCCCTGGGTTGGAAAGATTCCTTGGAGAAGGAAATAGCAACCCACTCCAGGATTCTTGCCTGTGAAATCCCATGGACAAAGGAGCCTGGCGGGCTACAGTCCTTGGGGTCACAGAAGAATCCGACACAACCTAGTGATTAAACAACAAAAGGAGCCTCCAATCCTGCATCCTCCAGGGTCAGCAGAATATTGGTGACAGATCCTGTCTGAGCTACAGTAACAGTAGAGACAATCACATACAGGCAAAACTCTCAAAGAAAAATTAACTGTGAACCTTTTAAAATAAAATGGTAACACAGTATATGCATTTAAAAATAAATGTTCCTTGGCAAGAATGTTAGGTATATTTGTAAGGATTTGTGGTAAAAACCCTGACAGTTTACGTCAGTAGTAAAGAGTTCTTAACTCTTCTGGGAATGAATATAAACCACAATACATCGACTTCACTGAAGTTTTGTCAAACTGATAAATATTTCATAAGAAGTATGTACGGACATTGCAATTTCATTGTATTACATTACAACAACTCTAATGCCAGTAAATGATTTGATAAGTTATCTTTAGGTTATACCTGAAGATAATTTCTTATATTTTCTGTTAATACTTTACCCAAGGACATAGTTAAATATTTGTTAGTTTTGAAATTTTATGGTCCATTCTTATTTTAGTTGGTGGTGTTTAGTGATTAGGAAGGAAGGA
The DNA here is from genome assembly GCF_042477335.2 of Ovis canadensis. Taxonomy (NCBI): domain Eukaryota; kingdom Metazoa; phylum Chordata; class Mammalia; order Artiodactyla; family Bovidae; genus Ovis; species Ovis canadensis. Next base: position 65,812,787 of record NC_091259.1, read on the forward strand.
AGGGAATTAGTATCAAAGAAAGCTCTTAAAAAAATCATTTTTTTATAAAGACAGTCTTATGGGATTGACTAATAACTATTTTCTAGTCATTTAAAACATTTGTATAGCTAGAAAACAAAATCTTTGCCAATAATTTCATGTGACATATGATGAACTCTAGACAATTTCTTGGTATAGTCATAAGTGAAGTTATATAGTTACTCTGGACATGAACAATTATACTTTTTCATGATTTTTTTGAGTATTTTCTCATTGTTCAGTTGCTCAGTTGTTTTTGACTTTTTGTGACCATGTGTACTGGGAGCACGCCAGGTTTCCCTGTCCTTCACTATCTCTGAAAGTTTGCTCAATTCATGTCTATTGAATCGGTGATACTAACCATCTCATTCTCTGCCACCCTCTTCTCTTTATGCTTTCAATCTTTCCCAGCATCAGGGTCTTTTCCAATGAGTTGGCTCTTTGCATCAGGTGTCAAAGGATTGGAGCTTAACAATTATGCTTTAAGATTTTTTTTGAGTATTATCTTTCTAATAGCTTTAACAGAGAGCAAATAGGACATAGTCTTCCCTTTACCTGTTTAAACTTCATAAAAATTATATTTCTTAAAGACAATAAAAATTCATGGCATTAAAGAAATTTTATGTGAAGTATGATTGATATGGTTCAGAAATATTACATATATTTATTTCAGAAGACTGATGCTTTGGTGAGAGAATGAAAAAGGCTTTGGGGTATATAACTGTATTATTACCTTCTTTATAAATACATGCAAATTATTTCACCTGTTGAGTGAATTACAACTCAAAGTTTTTATAGTTGGTTAAGTCACATTGACAGAGAAGGCAATGGCACCCCACTCCAATACTCCTGCCTGGAAAATCCCATGGATGGAGGAGACTGGAAGGCTGCAGTCCATGGGGTCGCTGAGGGTCGGACACGACTGAGCCACTTCACTTTCACTTTTCACTTTCATGCACTAGAGAAGGAAATGGCAACCCACTCCAGTGTTCTTGCCTGGAGAATCCCAGGGACGGGGGAGCCTGGTGGGCTGCTGTCCATGGGGTCACACAGAGTTGGACATGACTGAAGTTACTTAGCAGCAGTAGCAAGTCACGTTGAAGTGTCAAAAATACCCAAATAAGTGTTCGTAACTCAGGGCATCTCCTTCTTGAATCAACAACCAGAAAGCAAATGTCAATGATTCAAAGCCATATCAACTCCAGAAAAGTCTACCAATTTGTACAATTTCAACTGATAATTAGATCTGGTTAAGTAGAGCTGAGCAATTTCTTGCAAGCAATGATTCCAAATTTGAGCAGTGGGTGGCTGCTTTAATTTTCAAGAAACTTGCAACAACAAAGAGCTATCTGGTTACATGAGGACCAATCCCATATTTGACTAAAAAACACAACTAATGATATAGCAGCATTAGAAGCTTCAAGATTAAATGAATAATGAGGAGTCAATTTTACTTAAGTTATTTTTCAAAAGACAGTGTAAAGTTGGTAGAATATAACAAAAAGTATTTTAAGACTATTAAATATAACTTTAGCTTGACAATGGGTTGTTAGTGGGATTAACAGAAAATAATTTAAACACTATTAAGGAAATCTCTGGCATAAGCAGAGCTATTAATAATACATAGGTCAACTTTATGCTGTATGAAAAATGGACTCATTGTCACTGATAGAGAGAAATAATTGTTTAATTGTTTCTTATTGTATCTGTAAAATAGCACAGTATGGTAGCACTGGATTAAGATTTGAAAGGATGACATATAATCCTTGTTCTAATCTATGAGTTAGAAAATAATACCCCATTTCAAATTTCAGAGGAGTTGTAGTCATCAGATGAAATTAATGTGGGCTTAAATATCATCAAAAACTACAAAGACAGTTATAAAAATAAAGTGTTATTTTCCTAGAAGTTATCTTAATATCTAGGGTATTCTGAAGAAAAAATTATTTTATGTAAACTTCAATACACACTTGAAACTATGTTGAAAATCACTGTCAACTAGTCTTCCTTATGTACACTAAGACATCTGCAAACTCAAGAGTTCTAAGTGTGAGTAATCAGTGCTTTAAGATGTGGTTAGTTTCTCATATTATTGATAATAGAAAATTAGCTTTGGAGAAGGTTTACTCAACTTTCAATCAAAGGTGAACAGGTTCCTTTTCCTATGGGCCTCTTGGAGCTTTCAATATGTTCATGTACTTTGGAAACTTCTTAAATTTCCTTAAGTAAGGAACAATTTTCAAACTTGTTTGCCTCAAGAATTCCTTTCTGTCTTCTTAGAACTACTCAAGATTCAAAGCTCTTCAACTATTGCCCATCAGGACAATTTGGAAATTATCTTGGTGCTTGTGAGTACTGTATTACAGCTTTCATTTTTTAAATTTATCTGCTAAGAAACTTAGATGAAACAGATCATTTTTCTGTGTCAACTTATATCATTGAGAGATGTCCCTTTAAATAATTAATTGCGTAAACTCAATTAAGTGGATTAATAGAGTTATATCAAGTTAGGAAAGAGTAGACACAATTTATATGCACCATGTAAATAATGATAATGCCAGATGCCATTGCTTGAACACATTTGTGTCCCCTGAAATTTACATGTTGAATGAAACCTAACACCTAAGGTGATGGTACTGCAAGTGGAGCCTTTGGAAGGTGGTTAGGTCATGAGGGTGGAGACCTCATTGATAGGATTAGTGCCCTTATAAAAGAGCCTCCAGAGAGACCTCCCTCTCTTTTGCTTATGTGAGGATTGAAGAAGTCTACAACATGGAAGGCAGCCCTTACCCAACCACACTGGCACACTAATCTAGGACTTCCAGCTCCCAGAACTGTAAGAAATAGTTTTGTTTGTTTATAAGCGATCCAGTCTGTGGTACTTTGTTGTAGCAGCCAGAAGGGACTAAAACACCACAGAAGAAAAACATGGAAACTATTAAAAACCAATTTCATAAGTGACATAATTAGCTTTACTTTTTCCATCCCACACTTAAGACCTGCTTCTCACTATCTGCATAATCACAATTAAAATTACCTGATCTCCAAAGAGTACTATATAAGACTAATCTGTGACTTCCTGAACAGTTGAGAATACATAAAGACATACAACAAATGATGATAACAATAAATTTCTGACTTAATCATCTGACTAAAGTTTACAAAATCCTAAAACAAGATTTTAATGTCAATTTTACCTTTCAATTTCTTTTTTCTGAGGGTTTGAAATCATTAATTTGCTACTTTCATCAGTAAAGGCTTTCTGTTCTTCATAGGCCTTTAGTTTTTCTTTTAACATTAAAATCTAGTAGAGAGAAACAGTAGTTAAAAATTCAAATTATCTGTTTCCATTATACATAGCCACAGAAAAATTTTACTGTGAAAAATAACTGAACAAAATTTCAATTATAATAGACAATAGAGTTTTAGACAATAAAGATTGCAGAATCCCATAAATGAGGAACTGAGAGAGATTAGCAACAACGTAATGAAAAGACGTACCTCTTTCTTCTGTTCATTACAGATTTTTACATACTGAGTTATATGATTGTCAAGGTTAAGAACATTGCTCTTCAACTGTTAAGAAAAAGAAATTATGATTGTGCATATACGGAGGTAACAATCAGTTATATATGTAAACAAAATAGCATTACATCCTCATTAATTCAGCTTCATTAATTCAAAATTTGTGACAATTACAGTCATGACAATATAATCAACTATGCTCATGCTTAAAATCTATGACAAGTGGGTAAGGGTATACTGAGCATGTTAATAACATTTATAAAAGAAACTGCCTTCTTTACTATCGGAGAAAAAGTACTTTAAAGAACTTACAAAGCAGGCATTCATATAATAAAAATTGCTCATTTTTTCCTTTGTCCTTTAACTTTTAAGATACAGAGATAATTTAAAGTTTTACCAGTTTGTATGTTCAAGTAGCTTTTAACAAGTTCTCAATATATTTTATCCTTTTTATGAAAGTATGAGCCCTCTGGCAGCTATGGAATAGTGGAAAGAACATTAAATCCAAATACTTGATTTCAAGGCCTTGCCCACTTCTCACTTAACTTAGAATTTAATACTTACAACTTTGAACATGTAATTCCTCAACTGTAAAGAAGAGCTAAAAATGTCTTCCTCAGTGGTTTGGTGTAAGCAGTGCACGAAAAATATGTGTGAAAAACTTCTGTATACTCAATAAAGCATAACCTTTCCCAATTTATTATATAAACAATATATGAATAATTCTCTAAGGAAGACAATAACCCACTTATCTTCAATAAATGGGAGTAGCAGAGGGGTAAGTGGGAAGAGAGGCCATTACTTACCAGTTGAACTCTAGGTCTGTTATAACTCTGAAGTTTTGTGATTTTACACATCCATCATCATGTTTGACTTACATTAAAAAAAAGTTACTCCAAATTATTGGCAAAAATACCAACCTAACCACTCATTATTACATTGCTGTAGCAATACAGATTGCCTACATCAATATCATGAATGTGAAAATAAATTATTTTTAAAAAACTATTTACTTTATAAACTGAGACAGATATTTTATCTACTTTATAGATGAAGTAAATAACTAAGGCTTGAAGGGATTAGCAAACATGGCCGTGGTTTTCAGGTGGAGAACTACTGGTGCTGGGCTACAGCAGAGCATCAGCTTTGGCTGCAATAAATGTGTCAGAGGCCTTGACCAGTTACACCAAAACGCCATCAAAATATCACGTGTCATGATGTAAAAAAGGTTAGAGAGAAAGGCACTAAAACATCCTAATTCTCCAAAGATTAAATAATCGTATTTCTTATATATACAATTAAGATGTTTAATGTTTTAACTGTCCTAGTTAATGCTCAATTAACTGGGTTAGTAAAGACATTTCTAGCCTTGATTTCTTAACTCATTAGTAGAAATATATCTCTACTTCATATTTCACTAGAGGTATAAAAAAGAAAAAAAAAATGCACCAAGTACTCTTACCACAAAGGCAGAGTAAACACACTTACAGAAGATTTAATATCCTTTGCGCGGTTAGCATACTTAAGAGTGTTATATGTGTCATCGTAGAACACAGAGGAAGGACTAACAGCAGCAATCATTATAGTTTGACAGTTTCCTCCGAGAGAATCCTTTAACAAGCGAGTGAGCTTACTATTTCTGTAAGGAATATGCTGATTCTTTTTCTGAAAGAACAAAAACAGGATTCTTATGTCATTTTCCACATGCAAATGCAAATCTGCTACCATTTCACTATAAGAATTTAAGCACTGCACAACTATGCCCAGCCTTACACATCTTATGGGACTGCTCAGTGAACATAAACAACAAATTTCCCACTGAAAGATTATATCTCCATCTGATTAAGTGTGAATGTTAGTTAACCATAAAATATCAATACTGTTTCATTAGCTGTAATAAGTGTACCGTATTAATGTGACATACTAACAGAGGAAACTTGAGTGTGAGGTATATTGAATAAAATCTTCCTGTATTATCTAATCAACTTTTCTGTATTTAAAACTATTCAAAATCAAAATGTCTATTAAAAAAACTTCATTTTTAAAAAGAAATTAAAATACAAAAGTAATATATGCCCTGGAGAAACACTCCAGAGGAATAATAAGAATTCTGTATGGCAGAGAGCTACTTCTCTCTTTAAATAACCATTTAATATGAATACAAAATAAATTATAAACTTACAAATACTTTATCTGAAAGCACAACCACAGGTCTAAGAGAACTTTATTTTTCTGGAAAAAGCAATCTTATGCTATCCAGTGTAACTCTTTCATATTACAGAAGAGAAAAATGAAGCTAAGCAAAAAGCCACATGACTTGCCTCAGGTCACATGGGTGGTAATTCACAAAGCTAGAAACTACCGTGAGGACTCCCAGCTCCCAGTAGTACTATGCTTTTCATCAGAGCAGTCTTTCTCAAACGGTGTGGAGTGTGCACAGGCTGGTGCTACTTGAATTGATTTTGCATGTATAAGATATGTATTAAACACTGACTAACAAATGACTCAACAGCAGTCGATTATTAAAATTAAATCAGTTATGGAAAAAATTTCATGAATGGCAAAATTTAGGAAATCAGTCTCTATACCACGCTGTCTGCTCATATTCTGAGATTTTAATTTAGAATACAAAATATATTTTGCTTCTGTAATATTCATGTGATTTTAGAAACTTGCCTTTTTTTAAAAATAAAAGAGTTCCCAAATCATTTTAATATACTTCATATTTATCAAAATGCAAATTTTGAAGAGTTTAACAGTAACCTTCCTACAGCTTCTGAGCTTGGTTTGAACTAAAATTATCACGTATGTGAGTGCTCAGTTGTGTCTGACTCTTTGTGACCTCATGGACTGTAGCCCACCAGGCTCCTCTGTCCGTGAACTTTCCAGGCAAGAATACTGGAGTGGGTTGCAATTTCCTACTCCAGGGGATCTTTCCAACCCAGGGGTCAAACCCACATCTCCTGTGTCTCCTGCATTGGCAGGCAGATTCTTAACCAACAGGACCAATTAACTTTAAAAAAGAAAGGAAGTCATTTTTACAAATATAGAAGTTATCGAATATGCTGTGCTCCTGTAAGCACTTCTGGCGTTGAATAGACAAAAATATTTTTTAGTGACCCAAATGCATCTAGCAAACATTATCCTATTAGGTAATTTAATTATATTTTATACCCTAAGCTCCTCTTTTAAGAGGACTCAACATTCTTTAATATTTAACTCAATTTTACACGTATATATAAAATACTAACCAGACCAGAATTAACTTTTTCTAAAGTGTGCTTTGTCTTCATGCCAATTTAATTATCATGCTTATTGTGTAGTGCTCATTAAATTGTCATTTAAAAAATCAAATTCAAAATAAATGATAAGGAAATACCATAAATATTAAAACAAAATTATATGAATATGTTTCTGGGAATTATACATATTTCAAAATACTTACACAAATAAACATATAGTACCTACCTTTGTATCTGCTAAGGCATTGATAACATTCCCAAGAGCTAAAAGTGATCGATTGATATTTGTGCCTTCTATAAACCGGGTCCCTTTAGCGCTGGTAGCACTGGCTCTTTCAGACCCTGCCAGGTCAATGAGTGTCATCTTGGCAATTCGGACATTTTGATTGATACTTGCTGTTTTATCTTGTTGTCTCAAATAAATCTTTTTGAAATTACAGGTTAATAGGGAAAATGAGGATTAGATTTAAGAAAAATGTAAGGGAAATGTATACTTTATTTTTAAAAGAGCAAGAAATCAATTATTTTCACTATAAATACATACTGAACAAGGTACAGCTTGACTGGACTGGCTGATATCCAAGAGTATCGAAAGTAATTACTAAAGTTGAGAAAAATTTGAAAATGAAAAGACTTACTATATGTGTACTAGAGGGTAAATAGTAATAACTCCTTGTTTGATAGAAGGTTAAAACAGTTGCCTTTTATACTCTGGTAATACTTAGTCTAAGATATTTTGGGGAACTTTCAATGTCCCTGATAAACATTTCCCTCAAGATTACTGATAAATGCAGAAGAGTCAGTGGGAAGAAGAGAAAAGATTAATGAAGCTTTGTGGATTAGAGACTTTCTGAAAGATTTGATATCCTCAGATTTGAATTCTTTCAACTATAACTATTAGATGAGTTTCAAACAGCATAATCCAGAATAAAGCATATAATCGTTTGAATTTTAATAGAACTAGAAACTACAAATAATAAACTACTAACCTATGCTTTAGGCTTTTCTAGACCTGTATTCCTAAAAAGTACTGTATCAACTGAATCAAACTTTCTCTTAAAGAATGCAACTACTTACATGGTCACTATGGTGAAATCTTAATCAGTACCTCCCCAATTTATTGGTTCTGTAAATCAAGAGCTATAAAGAGAAAGTCTGCTCTGAATAAAATATTATCTTTTGGAAAGATTAGTATTTTTTACCAATTTAAGAAAACGAAAGAAAACCTCTAATACTTCCACTTTACTGTCATGTATTTTTACACAGGTTAAAAATTTACATGTTTCTAACTTATATCATCTCAATTCTAAATATTCTTGACTGAATCTTCTTAAAGCTGCAAAGTAAAGGAAGTGCTGAGAAGTAGAAAAGTTCACAGATGAAGAGATATTTTAGAATGTTTGAAGGTTACTATTCATAAATTTGGCTACATCTAAATCCAATTTTAAGAGCTATTGTCTAGTGAGCTATTACCTGGAAAACAGCATGAGAACGAGAAGATGTAGCATTTGTATCAGTGGGATGTTGCGTCCTGTTTCTGTTACCATTATCCAATAACTGCAAAATTTCCTCTGAAGATTTGGGCTAAATTAGTTGAAACAGAAGAAAAACATACAAATTAATCACTGGTCTTTAAAGTTTTTAATAAACCATCAACAATCAAGCAGACTTTTATAGGTAAAATAGAATTTATTTTCCATATATTAAATCCCACTAAATATCAATCGTGTATCATCTGCTTAGCACTTTTGTGCTATATGAAAAATAAAAGATAAAATCTAATCTCTGAGAGATAAAATAATGCATTAAGCAGAATAATATACTATATTAAATGTCCAAGTAGAGTTTTAAAAGAAAAGCCCATTTGATTATTATAAAGGAAAACAAAAGAAGACTGATGATAAACTTGATTATTTTAACTTGACACTTCATTATTTTAAAATAAGCACATGGCTAAATTACCATACTTGCTATTTGAACAAGCAAAAAAAGAAGTTTGTAAACATACCTGATGTAAAGTCAGTCCCTGAACAACCACCCCTTTTTGGGCATCTTCCCGGACAGCAAGTGGCCCTGAATTTACTAAGAGGTCACGAATCTGTTCATTATATACCTTAAAATAAAAAGGATTGCTTAACATTGATGCTTAGCATTGACACTGAAACAGTAGCAACAACGTCACACAAACATGTACACATTGCTGCCTTAAGGTTATATTAGAGTTTGTCTCAAAGAGAAGCAGCATCTCATCCCTCCTATCACACACTGCCATGACTTTTCTAACATCTGATAAAACAGAAGAGTTTGATAACCAGCACTTGAACTTAAAATTCAATGATGGAGTCCTTATATCCTCCTCCCGTAATTCCCCATTTGATGACTACAAGTCAACAGAAATAGGATAGCTGGAATTGCCTCTTCCTATTTTCCGGAAATATACGGAATAAACAGTCTTGGGAAACTCTATAATGGATTGGAAATGCAAGTTGTAAGGAAGTAGTGTGGTTCTTACTGGAGAAGATATTATTTCATGATGCCCAAGTAGCTCAAACTTTTTAAATTTCAGAGCTTAAAAGTTAAAGAAAACCCTTGAAAGATGGATGGTATTTATTTCACTTATCCTTCAATTGCATTAAGTTTAACATGTAATGATAATTCCATAATGGGACAGTCTCCCCCCAACCTGAATGAGGGATTTGCCCTAGTTCACAGTCACAAAGGTAAGAGCAGAGTCTGATATCCTCACTCTACTGAATGGTTCTAAACACACATCTGTATTTTAAATTTCTGGCAATTCTTTTTCTTTCTAGTAATTTCTGTAAGTAATGTAGGGCTTCCCTGTTGGCTCCCAGTGGTATAAAAGCTGCATGCCAATGCAGGAGACATGGATTTGATCCCTGGATTGGGAAGATCCCTTGGAAAAGGAAAGGGCAACTGACTCCAATACTCTTGCCTGGGAAATCCCATGGACAGATAAGCCTGGTGGGCTAGAGTCCATAAGGTTGCAAATGCGTCAGATATGACTTAGTGACTAAACAACAACAATATAAGTAATGTATAGAAATTGTACAATTGACATAATTTTATGAATTTACTAAAGGTACTAAGTTTTCTACTTGATAACAAAATGACAATTATACCTATTTGATAAGATTACAAAAACATATAAAATTTAACCTTTAAGAATTATTTTCTGTAAGTTATATCCATGTTCTAATAAATAGCCTACAGTGATAATTCATTGCTGGTAAAACTTGCTATAATGAATGATAACCATTTTTAAATGCAATAAATTCTTAGAAGTAGTAAACTGAGAAAATGAAGAGATTTTTTTTGGTTCTTATTTTTCTGATAAGCAACAGTCACTTTTTAAATGATTTCCCTTACCCACTTCAATCACACAAAATACATAATTATACAATTACTATCAAGCTGGTCTATGCATCAAAATCACCTGGAAGCTTTTAAAATACATAGATGTCTTGGCCACAATCCAAATCTATTAAACTAAAATGTCCAGGGGGTGAGGTCTAGGTGTGTCTAGTTTTAAAAAGCCCCACAGCCAATTTTGGTGCACAGACTTGAGTGGAAAGCCGTTAGATTAGACATTGCCTTACCATTAGTAAAATGAAAACAGATTTAAAGAAAGAAAAAACAATTAAAAACATTATAAAAACAAGCAAACTTCGAAATTCTCCCAGTTATAAAAGGATCTAAGGAAGAAATAATGAATACGGTGCCATGCTCTCTTTCTAATTAAGTTCAGAACAATTCTTTTCAAAATACTTAACTACAGAAAATGAATTTGATTTCTCTTTTACCACTAAGTTCTATAGACTGACAACAATTTTTAGCAACATAATCTTAAATCAATATTTGAAATGTGAAGAAACTCTCAAACAATAAGATGTCAGCAAGAGCAGTAAAAACTAGAAATTGACCCTCTGACATCACAAATGAAAAGGCAGTAAAATCAGGGATGTCTGTTTCTGCACTGGTTTCTAAACACTATCTGAACACAAAGTGAGAGTGCCAATACTTAGTTATTATTTGTTGAATGTCAGCTATTAAGAGGGTAGAAAGTCTCAAATGATGAGGTATGTCAAAAAAAACCATACACACACACACACACACACACACACACACACACACACACACGAGAGAGATAGCAGGAAGGAGCCTCACGTGGCCAAATTTGCACAATTTAAGCATACAGGTAAATACTTAGAGAAAAGGATTATAATCTATGAAATAATATTAAGAATCCGTAAGTCTACATTGATACAGTAGAGGAAAGGGAAAGCTCTTCCTCTTAGTAGAAAGCCAATGAAGAACTATAGAAGAAACGATGAAATTTGAAAATCACTATCACCTGCAATCATGATAGTAATTGATTCAGGCATGAATCATCAGTGGATACTAAAATGAACAGACCAAAGACTGAGGAGTCACAGGATTTACACTGTTTCCCTACAAGGTATTTATTAATTATAAAGGATAATGCATGCTCAGCCGATTGGCAACTCAGTGGACTGCAGCCTGCCAGGCTCTTCTGTTTATGGTATTTTCCCAGCAAGAATACTGGATGAGTTGCCATGCCCTCTTGCAGGGGATCTTCACGATCCAGGCATCAAACTGGCGTGTCCTGCACTGCAGGCAGATTCTTTACCGCTGAGACACCAGGGAAGTACCATAAAGGGAAATACAGTACCTTTATAGGGGAAAAACTTTGTAGACACCAGCGTAATGAAACTGATCAAAGTTAACACAGCCAGTATCAGGACTAACTAATTATATAAGCCTCTTGATATGTTATACAAGAAGAATTCATCAACACTTATGTGGTATTCCTGCCAGTTCATAACCTGAATGTAATCATGACAAATCCAACTAAAAGCTTTACAAGAGCAACATAAAATAGATAGAAAAAAGAATCCTGATTAAAGGACTAAAGGGATGAATTGCAACTAAATACAATACATGATCTTAGATTTTATTTTCAATAAAGGGAATTGTTAGAATAATTATCAAAATCTCATTATATCATTGTTAATTTCCTGATATTGATTACTATTTAGCTTTTATTTAAGAAATTTCCTGTTTTTACAAGCCTGTAACAAACAGTTCGGGGTGGGGGGAGGGGTGGGAAGGAAAACCACATATGCAGAAAGAAAGAAAAAGAGAGTAAAATGTTAACATATGGGGAATCCAAATGAAGGGAATCCGGAAGTTCTTTATACTACCTATACTAATTCTACTACTTCTGTATAAGTCAGCAGTTATGGCAAAATACTTAACAGAAAAAAATAAGATCTACAACAAATAATTGAAGACTAGGAATTTTAATAATTTTATATTAATATATTCATAAAAAAATTTCTGCCTGATAGAATCATTTGAAAGGACAATGGAATTTCTTATGAAAAGATTTCTCAATACTACTGATTAAACTAAAAAATAACATTGCCAACTTACCTCCAGATAAGAAACTGCGGTACTACATACTTTTTCTTCTTTAATCTCGTCCATGGATTTGTAAAGGTCCAGCATTGTTAGATACATCACTCCAGGGTCAGCAGGTGATCCTAGCATTGTGTGGGTCTTTCCAGCTCCCGTGGCACCATATGCAAGTACTGAGTTTATATGAAAAGGGATCAGAGTTCTTTGTTATGACACATAACATTACTGTATCTACTGTCTAGTGAACAGTCCCACTGGATATCCTAAACAATAACTTGTAAATCCAACAGATCCAAATTCATTTATAGCCGTTCTTAAATCCTGGCAATATACAGTATCATACTGTATTTCTAACTGTGAGTTCCACCAAAGCAGAGACTATGTATCCTTCCTACCTAGTAAGTGACTTACACTACTAGTAAGTGATCTGGCACAAAGCAGGTACTAAATATTAACACAAATTTGCAGAATTCCAAATAAAAGTCATTTATAATAATTCCTTTTAAAATTTTTGTTTTAGGTAAATTACTTTGCTTTCAAGACTCTATCCAGTACAACAGAACAGTAATATATTTCTTCAAATGCCAAAAAAAGAAAACCACTCTGAATTACATATGGCAAATACCCAACATAATATTCAGTTAAAGCAATAAGTCTTTGAGAATTATTTTTATAAATTAAATCTGCTAAGTTTGTTAACTACAAAAATACTTTTTAGTAGGATGGATTAAACTGATTCATGTTTCACTCTATTTTGTTTTATGTAAGCTGGCAGTACAACGTGAAGTCTTAAGATAGGTGGATAATATAAAATAAAATCAAGAAGAAACCAAAGATTCAGTATTAATTTTGTAGAGATTTTTTCATTTGGAGTTAAAATAATTTTTTAAATCTCTAGAGACAATATGGAGTTTCATGAATGAAGAAAAGAACATCTGCTTAAAAATGAGAATCAAAGAAGGTCTAATCAATAAACCACATTCCATTTTTTCTTGACCTAGAGGGTAAACCTTCTGCAATAAAAGTGAATGAATCAGTGAAAGACAGGGAAACATATTATAGTTTTGGGGTATCTTAAAGATAATGCCATAAATGGTGGTAATTACAAAAATATTAATAATGGTGTGAAGTACTTGGTAAGCATTCAATTAACTGGCATTTTGGAGAGCTCTTTTTCTAGGAAACCAACAGAATCATTTTGAAAGGCAAATTATTATAGGTCTAGTGAGAGCACTAAAGATGCTTCTTTGGGCTGAAGATATGCTAAAACAGCACATGTGTGATACTCAACATGGGCTTTAAAAATAGTTACTTCAAGGTATTATAAAGAAAAAACAGTGCTATGAAGAAATTGCTAAGTGTTCAGAAAGGTTCCACTATCCCCTAGGGATAGAGTGCTGCATAGGTAAACATTGGGAATATTTATGAATACAAATTGTGAGAAATCTGGCATCAACTATCTGAAGCATGTGGTTTTAAAACATAAGAAATGGAAAGGATGACCATCTATAGGAACCAAAGCAAGATCCAGGAAAAGAGAGTTTCAAAAATATTATACATGATGACTAAATTTCAAAGAAAATCTACATTTACCAAGTACTGAACTGAAGAATTTTTAGCAAACAAGCATCTTAAAATTGATTATATTTAGAAGAGTCAAGTAGATGTCCTGATATAAAAGTGAAATCAGATGGAATCATTAAATCCCAGCTGAAATAATTACCTGTGCAATTATATCCATTCAAAAAACTATGAAGAATTGGCTTAGTAGTATGTTCAAAAACTTCCAACTGAGTTGAAGTTTCGTCAAAAACAGCATCAAACACAAATTTAAGATCCTTATTTTGTCTCTTTGTAATGTCTCGATTCATAGTTTTCTTTCCATGGAAAAAGCTGATTTCTTCTTGTTTGGGATCAAAAACAAGAATATGCTTATCCACAACATGGAGTACTTTATGAAATCCAGAGGCCTTTTCTTTTGTGTTCTCAGGACGCACACGGACAACTACTTTCATGTGATGACACAGGTCTTCCTCAGTGACAGACATTGTTGGCTATCTTGATTCCTCTGCTTATGTGAGTGGTTGAATATTTCTCTGAAATTAAGGAGTATCAATATTAATTCTACTATATGCAAAATGACTAGCATGTAGTACTAACTAAAAAAAAAGGTGTTAATTGTGTTTCACTCACATAGTAAACGTTACTGGAAGTCCCTAGTTTGAAACTTTCCAATGGTTCTTATTTTGACCTGAATTTCTTTTAAAGGCCTAGGTCTTCTGCCTCATGTCCTATTGTCTTCCCCATTGCCCCTACTCCAATTAACGTGCCAAGTGCTCCAATTACGCCCTTCCGATAGCCATTCTGTCATAAAGTCCTTCCTCAATAATTACATGACTAACTCTGTCACTTCTTTCAAGTCCTTGCTCAAATGGTGCCCATTCTGCCCACCCTTATTAAAATTGCCAAACCGATTTCTAACTGCCCTTATACTGCTCAATTTTTTCCCAAAGCACTTATCACCTCCTAATAGAATATATATTTTCCATCTATTTAGCATGCTTAGTGTTTACTTTCTCAATTCTAGTTAAACTATAAGCCCCTTAAGGGCATTTAAAAAAAATCTTGTTTTGCTTACCAATGCATTCCAAGTCTAAAACAGTGCCTAGTACATGGTAGATACTATAATGTGCATGTTCAGTTGCGTCCGACTCTTTCCAATCCCACGGGTTGTGTGGCCTACCAGGCTCCTCAGTCCATAGAATTTTCTAGGCAAGAATACTAGGGTGGTTGCCGTTTCCTACACCAGGGAATCTCCCGGACCTATGGATTGAACCTGCATCTCCTGTGTCTTCTGCACTGGCAGGCAGATTCTTTACCACTGTGCCACTTGGGAAGCTCAACAGACATTACAAAAACTGGATTACAAAATATGCATAATTTTAGAGCAGAGACTAGGATCTATATTCAGAGATTAGAATTTCTGAATACACAAAAAATTAGGGAACTATACCATCTCTATTACTTTCTACCTGAACGAGCTAACTGACATATACCTGGAACTATTTTTAACTCTATGGGTCTCTGAGATACAGGTGCAGATAAGCCTGGTTGTGTCAGTTTCCAGTGCCAAGAGACTTGCAGCCAAGATCAATTTTATTAAAAACAGTTTGCAAGCCAAAGCTATCCCTTCGGTACCTTAATACAATTCTAAGAGACCCTTTCCTGTCCATTCTCATGACCCAAACTAAAGCAGTATTAGAGCTCTCCTGGAAAATCAAAGCTAGGTTTTTCCTGTGATTATATATGGTTTAGCTATAAAGTTAGGACTTCCCTGGTGGCTCAGATGGTAAAGCGTCTGCCTACAATGAGGGAGACCCAAGTTCAATCGGGAAGAACCTCTGGAGAAGGAAATAGCAACCCACTCCAGTACTCTTGCCTGGAAAATACCATGGACAGAGGAGAATGGTAGACTACAGTCTATGGGGCTGCAGAGTCGGACATGACTGAGCGACTTCACTTTCTTTTCTTTCAGCTATAAAGTCTGAGTTGAAGTGGAAGCCCAGGGTCTGATTAATATTTCGGAGATTTATGAAGTTTTTGTA